>NC_091783.1:20562372-21187372 GCF_029378745.1 Bos indicus
AACTCCAGGAGATAGTGACGGACAAGGAAGCCTAGTGTGCTATAGTCCATGGGGTCGCCAAGAGTCAGACATGACTTAGCAACTGAACAAAATCAAATAACAAGTGTTGGAAGGATGTGGAAAAAAAAAGAGAACCTTCATAAACTGTTAGTGGAAACATAAATTGGTATAGCCACTATGGAAGATAGTACGGAGATTCCTCATATATGATCCAGGTAGTCCACTTCTGGCTATTTATCCAAAGAATATGAAAACACTAATTCAAAAAAGATACCTACACCCTTAGGTTCATTTCAGCATTATTTACAATAGCCAAGATATGGAAACAACCTAGTATTCATTAACAAATGACTAGATAAAGACAATATGAAATATATATATATATATATATATATATATATATATATAAGTGAAATAAATCAGATAGGGAAAGGAAAATACCATGTGATGTTACTTATATGTGGAACATAAAAAACCAAGAATAAAATCAATGAACAAACCAAACTAAACAAAAAAACAGACATGTAGATACAGAGAATAAGAGTACTGGTTCCTGGAAAGGAAAGGTAAAACAGGCAAAGGGGATCAACTGTATGGTGATGAATGGAAAATAAACTTTTGGTGATGAGCACACTGTAACATATACAGAGGCAGAAATATAATGTTGCAAATATAAAACATATAATGCTACAAATCAATATTAGTTCAATAAAAAATAAAATATGAAGTAAAATATATTTTTTATATATTTTCAATATAACTTGAAAAAGAATCATAATACTATTTGCTTTGGTACAAAAAGAGGCTTAATAAAATTCACAGAATGCTTGAAATGATAACATTTTTAAATGTGTGAGGGAATAAAATAAAGAATAAAATAATCATATATATCTTCATATTAATTTGTATGTTATAAAACTTTTCAGAGTGAGATAATATTTTTGTAGACTTTAAATTTTTATAGAATTTTCATAGTCTTGATCACCTTTTTTGGTAAACAGTTCAGATATTAACACATTAAATATGATAAAATTCAGACTTGCAGAGGTTAGTTTATCCAAGGTCATATATCTAGTTTAAAGGCAAAATGAAATCATGATTTCATGATTTTGGTGTTCTTTCCAAAATACTAGTGTTTTTGTTATGTCACATACTTAGATAACTCATATTTGAGACACCCAATTTCTAATTAACTGGATAGAAGTTTACAAAAGCATTTTTCACATAGATTTTTCACTTAAAAGCCATCTCAGATTACTGTATAACACTATGTTAAGAAGATACTTATAAAGGCTGTGCCATCTCTAAATGATTACACCTACCATCACACTTAAACTTCCTCTTATTCCCTTTGCCTCTAGAGTGTTAAACTACTCCCTGCGCTTTCAATCTGGTACACTCATGCCTTGGGGTTATTATGTGAGACAGAGGTAGATATTTGGCAGCTTTTCCCGGCACTCAACTAATAACTGTTCACTTCTATCAGCATATCGCTAGGCTCTCTTCTCAACTGTCAAACTTTCTCTAGTGCAAATTTCTCATTAGGATAATCCCTATTATTTCTTTCTAACCTTCTTTTCTACTGGTTTCATCTCTTTCTTATATTCTCCTTCGCCTGTTGCCATTTTCCCTGGTTTTAACGGCCTTTGTGTAGATAAAGGTCTCTTAAAGGTATGGCCAAAAAATGACACACACATTATAACTATAATTTGAAAAACTGACCAACTAGAACACCAACTGGAAGATACATCAGTATTCTCTTTAGATATTTGCATTTTCTAGGTCATATTTATTTAGAAATTCAAGGACTGTGTAAGACTTTTGATAGGAAGGATTCTTTCTCCATTTTTCACCAGCCTGAGCATTCAGGAAAACAGCTGAATAGACTGAGATTTCTCTATTAACAAAACATAATGAAATCAGGAGAATTGACAATCCTTACCATCTTATCTATAAGGAGATCGATTTCAGATATTCAGTTAATTTTTTTATCATTACGTGACTATACCATAACTAGATTTACTACATCTGAACAATTAAAGCACTGGGAATGTAAAATCTTGGGCATAACAATAAAACTAAAAATGGAAATGCTATTGTGTAAGTCTCTACTGGAGGTGAGAATAGTACCATCTGAATCATTTAATCATTTAACTATTCAAAAGTGAAGGTCACACTGAGGTTAAGAACACTAAGACAAATTTGCTATTGGTTAATAATAAAGCCATTCATCATATTCTTCAAATCTAAACCAATTACAAGATGTGGTATGGCAAAAGGATTTAGCCGAAGAAAGTACGTTAGAACAGTCCTTTAAAGAAGATGAGTAATGTAAAAGGCTAAAGGAAATAATGAACTCTCCCCAACAATAATTATTATGCAATTGATTTATAGAAACCCTATTTCTTCATGCAAGAACTGGTGAAACTTCCCAAAGTAATTTTAAATTATGCCAAACAGATTTAGTATCATTTATACAGTACAGAACTAATACTAAAAAAAATTAAACAGAAATGTAGAAAACCAGTATTTTTGAATTTCAGTCTGCTTAGCTTATTTACACATGGTCATCAAAAACAAGTGAATACTTTAGCCACTCAGGCTACTTTAGAAGCCCCAAAGCACATCTATTTGAACTCCAGTGTCACTCGCTACAAAGCAACACAGAAATCGCTCTGTGGAGGGGCTCAGGCTTCATATCTAGAGCCTTCAGCAAGTCAAAGAAATCAAAACACTATCAAAACCAAACCTGGAAAGTACAGCTGTTTTTATTACAAAATGTTACACCACAGATATTAAAAGGATCTCAAACAGTAAGGTCGAAAACTCTTTAAAAGCAAATCTCATTAAAAAATACAAAATAATATTTTAAAAATTACTGTTCAAAGTGCATTAATACCCAACCAGGAGATTAAAAATAAGAGAAAATTATCAGAGAATGGTATCTGAAAACATACCAATTATTTAGAAATTGAGTGTACCCTTCTACAGATACACCAAAAGGGTTTTTTTTGATATATACACAGAATAAAAATACCAAAGAACTAGTTATGTCTGACTCTCTGCAACTGCATGGACTGTAGCCTGCCTGGCAGCCTACAGTACACTCCATGGAATTCTCCAGGCAAGAATACTGGAGTAGGCTGCCATTTCTTTCTCCAGGGGATCTTCCCCAACAAGAGACTGGACCCGGGTCTGCCGCATTGCAGGTAGATTCTTTACCATCTGAGCCACCAGGGAAGCCCCCAAAATAAGAGAAAATTACCAGAGAACGACATCTGAAAACATACTAATTATTTAGAAATTTAGTGTACTCTTCAACGACACACCAAAAGGATTTTTCAACATATACATAGAATAAAAATACTGAAGAACTAAGGACATATTAAATACTATCTAAATCTGCCATGACAAAATACCACAGACCGGGTGAAATTTACTTTCTCATCATTCTAAAGGCTAGAAAATCCAATCAAGGTCCCATAGGATTTGGTTTCTGGTGACAGCTCCCTTCTGGTTTTCAGATGGCCACTGTGTCCTCACATGTAGGGTATGGGAAGAAGGGAGGGAGAGAGATCCCCTTCCTTCTTATAAGGCTAGAGTCCTATTGGATTACAGCCCCATTCATACAGACATCATTTAACCTTAGAGAAGTGTTAGTAACTCAGCAGTGTTCGACTCTTTGCAAGTCCATGGACTGTAACTCACCAGGCTCCTCTGTTGATGGAATTCTTCAGCCAAGAATACTAGAGTGGCTTGCTATGCCCTCCTTCAGGGGATCATCTCAACTCAAGGATCGAACCTTGGTTTCCTGCATTGCAGGCTAATTCTTTACCATCTGAGCCACCAGAGAAGCCCTTAATCACCCCCTAAAACCCATCTCCAGATGGCTACATCAGGGGGTTAGGGCTTCAACATATGTATTTTTAGAGGGACACAAATCAGTCCATAGCAAATACAAAAATAACAAATACAAACATACATAAACAAATGAACCTTGATAAGCCCAAAATAGAGGGCAAGTGGCTGAAAAGCACAATCTCATATTTCAGTACTCCACAGCATATAAGCTTAACAGATAAATTTATCAAGATTTCTTTAAGACTTGTTTCATTTTCATAGAAAAAAAAAACTAAAAATCAGAAAAGGTACTATGAGATGGAAAGCAGATCTTAATCATTTCCTAGCACATTTGTTTCAACATACAAATATACTTCACATTCTTTTCCAGCCTTAAAACAAACCAAAAAACATTTTTTCAAATATAGATCCCCTTTGGCTAGACAGTATCTTCTTTTCTTCACGGCCTTCACTTTCTCTACTACTAAAGTCTAAAGCAACTGCAAATTAGCTTATTCTTCTAAAATGAAATTGAAATGCTCCTGCACTCAGTGACTGCAGTAGAGTCAGAAAGGGATAAAGTAGTTGGTCCAAGACTGACGTCAACGTTCTTATTCAAAATCCAGTACTGCTGAAAGAATACCACAGATGCCCAAGGAGCCATAAGATGCATAAGTTAGGGCTGTTGGCATAGCTATGAACAGTTAAAGAGTTCTAAGAGTCAAATACTGCTAAAAATTTTTCAGAAAAAAAGTCCTGAAGTCTCAAAGAAAACTAGCAAAAGGAACAATGACAAAGAAATGGAAACAAACTTCAGTAAGCAGGGGAAAAAAAAACCAAAACAGTGAGCTTTTCCTATCTAGTATGTAGGCACTACACAAGAGAGTCATCAAATTGAAGGTCACATATATTACATGGCATCAGAAACAGAGGGCTTAAATGTCAAAATTAAGAATACACATTTGATACTTTAGGCCATAAGAAGCCAAGGCAAGTTATTAAAAAGCCAAGTGATGTAATAAAAGCAGTCCTTAAGAAAGATTAATCTGGCAACAGTGATGAAATGAAGTCAATCAAAGGACAGCAGAAGATAATGGAGATGGGCAAAAGGATACTTCACAAGAATGTAGTTATGTGTCAGTGAAAACCGCAAAAGACAATCATACCTTCTTTATCCACATATACAATATAATATTACTCAGCTATAAAAAGAACAAAATAATGCCAGTTGCAGCATCATGGATGAACCTAGAAATTCTCATACTGTGTGAAGTCAAACAAATATCACATGATATTGCTTATATGCAGAATCTTAAAAAAGGCTAGAAATGAACTTATCTACAAAACAAAAATAGAGTTACAGATGTAAAAAACAAACCTATGGCTATGGGGTGAGGTTGGGGGATGGGGTAGGGATAAACTGGAGGATTGGCACTGACATATACACACTGCTATGTACAGACAACGGGGACTTCCCTGGTGGTCCAGTGGTTAAGAATCTGCCTTGCAACACAGGGGATGCAGGCTCAATTCCCAGTCAGCGAGCTAGAACCCCACATGCTGCACAGCGGCTGAACCCTTGTGCTGCAACTGCTGAGCCAGTGTGCTCTAGAGCCCACGTGCCACACCTGGAGAGCCTTTGCACTGCAACTGCTCAGCCCCTGCACCACAGCTAGAGTCTGTGCACCTGCAACAAAAGATCCCACACGGTGCAACCAATATCCCACTTGCCGCAATTAAGACCTGATGCAGCCAAATAAATTTATATCTAAGAAAACAGATAACTACTAGGGAGCTACTATATAGCACAGGGAACTCAACTCAGTACTCTATAATGGCCTATATAGGAAAACAAGCTAAAAAAGAGTGGATAACAGATTCGATTTGTTATACATCTGAAACTAACACAATCTGCATATCAATTCTACCCTAACAAAATTTTTTTTTAAAAGACAGTGGGTTAAGAGTACTATTTCAGAGGGGAAATGATAAAGATTTGGTGACTGAATAGAAAAGCCAAAATACAAGTGAATCTCAGGAACATCTCACGTATCTGGATTTCTGAATAATTAGGTTACACTCTAGTAAGTACTCCGCCAACCCCCCTCCCCCATTTTTTAAAACCAACTTTGGATAAAAAGCACTGTAAAATATATTACAATTTTTTAAATAAAAATTTGCTTTAACTATAAAGCAGGCTAGAAAAGTAAGGCCTACTGATATTTGCATTGCTTACTGCTGCAGAAATAATTGGATGTAAAGATATTTCCTGTCATTAAGATTTTACTTTTAACCCTGCAATGGGCTGTATCTTTATCTGTAAAAATAAGGAAAAGAGCATCAGATTCACCTATCTTAACCAGGTTATTGTGAAGATTAAAAAGTATAAGTTTCAGTAGTCTGTAAATAGAAAAGTGAAAGTGAAGTCGCTCAGTCGTGTCCAGTTCTTTACGACCTATTGGACTGTAGCCTGCCAGGCTTCTCTGTCCATGGGATTTTTCAGGCAAGAGTTGCCATACTGGAGTGGGTTGCCACTCCATTTCCTTCTCCAGGGGATCATCCCGACCCAGGGATCAAACCTGGGTCTCCCACATTGTGGGCAGATCCTTTACCCTCTATGGGCTTCCACCAGGGAAGCCCATACACAAATGTAAGACATCTTACTAATAGAAGTACTAGATGTACATAAAAAAGGTAATGGGATAAAAACAATTTGCCATTATTTTGATGCCTCAGAATCAGGCATCAAATTCATAACAGAATTACGAAAATTAAGCAGTGTGCTGCATTTCATACAGGATGGTCTTGAGATACATCTAGGTGGGGAGAAGTTCTAGATTGCTGTACATTTTCAGTTTTTATATGGTTTTTAATAGTTTTAATAGCTAACTCTGTCAGCTTCAGTATCCTTACTGTAGCTTTTTTCCCTACTTCTAATTTTCTGCTTTTAATGGACTTATAAACTAGATTCCAGACAATGAGTTTAATATTATATGTGTGATAGCCTCAAGAATTTTCATGTGAGAAAAGTGCATTATTTAGGGGACCAGAGCAGGAGTCCTTCTTTTTACTTTCATCTTGGATGAGTCCAGAAAAGTAATATGTAAATATAACTCACTACCACAGAGTAACTTAAACTCTAAAGGGTTATTGAAATGAAGTATATGGATAAAATTTGATATAGTTTTTTATTTTCTGCAAACATTTATCACCAATTTCTCCCCCCTTTAGTTAGCATTAATATCTAAGTATTTTTAAAAGAACAAAATAATATTCAAGAACAGCTCAGGCAACAGTAATACTAGTAATAATTAGTTCTTTCATTAAGCATGCTTATTTCTTCTTAACACAATGGTAAAGGGTTATTTAATCTGTTATGATTTACAATGACAATATTATCCTGATAATATACAATAATAATGGTTCAAAACCTGCTAAAGTTATACAGCATCACAGAGCAAATAAAACAGCCCCCCAAAGTACAACTTACACAGTATTAGAGATAGTTATTAGATTAGTAAAGCAATATTGTCTAGGGCTTGCTAAATGGAATTAACTGACTTTATCTAAGTACACCAAATATATCCTATCACCATAATTCAATTTGTAAACATTAAAAAAAAACACAATATTTATTCAAAAGGCCAAGATTCATCAAAGCTGATAAGGTGTCCGGCAACATACTTTGCTATATTCATATGTCACAACCACACTGCCAGGCACCAAAATACCCTCTCCTCTGCCTATAGGCATCTTCACTAAGTTTATATTTTTAATTCTCCCCAAACTGTTTCTAAGACTGGAGAATCTCCTGCCTTTTCTTATGAAGGATCAGAAATTTTAATTAGAAAAAGAAGACTAACCCTTTCTTTTGAAGTTTATTTCCTTCCTCATGAAACTTATTTCTATTTATTATCCTACCCTGCCTACCCACCCAAGACCACTGCACCCAGATCTGTGATAGAACTTCCTATAAGAATGGTTGTTATTCTCGGCAAAAGTCTATCAGATCATGGTAGTCTGGCTCATGTAGCAGGGATGTATACAGTTAAATAGAAAGCTTTGAATACCTCTTAAATATTACTGTTATTCAAACAAATGATTCCTTTTTATATAATTAGATGAAATTCTTTTGAGTTTTCTCTAGCCTAATTTCAGCACAGATATACTAAGACCTTTGACTCATTCTAAAACATTCCTCAAAAAGGTTAAGGCTGGTTCCTTTAAAACTCTTTTTTCCCAGAGCAAGGTTTCTAAAATGACCTCTGATACAGTGGGCTCAAGGATCTAAGCTCTAAGCACCTCTAAACCTCTTCAATTGACTAAGTCTCAGTCAGAGAGATAATGGAACAGATCAGAAAGAAAAGAAAACAAACATTTCTGTCAGTCTGGTTTCTGGGAGAGGAAAGTAAAACCTGTTTGCCCTTGATAAGCACCCAACTAGTGTAAATGAGACAGAAAGATTTCCTCCTTCATAGAAGCAGAAGACAAAGCACATCTATTTCACTCTCATGAAAAAGCCAAAGTGTTAGTTGCTCAGTTGTGTCTGAGTTTCTGTGACCCCATGGACTGTAGCCCACCAGGCTCTTCTGTCCATGGAGTTCTCCAGGCAAAAATATGAAAGTGGGTAGCCGTTACCTTCTCCAGGGGATCTTCCTGACCCAGGTAGCCAGGGACTGAACCCAGGTCTCCTGCATTGCAGGCAGACTGTTTACTCTCTGAGCCACCAGGGAAGTCCTTTCACTCTCCTACTGGGCCTCTAAGCAGCCTAAGCATCTGCTTAACCTAATGAAAACCATCAAAACCCCACTGAAGAAAGGAAGAGTTGAGAAACAGAGGAGCTAGTCAACTCATTCCTCATCTAAATTAATCATAGTAATAAGGAGAATTGCTATCTGTGTTTCAGTATTCCAAAGTAAGAAACACTGCTAGATTCTTTACACACATAAAGAACCTACCAAATTTCAACAAGCCTGCAAAAAAAGGCATTATTGGGTATCCATATATTATAGATGAAAAAACACTCAGAAAAGTTCAGTAGCTTTCCCAAGGTCAGACAGCTCATCAGTACTAAAACAATTTTGACTCTAAAGCCCATTGTGCTTTCTTGTCTGTCACTTCCCTTGCTCTGTCAGTTAAGAGGGAAGTCAGCAAACATCAGACTTTACTTTCCTTCTGTAAGCTTTTGATACCATCCTGAGCTGAGACATATATTCTGGAATTACAATCAGCTCAAATATTAATCAACTTTTATAATGGCTACATCCTCTGTGTCTTACACTATTACATGCTAACATGTTTCAGAATTATTCCTATTGGACATATTATTCTGTCCTTTCAGATTTACCTCCCCATTCATACACATTTAGTTAGGGAAAAATCTACTAGGTTCATCAGATTGCTAGACCTTGTAAATGGCACATTCATTTACACAGCTAATTTCTCAGGAAACAAGTTTTCTTTGTTCAAAGACTGAAAACTACTAAGAGTGTTTATGTTTTACTAATAAATTCTCTAATTAGCATAAGAACAAATCCTTGAAAAGTTTGATCCAAATGCAAACATGTAAAATATCGTCACTCTTTTCTACTAAGGGACTGGTCTGGTTTCATATAATTAATCAATAAATCCTATTATTAGGACTTTTATAACAAAAGAACCCCATAAATTAGGATAACACATCATTAAAATGCCAAAAATCAGAATCCATATAGTTTCTCATGCAGAAACAGGCTTTAAATAATTTGAAATTATCTCATTTCATGTATGTGAGTTTGAATCATTCATGTATGATAGGTAAATGTATCTGTAGTTAAAATTATATTGTTTTAAATTATATCCTTGTTTTATGTCTCTAAGTTTTACAGAGTTTTATGTACAGTAAAATCACCTATATTAACCTTTGACAGGTTTATACTGGTAAAGGAGATTCACACCTGAGCAATCCACTTGGGAAAAAAGACATGGATCTCACTGTTTTTTAATCATATCTTCCTTTCTCTTTTCTTTGACAAGTTCCACAAATACCACTTATCTTTAGGTGACTCAAAAAAATCTTAAACCAATTACACTAATTAAACTATTTTAATTTTTGAACATGGTCTAACATTTACTCCAATCTTCACTCACAATAATAAAACTCAAGTCAAATCTTTTTATATCAAAATAGGTCTAACTATGATTCATGTCTAAGTCTTTGTATTTTCCTTTACTTTTTAATTTTACAATTTAGATCAGAGTAAGCAAACTTTTCTGTAAAGGGTCAGACAGTAAATATTTCAGGCCACAATCTTTATTGCAACTGCACCACTTGCAGCTGCAGTGCAAACAGCCACGGAAGATACACAAGGGAACGTGTGCGGCTGCACTGAGCTGGCATTGGACAGATTTGTTCCATGGCAGTGCGTTGACCTATGTGCTAAGAAAAAAGGAATACTGTGTCACTACAATCACCTGCTGCTGCTGCTGCTGCTGCTAAGTCGCTTCAGTCGTGTCCGACTCTGTGCGACCCCACAGCCGGCAGCCCACCAGGCTCCCCCGTCCCTGGGATTCTCCAGGCAAGAACATTGGAGTGGGTTGCCATTTCCTTCTCCGATGCATGCAAGGGAAAAGTGAAAGTGAAGTCGCTCAGTCGTGTCCGATGTATCTTAATATTCAGCCTGACAAAAGAAATTATTCTGTCCATAATCATGCTGAATGTCAACTGCTTCGATACTATATACAATTAATCTTGACCCAGAGAGTGCTAATTGTAATAGTCCACCAAAGTTAAACTGTGCTTTACCATATAGCCACACATTTTTTTTTTTGTTAGGCTAGCACCAGATAAACAAGGTCCCATTCTAACTGTAGCCAGGCTTTCTAAATTGTCTGCAACCTCTTTCATCTCTCATCTTATTTCTCAGCCCCAGTTCCACTGTACACAATACTTTTTTTTTTTTCTTCCCAGGAAGATCAAGGTATCAACACCTCCTCCGTATACAAAAAGTGATTTCAATCTCCCCTACTTCTGCTACCAGAGTTGAAGGCTGACTTCATTTCCAACCCCCTTCCCTGCTGCCTCCCACTGTATAAATTGGACAAGCTGAATGCTCAATTTCTCAGCCTCCCCTGCAGATTAGCATGTCCACATGATAAAGTTCAGGACAATAAATATCTCATGAAAGACTGCTGGGTGGCAGCGTGGAGGGAAATGCCCTGACAAAAACTGCATGTGTTCTAAAAACGAACAGGGAGTCATAACTACCAGAATGGCTTCCTTCCTCTTTTTTTCTGCCTTAATGGAAACATAATAACTGAAATTGGAGCAACCATCCTGGAACCTGGAATCCCACAATCATTAGAAGAAACTAAGAGAACTCTATAGACCCATCACTGAAAACTTTAAGCCACTACAGCAATGCCAGCGGCCACTTATCTTCAGAACTGTTACGTGCAAAGTAACAGACCTGTAAAGCAAGCTTGCGTTACACATAAAAGCACTCCTGGTCTACCTTTTCTTGAAAGTGCTAGGGTCCTGAGCCACTACTCCTTCTGCAAAGTGAAAGACTAACACTGGCTGAGCATAGTTGTAAATTCTGACTAAACAGTGCTGTTTCAATCAAGAGAAAAAAGCATCAAGATGAAAATCACCAAAGGGGGACTGCCTGAGAGTTGACAACCCAGGGCAATAGAATCAATGAAAGGAAAGAAAAGAGAAGGCTCAAGATTACTCAAGTGCTAAAGAACAAATATAATTGGAAAAGTACTCCTTTGAACTTGGGGGCCCATAAAACTAACAAATGTCCTACTCCACAAATCAAATTGGAGAATTCTGATTATATTAATCTGCAATCACACATTCCCGCTGTTTGAAAAATGCAAGTTCAGATCTCAATTTTAATAGTTACTTTTTGTGCATTTTCCCCCAGTGAATTAATTTATCTTTATGCTTCTCTTTGCTTTGTTTTCTCAAAGGTATAGTTACTGTCAATATGTGATCATTTTTTGACACTCAAAGTATCTTCAAAATAATTATTAAAAGTCACATAAATTACGATACTGACAATAAGAACAATGGTTCCTTCAGGAATTCACATACCCTGGCAGATCCAGGATCCTAACTTTAGGGACAATCACTTCTCTTTTTTGAAAATGTCAGTACAAAACACCCCAAAGATAAGCAATTCTACCCAGTCAAAACAATTTCAGCAATACACTTATTTCAACTCATATATCCCTTAAAGTACAATCCTTGAGTTAAAACTTCAGTTTTTACTTTATTTTCTCATGAATAACACCAGCATACATATTTATACTCACACACACACACACCCCTCTAATTCTACACCCAATAGTTTCTCTTCCATGAAAACAGTTTGGTGGTATTATGCTACAGTATAAATATCTATCAATTACAACATCTATAAGCTACAACAGATTTTTTTTTAATGATATTAGAGTAGAATGCCTTAGAACTGTCAAAGCTTTAGCCAGAAAGAATACCAAAGACAAAGATGTTTTGGGCTCAATTACAGTAGTGGAACAGAATTTAATAAAGTTCCAACACTACATTTTAATGCCCGAGTTTCTTCCTGTCTCTCTGAGTTGACAAGTATGTGCGCCACTGTGCAGCAGCAGCAGTGGGAACAGCTGGACGGCTGCACCAAGCACCAAGGGAGCCACGGCACATGCTGCTAAGTGTCGTTCCGATTACCTCGAAATGGCAGCCCATGCAGATTTACACTAGGTTATAAATTAGAACAATTATTTCTCTGGAGTTTACATTTTCTTCATGAAACAGTCAAACTTTCTGAACGTTAAAAAAGAGGACTTTCAAAAAGGATATCTTCCCTTTCTTTGATGATCAATTCATTCTGTTCTTCCAACTGCCTGATCTTCTTCTCAAATGATTCCTGCTCAGCTTTGAGTCTTTCTTCTGTCACTTCCTTTTCCTCACTTACTCTGAAAGAAACGAAATGCCCATGAGAATAAAATAAAATAGGTGCCTACAGCTGTGGTTTACCAAAACTAGATTTCTTCCAGAAGTATGTTGGTTTTTTCGGGGATACTTTATATCTTTAAAATTTCTTCTCAAATTAACCTTTCAGAAGGGACTCTTCAACGCCTTTGTAATAAAACATATATGTGATTTTTACATTAAGAATTTTTGCAATGGTCAGAATTGTCTTAAATACAGAAAGTCCTATACCTTATGGGTTCCCAATTATGATCCACGACAGAAAAGTATCTATTACAAATATTTCACCTCTTCATTATCAAACTGGCACAATTTATATTGATTTAGATTTTTTCCCATACTTCTATTTAAATTCTAACAATAAAACAAACATATATATATATATATAAATCTCACTTAAATATTTCACTAAACATGCATGGGCAATTTTACTTTTTCCTGGTATTTACACCCTGGAATCCTCAGTAGCATATAAATGACTGGACAGGAATTTTTAAATGGAATTGACATAAAAAAGGGATGCACATTGATTCTTAGTTCAAAAAGGATTATGAAGTTAAAAACACTGACCAAAAATATGTATCTTTAATGCTTAATTCTGAAAAGCATCCCAACTTAAAAAAAAAAAAAACACCTAAACAATAACAACATTAAAACTTACCTTAACAAAGGACAATCGAAATTTTTATGGTACTCTGTGAACAGAAATGTTGGTTCTGAATTTCTGTTACTGGCAATTAATTCTCCAAAAAGAGTACAACATATTTTACCCTATAAGATCTCACTGGGATATGTGTAAGTGAAATCCACAGGGAATCCATATCTTTTCTCTGAGCATCTAAATTTATTTCCTCCCACACCTGTATTCTAACAGAACAGTTTCTGAATAACATGGACTCCACAGCCTTTCTTTTGTTGCTAGATGGTGATAAGATCAATGAGATAACAGAATGAAAATTAGAATTTTGAATGTTCAAGAGTTGACTGCATCTTTGAATTCATTTGTGTGAAAGTGCGTGGCATACAATGTTTTTTAAAAAAAAGGCTTATCTTCTCTTGCTTATCATGACATTCAAATCATTTACCAACTCCTATAATTTACATGTAGCACAGTACTAGGCTCATGAATGGGACTCAGGACCTTCTTTCTAAGAGGATAATCTCTAGTACTGATACAATTACAAGGAATCCAGAAAACTAAACAAAGAGCAACTACATATATACATAGAGGATTTATACTCTGGTTTCAGGTTACCTGCCTCTCTTGTTACCATCTTTTTACAATGTCTGTAAGTAGGTAAGAGAACATTTATTTTCATTTGCTTATTAAAAAATATTAGCCAAATACTTAATATAGGAAAAAATAATCACAGTAACTTTACCCAGTTATGAGATATCCAAAAGGAACCTCACAATAGCCCACTGTCATTTCAATCCCATTCATAAAAGCCATAGAAATATGAGGAATGACCACAGATTTGTTTCTTCAAGAAAGCAAGGCTTCAAGGTCATAAAAACAGTAACAAAAAAGTCCACTATTGCATTGACCCAACATCAAAGTAAATTCACAAAGTATGTCTAGAGCCTGCTAGGTCAGAACATCTACCTCAACATTTACTTACTCCCTTTGTTGAACGTAAAGAAAATCCATGAAAACTATAGGGATCATTAAGGGCAAAAAATGACTGTACATATATTCCATAATGCTATGATGAGCTTTCCCCAAAACTTAAAAGTACTCTATCAAGAAAAACCACTCTTTTCTAAATTTAGTTTCCAGAGATGTTTGAAAATTTTGTTGCTACACTATTCAAACAGAGCTTTTTTAAAAAAATAAAATCTTTTCTCTTATCACTATGATCAGACTACCCATTAGTGATTATTATGTTCTGGAAGGCTATAAAATTAACAAGCTGTGTTAAACACAAAAGGCAACACTTCTATAGGCCTATCTAAAGATATGCATGGCTTCTCTGTGGCCTATTAGCATAGTTAATAAGAGCAATTATATTAATACAGTCTTAAATGCTGAGAGCTTGCCAATAAAACAAACTCAAGATTTTATATCCACTTTGAAATATGTCTTCCTGTTTATGTTCAATATTTCCCATGAGGTGTATACATGAGAAATTATCTGGTATCATGACCTACATTTTTTATCAAAGCATTCTCAGACCACAAAGTAACATAAAAATACCTAATCTTCTATCTAATTTAGAGTATAGCAATAAGCTAGTTAACAAAACAAGAATCTAAATACACACAACAAAGGGAAATATTTGACTATAGGATAGGAAGTTAAAACTCTGGACAAGAGGATATTCCCAGTGTTGGTTTGTTAATTATTTACAAGAAGGACAATAGTCTGTTCATAAAGTAAGAAATCACCATTTCAACATTTGTTTAATGTCCCAGAGTATTTCTCAATAACATTCACAAATTGTACTCTTTTTATCTAACAAGAACAGAGAATTCATACACTTAGGAGTTGCATGGTTGGGCTGAAAACCAAGCCAAAAGGCCTGAATTTACTTGAAGCCTTATGTTTTACCTTAAACATCCCTAAATATTTTTTTATTTTACTCAATAAAACAATCTTTTCTGTTTTAATAAAGTTTCCCCACATTCATCTATTCTTTACTTTTTAGTAAAACTAATGTTTGAGAAAGAGATTTACTTTATGGTTTTATATACCCTCAGTGTTCTTCCAGGTACTCCAGGAAAGAGTACTTTCACACTAATATGAAAGACAAGGTGAAGGCAGTAAAGTTTCTAACCCAAAGAGAATTAATTAAGGCTCACGCAATGGTCAATCAGATAAATTTTTTTCCCTGATTGATACCTCACATTTCAAAGCAGAGAATGCTGGTTGCATTTCATAAATTCTCAGTATTAACTTAGTGGGTAAAATTTAGAGATTAGATATCCTAGATTTTATAGGATATCTAGTAGAAAGAAAAGGATATATTGTTTTAGAGCAAATGTAAATGCATGGTGAAAAATAAGGGCTTCCATCATTAAATACGTACATACACACAAATATATACATACACACACACATATATATATGACTGTGCTTTTCTCCTATGATCACAAACAAGTCAAGAAATGTCTGCTCCTGCTACTTCAATTCTACTTTATATTAAGAGATTACAGTCAGCAGTTAGGTAGGGAAAAGACATAAAAGGTGTCTAGATTATAAAGGAAGAAGTCAAACCATTTCTATTTTATATGACATTTTATATACAGAAAATCTAAAATACCCACTTAAAAACTATTAGAGCTAATAAAGGAGTTCAGTGAGGTTACAGCATAAAAGATTAATATACAAAGTCAATTATATGTTTATACACAGGCAGTAAACAACCTCCCAAAAAATTAAGGGAAAAAACTCCATGAATATTTGTATCAAGAAATAGAAAACACAAAGGAATAAATTCAAGAGAAGAAGGAAGATGAGTCCATTGAAAACTATAAAAATATGGTGAAGAAATTAAACGCCTATATAAATGGAAAGACATTCCATGTTCATGACTGGAAGACTTAATATTGTTAAGATGGCAATATTCCCCACATCAATCTTCAAATTCAACTCAATCTCTATTAAAATCTCAGCAGGTTTATCTGCAGAAATTGACAATTGATCCAATCCTTAAATTCATATAGAAATGAAAGTGACTCAGAATACCTAAAATATTCCTGGAAAAGGAGAAAAACATGGGAATTTCACACTTGCCAATTTAAAAACTTACTTCAAAACTCCAATAATCAAGAGACTGCAGTATTGTCATAAGAACAGACATATAGGTGTACAGAACATAAATAAACACTTTTATAGTAAACTGAATTTTCAATCAGAGTACCAAGATAATTGAAGAGAAAGAATTGTCTTTTCAACATGTAGTATAGGGATAACTTTCTGTACACATGCAAAAGAATAAATGTGGGCCCCTATAACTCAAATCACTTACAAAAATTAGCTCTAAATGAATTAAAGATCAAAATGTGAGAGCAAAAACTATAAACTCTTGTAAGAAAACACAGGCATAAATCTTCATGACCTTGAGTTAGGCAATGGTTTCTTTGATATAACACTAAAAACACAAGCAACAACAAAAACAAAAAATAAATTGGACTTTATCAAAATTAAAAAACAATGCAAAGAATAGGATCAAATTTTTGCAAATAATATATCTGATAAAGGACTTGTAAATGGAATATATAAAGAATATTGAGAAGCCAAAAATAAGAAGACAACCTAATTTGAAAGGATCTGAATAGATATGTCTTCAAAGAAGATACACAAATAGGCAAAAAGCACATGGAAAGATGTTCAACACTATCAGCTATTAGGTAAGAGGACAGATGAAAATCTTCATAGATTTCTGGTGGAAATGGAAAACAGTGCAGCCACTCTGGAAAATAGTCTGGCAGTTCTTCAAAAAGTTAAATAAAGAGTTACTATTTCAACCAGCATTCCTAGATATATATCCAAGAGAAACAAAACGTATGTCCACACAAAAACTTATACAGACATGTTCACAGCAGCATTACCCAAGGTCAGAAAGCACAAATAATCCAAATTCCATCAACAAATGAATAGATAAGTTAAACGTGGTGCTATCTATGAAATCTAATATTATTTGGCATAAATAGAAATGGGGTACCAATACATGCTGCTGCTGCTACTGCTGCTGCTGCTAAGTCGCTTCAGTTGTGTCCAACTCTGTGCGAACCCATAGATGGCAGCCCACCAGGCTCCTCTGTCCCTGGGATTCTCCAGGCAAGAACACTGGAGTGGGTTGCCATTTCCTTTTCCAATGCATGAAAGTGAAAAGTGAAAGTGAAGTTGCTCAGTCATGTCCGACTCTTAGCAACCCCATTGCAGCCCACCAGGCTCCTCCATCCATGGGATTTTCCAGGCAAGAGTACTGGAGTGGGGTGCCATTGCCTTCTCCACCAATACATGCTGCCACAGGAATAAACCTTGAAGTCATCATGCTAAGTTAAAGAAACTAGTTTAAAAAGACTACATATTATACGTATATTATCTGTATAGTCAAAGTTATGGTTTTCCAGTAGTCATGTATGGATGTGAGAGTTGGACCATGAAGAAGGCTGAGTATTGAAGAACTGATTCTTTCAAATTGTGGTGCTGGAGAAGACTCAAGTCTGTTGGACAGCAAGGAGATTGAACCAGTCAATACTAATGAAAATCAACTCTGAATATTCAATGGAAGGACTGATGCTGAAGCTCCAGTACTTTGGCCACCTGATGCAAAGAGCTGACTCACTGGAAAAAAACCATGATCTTGGGAAAGCTTGAGGGCAAGAGGAGAAGGGGCGACAGAGGATGGGATAGTTGGATGGTATCACTGACTCAACGCACATGAGTCTGAGCAAACTCAGGGAGATGGTGAAGGACAGGGAAGCCAGGAGTGCTGCAGTTCATGGGGTCGCAGAGTTGGAGACAACTTAGTGACTGAACAACATATTATACATATAATTTCGTTTATAAGAAATACCTAGAATAGGCAAATTCACTGAGACAAAAACTCAGTGAGTTTTGTTGTCTAAACAAACCTAGAGTGGCTGTCTAAGGCCAGCAAGGTTGGTAAGAAGTGAGAATGACTGCTAATGGGTACAAGATGTAATGGGTACATGGATTCTGATATAATGAGAATGTTATAAAATTGATTTTGGTAATGACTGTACAACTCTGTGAATACACTAGAAAAAAAATAGAAAAAGAAATCAGAGGAATTACTGGGAAGAATTAGATGACTTGAAATATACAGTAAATATACATCTAGTAAAACTAGATGACATGAAAATATACAGAAAATCCGAAAGACATCACTAAAAAACTACTAGAATGCATCAATGAGTTCAGTAAAGCTGCAACATACAAAAATAATATTCCAAAATATGTCACATTTCTATATACAAACAAACTTCAGAAACAGAAAATAAGGAAAAATTCCCATTTACAACTGCATTAACAGATTTTCAAAAATCAGGAACAAACCAACCTAAGAGGCAGAGGAACCAGAGATCAAATTGCCAACATCTGCTGGATCATTGAAAAAGCAAGAGAGTTTCAGAAAAACATCTAGTTCTGCTTTATTGACTATGCCAAAGCCTTTGACTGTGTGGATCACAATAAACTGTGGAAAATTCTGAAAGAGATGGGAATACCAGACCACCTGACCTGCCTCTTGACAAACCTGTATACAGGTCAGGAAGCAACAGTTAGAACTGGACATGGAACAACAGACCGGTTCCAAATAGGAAAAGGAGTATGTCAAGCCTGTATATTGTCACCCTGCTTATTTAACTTATATGCAGAGTACACCATGAGAAATGCTGGGCTGGAAGAAGCACAAGCTGGAATCAAGATTGCCAGAAGAAATGTCAATAAACTCAGATATGCAGATGACACCACCCTTATGGCAGAAAGTGAAGAGGAACTCAAAAGCCTCTTGATGAAAGTAAAAGAGGAGAGTGAAAAAGTGGGCCTAAACCTGAACATTCAGAAAACGAAGATCATGGCATCTGGGCCCATCATTTCATGGGAAATAGATGGGGAAACAGTGGAAACAGTGTCAGACTTTATTTTTTTGGGCTCCAAAATCACTGCAGATGGTGACTGCAGCCATGAAATTAAAAGACGCTTACTCCTTGGAAGAAAAGTTATGACCAACCTAGATAGCATGTTGAAAAGCAAAGACATTAATTTGGCACAAAGGTTCGTCTAGTCAAGGCTATGGTTTTTCCAGTGGTCATGTATGGATGTGAGAATTGGACTATGAAGAAAGCTGAGCGCCGAAGAATTGATGCTTTTGAACTGTGGTGTTGGAGAAGACTCTTGAGAGTCCCTTGGACTGCAAGGAGATCCAACCAGTCCATTCTGAAGGAGATCAGCCCTGGGTGTTCTTCGGAAGGAATGATGCTAAAGCTGAAACTCCAATACTTTGGCCACCTCATGTGAAGAGCTGACTCATTGGAAAAGAGTCTGATGCTGGGAGGGATTGGGGGCAGGAGGAGAAGGGGACGCCAGAGGATGAGATGGCTGGATGGCATCACTGACTCGATGGATGTGAGTCTGAGTGAACTCCGGGAGTTGGTGATGGACAGGGAGGCCTGGCGTTGCTGTGATTCATGGGGTCGCAGAGTTGGACATGACTGAGCGACTGAACTGAACTGAACTGAAGAGGCAAAATGGGGCTTCCCTGGTGGCTCAGAGGTAAAGAATTTGCCTGCCAATGCAGGAGACATGGGTTTGATCCCTGAGTCAGGAAGATCCCAGGGATGTGATCTTCCCTGGAAATGGCAACCCAAGCCAATATTCTTGCCTGAGAAACCCCATGGACAGAGGGGCCTGGCGGGCTACAGTCCATGGGGTGCAAAGAGTTGGATATGACTGAGCAACTAAAACAATAAAATGGTTTCTGTACTCAAAAAACCGTAAGACACTGATGAAAGAAATTGAGGGCAACACAAACAAATGGAAAGATATGCGATGTTCATGGACTGGAAGAATTAATATTGTTAAAATGACTGTACTACCCAAGGCACTTTACAGATTCAATGCAATCTCTATCAAAATACAGAGGGCATTTTCCAAGAACTAGAACAAATAATTTAAAAAACTCTATGGAAACACAAAAGACCTTGAATAGCCAAAACAATCTTGAAAAAGAATAGAGCTGGAGGCAACACACTCTTACTTTAGACTATACCATTAATACAGAACTACACTAATCAAAACAGAATGGGCCTCAAAGGAAAAAATACACACAGATCAGTGGAACAGAATAAAGAATCGATAAATAAACCTATGCACTTACGGTCAGTTAATCTACAACAAAAGAGGCAAGAATATACAAAGGATAAAAAACAGTCTCTTTAGTAAATGGACCTGGGAAAACTAGGCAACTACATGCAAAACAAAGAAATTATAACATTTTCTAACACCATATACAAAAATAAACTCGAAATGGATTAAAGACCTAAATGTAATACTGGGGGCCATAAAACTCCTAGAGGAAATTATAGCCGCAACCACTTTGGCAAGATCCTAACAATATTTAAGGATCTATCCTCTAAAACAAAAGAAACAAAAGCAAAAATAAACAAATGGGATCTAATTAAACTTACAAGCTTTTGCACAGCAAAGGAAACCATCCACAAAATAAAAAGACAATCCACTGAATGGGACAAAATATTTGCAAAAGATATACCTGATAAGGGGTTAATATTCAAATAAACAGCTCATACAACATCAAAAAAAACCTGATTAAAAAAAGGTCAGGAGATCTGAATAGACATTTTTCCAAAGAAGACATACAGATGGCCAAGAGGCACATAGAAAAGATTCTAAACATTGCTAATTATCAGGGAAATGCAAATTTAAGCCACAGTAAGATATCACACTTTTCAGAATGGCTATCATTGATAAGAAAACAAGTAACAAAAGTTATCAAGGATACAGAGAAAAGACAACCTTCATATACTGCTGGTGGGAATGTAAATTGGTACAGTTACTGTGCAAAATACTATAAAGGTTTCTCAAAAACACTAATTTGAAAAGATGCATGCACCTTGGTGTTCACTGAAGTGCTGTTTATAAATGCCAAGATATGGAAGCAACTTACGCGTCCAGAATGCATACATAAGACATGGTAAATATGTATGAAAAAAGTGAAAGTCTATGTATCACTTGATTATCAAAATGGAACACTATTCAGACATAAAAAAATGTGACTTTGCCATTTGTGACAACATAAATAGATTTGGAAGATATTATTCTAAGCGAAATAAACCAGAAAATGACAAATATGTACGATATCACCTTACATGTGGAATCTAAAAAATATAACACCAGAGAATATAGCAAAAAAGAAAGAAACTCACAGATACTCAGAACAAACTAGTGGTTACCAACGAGGAAAGGGAAGGGGAGAGGGAAGGGAGGAAGGGCAAGCAAGGGGTAAAGGATTTAGAAGTACAAACTATTACTTTAAAAATAAATAAGCTACAAGGATATAATGCACAACACAAGGAATTACAGGTAATGTATCATAATAAAGTCAATAGAATATAACCATTAAAGTTGTGAATTACTATGTTGTACTTTTGAAACATACAATATTGTACAGACAATACCTCAATTTTAAAAAGTGAAAAAATAGAAAATCTTAAAAAGAATCAGGACCATCCCCATGGAATCAGGATTTCCCTGATGGTCCAGTGGTTAAGAATCTACCTGCCAATTCAGGGGACATGGGTTCAATTTCTGGTCCGATAAGACTCCACATGCCATGGGTCAACTAAGCCCGAGCACCATAACTGCTGAGCACGTGCTCTAGAGCCCACAAGCTGCAGCTACTGTGTTCATGCGCTGCAACTCCTGAGCCTCGTGTGCCTAGAGCTTGTGCTCCGCAACGAGAGACGGCATCGTCATGAGAAGCCCATGCATCACAACAAAGAGTAACCCACGCTCAGTGCAACTAGAGAAAGCCTGCACGCTGCAGTGAAGACCCAGCACAACCAAAAATAAATAAGCAATTAATTAAAAAGAGAGTTTGACTTCAAAAAAATAAAAGAGAATTGAACTGCATATTCTATTCCTATTAAGGAATGACTTTCTTTCCCTTTAAGTGTAAGTGGTTCAAGACTCCAGGTGAAATAAGAAATCTGAGATAAAAGGTAGAAAACATGATTTCCCCTAAAATTAATATAATAGTTTAGATATCAAAAATGGAAATGACAAAAATGAATCTGAATACAAGATGAAAGATTAGGTAGAGAGAAAATTAATAAAAATTCATGTTTTAAAAGACCTAAAACACATTTTCAAGGAACAAAGCATAAGAGGCAGTATGATATATAAGAGAATAAAGGAGAAATCTTACATGATCATCTCTAAATGCAAAAAAGGCATAAAAACTCTTCTACAATTTAGGAACTAAAGGAATTTCTTCAGTCTAATAAGGAATACCCTTAAAACACCGTATCTGTTGTCGTTCAGTTGCTAAGTCACGTCTGACTCTTTGTGACTCCATGAACTGCAGCACACCAGGCTTCCCTGTCCTTCATTATCTCCCAGAGTTTGCTCAAACTCATGTTCATTAAGTCAGTGATGCCATCTAACCATCTCATCTTCTGCTGCCCCCTTCTCCTTATGTCTTCAATCTTTCCCAGCATCAGGGTCTTTTCCAGTGAGTCAGCTCTTCTCATCAGGTGGCCAAAGTATTAGACCTTTAGCATAAGTCCTTCCAATAAATATATTCAGGGTTGATTTCTGTTAGGACTGACTCGTTTGATCTCCTTGGAGTCCAAGGGACTCTCAAGAGTCTTCTACAGCACCACAATTCGAAAGCAGCAAATCTTCGGTACAGCCTTCTTTATGGTCTAACTCTTGCATCTGTACATAACTACTGGATAAACAAGTATAATATAGTTATACATCTTCTATGTATACTTCTTCTAGTACCGTTCTTCTGTGTATTCTTGTCACCTCTTCTTAATCTCCTCTGCTTCTGTTAGGTCCTTGCCATTTCTGTCCTTTATTGTGCCATCTTTGACCTTTATTGTGCCCAATTTTCCTAAAGAGATCTCTAGTCTTTCCCATTCTATTGTTTTCCTCTATTTCCTTGCACTATTCACTTAAAAAGGCTTTGGTATCTCTCCTCGATATTTATAGCACTCTGCATTCAGTTGGGTATATCTTTCCCTTTCTTCTTTGCCTTCTTTCTTCTTTTCTCATATATCATATCATATATACATATGTATATGTACAAAAATACATATGTATATATACATATAGCATCTCATATATACATATCTGTAAGGGTGAAAAAAACCCACTCTGTCCCCTTCCTTGTACTTCAGGAATAAATCAGGAGTGTCAAGAATTACTACCTCTGTTTAATAATGACTAGAGACCGTGGCCAGCGCAATAATGAAAGAAAATAAAATGCATACAGATTGGGAATAGGTAAAATTTTATGGTATGATTGTATATGTAAAATTATTAAGGAATCACAGAAAATATATTAGAACAAGTAAATTCAGGAAAATCACAATGTTACTGTGATAGCCAGCCTCTAAAATGGGTCCCAGTAATCCCTGCCTCTTGCTATTCTTAAATTCCCTCCCCTTGAGTATGGGCTGACCTAGTGACTATTAAAACTGACTAAATATAACTTCTGAAATTAGGTTACCAAAATATAGTGACTTTTGTTTTTAATTATTTTGTCTCACTCTGATAGGAGCCAGTTGCCAAGTCGTAATCTACCATATGGAAAGGCCCTTGGAAAAAAAAACTAAGGGAGGCCTCTAGAAACTCAGTCCCAAGACACACCTAGAAACTGTAGGAAGAGAAAGTACAACATGTGATGGCAGAAAATTTACCAACATCCTTAGAAATAGGGAAAGGAGGAAATATGCTTAATAAACTGAGTAACTGATCTACCTAAGGAGGCTTCCAAGTAAAGTGTTGAAAGTGCTGGCTGGTTTCATCCTTGTGTTTATAGTAAATTGGGAGAAGAGCGAGAGAGAAGTTGAAGGAAAGGCTATTTAAACAAAAATGAGGCAGGATTTTCAGTTTCAAAAATGCTCAGCCTCTCCAGAGAGTAAAACTGCTAAAATTAAATGTTTTCTTAGTAGACTGAAAAACCAGGACACTGCCAAGAAAAACAAACTGTGGAGATACAACCAAGGTACTACTGTTTAAGGCCTTAAAAAGATCAAAGTTGATGCCTCAACAGAGTCAAACAAAAAGTACTTTAAAGAGATTAAGACTGGTTCTCACAAATTCTCTCAAACAATAGGGCCTCTAGGAAGCTTACTAGTATTCTAAACTGCTAAAATTTTATGATTATGTTAGGTAGCCATAGATAACTAATACAGATTTTTACATATTAATCAGTCATTTTAAATACCTCAGATCATTCCACCTGCATCTGCTTCTTCTGTTGCTTTATCTCTTTCCAACATGATGTTTTATCTTGCTTTTTCATATACTCACAGTTTTACTGGTATCTGGATATCCTCAATAGGACAGTAGAGACTGAGGCAAATAGTCTCTATGCTTGGCAATGGCAGACTTCCTCTGGCCAGGTGTGTAGCATGGGGGTGTGTTTATCTATCACATGTTAAGCATGTGTGTAGCATGGAGGTGTGTTTATCTATCTCGTTAGGCAGGTTTAAGCTTTACTGTTCCCATCGTTACCCTCAGTATACCACAGGCCTCAAATCTCTCTAGGGATACACCCCCTCAGGTGGACCAGATGTTTCCGCAATGTCTGCTCCACACTTAGCTTTTGGTCTTCCCTTCTAGAGGGGTCTGTATCTTGTGAAGTTCTCATTAGTAGTGAGTTGTTACTTTTATTAGATACTTATTAGTCTAGACACGGGAATCTCTATTATTGGAGTGGTGTTCTCTATTATTCTCATTAGGCTTGTGCTGATCAGACCCTGCATACCTGAGTCTTAGAAGTGCTTCTGTCTCTTTTCCATAGTTCTGATATCAGCATGTAACCCTGTCCTGCCCCCAAGTTATTTTCTGCCTATCCCCAGCCTCAGTGGTTTTTACCAGTATCATAAGGACTGTACTTTAAGGAATCCCTCTTTCTAAACTTATGGTTATTGATACATAGAAAAGATACAGGAGAAGGATCCAGGAAATATTCTGTGCCCTTTCCGTAACAACTGCTGTTCCTCCTCCCAGGCCTGTGCCAAGAGGGATAGGTCAACAGAGCTCTCATCAAGTGGGGCCTGTGGAGATATTCTGCAAAAGAACTCAAGCTGCTCCTATATTTGCTGCCCTCGGAGGCTCCCCATTCTAACCTGCCCACATCTGGCCTCTACCAATTTGTTGCCTATGTAACTGAAATGCTCTCACGCATTTTCAGAGGTGTCTGCCCATATAAGCCAATGCTCACATCTCATCCTTTCCTGTAAGCATGCATCTCTCTGGAGATTTTGAGTTGGTTAAATTGAGCTCTCTGTTTCAAGAAACGTCCAGAGCTTGCAGTTTGTTCCACCTTATTTTTAAGTGTAAGGTTGAGAGTAACAATCTCTACAGCCATTTACACTTAGCTTTGCAATTATTTAAATATATTTATATATCTGGTTTTGCTCCTGTTAAATAAATTAACCAAGGAGACCATTAGACTGAGGTGCTTCTAGTACCTTAGCAGCCTGCTTAAGTAAGCTAAATCTATGCCTATAATGCCTCAAGGTGAAGAAATCAAAATCTAAGAACCACCTATCACAAACATCCACCTACTTTTTCCCAAATAAGGCAACCACGTAAGCTACAGTCTTGTAGCTCATTTGGTAAAGAATCCGCCTATGATACAGTAGACCAGGGTTCGATTCCTGGGTTGGGAAGATCCCCTGGAGAAGGAAATGGCAACCCACTCCAGTATTGTTGCCTGGAGAATTTCATGCACTGTAGCCTGCCAGGCTCTTCTGTCCATGGGGTTGCAGGAGTCAGACACCACTTAGTAACTAAACCACCACCACGAAGTTACAGCCAATCAAATACTTCTCTTGCTTTGCTTCTGAGCCTGCTCTATAATAAAGTCTCTCCCCTCACTCTTGAGCATAAAGGCCTCCTCACCACTTTCAGTTTAGGGCTTAACTATTGGATTTTTGCTCAAATAAAGTCTTAAAAATATAATATGTCTCAATTTATTTTTGAAAACTCTTTTTCTCCTAACATCTCCCAATTTTCAAAGCTGGAACAATTTTAACAACAAAATAAATACGTTTAGACAATAACCCATAAAACTATGACATTTATTAATATTAAGAAATAAACTGAGGCATTATTACATTACCTACAGGAACCAGGAAAGAGATTTTTATAGAGAGGAGTTGGAAGCCAAGCAAGGAGAGTATTTTCTTGCTACTGTGTAAGCAGCTGCCTTATTTAGGAAAGCCTAGGTGGCTGTTTGTGATGTGTTTGATTTCTTAACATTAAAGCACTGATATATATACAGGTTTTGGTTTGCTTATTTAGGCTACTAAGGCATTAAAGCCTCCTAAGTCTAAAGACCTCCTTATTTAACTTGGTATTAATTTAAAAAGAGAAAAACTTAACAGGGGGAAAACCTGGCAGAAGCCACCTTAATTAGGTTCAATTCAGTTCAGTCACTCAGTCATGTTGACTCTTTGTGACCCCATGGACTGCAGTATGCCAGGCTTCCCTGTTCATCACCAACTCCTGGAGCTTACTCAAAGTCATATCCATCAAGTTGGTGATACCATCCAGCCATCTCATCCTCTGTTGTCCCCCGCCTTCAATCTTTCCCAGGATCAGGGTCTTTTCAAATGAGTCAGTCCTTTGCATTAGGTGGCCAAAGTACTGGAGTTTCAGCTTCAGCATCAGTCCTTAATCAAGTGATCAAGGTTAGTATTATCAGGAAAAAGACATATCAATTTTTCAGGTAGACCCTGCTATGACATACTGGAAAGACACATCACTTCTCTGATATTCTTACCAAAAATGCATAATCTGAATCTAATAAAGAGAAAACACTAGACAAATCCATATTGAAAGACAGTGAACAAAATATCTGATTAGTGTCAAGGTTATGAAGCATCAAAAAACTATCACAGATTAGAGAAGACTAAGGAGATGCGACAAATAAATATGATGTGAGATACTAAATGTTATGTGAGCTACTGAATGAGACTTCCCTAGTAGCTCAGATGGTAAAAAATCTGCCTACAATGCAGGAGGCCCAGGTTTGATTCCTTGGTGGGGAAGATCCCCTGGAGAAATGAATGCCACCTACTCCGGTATTCTTGCCTGGAGAATTCCATGGACAAAGGAGCCTGGTGGGCTACAGTCCATGGGGTCACAAAGAGCCAGAGATGACTAAGTGACTAACACATTGAATTGAAAAATGCTATCAGTGACATGAGATTGGTCAAATACAAATAAAGTCTCTATTTCAGTTGATAGTACTGCACTACTGGTTATTTCTTAGTATTGATAACTGTACTCATGCTCAGGCACTTCGGTCGCGTCCAACTCTCTGCAACCCCATGGACCACAGCCCACCAGGCTCTTCTGTCCATGGGATTCTCTAGGCAAGAATACTGGAGTGGGTTGCCATGTCCTTCTCCAGTGATAAAGTATGAAGTGAGTGAAGTGAAGTCGCTCAGTCGTGTCCGACTCTTTGTGACCCCACGGACTGCCTACCAGGCTCCTCCATCCATGGGATTTTCCAGGCAAGGGTACTGAAGTGGGTTGCCATTGCCTTCTCCGGATAACTGTACTATGGTAATGCAAATGTTAATAGTATGGAAAGAGGAGTAAAGAATAAATGGAAATTCTACCTTTGCAACTTTTCTCTAAGCCATAAATAATTTCAAAATGAAAAGTTAAAAATAAACAAACTCTACCCTAACATAAACAGTGTGTGTATAGAGAAGGAGGGGGAGTGTCAAACAGGGATTTTATTTTATTGCAGCTTTTTTATAACAAGATGATAGTTTTAATGGTTGTATAATTATTCAATATATTAAAATTAGAGGCCAAGGTATACTATGGAGTGAATAAAGATGTAATTTCTGGCTCTGCAAGAGCTAGCATAAAATATCACTCAATATTATCCAGTTCCCTTTGTTACATCTTAATCAACTACTTTCAAAAGTAGTAGAAAAAATGAGGTATAACATATTATGACAAAAATTGATTATCTCTACCACAAATGCTTTGCAAAAGTAGATCATGTAGCAAATACTCAGTAATTGTTTTTAATAAAAATCATGTAATTAAAATAAAAAGTTTAAAAAACACACATAATTAATATGGTATACACACATCAGTTATAAAGCACTAATCTGATAATACCAAAACTCAAATGTTGTATTTCAAGCTATAGTTCCAATCTTGAGACAGCAACCTAATAAAATCGTAATATAAGAATTTCTGTTAACCTATGCTCTTCACTCTTCCCTTAACTCAATGATTTTCTTTCTCCTATTAAGATATAATAAATCTGAATCCATTTCAAGAGTCATATAAAAATAAACTATAAAAGAAAATAATCAGCATATATATAGCCCATGGGTAAAAAGATGTAAATTGCCCCCAAAAAAGACTGAAAAGCAACAGCATATACATACGTATCACATAAACCAACAACTGTGGCCTTTCAACTTTCTATAACCAAACTGTTACCCAAGCATAATTCTACACAGGTCAAGAAGGCATAATTCTGAGTATATTCAGCAAGATCAGACAAGCTTGGCCACATTCATATGGCACTGTACATGTTTCCAGAGGTCAAACAGAAGGGGGGAAAAAAAGTAAATGCTATAGAAAAATTAACCTCTTTTAGGAAGTTGTTTCTGGCCAGAACCAAGAGAAAGACTGTTAAGAGCATGTGAGGCACTCAAAAAATATTCTTTCAATTGTACATCTCAGAACCTACAATCTGAGAATGTATCTTGGAATACTGTTTTACAGCATCAATATACACTAAAATTGAGAATGCCTTTCTACCTAAAGCAACTTAAGAATTCCTTATGTTTTTTGAAAATTACTATATAACCTATTATAGAACTGTCCATTTGTGTGAGTGGGGTGTTAGTGGGGTGTTAAAAACCCCTACTATTGTTGTGTTATTGTTGATTTTCCCTTCTTATCCCTCTAAATGTCTGCCTTATGTATTGAGTTGCTTCTATGTTAGGTGCATAAATATTTACAATTGTTATGTCTTCGTCTTGGATTGATCCCTTGATCATTATGTAGTGTCCTTCTTTCTCTCTCATAATATTCTTTATATTAAAGTTAATTTTGTCTGAAATAAGGATTGTCACTCTGGCTCTCTTTTGGTTTCTATTCTCATGGAATATCTTTTTCCATCCTTTTACCTTCAGTCTGTATGTGTCTGTAGGTCTGAAGTGGGTCACTTGTAGGCAGCATACACATGGGTCTTGATTTTGTACCTAATCAGTCAGTCTGTATCTCTTGATTGGTGCATCTAATCCCTTTACATTTAAAGGTAATTATTGGTATCTTCAGGACTTTTCATCCAAAAGGAGAAGAATACACTTTCTTCTCAAGTGCACATGGAACATTCTTCAGGATATACCACATATTGGGTCACAAATCAAGCCTCAGTAAATTTAAGAAAACTGAAATCATATCAAGTATCTTCTCTGACCATGATGCAATGAGGCTAGATATCAACTACAGGAAAAAAAAAAACTGCAAAAAAACCCAAACTCATGGAGATTAAACAATCCATTACTAAATAACAAAGAGGTTACTGAAGAAATAAGAAGGGAAACCAAAAGATTTTTAGAAACAAATGACAATGAAAACATGACGACCAAAAACCAATGGGATTCAGCAAAAGCAGTTCTAAGAGGGAAATTTACAGTGATACAATCCTACCTTAAGAAATAAGAAAAGCAATGAATTATGTAAGTCTACATCTAAAGCAGCTGGAAAAAGAACAAAACAACCTCAAGTCAGCAGTAGGAAATAAGTCATAAAAAAGAGACACTGATGTATAGAACAGTCTTATGGACTCTGTTGCAGAGGGAGAGGGTGGGAAAATTTGGGAGAATGGCATTGAAACATGTATAATATCATGTATGAAACAAGTTGCCAGTCCAGGTTCGATGCATGATACTGGATGCTTGGGGCTAGTGCACTGGGACGACCCAGAGGGATGGTATGGGGAGGGAGGAGGGAGGAGGGTTCAGGATGGGGAACACATGTATACCTGTCGCGGATTCATTTTGATATTTGGCAAAACTAATACAATTTGTAAAGTTTAAAAATAAAATAAAATTAAAAAAAAAAAAGATCAGAGCAGAAATAATTGAAGAGGAAATGTAGGAAACAACAGCAAAGATTAATAAAACTAAAAGCTGGTTCTATGAGAAGATAAAAAAAATTGACAAACCACTAGCCAGGCTCATCAAGAAAAAAAGGGAGAAAAATCAAATCAACAAAATTAGAAATGAAAAAGGAGAGGTTACAATAGACAACACAGAAACACAAAGCATCATAAGAGAATAATATGAGCAACTATATGCTAATAAAATGGACAACCTAGATGAAAAGGACAGATTCTTAGAAAAGTTCAACCTCTCAACTCTGAACCAGGAAGAAACAGAAATTATGAAAAACCCAATTACAAATATTGAAATTGAAACTGTGATCAAAAATCTCCAAAAACACAAAAGCCCAGGGTGAGATGGCTTCACAGGGGAATTCTATCAAATATTTACAGAAGAGCTAATGCCCATTTTTCTGAAACTCTTCCAAAATGTTGCAGAGGAAGGAATACTTCAAAACTCATTCTATGAGGCCACAATCATTCTGATACCAAAATCAGGCAAAGACAAAACAAAAAAAGAAAATTACAGGCCAGTATCACCTAAGAGAAAGAATAAAGAGATGGAGCCAAAGCAAAAACAACACCCAGCTGTGAATGTGACTGGTGGTGGGAGTAAAGTCCGATGCTGTAAAGAACAATATTGCATAGGAACTTCGAGTGTTAGGTCCATGAATCAAGGTAAACTGGAAGTGATCAAACAGGAGATGGCAAGAGTGAACACCAACATTTTAGAATCAGTGAAATAAAATGGACTGGAATGAGCAAATTTAATTCAGATGACCACTATATCTACTACTGTGTGCAAAAATCCCTTAGAAGAAATGGAGTAGCCCTCATAGTCAACAAAAGAGTCTGAAATGCAGTACTGGATGCAATCTCAAAAACAAGAGAATGATCTCTGTTCGTTTCCAAGGCAAACCATTCGATATCACACTAATCCAAGTCTATGCCCCAACCAGTAATGCTGAAGAAGCTGAAGCTCAATGGTTCTACAAGACCTACAAGACCATCTAGAACTAACAGCCCCAAAATATGTCCTTTTAATCATAGGGGACTGGAATGTAAAAGTAGGAAGTCAAGAGATACCTGGAGTAACAGGCAAGTTTGGCCTTGAAGTGCAAAAATGAAGCAGGGCAAAGGTTAACCGAGTTCTGCCAAGAGAATCCACTGGTCATAGTAAATACCTTCTTCCAACAACACAGAAGATGACTCTACACATGGACGTCAACAGATGGTCAATACCAGTAACAAACTGATTATATTATTTGCAGCTAAAGATGGAGAAGTTCTATACAGACAGCAAAAACAAGACTGGGAGCTGACTGTGGCTCAGATCATGAACTCTTTATTGCCACATTCAGACTTAAATTGAAGAAAGTAGGGAAAACCAATAGACTATTCAAGTATGACCTGAATCAAATCCCTAATGATTATACACTGTAAGTGAGAAACAGATTCAAGGGATTAGATCTGATAGAGTGCCTGAAGAACTATGGACAGATGTTGGTGATATTGTACAGGAGGCAGTGATCAAGACCATCCCCAAGAAAAAGAAATGCAATAAGGCAAAATGGTGATCTCAGGAGGCCATACAAATAGCTGAGAAAAGAAGAGAAGTGAAAGGCAAAGGAGAAAAGGAAAGATATATCCATCTGAATGCAGAGTTCCAAAGAATAGCAAGGAGAGATGAGAAAACCTTCTTCAGTGATCAGTGTAAAGAAATAGAGGAAAACAATAGAATGGGAAAGACTAGAGATCTCATCAAGAAAATTAAAGATACCAAGGGAACATTTCATGTAAAGTTAGGCACAATAAAGAACAGAAATGGTATGGACCTAACAGAAGCAGAAGATATTAAGAAGAGGTGGCAACAATCCACAGAAGAACTGTATAAAAATGATCTTCATGATCCAGAAAACCACAGTGGTGTAATCACTCACATAGAGCCAGACATCTTAGAATGTGAAGTTTAGTGGCCCTTAGGAAGCATCACTACAAACAAAGCTAGTGGAGGTAATGGAATTCCAGTTGAGCTATTTCAAATTCTAAAAGATGATGTTGTGAAAGTGCTGCATTCAATATGCCAGCAAATTTGGAAAACTCAGCAGTGGCCACAGGACCAGAAAAGGTCAGTTTTCATCCCAATCCCAAAGAAAGGCAATGCCAAAGAATGCTCAAATTCCTGCACAATTGCACTTATCTCACACACTAGCAAAGTAATGCTCAAAATTCTTCAAGCCAGGCTTCAACAGTACATGAACTGTGAACTTCCTGGGATGTTCAAGCTAGATTTAGAAAAGCCAGAGGAACCAGAGATCAAATTGCCAACATCCGTTGGACCATCGAGGAAAGCAAGAGAGTTCCAGAAAAACATCTAATTCTGCTTTATTGACTACACCAAAGCCTTCAACTGTGTGGATCACAACAAACTGTGGAAAATTTTTAAAGAGATGGGAATACCAGACCACCTTACCTGCCTCCTGAGAAAGCTGTATGCAGGTCAAGAAGCAACAGTTAGAACTGGACATGGAACAACAGACAGGTTCCAAATCGGGAAAGGAATACTTCAAGGCTGTATATTGTCACCCTGCTTATTTACCTTATATGCAGAATACATAATGCGAAATGCCAGGCTGGATGAAACACAAGCTGGAATCAAGACAGCTGGAAGAAATATCAATAACCTCAGATATGCAGATGACACCACCCTTATGGCAGAAAGCAAAAAGAACTGAAGAGCCTCTTGATGAAAGTGAAAGAGGAAAGTGAAAAAGTTGGCTTAAAACTCAACATTCAGAAAACTAAGATCATGGCATCCAGTCCATCACTTCATGGCAAATTGATGGGGAAGCAACAGAAATAGTCAGAGACTTTATTTTGGGGGGTTCCAAAATCACTGCTGATGGTGACTGCAGCCATGAAATTAAAAGACATCTGCTTCTTGGAAGAAAAACTATGACCAACCTAGACAGCATATTATAAAGCAGAGACATTACTTTGCCAACAAAGGTCCCTCTAGTCAAAGCTATGGTTTTTCCAGTAGTCATGTATGGATGTGAGAGTTGGACCATAAATAAAGCTAAGCACTGAAAAATTGATGCTTTTGAACTGTAGTGTTGTAGAAGACTCTTGAGAGTCCCTTGGACTGTACAGAGATCAAACCAGTCAATCCTAAAGCAAATCAATCCTGAATATTCATTGTAAGGACTGATGCTGAAAATGAAACTTGGTCACATGATGCAAAGAACTGATTCATTGGAAAAGAGCCTGATACTGGGCACGACTGAAGGCAGGAGGAGAAGGGGACGACAGAGGATGAGATGGTTGGATGGCATCACCAATTTGATGGACATGAGTTTGAGCAAAATTCAGAAGTAGGTGATGGACAGGGAAGCCTGGCATGCTGCAATCTATGGGGTTGTAAAAAGTTGGACACAACCTAGCGATTGAACTGAACCAAACTGAATCACTGATGATCATAGATGTAAACATCCTCAACAAAATTTTAGCAAACAGAATTCAAAAACACATTAAAAAGCTCATACACCATGATCAAGTCCAGTTTATTCCAGAGACGCAAGGATTCTTCAATATATGCAAATCAATCAATGTGATACACTATATTAACAAACTGTAAGATAAAAACCATATGATCATCTCAACTGATGCAGAAAAAGCCGACAAAGTTCAGCACCCAGTTATGATAAAAATACTTCAAAAATAGAGCATAGAAGGAATCTACTTCAACATAGTGATGGCCATATATGATAAGCCCACAGCAAACATTAATCTCAATAGTGAAAAACTAAAAGCACTCCCTCTAAGAATAGGAACAAGACAAGGGTGTCCACTCTCACCATTATTGAACATAGTTTTGGAAGTCCTAGCTACAGCAATTAGAGAAGAAAAAGAAATAAAAGCAATACAGATCAGAAAAGAAGATGTAAAATTCTCACTGTTTGCAGATAACATGATACTATACATAGAAAACCCTCCCAAAACTATCAGAAAATTACTAAAGGCAATCAGTGAATTCAGCATATTCATGGGATACAAGGTCAATACACGGAAACCATTTCCATTCCAATATACTAACAATGAAAAATCAGGGAGAGGAATTAAGGAATCAATTCCATTCACCATTGCAACAAAAAGAATAAAATATCTAGGAATAAACCTACCTAAGAAGACAAAAGACATGTATACGGAAAATTATAAGACACTGATGAAAGAAATCAAAGATGACCTAAACAGATGGAGAAATATTCCATGTTCTTGGGTAGGAAGAATCAATACTGTGAAAACGACTATACTACCAGATGCAATCCACAGATTCAGTGCAATTCCTATTAAACTACCAATGGCATTTTTCACAGAACTAAAAATTTTCACAGAACAAAAAATTTCACAATTCATATGGAAACACAAAAGATCCTGAATAGTCAAAGCAGTCTTGAGAAACAAGAATGGAGCTGGAGGAATCAACCTTCCTGACTTCAGACTATACTACAAAACTACAGTCATCAAGACAGTATGGTACAGGCACAAAAACAGAAATATAGACCAATGGAACAAAACAGAGAATCCAGAAACAAACTCACACATCTATGGTTACCTTATTTTTGACATGGAGGCAAGAATATATAATGGAATAAAGACATCCCCTTCAATAAGTAGTGCTGGGAAAATTGGACAGCTACATGTAAAAGAATGAAATCAGACATTTCCTAACCCCACACACAAAGAGGAACTCAAAATGGGTTAAAGACATAAATGTAAGACCAAAAACTATACAACTCTTAAGAGGAAAACACAGGCAGAATACTCAGTGACATAAATCAAAGCAAGATCTTCTATGACCCACCTCCTAGAGTAATGGAAATAAAAACAAAAATAAACAAGTGGGACCTAATTAAATTCAAAAGCTTTTGCACAGCAAAGGAAACTACAAACAAGGTGAAAAGACAAACCTCAGAATGTGAGAAAATAACAGTAAATGAAACAACTGACAAAGAATTAATTTCCAAACTATATAAGCAGCTCATACAAGTCAATACCAGAAAAAAAAAAAAAAACAGCCCAATCAAAAAGTGGGGAAAAGACCTAAAAAAGACATTTCTCCAAAGAAAACATACAGGTGGCTAACAAACACATGAAAAGATGCTCAACATCACTCATTATCAGAGTAATGCAAATCAAAACTACAATGAGATACCACCTCACACCAGTCAGAATGGCCATCATCAAAAACTCTACAAACAATAAATCCTGGAGAGGGTATGGAAGAAAAGGGAACTTTTGCACTGCTGGTGGGAATGTAAACTGACACAGCCACTATGGAAGACGGTGTGGAGACTCCTTAAAAAGCTAGGAATAAAACCACCGTATGATCCAGCAATTCCACTCCTAGACATATAACCCTGAGGAAACCAAAATTGAAAAAGACACATGTACCCTAATGTTCACTGCAGCACTATTTACAATAGCTAGAACATGGAAGCAACCCAGATGGCCATCGACAGATGAATGGACAAAGAAGCTGTGGTACATATATACAATGGAATACTACTCAGCCAAAAAAGGAAAACATTTGAGACAGTTCTAATGAGGTAGATGAACCTGCTGCTGAGTCATGTCAGTCATGTCTGACTCTACGCGACCCCACAGACAGCAGCCCACCAGGCTCCCCTGTCCCTGGGATTCTCCAGGCAAGAACACTGGAGTGGGTTGCCATTTCCTTCTCCAATGCATGAAAGTGAAAAGTGAAAGTGAAGTCACTCAGTCGTGTCCGACCCTCAGCGACCCCATGGACTGCAGCCTTCCAGGCTCCTCCATCCATGGGATTTTCCAGGCAAGAGTACTGGAGTGGGGTGTCATTGCCACCTAGAGCTTATTATATAAAGTAATAAGTAAGTAAGAAGTAAGTCAGAAAGAGATATATAAATACCGTGAAAGTCTCTCAGCCGTGTCCAGCTCTTTGCCACCCCATGGACTATACAGTAGATGGAATTCTCCAGGCTAGAATACTGGAGTGGGTAGCTGTCCCCTTCTCCAGGGGATCTTCCCAACCCAGGGACTGAACCCAGGTCTCCTGCATTGCAGGTGGATTCTTAACATAGTATACTTATGCAAATATATGGAATCTAAAAAGATGGTACTGATAAATTTATTTTCAGGGCAAAAATGGAGAAACAGACATAGAGAACAGACCTATAGACACGGGGGTAGGGTAGAAGTGAGAGGATGAGATGTATGGAGAGTGTAACACGGAAGTTTACAATACCATATGTAAAATAGATGCCAATGGGAATTTGCTGTATGACTCAGGGAACTCAAACAGGGGTTCTGGGACAATCTAGAAAGGTGGGATGAGGAGAGAGATAGGAGGGAAGTTCGGGAGGGAGGGGACATGGGTTTAACTATGGCTGATTCTTGTTGATGTATGACAGAAAACCACAACATTCTGTAAAGAAATGATCTTTCAATAAAAAAATAAATTAATTAAATAATAAAAGAACACTGGAGTGGGTTGCCCTGCCCTTCTCCAGGGGTCTTCCTGACTCAGGGATTAAACCTGCATCTCTCGCATTGCAGACAGATTCTTTACTATCTGAGCCACCAGCTGCTGCTAAGTCCCTTCAGTTGTGTCCGACTCTGTGCAACCCCATAGACAGCAGCCCACCAGGCTCCCCCGTCCCTGGGATTCTCCAGGCAAGAACACTGGAGTGGGTTGCCATTTCCCTCTCCAATGCATGAAAGTGAAAAGTGAAAGTGAAGTCTCTCAGTCGTGTCCGACTCTTAGCGACCCCATGGACTATAGCCTACCAGGCTCCTGTGTCCATGGGATTTTCCAGGTAAGAGTACTGGAGTGGGGTGCCATTGCCTTCTCTGTGAGCCATCAGGGAAGGCCCTAAATTCTTTTTATACTCGTCTAAATCCATAAAGACTTCAAATGGGAAAACAAAAAACTGAGTCACTGAAAAATTAAAGTCTACCTTTCATATTGGACTGCAATGTACTTTTAATTATGTAAAAAAAGGTATGATTGGTTTTAAAAAATAAAAGACCAGAATAAATATAAAATAATGATGATCTACTCATTTTACAGTGGGAAACTAACAGTGCTACACTTTCTATTTTTCTTCTAAGAAATGTCAAGTAGAAATAGCAAACTGTCCTCTGGGAAAAATCAGAGTATCTGAGCTTCAAAAAGAACTCTGTCCTCAAATGAGTTAGTGCACAAGTATTCACTAGGGAACCATGCCTTCTTTGACAGTTTGGGCTCAGGACATGAAATAGTGGAGGTTTTTAAGGCTTCTTAGAATATGGCTCATCTATATCAAAGACTGCAGTTGTGGCCTAGAGTATTTTAAAATACTTTCTTTTAAGGAATAAGCTATAATACAGTTTGTGCATTAGTCTATGGTACCCCTCCTCACCTTTAAAAGTCTCAGTAAAAAAAAAAAATGCAAATGCATAAATAAGGAACTGTCATCATCTTTCAGCACAAACTACAATATTTTGCAGAGCCATTCATTTTTCAACTCTATAAATGACACAACTTTTTTCATCCATGCAAACAATTCATTAATTTTATTGTTAAGACTTTCTGAGGTTACTCAATTCAGCAATCTTCAACGAAAAGAATTTTCTCTAGCCTAATATCTCTTACAAAGATTAATCAATATTCCACTTATCCTTCTACAAATGTCCAATGCTGGACACCTCAGGGATATACCTTCATTTACTTGAAACCTATGTATAAAGTTATCTCTTATACTCTCTTCTACAAACTAAATAACATAATATTCCTAATCTATCTCTGTGATATGTATTATCCATTAGCTTGTAAATTTTGATTTGTATCTATATTCAATTATTTTATCAGTGTAGTTAACAGAAGTGAAAAGCCTCCCTGAGCATATAGACTATTAAGAAGGCATCTATAGATTAAAAACCCATACCAAATGCTTTTATCTATTTGTTTTCTTGCCAAACAGCATAATATTGCTTGCTCATGTTCAGGTTAAATTTAACTAAGAACCATGTCTTTTTTTTTTTTTTTTTTTTCATTAATGCCACAAGGCTTAACCAGTAAGCCATTCTCTAAAATGAATTTCTAATTTATTTCTATCCCAGACATTTAATAACCTGTACTTGTCACCACTGTCTTCTATTCTGTTTGAATGAAACCATTTTGCAACCTCTCATACCAATTCTAAATTTTATTTATATTCCCTATTAACATTTATTTTAATTTAGAAACAAGAATAAATCATATGGAAATTTTTTTGATATCATATGCATGAGAACACATGTAACATGAGTGAAGACACTGACTAATAGGGATCTCACAGCCAGATGCTCAGTGGACTCCTCAGAGATACCATATCCTCCAAGATACAGGCAAGTCAGTCTTGGAATCTGGATACATTTGGTTTTCTTACTTATACTGCTAAAGTCAAGGCCATGTTTTTATTTAAAAAGGCTATGCTTTTGTAAGAATACTTTTCATCTCAAAGGCAATATTAAAAAAAAAAAAAAGCTCCTGCCAATGCAGGAGATGCAAGAGACACAGGTTCAATCCCTGGGTCAGGAAGATCCCCTGGAGTAGGAAATGGAAACCTACTCCAGTATTCTTGCCTGGAAAATTCCACGAACAGAGGAGCCAAGTGGGCTACAGTCTATGGGGTTGCGAAAGAGTCAGAAATGACTCAGCATACATGCATGCATGCTCATTAACAAATGTAAACATCGAATAAACTATATAATTAAACCAAAAAAAAAAAGCTACACCTATCACTTTGCCTTTATATTGCATGTCACTCTGTAATTGAAAACACACTACTTGCTTTGTATGTTGTACTGAGAATTAATGAGTATCACAGAATTATGAAAATATGCTTGTTAATGGTCAGCATTGTCTACTAAGCACCCAGTGACTTCTCCCCAAAACAATGTTCATAGACTTACATAGTGGCTAAAATTCTTAAGCAGGCTATACTTGAATGTGACATAGGAATACATAAGATTTTCTAAATCTTCTACTACTTTTCCCATTTGACTTGACATTTATCACAATCGAAACAACCTCCATTCTTTTACCTAATTTCTATTGAAAAAACATGAATGAAAACAACGTTTAAGACTTTAGCCTCCTAATAAGCTTTTAGTAATATTTTTTCATTATTCTCTATTTATTCAAAAGCATATTAGTTTAAAAAGAAAAGTCAAGGTAGGCAGAACACAAAAGAATCAGAGTTCTTGTTGTATTTTAAACAATACAAGTTGAAAAGCAAAGTATATAAATATAACATCTAAACATTCTTTATTCAAAGAGAAAACTTTTTTCTCTTCTAAAGTGAATGCTGAGCTTTCATTTCCTATTTCTCTTCTTCATTTTCAACTTTTCCTTTTCTTCCTAAACGATTAAGTCCTAAAACCATAACACAGGGCAGAGTCAGAATCCTCTAAGTGAGATCAAGAAGTGCAGAGAAGGACTGCCCAGTGGGATATCAGCGGCCAAGCTAGCTGAGAAGGGCACCAACAAGGCCGAGTAAGCACAGCCTCAATAAGGTGAGAAGAGCATCCACACGGAGGGGCAGCCCAGCATGTGTATCAGAGCCTAAGTATTTGAGGTGGGTATCCTTCCAATGGAGTAGAAGTGATCCAGCATCAAGATTCAGAGTCCCAATATGAAGAAGAGCGGTCTATACCAGGGATTGGTGCTGGTGTAGAGGACAAAGAGTGAAGAGAGCATCCACACAAAGGCTTAACCTGAAGTAGATTATCACAACCCAAGGAGAATGAGAAGGATGCACAGTCAGAAAGCAGCCCTGAGGGCAATACCCAAGCCCAGGCAGAGTGAGAAGGGTCATCCTCAAGAAGGGCAGGCAGGTGAAATGCAACAGCCTAAGATGAGGGAGAGGGCCTCCACACAATGGAGAGGACCAACATGTGGAGGTCAGAGCCAGAAAAAGATAAGGAGGACGTAACTGCAAAGGGGTGGCTTGGTGTGGAGTATCAAAGCCTCATCAGAGGAAAGAGGAGAGGGCAAACAAGGAGTCGCAACGTCCCAACAAAAAGAGAACCAGAGTGGAGTGAAGAGGACATTCAGGTGGAGTTTGGCTTGGACTGGTGTGCTGGAATATAAGCAGAGAGAACGGGCACCCACTAGAGGTAGGCTGGTGGACAGAAACAGAGTCCAAGTCCCGGTGGGAGGAAGCAGCTTCTGTACAGCAGAGGGAGCAGTGCCGAGATGGAGGATTACATACAGAACGGTTAAACAAAATAAGGAAACGTATTAAAGACAATACAAACCAGGCTTTTCAATATCAACTAGGATGATTACAATTATAGACATTTGTTTCAAGCGTTCATGAACACCCACCAAGATCAACCATATCTTGGGCCATGAGACAAACCTCAAAAAATTTTTAAATTATTCTTAGCATAAGAGAACCAAATTAGAAATCAATAATAGAAAGACAAGAGGAAAACCTCCAAATGTCTGGAAATTACACAACAGTTTAAAAAATCCTTGGATCAAAGAGGAAGTCTCAAATGAAATAATTTTTAAAAATACACAGAAGGGAATGAAAATGAATATGTGAGATGCATTGAGAGCAGTAACGAGACTAAATATTAGACTACTAAAAAAATAGTATCAGGTTCCTATTTTAAGAAACCAGAAAAGAACAAATAAATATAAAATAACAAGATGTAAGAAAATACAGATAAGAGCAAAAACTCAATACAATTTAAAACAAGAAAAATAGAGAACAATCAATGAAACAAAAACCTGGTTCTCTGGAGAAAAAAATCACTAATACTGACAAACCTAGCAAGACTAACAAAAATAAAAGACAGAATGTACAAGTAGTATCACAAATGGTGCACTATAGACCTTGCAGTCATTAAAAAGATAACAAGAAAGTACTACGAACAACTTTATGATGACATAAATTAAAAGAAATGGAACAATTCTCAAAAGCCACAGACTCCCAAAACTCAACCAAGACAAAATAGACAACTTAAATAATCTTGTAACCATTAAACAAATTGAAGTTGTAATTAAAAAGCTCTTTAAAAAGAAATATCTAGGCCCAGATGGTTTCACTGGAGAATTTTACTAAATAATTAAAGAATAGCTAATACCAATTTCAAACAATTTCTCCTGGAAAACTGAAAAGGAGGGAATACTTTCAACTCATTTTATAAGGCTAGCATTACCAGGATACTAAAACCAGACCAATGCAATTAAAAAAGAGAGAGAGAGACAGAGAGAAAACTGCAGTCCAATACTCCTCACAAACTTTGATGTAAAAATTCCAAACAGGCAATTCCCTGGTGGTCCAATGGCTAGGATGGCTTTAACTGCTTCAAACTGCTGGGGCCCAGGTTCCATCCCTGGTTAGGGAACTAAGATCCCACAAGCCATGTATGACCAATAAATAAAAATTTCAAACACAATACTAGAAAAGGAAGCCTAGCAATATAGAAAACAATTATAAGAAGTGAGGTTTATTACAAGCATACAAGGCATGCCCAACATTTAAACATCAATTAATATCACCCACCAAATCAATAGCTAAAGAAAACTCCTATGATACTGAGGCAGAAAAAGTATTTTACAAAGCCAAGCAGGCCATCATAGTCAAAACTCAGCACTGAGGGAAACTTCTTCAACTTATAGCTAACATCACACAATGGTGACAGACTGAATGAATTCCATATAAAATCAGGAACATAGTAAACATATCTTCTCTTAACCCTTCTATTCACATAACACTGGAAGTCATATACAGGATCATAAGGTATGAAAAAGCATACACATTCAAAAGAAAGCAATGAAACTATCCTTATTTGCAAATAACATGCCTGTCACTGTCCCAAAGAATCAACAGTAAAACCTCCAGAACTAGTGAGTTCAGCAAGGCTCCAGAATAAAGATAAACACAAATTTCAATCATATTTTAAAGAGCAAACAAACATGAAATAACAAATCCGAAAATAAAAATTTAAACCATAATACCATTTATAATCGCTCCAAAGAAAATTAATTACTTAGATATTAATGTGAGAAAACACATATGATTTATATCCTGAAAATTATAAATTGCTAACGCAAGAAATCAAAGAGCTAAGTAAATGGAAAGTCCTGTCATATTCATAGACTGGAAGACTCAACATAGTAAAGATGTCCATTCTTTCCAAAACTGATCTATAGTCTTAATGTAGCAGCTATTAAAATACTAGCAGAGTGTTTAAACAGACATTTACAATCTTATTCAAAAATTATCATGAAAAGGCACAGGACTACAAGAGATAAAATAATTTTGAAAGGGAATAAAGTAGGATGAATCAGTCTATCCAACATTAAAGCTTACTATACAGCAAGATAAATTAAGACAGTTGGAAGAAGGATAGAGATCCTGATCAGTGGGTCAGGAAAGAGAACTGAGAAAGAGACATATGCAAATATGTCCAGCTGATTTCTGACAAAGGCAGAAAAAATACTTTAACAAATGGTGCTGGAACAACTGAACATCAGTAGGCAAAAAAAGAAAACGAAATTGTAACTTAAGCCTCATACCTTATATAGAAATTAATGCAAAATGGATCACACACTTAATACAAAATATAAAACTTTCAGAAAATAAAAAAAACCCAGCAGAACATCTTCAGGTAGTAAGGCTAGGCAAAGAGTTCTCAGTCTTTAAAATAAAAGCATGGTCCATAAAAAGAAAAAAACTGAAAAACTGGACCGAGTTAAAATCAAAAATGCTTGCTCTATGAGCAACCCTGTGCAAGGGATGAAAAGACAACCTACAGGCTACTAAAAGGTATTTGCAAACTACATATCCAACAGAGGATCTATATATAGGACATACAAAGAATTCTTAAAACTCAACAAAAAACAGTCCACAAGAAATGGGCAAAAAGGATGAACAGATATTTCTCTGAAGATGATAAAATAAGCACATGAAGCAATATCCAACATCAATAGACATCAGAAAAATGCAAATTAAAACCACAAATGGATAACACTAAATAGCTATCAGAATGGCTACAATATAAAATATATTACATATTTGTAAAATAATTACAACAAACGTTGGCAAAAATGCAGAGGATGTAAATCTCTCCTGTACTGTTGGTGGAAATGTAAAATGGTAAATTCTTCTCGAAAACAGTTCAGCAGTTTCTGACAAAACTTAAACATGCATTTATGACACACTACTCTAAGGAAATGAAAATACTATGCTCACACAAAAACCTATATATAAAAATTCACAGTTTCATTTATAATAATCAAAAGCTTTGAAAACAATCCTTTAACATGCAAATGGTTAAATAAAATGCAGTACATCACAGCATGGAATATTATTCAGGAATAAAAGAAACAAACTATTAATACAGGCAACAACCTGGCTGGATTTAAAAAGAACTACACTGAATGGAAAAAAAACAATCTCAAAGGTTACATGCTGTTTATGATTTCATTTATACAGCATTCTTGAAATGACAAAATATAGAAATGGAGAGTAGATCAATGGTTGCTAGGGATTAGGGAAGGAGAAAGTGGTAGGAAAGAAAGCATCCATGTTTATAAAAGGACAGCATGAGTGACTTATAACAAAACTGTTTTGTATCTTGATTACAGAGATGGTATACAAATCTACACCTGTGATACAAAGCTGCACAGAACTACACAAGTACACGTGAAATCTATACAAGACTGATGAATTCTATCAGTATCAATTTTCTGGTTGTGATACCACACTTGTTCAGTAGCTAAGTAGTGTCTAACTCTGTGACCCCCAGAACTGCAGCACACCAGGCTTCCCTGTCCTTCACCATCTCCCAGAGCTTGCTCAAACTCATGTCCACTGAGCTGGTGATGCCATCCAACCATCTCATCCTCTGCTGCCCCTTCCTCCTCCTGCCTTCAATCTTTCCCAGCATCAGTGTCTCTTCCAATGAGTCAGCTCTTTGCATCAGGTGGCCAAAGTACTAGAAGTTCAGCTTCAGCACCAGTCCTTCCAATGAATATTCAGGGTTGATTTCCTTTAGGATTGACTGCTTTAATCTCCTTGCTGTCCAAGGAACTCTCAAGAGTCTTCTCCAGCATCACAATTCGAAAGCATCAATTCGAAAAGCTCAGCCTTTTTTATGGTCCAGAGTTTAAATAGCTAAAGAGGAGAAGTCAATGTCTGGCTTCAAAGCTTCGAACGACAGTCTGACTCTTATTACAGGCTAATGCAGGTGGTGGCTTGAAGTTGAAGACAATTCTTATTTACTATTCTAAAATCCCTAGGGCCCTTAAGGATTGTGCTAAATCTCCTCTGCCTGCACTCTATAAATGTATCAATAAAGCCTGAATGGCAGCATATTTGTTTATAATGTGGTTAACTAAATATTTTAAGCTCATTGTTGAGATTTACTACTGCTCCAAAAAGACTCCTTTCAAAATACTACTGCTCATTGATAATAAGATTGGTCACCCAGAAGTTCTGATGGAGATGTACAAAGATTAGTGTTGTTTTCATGCCTGCTAACACAACATTTATTCTGCAGTAAGGAGTCATTTCAATTTCCAAGTTTTACTATTTAAAAATTACATTTTGAAAGCTGCCAAAGACAGTGATTTCTTCAATGGATCTGGGAAAAGTAAATGAAAACCTGTGAAGGATTCACTCTTAAAGTGTCACTAAGAACATTTGTGTAAAATATCAACATTAACAGGAATTAGGAAGAAGCTGATGCTAACCTTCATGGATGACTTTGAAGGGTTCAAGACATCAGTAAAGAAAGCAACTGCACATGTGGTAGAAACAGCAAGAGAAGGAGAAGAGCAGCCTACAGATGTGACTTAGTTGCTACAATTTCATGATAAAATTTTCAAGGAAAAAGAATTGCTTCTCATGAATGAGCAAAGAAAGTGATTTCTTGAGATGGAATACATTTCTGGTAAAGATACTGTGACGACTGTTAAAATGCCAACAAAGGGTTTAAAATATTATCTAAGCTTAGTTGATAAAGCAGAGAAAGGTTTGAAACAAGGACTGATTCCAATTTTCAAAAAAGTTCTACATGTAAAAAATGCTATCAAACAGCATTGCATGCTACATTACAGAGAAATCAGTACAGCAGAAGGAAGAGTCAACCGATGCAGCAAACTTCATTGCTGTCTTACTTTAAGAATTGGTATATCCACTCCAATCTTCAGTAACCACCAACCTGCAGTCAGAAGGCATCAACACCGTGCTTAAATCCTTCACCAGCAAAAAATTATAACTTACTGAAAGTTCAGATGATGGTTAGCATTTTTAACAATAAAGTGTTTTTAAATTAAGGTAGCTGCATTCTTTTAAGATACAATGTTATTGCACACTTAACAGACTATGCTATGGCTATGCTATGCTAAGTCACTTCAGTCGTGTCCGACTCTGTGCGACCCCATGGACGGCAGCCCACCAGGCTCCCCCGTCCCTGGGATTCTCCAGGCAAGAACACTGGAGTGGGTTGCCATTTCCTTCTCCAATGCATGAAAGTGAAAAGTGAAAGTGAAGTCACTCAGTTGTGTCCGACTCTTAGCGACCCCATGGATTGCAGCCTAACAGGTTCCTCCGTCCATGGGATTTTCCAAGCAAGAGTACTGGAGTGGGGTGCCATTGCCTTCTCCGTAACAGACTATAGTATAGTATAAATATAACTTTTATGTGCATGGGGAAACCAAAAAGTTTTTGTAACTCACTTTATTATGATACTTGCTTTACTGTGATGGTCTGGACCCTGCAATAAGTCTGAGGTATGCCTGCACACACATACACACACACACACACATACACACACACACAAACACTCACACGCATACACACATACATATCCATACATGTAAAGCAAAATGGTACTTCCTTACAAAAATTATTTTAAATATAAGTGAATTATATTCACCAAATGAAAAATAGAAGTTGGCAAATGGATTATAAAAAAAACAATAATTCAACTATATGTTGTCTACAAGTGACTCACTTTAAATCAAAAGACAAAAGCTAAAATATGGAAAAAAGCTATTTCATGCAAACAACATGCAAATAGTAACCAAAAGAGAAATGGGTTTCCTTTTTACTAACATCAGCCAAAATAAACCTTAAAAAAAAACGTTACAAGACAAAGAGACAGATGCCATAGATTGATAAATGGGTCAATTTCTTAAGAATATATAAAAATTATAAAAGTAAAAATACCAAACATCAGAGCCCCAAAATATATAAAGAAAACATGGACATAATTGAGAAAAATAGACAGTTTTACAATAATAGGTGGAGACTTCAATAATCTACTTTCAATGGACAGAACATTGAGGTGAAAAATCATCAATACAAAAAGAGAGGACTTGAACAGCACTATAAACTAACTATGGAGCATTCTCCAAGATAATCATCAATTTAGTTCAGTTCAGATCAGTTGCTCAGTGGTGTCCAACTCTTTGCAACTTCATGGACAGCAGCACGTCAGGCCTCCCTGTCCATCACCAACTCTTGGAGCTTGCTCAGACTCATGTCCATCGAGTCAGTGATGCCATCCAACCATCTCATCCTCTGTTGTCCCCTTCAGGTCCTCTGTTATCCCTTTCTCCTCCTGCCTTCAACTATATTGACTATATATTAACATACGACTAACACATTGACTACATATGAACATATGTTAAGTCAAAATACAAATCCCAATACATTTAAACAGGATTAAAGGAGTATAAAGTATTCTCTTCAGTACAATAGAATAAAGCTAAAAATCAAGGAAAAGGAAAATGGAAATTCATAAATATATACAAATTAAATAACACACTCAACAAATGGGAAAAATAAAAAACCAGAAAGAAAATTAGAAACTACTTTGAGATGAAATGAAAATGAAAAGTAAACATACCAAAACCTATAGGGGGTAGCAAAAGCAGTGCTCAGAGGGATATTCACAGCTGTAAATGCCTACATTAAAAAAGAAGAGAGATTTAAGGACTTCCTTGGTGGTTCAGTGATTAAGATTCTGAATTTCCAATGCAGGGATAATGGATTTAAACCCTGGTCAGGGAAGTAAGATCCTGCTTGTTGTGTGCTATGGCCAAACAAAAATTATTTTTTAAAAAACCATAATATCTAAAATTATTATGACAACAAATTGATAGACAATCCAGTTAACAACTGGGCAAAGGACTTGAATAGATATTTCTCCAAAGAAGACACCCAAACGGTGACATCATTAGCCACTAGAAAAACGGCAATCAAAATCACAAATAAGATACCACTTGATACCTATCAGGATGGTTATATTAAAAAACATGAAATACAACAGGTGTTGGTGGGCATGTAGAGACATTGGAATCTTTGTACATTGTTAATGGGAATATAAAGTGGTTCAGTTCAGTTACTCAGTAGTGTCTGACTCTTTGCAACCCCATGAACTGCAGCACGCCAGGCTTCCCTGTCCATCAACTCGTGGAGTTTACTCAAACTCATGTCCATCGAGTTGGTGATACCATCCAACCATCTCATCCTCTGTCATCCCCTTCTCCTACTGCCTTCAATCTTGCCCAGCATCAGAGTCTTTTCCAATGAATCAGTTCTTTGTATCAGGTGGCTAAAGTATTGGAGCTTTAGCTTCATCATCAGTCCTTTCAATGAATATTCAAGACTGATTTCGTTTATGATGGACTGGTTGGCTCTCCTTGCAGTCCATGGGACTCTCAAGAGTTTTCTCCAACATCACAGTTCAAAACCATCAATTCTTTGGCACTCAGCTTTCTTTACGGTCCAACTCTTACATCCATATATGCCTACTGGAAAAACCAAAGCTTTGACTAAATGGACCTTTGTCAGCAAAGTAATGTCTCTGTTTCTTAATATGCTGTCTAGGTTGGTCATAGCTTTTCTTTCAAGGAGCAGCGTCTTTTAATTTCATGGCTGCAGTCACTATCTACAGTGATTTTGGAGCTCACGAAAATAAAGTCTGTCACTGTTTCCATTTTGTTTACCCATCTATTTTCCATGTAGTTATGAGACCAGATGCCATGATCTCAGTTTTTTGAATGTTGAGTTTTAAGCCAGCTTTTTCACTCTCCTCTTTCACCTTCATTAAGAGGCTCTTCCGTTCCTCTTCACTTTTGGTCAAAAGTTTGGTAGTTCTCCAAAAAGTTCAACACAGAATAACCTAAGACCTAGCAATTCCACCCCTGTATATATAACCAAAATAACTGAAACGTGTTCAAACAAAAATTGTACATGAATATTCATAGCAGTGGTGCTTCCCATATGGTACGAGTGGTAAGGAATCCATATGCAAATGCAGGAGAAGAAAGAGACATGGGTTTGATCCCTGGGTTGGGAAGATTCCCCTGGAGGAGGAAATGGCAACCCACTCCAGTATTCTTGCCTGGAGAATCCCATGGACAGAGAAACCTGGAGGGCTATGTCCATGAGGTCCCAAAGAGTCAGATACAACTGAAGTGATTTAGCACGCATTCATAGCTGCACTACTCACAAAAGCCAAAAGGTAGAAACCCAAATGTCTAATCATGAATGGAGAAACAAAATATGATGTATCTATACAATGAAGTATTTTTCAGCCAACGTTGAAAACTGTATGCCAAGTGAAAAAAATCAGACACAAGAAGCCACATATTGTATGATTCCAGTTAAATATCAAGAGTCAGCAAATCAATATGGACAGAAAACTGATTAGCTATTGTCAGGGGTTAGGGTGAAAGTGAGAATGGGGAGCAACTGCTTAACGAGTACAGTTTCCTTTGGGCTGAAAATGTTCTAGAGCTTAAAAGTGGTGGCTGTGCAAAACTGTGAGTATACTAAATACCTCTTCACAAGCTGTAATTAAGATTGCCCAGAAAAAAATCAACACCTCAGATAGGGAGATGATACCACTCTAATGGCAGAAAGTGAAGAGAAACTAAAGAGCCTCTTGACGAAGGTGAAAGAGGAGAGTGAAAAAGCTGGATTAAAACTCAACGTTCAAAAAACAAAGATCATGACACCTGGTCCTATCACTTCATGGCAAATAGATGGGGAAAATGTGGAAACAGTGTCAGATTTCATTTTCTTGGCTCCCAAATCAATGTGTACAGTGACTGCAGCCACAAAATTAAAAGACACTTGCTCCTTGGAAGAAAAGCTATGACAAACTTAGAGAGTGTATTAAAAAGCAGAGATATCATGTTGTGGACAAAGGTCTGTCTAGTCAAAGCTATGGTTTTTCCAGTAGTCATGTATGGATGTGAGAGCTGGACCATAAAGAAGGCTGAGCACCAAAGAATTGATGCATTTGAACTGTGGTGCTGGAGAAGACTCTTGAAAGTACCTTGGACAACAAGGAGATCAAACCAGTCAATCCTAAAGGAAATCAGTCCTGAATATTTATTGGAAGGACTGGTGCTGAATCTAAAGCTCCAATACTTTTGGCCACCTGATGCAAACAGCTGACTCACTGGGAAAGATCTTGATGCTGGGAAAGATTGAGGGCAAGAGGAGAAGCGGGTAACAGAGGATGAGATGGCTGGATGGCATCACTGACTCAAAGGATCTAATTTTAAGCAAACTCAGGGAGACAGTGAAGGATAGGGAAGCCTGGTGTGCTGCAGTCCATGAGGTTGCAAAGAGTTGGACGTAACTTAGCGACTAAACAACAACAACAACAAATGTCTCCAGAGGTCAGTTTTATATTATATGTATTTTACCACAATATGGTACTAGAATAGTAAAACTCACAGACAGAATAAGTATAATGGTGATTGCCATGGGCAGGCAGAGGGGGGCACTGGGGAGTTTTAATGGGCATAGAGCTTTAGTTTTGCAAAATGAAAAGTGTTCTGGAGTGAACACTTCAGTTTTGCAAGATGAAAAGTGTTCTGTTGAACAACAATGTGAATATCTTTAATAATACTGAATTGTACACTTAAAAAATGGTTAAGATAGTAAAATTTCTGTGAATTTTACCGTAATCAAAACATACAATTTAAAAAATACATGATGACACTTCATGAAAACTACTAGCATTTCTCATGATACAAAAATCTTTAATAAGATATTAGTAAATCAAATTCAGTAACACAGTAAAAACAAAACCAAAAACCACCATAACCAAATGAGGCTTAGACCAGAAAAGCAAGGTAAATTAAACACTTAAAAACCAATATATTTTATTACAGTAATAGAGGAAAAAAAGAAAAGACATATTATCAGCACAGTACATGAACATAAATCATTTGACACATTCTACTCTTATTTATGACAAAATAAAGGAAAAAAACCTCACCAAACTAGGAACAAAAATAAACCTCCTCAACCTGATGAAGAATATCTACAGAAAACCAACAGCTTGCATTGTACTTAACAGTGAAAGGGGTAAGATAAAAAAAAAGAAGGCAAAGATGTCCCTCTTCTCACTTTCATTTAGCATTGTCCTGAGGTCCCAGCCAATGTCAAAGAGCAAGAAAAGAAAACAAAGTACCTATAGATGGGAAAGAAAAAACTGTTTAGATCAGTAGATGACATGATGCTGTATGTGGAAAATACAAAACACTGCAAAAAAGCTACTATAACAAGTAAATTTTAAGAAGTTGAAGGAGACCAAGTCAATATTAAAAGCTCAATCGTGTTCCTTTCAAATTAGAAATAAAATTAGAAATTAAGCATATCGTATAATATAAAATTAATATTACACGATTTATAGTAGTATCAAAAACATAAGATACTTAAGAATACTATAAAATATGAGTATATTTTATACCCATACCTGAAAACTACAAATCATGCAGGAAAAAATGAATGAAAATTTAAACAAACAATGGAAAGATATGACATATTCATAGATTAGAAGACTCAGTGTGAGTATGTCAGTTTTCCTTACTTTGATCCACAAATCCCATATGCATGCATGCTCAGTCACTCAGTCGTGTCCAACTCTGTGCGACCCCATGAACTGTAGACTGCCAGGATCCTTGGTTCATGGGATTCTCCAGGCAAGAATCCTGGAGTGGGTTGCCATTTCCTCCTCCAGGGGATCTTCCCAAACCAGAGACTGAACCTGTATCTCCTGCACTCTTGCATCGGCAGGTAGCTTCTTTACCACTGAGCCACTGGCTTCCCTGGATCTTCCCTGAGGTAAATTCCATATTTATCTCAGTCACTCAGTCGTGTCCAACTCTTTGCAACTCCATGGACTATAGAGTCCACAGAATTCTCCAGGCCAGAATACTGGAGTGGGTAACTTTTACCTTCTCCAGGGGATCTTCCCAACCCAGGGATTGAACCCAACTCTCCCATATTGCAGGCAGATTCTTTATCAGCTGAGCCACAAGGGAAGCCCAAGAATACTGGAATGGGTAGCCTATCCCTTCTCCTGTGGATTTTCCTAATCTAGGAATTGAACAGGGGTCTCCTGCTTTGCAGGCATATTCTTTACCAAATGAGCTATCAGGGAAGCCCAAATTCCATATACTTCACACAAAATTCCAGAAGGCAATTTTCTTTTAGTAATTAATAAGCTGACTCTAAAATTTAGTGGCATGCAAAGGACCTTAAAGAGCCCAAATAATTTTCAAAACAAACAAAAATATCAATGAAATTTCAAGACTTAACTAAAAAAATAAAAATAATTAAGTTAGTATAGTATTGGCAAAAGGGTACACATCAATGGAATGAAATAAAGTGCCCAGAAACAGACCATGCATATATGGTCAACTGATTTTTGACAAGGAGGCTGAGGCTAATTCTGCAAAAAGATATAAGAAAAACATTTCGCCACCATGGGATGGGCAAGGTTTCTTACATGTAACACTAAAAGCATGAATCACAAAAGAAAAATTGATAAACGAAAGTTGAGCAAAATTTTTAAAAATTGCTTTTCAAAAGAAAATAGTAAGAGAATTAAAAAGCAAGCTGCAGGATGGGGGGGAAACCAAATACTTGACAACTTACATCTAGAATATATAAAGAACTCTAATACTTCACTATCAAGAAGGAAGAGGGTGAGTGGGTGAAAAAAAGGCAAAATATTTGAACAGACACTTAACAAAATTAAACTGGACAATGAACACATTAATCACTGGAGGAACACAAATTAATCCCACAAGGAGATATTAGAATCATCAAAATTTAGAGAAACGACAATACGAAGAGTCATTGAATATGCAGAATGATGGACCTCTCATACATTCGTAGCAGGACTGTGAAATAGCAAAACCATATTGGGAACCAGTTTGGTAGACTTTTTTTTATAAAAAATAAACACTTAACATATAAGAACTGAACAAAAAAGATCTTCATGACCCAGTTAATTATGATGGTGTGATCACTCATCTACAGCCAGACATCCCGGAATGTGAAGTCAAGTGGGCCTTAGGAAGCATCACTACAAACAAAGCTAGTGGAGGTAATGGAATTCCAATTGAGCTATTTCAAATCCTGAAAGATGATGCTGTGAAAGTGCTGCACTCAATATGTCAGCAAATTTGGAAAACTCAGCAGTGGCCACAGGATTGGAAAAGGTCAGTTTTCATTCCAATCCCAAAGAAAGGCAATGCCAAAGAATGCTCAAACTATGGCACAATTGCGCTCTACTACTATGGGCAAGAATCCCTTAGAAGAAATGGAATAGCTCTCATAGTCAACGAAAGAGTTTGAAATGCAGTACTTGGGTGCAATCTCAAAAATGACAGAAGGATCTCTGTTCATTTCCAAGGCAAACCATTCAATATCACAGTAATCCAAGTCTATAACCCAACCAGTAATGCTGAAGTTGAACAGCTCTATGATGACTGACAAGACCTTCTAGAACTAACAACAATAACAAAAAGATGTCCTTGTCATCATAGGGGACTGGAATGCAAAAGTAGGAAGTCAAGAGATACCTGGAGTAACAGGCAAGTTTGACCTTGAAGTACAAAACGAAGCAGGGCAAAGGTTAACAGAGTTTTGCCAAGTGAATGCACTGGTCAAAGCAAATACCCTCTTCCAACAACATAAGAGATGACTCTACACATGGACGTCACCAGATGGTCAACACTGAAATCAGATCGATTATATTCTTTGTAGCCAAAGATGGAGAAGCTCTACACAGTCAGCAAAAGCAACATTGGGAGCTTACAGTGGCTCAGATCATGAATTCCTTACTTCAAATTCAGATTTAAATTGAAGAAAGTAGGGAAAACCCACTAGACCATTCAGGTATGACTTAAATCATATTCCTACAATAATACAGTGGAAGTGAGAAATAGATTCAAGGGATTAGATCTGATAGAATGCCTGAAGAACTATGGAAAGAGGTTCGTGACATTGTACAGGAAGCACTGATGAAAACCATCCCCAAGAAAAAGAAATGCAAAAAGGCAAAATGGTTCTCTGAGGAGGACTTACAAATAGCTGAGAAAAGAAGAGAACCTAAATGCAAAGGAGATAAAGAAAAATATACGCATCTGAATGCAGAGTTCCAAAGAATATCAAGGAGAGATAAAGCCTTCCTAAGTAATCAATGTAAAGAAATAGAGGAAAACAATAGAATTGGAAAGACTAGCGATCCCTTCAAGAAAATTAGAGATACCAAGGGAACATTTCATGCAAGGACGGGCACAATAAAGGACAGAAATGGTATGGACCTAACAGAAGCAGAGATATTAAGAAGAGGTGGCAAGAATACACAAAAGAACTATACAAAAAAGATCTTTATGACCCAGATAATCACAATGAGAGCCAGACATCCTGGAGTCTGACATCAAGTGGGCCTTTGGAATCATCACTATGAATAAAGCTGGTAGAAGTGATGGAATTCCAGCTAAGCAATTTCAAGTACTAAAAGATGATACTGTGAAAGTGCTGCACTCAATATGTCAGCAAATTTGGAAAACTCAGCAGTGGCCACAGAACTGGAAAAGGTCAGTTTTCATTTGAATCTCAAAGAAAGGCAATGCCAAGGAATGTTCAAACTACCACACAATTGCACGCATTTCACATGCTAGCAAAGTAATGCTCAAAAGTCTTCAAGCCAGGCTTCAACAACACTTGAACCGAGAATGTTCAGATGTTCAAGCTGAATTTAGAAAAGCCTAAGGAACCAGGGATCAAATTGCCAACATCCACTGGATCAGAGAAACAACAAGAAATTCCAGAGAAATATCTACTTCTGCTTTAAACACTACACCAAAGCCCCTGACTGTGTGGATCACAACAAACTGTGGAAAATTCTTAAAGAGATGGGAATAACAGAACACCTTACTTGCCTCCTGAGAAAGCTGTATTCAGGTCAAGAAGAAACAGTTAGAACTGGACATGGAACAACAGACTGGTTCCAAATTGGGAAAGGAGTATATCAAGGCTGCATACCATCACCCTGCTTATTTAACTTATATGCAGAGTACATCATGTGAAATGCTGGCCTGGCTAAAGTACAAGCTGGAATCAAGATTGCTGGGACAAATATCAATAACCTCAGATATACAGATGACACCATTCTTATGGTGTAATTAGCAAAGAGGAACGGAAGAGCCTCTTGATGAAAGTGAAGAGAGTGAAAAAGTTGGCTTAAAACTCAACATTCAGAAAACTAAGATCAGGGCATCTGGTCCCAACACTTCATGGCAAAATGATGGGGAAACAATGGAAACAATGACAGACATTATTTCCTTGGGCTCCAAAATCACTGCAGGTGGTGACTGCACCCATGAAATTAATAGCTATGACCTACCTGCTGCTGCCGCTGCTGCTAAGTCGCTTCAGTCATGTCCGACTCTGTGCGACCCCATAGACGGTGGCCCACCAGGCTCCCCCATCCCTGGGATTCTCCAGGCAAGAACACTGGAGAGGGTTGCCATTTCCTTCTCCAGTGCATGAAAGGGAAAAGTAAAAGTGAAGTCACTCAGTCGTGTCCAACTCTTTGCGACCCCATGGTCTGCAGCCTACCAGGCTCCTCCGTCCATGGGATTTTCCAGGCAAGAGTACTGGAGCGGGGTGCCATTGCCTTCTAGATGGAATATTAAAAAGCAGAGAGAATACTTTGCTGACAAAGGTCCATCTAGTCAAAGATATGGTTTTTCCAGAAGTCACGTATGGATGTGAGAGTTGGACCATAAAGAAAGCTGAACGCCGAAGAATTGACACTTTTGAACTGTGGTGTTGGAGAAGACTCTTGAGAGTCCCTTGGACTGCAAGGAAATCAAACCAATCAAATCAAAGGAAATCTGTCCTGAATATTCATTGGAAGGAATGATGCTGAAGCTGAAACTCCAATACTTTGGCCACCTGATGCGAAGAACTGACACACTGGAAAAGACCCTGATGCTGGGAAATATTGACGGCAGGAGAAGGGAATGACAGAGGATGAGATGGTTGGATGGCATCACTGACTCAACGGACATGAGTCTGAGCAAGCTCCAGGAGTTGGTGCTGGACGGGGAACCCTGGCTGCAGACCACAGGGTCGCAAAGAGTTAGACATGACTCATCTACTGACTTGAACTGATAGTGGTAATGGGGGTTTTTAGCAGTCAAATTTGTAGTAATCTTGTACTAAAACACTGACACTCTACCAAGAATCTTACACTTTGCTAGAAAGCAGAAGTTTACTGAAACCAAAACAATATGCTCTAAGATGTCAAGAGTTCGCTAAGCCTGGAAGCTGAACATGTATCAGAACAATAAGGCAATGCTGCTGCTGCTAAGTCGCCTCAGTCGTGTCTGACTCTGTGCGACCCCATAGACAGCAGCCCACCAGGCTCCTCCGTCCCTGGGATTCTCCAGGCAAAAATACTGGAGTGGGTTGCCATTTCCTTCTCCAATAAATTCAGGACCATTAATATATGATGTCAAACTAATTGTAACAGCTGTAAGGACATTCACATCCCTCTCCATGGTAAAAAAAAAAAAAAAAAAAAAGCCTTGTAAGATGATCATAAATTAAATGTTTAACAATCAAATGTTTTCCCATTATAAAAAACACTACTTGAGATAATGAAAAGTCTACTTCAGGGAGCAGAATAGTCAAAGAATTCCAGTGCTTTTTTGATTACTGCTTAATCAAGTGGCATATCAAATTCAGACTAAGGTAGTACTTTGAATTCTTATACTCTGTAATCTAATCCCCCAAACATCACTGCTTTTGTCATCTTTTATACCTATGATTCTATGATTTAATAAGGTAATTTTTAACTTCAGTTTTTCTAGAACAGCCTCTACAAACATTATTTTAAGGCCTTAAGATGAAATACTTCATGTAGTTATCTTTAATTTAGAAAAAAGAAAGAAGAAAAAAGACCTACTATATTCAAACATACAATTGAATGATAAAAATGAGTACTATTTTATCAGTGTTTAGGTATGGCCTTCCCCTAAACTTAATTTTTATAATTTATATTAATATATTCCTCTACAGACATCTTCATTTATTAAGATCTCAAAACTTGACATGTATGTTAAGAAAAAATTATACAAAGTAAATATGCTTCAAATACATCATTAATAAACTGGAATACTACATCCAAACAGTTAAGAACTCTCTCAAAATTCAAAACCCCTTATTTGAAACTATCAGAAGTTAGCAAACTGACAAGTATTCTTGTGAAAGATGACAATAAAAAGAATGTTCTCTTCCGTTTCAGATGCTAAAGCAAAACCAAAAGTAACTGCTATGCCTCTGATAACAACAATATCAACCTACATCAATAGAAGAGCTAAGTTTCAAAATGTTCCCTCCTGATACATGACCGCTGCAGATATTTCTATGAAACAACTGGGAAAGTAAATAAACCAGAAAACACAAGTTGGAGAGTGTTTGTTCTGCTGTTTATTTCTTTTCCATTTTATGTTTTGTGTGTGTGTGTGTGTGTGTGTGTTTTCTACTTTTCTTTTTGGCACCACAGAATATTATTTTTCCTAAAAGTCTTTGTTCCCATAAGACCAATGACAGGATGACATCAGAACATATTTATAATTTTCTATTTTCAAAAAAATATTCTCTCTCACATAGTAATACACTTCATACAAGGCTTTGTCTCACCTGGCCAGTTCTTTAATTAAGTTTGCAATGCGTCTTTTGTCTTCAAGACACAAATCCTTCAGTGATGCACTCTTTATTTCTCCCCTGCAGAAACTCTAAAACAAACAAACAAAAATCATTCTGATTAACTTTCACAAAAAACAACTTTCAAGACTTTTCAAGAAATTTCTTTAAATTAGCACAGGGGATGAAATTTCTTGGATCTCTTTTATTTGGTAGAAGACTACCTATTTCATTTAAACCTACTGTGAACTCAAAACAGGCTAAGGAACAATCTGTCCACCAGGGGACATCATGAAATTTACACAGGAAAAGCAGAGTAAGAACTCACAGACACAAATGCTTAAGTATCAGGGAATAATAAGGAAACAACTTTCCCCTGGTGAACGTCACAGAAACAAACATCTAATGGAAGATACTGAGATCCTTCTGACACCACAGTCTATGGCTGCTTGAAGGTTTACTAAGGTTGGCAGCAGAGGCACCAGTTTCTAAGTTCTCAATATATCCCAAGGTTCATTCCAAAGGGTATTAGATCAAAGAGTAATAGTAATAATAGGTAACGTTATATCCAGTGTTATTATATCCAGTTATATCCAGTGAATATTCTAAGTATTTTATACTTATTAATCCATTTCATTTTCACCACAATGCTATTAGGTAGGTATTATTCCTGTTCTATAGTGAGGGTACATACCTTGCCTAGGAATATAGCAGTGAACTAGCAAAATCGAGATTCAAGCATTGATTCCACAGTCTATGTTCTTACTCACTGTACTATCCTACCTCCTATACTATAAAAAGTTCTCCTAGTACATGAACGGAGAAGGCACTCTTCCAGTACTCTTGCCTGGAAAATCCCATGGATGGAGGAGCGTGGTAGGCTGCAGTCCATGGGGTCTCGAAGAGTCGGACACGACTGAGCGACTTCACTTTCACTTTTCACTTTCCTGCATTGGAGAAGGAAATGGCACCCCACTCCAGTGTTCTTGCCTGGAGAATCCCAGGGATGGGGGAGCATGATGGCTGCCATCTATGGGGTCACACAGAGTTGGACACGACTGAAGTGACTTAGCAGCAGTACATGAACATCAAAGCTATGAAACCTAGGAATTCACTTGTAGGTAACACGTAAAAGGAATATGTTTAAAAAAACAATCCTTGGCATTGCCATTTATGCAACCACAAAGTAAATTAGTCCAATTACTTCACGTGGCCAAGAATAATCCAAGACCCCTAAAATGAATCCTGGAAGCACTGTTAGCCAAAGATGGGAAAGATAAGGGAGAAAAAGGAAATGGGAAACAGGATATGGTAAAAAGACAAAACATTAAATGGATTTGGTTTTAGATTTTAGATATGGTCAGTTTGAGATGCCAGGAGGACATTCATGGGGAAATGTTTAGGCAGGAAGCTGAAAATGTGGGTCTGGATCACAGGTCAGAGAAAAACATAAAAATTTAAAATTCAGCCATATGTTGCTATCAATAATGTTTAGATTTTTATTATTTTCTTTATATATTTCTATGTTTTAAAATTTTCCTTAAAATTAAGAAAAAATACTAATTTTTAAAAATCAACTCCTAATCCAAGAAAATAAATTAAAACTGGTAACTAAAAAGACAAAAGGAGGATCGGAAGCATACAATATTGTAGGAGAAAAAAGTTTTAAGAAGAATGTGGGGTTAACAGTGGTAATAATCAAAAAACAGAATATTAAAAGGAGTCAATGGATTTGGCAATGGGAAAAATTGCTGAAAACCCATTAAGAGATTTTCAGTAAACGACAAAAAAGAAAGCCTTGCAAATAGGCAAGAACTTCAGCAGCATTGTGTTCAGGCAAAAACCTGAAAACACAAATGTTTGTCAACCAGAGTTAAACTGTGGTATATTTATACAATGGAATTCTGCAGCTACTGATTGTTAGTTGACATTCATCCATCTTCAAACCCACCCTACCCTGCTTTGCTTTGTGAGGCTGAGGCTCTGGAAACCTCAATTCTCCTTTGCCACATGATTAAGCTGTGCTTAGTCGCTCAGTCATGTCCAGCTCTTTGTGAGCCCATGGACTTGCAGCCCGCCAGGCCCTCCTGTCCATGGGAAATCTCCAGGCAAGAATACTGGAGTGGGTTGCCATGCCCTCCTCCAGGGGATCTTGCCAACCCAGGGACTGAACACAGGTCTCCCACACTGCAGGCGGATTCTTTACCATCTGAGCCACCAGGGAAGCCCGTTCTCTATTAAGCTCTACCAACAGGGAGAAGGAGAGGCTCTGAGAGGAAGAAAGGACACATTCCTTCCTATTGCTTTCTGTTTCTGTCAGTGTTACCCCTGCCAGAAATCTTCACCCTGGCAAGAACAACTGATTCCTGTTGGTAATTCTTCCAGGCCTCACAGAACCAGCCTTTGTCATGTCTCCTTGGAGACAGCAATACCCCTTAGGCTAGTTCCCCATCATCATAGGTCCAAGTTTCAGCTCTAAGTGGCCCCTCCTCCAAGTTTCTAGGTTTTAATAATTCCAGCTTGTTCTGCTTTCCCAACTCTAGAGATGGTGGCTGTGTCTTGTCATTATTACATACATGGTAACTTAGTGTGCCTTTTTTGCCTTTCAGTTCTCCAGCACCAGTCTAACAAGTTTTTATATACTAAACATACTCTCAGTTGAAATAACTGAGTAAACCCTGATTGAAATATCAGTGAAAAGAAATTAAATATGACAACTTGCAGCATAAATAAATCTCAGAAACATAACACTGAATAAAAAAATCAGACAATATGATATGAGATCATTCATAAAAAGTTGGAAATATACACAAAACTATGGGATTCCCTGGTGGATCAGTCAGTAAAGAGACCTCCTGCAATGCAGGAGATGCGGGTTCAGTCCTTGGATTGGGAAAGATCCCCTGGAGGAGGAAATGGCAACCCACTGCAGTATTCTTGCCTGGAAAATCCCATGGACAGAGAAGCCTGGTGGGCCACAGTACATCAGGGTTGCAAGAGGTGGACACAACTTAGTGACTAAACCACCACCACCATTGTTTAAAAAACAAATACGTGTTTACACCATATAGGACAGCAGTTGATAAACTACAACTGCAAGCTAAATCTGGCTCAAAGCTTATTTTTGGAAAAAAAGAGTTTATTAAAACACAGTCATGCATATTCATTTATACACTGACATACATATGGCTCTTTCCACACTATCATGGCAGAATTAAATAATTAAGACAGAGGCCATGTGTCTCACAAAGGCTAAACATTTACCATCTGGCCTTTTACAGAAATAGTTTGTCAACCCCTGATAAAGAGAAACAACAGAATGATAAACACAAAATTAAAGATAGAGACTACCAAATAAGATGCTATGCTATACTAAGGGAAGAATAATACATCTCTCATATATTACCTCAGACTGCAAGGAAGTCTGAGGCTCTTCCCTGTCAATCTTTCTTTCCTTCTCGTCTCACAGATGCCAGACTTGTAGTGAAATCTTAAGTATCTCCTTGATTTATAACAGCATCATGGCAATTCAAAGCAGAAATGAATGGTTCCCTCAATAATCGGTACTGAACCAAAAGACTATCAGTATGACAAAACGATTTGGAAAAAGGTTTGTCACATTTTTAAATCTCTTTACAAGACAACTGAATAAAAGAAATCCAAACTGAAAAGGCAAATGTAAAACTATCTCTATTCACAGATGGCATAATTTGAATTATGCCTATATCTATTATATCTATTATAGGCATAATAGATAATTTCCTATCTTGTACATACGAAATTGTAAGAAAATCACCAAAAAGCTATTAGATTAGAACAAATAAATTAATTTAGAAAGGTTACAGGATAAAAAATCAACTATGTTTCTATATACTAGCAGTCAAAAATCCAAAAATGAAATTAAGAAAATGATTTCATTAATAGTAGCATCACAAAGTATAAAATACTTAAAACTTGAAAATAAATTTGGCATGTACACTGAAAACAACAAAACATCACTGAAAGAAATTAAAGATTTAAATAAATAGACAATTTACACACCATATTCAAGGTCTGGAAGACAATATTATGAAGCTGAGAGTACTTGCCAAACTGATCTAAAGATTCAACACAAGGTAGGGGTAGCGGAGTAGGAGACACAAACTACGGGGTGTAAGGCTCAGGCATGTACTGTGCAGCATGGGAAATACAACCGATATTTTGTAGTAACTGTAAATGGAAAGTAACCTTTAAAGTTGTATAAAAAGTTAAAATAAAAAAAAGATTCCCAATCATTCAATTTATGGGATTAACATATACAGAGTATTATATATAAAACAGATAACCAATAAGGACCTACTGTACACCACAGGGAACTAGACTCAATATTTTATAATAATCTATAAGGGAAAAGAATCTTAAAAGAAAAATATATATATATACACACACATACATAATTATAAACACATATATATATAAAATTGAATCACTGTGATATATACCTGAAACTAACACATTATTGTACATCAACTGTATTTTTCAACTTTTTTTTTTTAAAAAGATTCAACACAATTGCTACCAAAATCCCAAGTTGACTTTCTGCAGAAACTGGCAAGCTGATTCCATAATTCCTAGGGAAACGCAAAGGACCCATTATAGGCAAAACAACCTTGAAAAAGAAGAACTTGGACTATTTACACTTTCTGATTCCAAGACTTACTGCCAAGCTACAATATATTAAAACAGAGTGGATTGGTATTAGAATAGAAATACAGATCAACGGAATAGAATTGAGATTACAGAAATAAACACTTACATTTATGGTTAAAAGATTTTTCAACAAGGGTGGCAAGACAAAGAAAAAATAGTCTTTGCAACAAATGATACTGGGACAAGACGAAATCCACATGCACAAGAATAAAGCTGGGTCACTACCCACACCATCTACAGAAATTAAATCAAAATGGATCAAAACTTAAATTAATATCTAAAAGTACAAAGCTCTTAGATATTGGTATAAATCTTTGAGACTTTGGTTTAGGTAACAATTTCTTAGACATGACAGCAAAGCACAGGCAATAAAAGAAAAGCATTGGTAAGTTGAAATTCATCAAAATTTAAAACATTCAAGCTTCAAAGGACACCAATAAAAAAGTGAAAAAACAACTCACAGAATGGGAGAAAATATGTGCAAATACTGTATCTGATAAGAGACTCAGAGGTGGAATTTATAAAGAACCCTTACAACTCATCAATAAGAAGACAAATAACACAAACTGAAAAATATCTGAATAGACATTTCTGTAAAGAACATATACAAATGGCCAAGAAGCACATAAAGAGATGATCATTACTGGCCACTGTGTGTGTGTGTGTTTAGTCACTCAGCTGCACCTGACTCTTTGCAACCCCATAGACTGTAGCCCGTGAGGCCCCTCTGTCCATGGAATTCTCCAGGCAAGAATACTGGAGTGGGTTGCCATTCCCTTATCCAAGGGATCTTCCCCACCCAGGGATTGAACCTGGGTCTCCTGCACTGCAGGTTGATTCTTTACCATCTGAGCTACCAGGGAAGCCCACTACTGGCCATTAGGAAAATACAAATCAAAACCATGAGATACCAGTTCAAAGTCACTACAATTATAAACAAAAAAGATGGATATAAAGTGTTGGTGAGAATGTGGAGAATCTAGAACCCTCATACATTGCTCAGTTCAGTTCAGTTCAGTCGCTCAGTTGTGTCCAACTTCTTGAGACCCCATGAATCACAGCACGCCGGGCCTCCCTGTCCATCACCGACTCCCGGAGTTCACTCAAACTCATGTCCATCGAGCCGGTGATGCCATCCAGCCATCTCATCCTCTGGCGTCCCCTTCTCCTCCTGCCCCCAATCCCTCCCAGCATCAGAGTCTTTTCCAATGAGTCAACTCTTCGCGTGAGGTGGTCAAAGTATTGGAGTTTCAGCTTCAGCATCAGTCCTTCCAATGAACACCCAGGACTGATCTCCTTTAGGATGGACTGGTTGGATCTCCTTGCAATCCAAGGGACTCTCAAGAGTCTTCTCCAACACCACAGTTCAAAAGCATCAATTCTTCAGTGCTCAGCTTTCTTCACAGTCCAACTCTTGCATCCATACACGACCACTGGAAAAACCATAGCCTTGACTAGATGGACCTTTGTTGGCAAAGTAATATCTCTGCTTTGCAATATTCTATCTAGGTTGGTCATAACTTTCCTTCCAAGGAGTAAGCATCTTTTAATTTCATGGCTGCAGTCACCATCTGCAGTGATTTTAGAGCCCCCCAAAATAAAGTCTGACACTGTTTCCACTGTTTCCCCATCTATTTCCCATGAAGTGATGGGACCAGATGCCATGATTTTCGTTTTCTGAATGTTGAGGTTTAGGCCAACTTTTTCACTCTCCTCTTTCACTTTCATCAAGAGGCTCTTTAGTTCCTCTTCACTTTCTGCCATAAGGGTGGTGTCATCTGCATATCTGAGGTTATCAATATTTCTCCCAGCAATCTTGATTCCAGCTTGTGCTTCTTCAAGCCCAGCATTTCTCATGATGTACTCTGCATATAAGTTAAATAAGCAGGGTGACAATATACAGCCTTGACGTACTCCTTTTCCTATTTGGAACCAGTCTGTTGTTCCATGTCCAGTTCTAACTGTTGCTTCCTGACCTGCATACAGGTTTGTCAAGAGGCAGATCAGGTGGTCTGGTATTCCCATCTCTTTCAGAATTTTCCACAGTTTATTGTGATCCACACAGTCAAAGACTTTGGCATAGTCAATAAAGCAGAAACATTGCTGCTGCTGCTGCTGCTGCTAAGTTGATTCAGTCATGTCCGACTCTGTGCAACTCCACAGACGGCAGCCCACCAGGCTCCCCCGTCCCTGAGATTCTCCAGGCAAGAACACTGGAGTGGGTTGCCATTTCCTTCTCCAATGCATGAAAGTGAAAAGTGAAAGTGAAGTCAGTAAGTCGTGTCCAACTCCTAGCAAAACATTGCTAGTAGAATGTAAAATAGTATAGCTACTTTGGCAGTACATCAAAACCTGAAACATAGAATTACTACATGCCCCAGCAATTCTACTTCTATATATATACCCAAGAAAATTGAAAACAGAAATCCATATAAAAATCTGTACATGAATGCTGATGGAGCATATTCATATTAGGCAAAAAGTGTAACAATCCAAATGTCCTTCAACTGGTGGTTAAACCAAACATGCACTGAGCCATAAAAAGGAATGAAGCAATGATTCATGTACAACATACATGAACCTTGAAGTGAAAGAAGCCAGTCACAAAAGACCACGCAGTACATTATTTCATTTATATGAAATATTCAGAACAGACAAATATTTAGGGATTAAAAGCAGATTAGCGGTTGTCAGGAGCTGAGATTAATGGGGAATAGCTTTTGTGAAGTGGATATACTGGGGATATAAGCAACATAAGCAGGCCTTTTGAGCTCAGTCATATCTGACTCTTTGTGACCCCATGGACTTCAGTCTGCCAGGCTCCTCTGTTTATGAGATTTTCCAGGCAAGAATAATGGAGTGGGTTGCCAGTTCCTCTTCCAGGGGTCTTCCCAACCCAGGGACTGAACCCACATCTCCTGCATCTCATGCATTGGTAGGCGGATTCTTTATCCACTGAGCCACCTGGGAAGCCCATGCACGATTTGAGCTAATCACAGTTAAATCCTGTAGACAACTAAATGTGATACAGTTGACCCTTAACAACATGAGTCTGAACTGCACAGGTCTATTTATAAGCAGATTTTTTCAATAAATATATTAGAAAACTTGTAGGAGATTTAAGACAATTTGAAAAAGCTTGCAAATGAACCACACAGCCTAAAGAAATATATAAAAACAAATTAAGAAAAAAGTTAGGTGTGTCATGAATGTGTAAAATACAGGTATATTTTACACTATTCTACACTCAATATACAATACTTGTATATTGAGTGTATATACACTCAAAATATGTGTTAACCATGTTATCAGCAAAGCTTTCATTCAACAATAAGTTACTAGTGAAGTTTTGGAGGAGTCAAAAATTACATGCAGATATTTGACTGCATGGGGTTCAACACCCCTAACACCTGTGTTGTTCAAGGGTCAAGAGAAATAAGTAACAAAACTAGACACTGAACATTTCCTCAAGAACATAAACCAGGTATTGAAAAACATTTTTTATAAAGAGTTCAATAGTAAATAATTTTGTCTTTGCAGGCATACAACTTTACAGCACCTCTGACACTGTAATACGAAAGCAGCAGTAAGATAACATTAAAAGAATGTTAAGGGAATGGTGTGTTCCAGTAACACTTGACTCACAAAACAGGGAAAAGCAGATGCCTACAAGTCAAGACTGTCAAATCCTGGCTTAACCTCTGGTTGAGGAGACAAAATATAAAGTAAAATAACAGGGAAGGAAATGGCAACCTACTCGTGTATTCTTGGCTGGAGAATCCCATGGACAGAGGAGCCTGGCAGGCTACAGTCCACAGGGTCGCAAGGAGTCGGACACGACTGAAGCGACTTAGTACACATGCAAAGTAAACCAACCAGACAAAGCACGTACCAACGGAATGTAGAGACACTATTAGAGAGGCAAAGACAGACAAGGGAGAAATAAATGACTGAGCAATAAAAATAAAGTCTTCATGATAGTATCTGACAAGTGAAGGAAATAATAATAGTAATATAGGCTAATTTTAACAAAGCATTTTCTTATATGCAAAGGCTTATTTATCAACTAAAATATTTACATGAACAAAAATCATAAAGAATACCTAGTAAGAGAAAAAAAACTGCTGTCAATTTGATTTACTAACACCACACAGATCAGGATGTAAGATTTTTGAAACTTATGAAGACAATAAACATTTCTCAACTAAGGTTTAAAGTAAGCCTGGACATTCTGGAACAAAAGCTTTGAGTAATATATATACTTTATATTCATACTAAATATTAATAAAGCATCCTTGAATCCTCTGTATCTTTTCAAAATACTTGTAGATCATCTAATGTTCTTTCAAGGGCTCTTCTACACTGACCTATCAATTATTGTCCAGCACAGAAAAATGACTTACTGGTCAGCATTTATAAAGATTGGAGAATAAGAAAAAAAAAAAAAAAACAGAAAAAAGGAAATTACTGACCTGTTCATCAACTGAATCTCCTGCACCTTTTAAATACTCCATGGAGACTGGAGTAGTAGTCACCCTGGAGGTCTTGAGTTTAACATCAGCTTTTGGATTCACCATCTTGTGTCTTGACCTGATATTTCCTTCTGTAGAAATTCCTAAGGATTTCCATCAAAACAAGATTTCAAAATTAAATCTTTTCATTCTTTTAAACCCTCCCCCTAGCAAACTTTTCCTTGATACCCTCTATTGTATGGTACCGGATGGGCAAATCTCTTTATAAACTTCATTTTAAAGTTCTGTTAATAAATAATGAGTCATGAAAAGACTGTGTTTTGAATGCATTAGAGATTCAACTGAAATATTTTTTAAAGGGGATGTGAACATTTGTAAATCACATTAAAACCAATAAACTACAACATGCCATATATACCTTAACTTCCTGGAAACTAAAAATCTGAATTTTCACATAATTAGGGTGCCTCCAATGGTTCAGTTTTACAACTCATCTCATAACAATAAGTAAACTTTACAGTCTGTTACATAAACCCTACATCATGAAGTTTATACATTTTCTTTGAAATATAAAATTCAGACTATTATTTGAATATGAAAAGTAAGAAAAGAATCTGCTGCTCTTTAATCCATGAATGAAATATTCTATAAATTCATCAAAAGCTGACTTGCCAGCCAGAGCCTAAATTAAGGCAATATTTCAAACCTTAATGGGGTCACACCAAATATTAAAAAAGAAAAAAAATTATGTTCTGATGAACTGTTCTGCATCTACTTATACCTACAAACTTGTCCTAATGTTTTATTTTCTTCTAACTCTTAAGAAGCAAAGGAAGTTTACCAAATTAATATAGAAAATCATACCTGGAACATACACCACTGATTGTTCTTCATCAGAAACTATGCAGGAAGACATAAAGGAAAATACTAGAAAAGATTATCCAACACCGAAATGCTGTTGTTCTATACTTCTGCTATAATTTGCAATTTTTTTTGAGCTAGAAGTTTGTAACTATCTTTTAAAAACAAAACTAGGAAGTAATATAATGAAAATAAATGTAGCAAAATTAATAATCTTTTAAAGTTCATCTTTATATATTCACAACTATCTGCTTTGTAAAAATGCTGGAACGCCATGTTCCATTAAAGTTTTATCCATGCTTATTCCCAAATGACATACCCAACACTATAAATTCTGCTGTAGTTTCATTTTCTTTCCTTTTGTAAACAAGGAGTTAAATGCTCCATTGTGCTCATCTTTGGTGAACTGACAAGTTATCTGAGGCATGAATATGTTATTTCAAAATGAGTTTTAGCTTTGAAGAATACTGTTTAAGGGCACCTCAATTATGCAAACACAAAAATATTTTTTATTCTTCCACAGTACGTTCATGAAATGTCTCAAGAAGCCCTGCTATTTAACAAGTGGAAGAAATTTAAGACAAAAAGAACTATTTCGAATTTCAAAAGGAGAAATTTTGAAAGGGTGAAAGTGAAAGTCACTCAGTTGTGTCCAACTCTTTGCAACCCCATGGACTATACAGTCTATGGAATTCTCCAGGCCAGAATACTGGAGTGGGTAGCCATTCCCCTCTCCAGGGGATCCGCCCAACCCAAGGATCAAACCCAAGTCTCCTGCAACGCAGGCAGATTCTTTACCAGCTGAGCCGAACACTGATACAGAAAGGAAACCAATATAATAAAGTTTACTTTTCAGAAATAAAATTTTATTCTGAACTAGATTTAAATCCAGGTATGTCTACCATTTGATAACCTTCTATTACACATCCAGGAAGCAGGTGTCTAAACAATTATTTTCCAAATGACCTAGAAAAGTCCAAAGTTTTCTGTTACTTTATGAATACTTTGTTTTCCAAAATTTGTAGACAAATCAATTATTAACTATTTCCTCCTGGGAGCAGATGGGAATAAAACAGTGGATAAAACATGTTAGAAAGCCAATATTTTTCAGTTTAGAACCAATTCTAGAAATGGAATCTTTTCAATGAATGCTGACTGGAAATGCCTAGACTCGTGAAGGAAATTTAGGAACACAATGGTGGTGCTTACTGTCTGACCTGCTAGGTGGTTCAGCTCTCCTCAGCGGCATATGCACTATCACAGCTTCAAGACTTTGGCTGGTAACTAGTGCCTCTAAAAACTTTAAACTCCCTCAGACATCAGGGATGAACACAGAAAATTTCAGGAGGCACATAAGACAAGTAAACTAACAAAAATTAGACCCCACTAGTCCAAGGAAATTGACTGTAACTAATACTGGAGCAGAGCGTTTCTAAATTCATTGATACCTAATCCAAAACAAAAGCTTTACAAGCTGAAATTGTGCAGACTCTTTAGCAGTAGAGTCATTTTTTTACATCCTCTGGGACTCTTCAGTTACTGTTTAATTATTCACTGTTGGAAATATACACATGGGAAAAAGTACCCAGGGGAAAAAATTCAAGATGACCCAGGACACGCTCCATATGACAGGGTCCTCAGTTAAAATATAAAATAGGGATGAATTTGCAGAATATTCTCCATCTCCAAGGATGACCTATGGAAAGACTGACATAACTGAGTCCTGGAAAACATACCACACTTCTCTAGACCATCCACAAAGGAGTCTGCTCATAGCTGGAAGGCACCAGCCACTGAGGGACCTACTTAGCCATACCTTGACTCAGAAGCTCATCAAATATTTTATACTTTCTCTTCTCTTCTTAAACCTGATACCATTTCCCCCATCTTTATTCTAAGCTAATAACTTTGCTTCCTATTTCTTTAAGAAAAACAAACTATAGAAGCCTTTGACAAACATGCATTTGCAGATGACATGATATTACATATAGAAAACACTAAAGATTCTACTGAAAAACTACTGGAATAATCAAATTCAGATTGCTGATAAACAGAAGTTGCAGAATACAAAATCAATAAATAAAAATCTGTTATATTTTTATACAAGAATAACCACCAGGAAGACAAATTAGGGGGAAAAAAATCCAATTTACCACTGCATCAAAAAAAGAGTAAAAAAATCTAGAAAATTTAACCAAAGAGGTGAGAGACCTGTACGCTGAAAAGTTTAAGACACTGATGAAAGAAACTGAAGGAAAATGAAAGAAATTCACGCTCATGAATTAAAATATTGTTAAAATGTCCATAAAGCAATCTACAGATTCAAAGCAAAATTCCAAAGTCATTTTTCACAGAAATATTGTAAAACAAACAATCTTAAAATTTGTATGGAACCACAAAAGACCTTAATTAGTCAAAGCAATCTTGAGAAAGAAGAACAAAGCTGGGGGCATCACAATTCCTGGTTTCAAAATACTACAAAGCAACAGTTATCAAAACACAAAAGACCCCCATGACATTAACAGCTACCCTCTTCCTCCTTTATTTTTCTCCATAGCACCCATAATCATAAAATATTATTTTACTTATTCATGAACTAATTTCATTTCACTAATATGTAAGCACCAAGCCAGTGAAAATCTGCATTGTTTTGTTCAATGTTGTATCTCTAAGATCAAAGAATGCCTGGATCATAGTAAACCATCTAGGAATGAATGAAATTGGTATTTATTTAATCCCATGAGGCACTGTCCAACAACTCTCAATGTCTTTCTCTCTTTGTCCTATTCAAAATATGCAAACAAACACCACCAGCTACAGCTACACCAAATTTCTTTTTCAAATATAAGACCACTAAATAAACTGATCTTAACAAAAGTTTTTATAAATAAGACAAAATATATTTGAACTTGCCTCCATCCAACACATACTTTCTAATTTTTTGTAATCTATCTTCATCCAATTATTTTTGAGAACCCAAATATTTATCTTCTTCAAATACCAATTCCCAACAAATGTATATTTCATAGGAAAGTTGAAGAGACACAATTTGGACCTCTTATTGTGTTCTGTCACCTTAGTTCCACTTGGTTCATCTGGAAGTGCCTCAATAGGAAAAGTACATCAAGTTATAAAGTCTTTAATGCCCAAGTTTCAGAAATTAAAGTGGCAAGCAGAAACCCAAGCCAGAAATGGTAGGGAGAAATAAATATACCTATCCTAGAGCTACACTACAGATGGTGACTGCAGCCATGAAATTAAAAGACGCTTACTCCTTGGAAGGAAAGTTATGACCAACCTAGATAGCATATTCAAAAGCAGAGACATTACTTTGCCAACAAAGGTTCATCTAGTCAAGCCTATGGTTTTTCCTGTGGTCATGTATGGATGTGAGAGTTGGACTGTGAAGAAGGCTGAGCGCCGAAGAATTGATGCTTTTGAACTGTGGTGTTGGAGAAGACTCTTGAGAGTCCCTTGGACTGCAAGGAGATCCAACCAGTCCATTCTGAAGGAGATCAGCCCTGGGATTTCTTTGGAAGGAATGATGCTAAAGCTGAAACTCCAGTACTTTGGCCACCTCATGTGAAGAGTTGACTCATTGGCAAAGACTCTGATGCTGGGAGGGATTGGGGGCAGGAGGAGAAGGGGACGACAGAGGATGAGATGGCTGGATGGCATCACTGACTCGATGGACGTGAGTCTGAGTGAACTCCGGGAGTTGGTGATGGACAGGGAGGCCTGGTGTGCTGCGATTCATGAGGTCGCAAAGAGTCGGACACGACTGAGCAACTGATCTGATCTGATCTGATCCTAGAGCAATATGATGTGGAGAAAATAAACTTTGTACTTCCCATTCTGCGATAACCTTGTGAGAGTGAATCACTTATCAGCAACATGTGTATCATCATTACTAACCATAATGATTTTCCTGACATATATGGTTTTTCCAGTAGTCACGTATGGATGTGAGAGTTGAACTATAAAGATGGCTGAATGCTGAAGAATTGATGCTTTTGAATGGTGGTGTTGGAGAAGACTCTTGAGAGTCCTTTGGACAGCAAGGAGATCCAACCAGTCCATCCTAAAGGAAATCAGTCCTGAATATTCTTTGGAAGGACTGATGCCAAAGCTGAAACTCCAATACTTTGGCCACCTGACGCTAAGAACTGACTCATTTGAAAAGACCCTGATGCTGGGAAAGATTGAAGGCGGGAGGAGAAGGGAATGACAGAGGATGAGATGGTTGGATGGCATCACCAACTCAATGGACATGAGTTTGAGTAAACTCTAGGAGTTGGTGACGGACAGGGAGGCCTTGCATGCTGCAGTCCATGGGGTCACAAAGAGTCAGACACAACTGAGCGACAGAACTGAACTGACATTATTTTAACATCAACATAAAGTCTCTATTTAACTGAAAACTCAGTGGCAGAGATTATAGCTACTGCAATGCTTTGACCAGGTCCTTTATAGTTCATATTTGTTAATATCAGGTTTATAATACTGTTAAAGATAATACACTTGAGTGCACTTCAGCAATCAAATTTAGATACTGAAGAAATATTAATTTCTTTTGATATTACCAACAGCTATAATGAAGAAGGAAAGCAGTTTAGGGCCAAAGGGGTATATTTCACTTGTAGATTTAAGCCATAAAATGACAACATGGCATATCACTGTTTACACATTGGGTATAAAGAAATAACTTGTGCAAAACAGCACTGCTGAATCATACTGTGCAGGAGATACACAACTCATAAAAACAACAATATGAAAAGGTGACCTTCAGTCACAGATGACCTATCCTCACATGACAGAAACATTTAGGAATGGGAAATCTCTCAATCATACTTCTCCAATTGCTTAGGTAAGGCACTAAAAATCTCTGAATAGTGTGAAAAGAATACCAGATTACAGATAAATATACTTTTTGGCCTTTTTCTATAGAAAGTTCTAACTATAGGTACTTCAGGGGTGGTCTGGGAAGTCATCAGTGTATTGAGAAAAGAGATCAAGATCAAAAGACATTCCAATAAAAAAATTTTTTTACAAGAAGATCAAAAGACACATAACTAAATTAAATGATTCATAATTATGTTTTTTAGCAAAGATTCAGGAACAAATTCACATCTGACATGCTTTTAAGTCCTACAGATATAACATGAAAATATTTGAGGCTGGATATTAATTGGTCATTACATGCAATAGGGAGGGGAAACAGGTGATACTGGTAACCTTGAAACTCCTTTCAAACATCTGAATTTCTACAGAATGTAATCACCACCATTTTCCTGAAATAACTTCAACTCCTCACTTTCACAGCAAAGATGAGTATTTTACATTAATTTTTAGAGTAAGGGAGAATGCAAGAGAAAAGGAAGGCTATATGACATCTATATGAAATACAGAGTAATATGACTATATAAACAATTGAGTACAAGGCTGCTAAGACCAAGAGCATAGATTCTGTTTACATACCTATTAACTTAATCATACCCAGTGCAACAGACTGTATCCCCTATCCACACCCACATACATTCTATTATATATCAGAACAATATCCTTATACATTTCATATCAGCACAATAGCATTGGTTATACAGAAATTTAAGGAATAATAACAAAAGCCACATAGATGGTTATGAAAATGATTACACTGAAGAACATTATAAGTTAATAAGTTTCATATATCTCTATCACAAAATTCTAACATTGCAGAGGCAATGTTTCACGAGAAAGACTCATCCCAATTTCCTGACTTCCCAATTCAGTCCAGCTGCTCCCGATGCACATATTCTCCTGACAGGTAAAGAAAAAAATATTTAATTTGCATAGTGTATTAGTGTGCTTTTTATCCACAGTGTAGGATCACAATTTCACTTGATGGTCTCCAACCTCTTACACACAAATGGCAATAATGCTTAGAAAGTCCATAACACCAAACACTCAGCAGCAAGAAATCCAAAAATGCCCCACTCTCCAAGGCATGACACTTTAATCCTAGTAATCCAACAAGGGGAATTGATAATATAACTTCTTGAGTTTTACTGACTAGCTAAGTAGAACCTGCAAAGAACGATTCAGGAGAAGTTAACAGCAATGCCTCTAACAATGCTATGGCCAATCCTAGCAAACAGACAAAAAGGCTTGCCTCTGTGGGCATCCAACACACGGAACGCCCTCCTTTCAGGTAACTCTCCTGGAACATGAAGCAAGGGACCAAAGATCAATCTGGAACAGTGCACCTAACGCAGGCAAAAGAACCAGTTTTGTCAAACATCTCATTACTCCAAGGGTAAAAGCGCCAGCGCTTCTCTACCACAGAACTATCCAAGAACTGATTCAACCCTGCTAGCGGTGACCCGCAACCTACATACAAATCACACTCCTCCCAGGCCCTAAAATCTGCATCGCATCTGATTCCATCATCAGCATCATCAGCATCACCAGATCACGTCCCTGTGAAACCAAGTCCTACGATTCTCTGAAGATCTAAGTATGAAAATACATCGTCACTGCCAGGCCTTCGAAGTCCGACGAGGTCCTGACTTGCTCCTAACAGTGCAGGCCAGGGATACTTCTAAACCAAGACGAAAAGCTCCTGGACCACCCAACACCGTGCCCTCCTCCAGAAGCTCACTCCTCACAGACCCGGCCGGCCGCAGGTCGCCTCAGGCATTGGGGCCCTTCCAGCCCCCGACTCTAGGTCGTCTTTCCGGAGCTCACCGCCAAGGACGGCAGGGAAACAGCTTGGGTCGAGTCCCCACACCTAGAACTCCAGCCTGGAGAAACAGTGCAGGCTCTCTGCCACCTAATACCCAAGCAAGGGGACTGCCCGGCGGCCCGACTGCACGGCCCCGCCCCCGAGGTCCGCAGCGAGCTTCTCCCTTCCGCTCCGAGTCCCTCGCGACCGCTCGCCCCGGGAAAGGCGCCGGCGCCCCCTGTCAAGCGGGCAAAGGATACAGTCCCGGCTCCAGAACGCCGCCGCGCCCGGGCGGGAGGGGCCCGCCACGTCCGCCATCTTGAAACAACCGCCACTCGGGGCGTCGCGCCGGGGCCGCCCCGCCCCGGCCCCCAGGCCCGGTCCGGATTGGCCACACGACACAGAGGCCCGCCCCCGCTTGCGCGGCCGGCCCCGGCGGGGCGGGACGGTCCGGCCGGAGGGGTCGCTGGGTCCCGGCGACGTGGTGTGGAGCACCCGCCGGGGCAGCGGGAACAAACGCCTCGGGGAACTACTACCGCCGGAGCAGCCCGGGCCCCTCATCTCCGTCCTGCAGCCCTCTCAGGCGCCGAGCACTACAAGTCCCGGCATGCCGCGAACTTGACGGCCGCGCCTCCCGGGCGGTGTCCGGCCCTCCGGCCCGCCCCGCTCCCTCGCCGGGTCCCCACCCCTTCCTCAGCCGCACGCGGAGCCGGGACGCGAGACATGGAGGAGACGTCGCCCCCGCTGCTGGGCAGCAGCAAGCCGCACCTGGAGAAGCTGACCTTGGGGGTCACTCGCATCCTAGGTGAGTGGGGCGGGGGGCCGTGAGGGCGACTGCGGGACGAAGGGTGTGTCGCGGAAGCACGGAGGCGCGGCAGGAGCTGGACTCTAGGCCAGTGGACGTCGCGACTTTACGTCCCGTTGTTCAGAAGGTGCCTTGACTGGGCCAGGGGACCGTTTGCCCAAAGTGTGGATGCAGACACGCTAAGCCCGAAGGTCACCCCATCCGAAATCCCACCACAGGACCCAGAAAGGACGCGGGAATAGATGTGCTGAGGGAAAACAGCAGGCCCCTGACAGTGGGAGGCTGGCTGTCCTGAGAGGCCTTCTTGGCTTCAGGTGGCAAGAGCGAGGTGGGGGAAGGTTGCAGCCGACCTCCCAGGGCAACCGTTCCCATGCGCCTCCGTGTGAATGGCACCTGAATTGGTCCAGAGAAGTCAAGGTTTGCACCGTTGAATGGGTGGTTTTCCTTTATGGAACCTTCCCTTAGCACCTACTACTACATTAAATGCTGGAGCTACTCTACAATGAAATGAAACACACACACAGTTCAGTCATTCGTTATTGCTCAGAGGTAGCACACAGAAGGAGGTGATTGATGTTTTCTGGAGAGCTAAGAAATATGTCCCACAGGAGATGATGCTGATTTTGAAAGACAAGTGGAAGTTAGCCAGATAACCGAGGAGGAGAAAGGCAGTCTAAGCAGGCCAAATAGTACATTTCAACACCTTCCTTTTGCATTCATAATAAAATCCAGATTTTGTGCCATGACCCACCAGTCTCCTATAATTTACCCTCAACTGTCTTTCTGACTTTACTTTCACTCTCTTTTGCCACAGTCGCCTCCTTGTTGTACCATGAACCCACTAAGCTTGTTCCCACGTCAAGGCTTTTACAATTCACTAGACCTTCGGAGAACGCAATGGCACCCCACTCCAGTACTCTTGCCTGGAAAATCCCATGGATGGAGGAGCCTGTTAGGCTGTAGTCCATGGGGTCGCTAAGAGTCGGACACGACTGAGCGACTTCACTTTCACTTTTCACTTTCATGCATTGGAGAAGGAGGTGGCGGCCCACTCCAGTGTTCTTGCCTGGAGAATCCCAGGGACAGGGGAGCCTGGTGGGCTGCCCTCTGTGGGGTCGCACAGAGTCAGACACGGCTGAAGTGACTTAGCATAGCATAGCATAGCATAGACCTTCCATCTGAAATTCTCTTCCTTTGAATGTCTTTCTCTGACTTCATTCAAATCTCTGATTAAATATCACAACCTAGGAGGAGCCTTCCCTGAATACAGTTCCAGTAACATCGTTCCCTATCACTGTCATCCTTTATCCTCCTTTTTTTTAAATCCTCATGGCTTTGCCACTATTTTAAATTATGTATTTTTTGTTTGTTTTAAATTGTCTCTTTTCTGTAGTTGAAGTCCATGAGGTTAGGAACTTTGTATTATTCTTCCTTATATGCCTGGGTTGGATGGCGACACCCGACTCAATGGACATGAGTTTGGGTAAACTCCAGGTGTTGGTGATGGACAGGGAAGCCTGGCATGCTGCACTTCATGGGGTTGCAAAGAGTGGGACACAACTGAGCAACTGAACTGAACTGAACTGATATTCCTCGGTGCCTAAAAGAGTAAATGAGGTGTGAAACATCGTGATGTGTTTGAGAGAAGCGGTAAGTTTTAGAAATGAAATTAGAGTGTAGCTAATCACCAAGACCACTCATATCTTATCTCCTTATTCTTACCCAGACTTATGCCCTATTGCTTCTTGTACTTCTGGACTTAGGCAGGTCTTGCTATTCCACAGACATACTTCATTGTTGTTGTTCTGTCACTAACTCATGTCCGACTCTTTTCGACCCCATAGACTGCAGAGTTCCAGGCTCCCTGTCCCTCACTATCTCCCAGAGTTTGCTCAGACTCCTGTCCATTGAGATGATGATGTTATCCAACCATCTCATTCTCTCTCACCCTTCTCCTCCTGCCCTCAGTCTTTCCCAACATTCAGTCTCTTTACATCAGATGGCCAAAGTATTGGAGTTTCAACTTCATTTGTATATTTATAAATCTAGAAAGTTTTCTCTAAAAAAATTATTTTCTTTTAATAAATGTTTAATCTACTCAAGTCAAGCTAACTAAATGTCCCTTAAGCTGTCAGTTTGATTTAAAGGCCTACATAATTAAATGTCTATAAACATTTTAAATTTCATTTATGCATTTAATATATTCTATTATGTATTTCAGATGTCTGGCAAACTGCTAACAGTTACAAGTTAAACCCTACCTAAGGAATTAAACAACTCTTGTAATTAAATTTATAGGAAATCTAGCCTCCTGTAAGCAATCTATTTATAAATGTAGTCAAAACCTAATAATTTCAAGTAATCACAAATCGAAAATCATTTGCAGACATACCTCAGAGATGTTGGAAATTAGGATCCAGACCACTGCAGTAAAGTGAATATCCTAATAAAGTGAGTCTCACAAATTTTTGGTTTCCACTGTGTGTAAAAGTTATGTTTACACTATTTAAAGTGTGCAATAGCATTATGTCTAAAAAATGTACATACCTTAACTTTAAAATACTTTATTGCTGAAAAATACTAACCATTATTTAAGAATGCAAGATTGCCACAAATTGTCACTTTGTAAAAAATTTTTTAAAAAAGGCAATATCTGAGAAGCACAATAAAGCAAAGCATGGTAAAACAGGCATGCCTGTATGTTTTCACATTTCTTTGTTGTTTGAAAAGACAGTATATTAAGAGGATTTTTTTAAAGCAAAGCAGCTGAAGTCAGTGGTGGGTATATGGTAAGCAGCCTCCTGAAAATCTCCTTCCAAAAATATATGCAATAACTCCACAACTACATTTTTATCCAAAACCAAACTCTCACTGTTGCTTAAAGACAGAGAATAGCAAATGTGCAAAGTAACAGAGTAAAAAGAGAAAAAGCAACAAATCATAGGACCAGACCGTAATTTTTCCTGCCCTACTCTCTCACCACCAGAAGAATCCATGGCAAGCAAACAGACCCAGATATGATTCTAGCCAAAGAGGCTAGCTGAAACAACCAACAGAAAGGAGAAACTAGTGTCACTAACCTAGAAATCTTTTTAAATGACACCATATTGCAAAATGAAGGAGAGAAAAGTAAAACCCATAGAGAACTAATGCTGGAATCAAGAAATAAAATGTCAAACAGACAACTGAGGAAGACTCTTCCCAAAAAAGAACTGAAGTAGAAGAAAACTTTAAACTCCAAACAAAATTAAAATACATGAACAAGTATAGAAAATTCAGTGAAAGAAAGTGCGAGCCAAGGATTTAATATCTATCCAAACTGTCTATCAAATAAAAGAACTTAGGAAATTCTCCACCCATTAAACCATCCTGAGGAATCTACTAGAGGACAGATTTTATGAAATCAAACATAGACTGAGGAACCTTCCGCAAAAAGATGTTCAACCTTCTGCTGAACATTATTTTCATACAGACTAATACAAACATACATAAATACATGCATATAAGACTAAACCAAAGGTGGGAGGAGAGTTGAAGAATGATGTAACAGTTATTTACTTTTATGACAAAAGGATGTTTAAAGGATGTAACTATAGTGTAACTAAGTGGGCAGATTGCTAAGATGACCTCCAGTTCTCATTTCAGTTCACTTCAGTTACTCATTTGTGCCTGACTCTTTGCAACCCCATGGACCACAGCACGCTAGGCCTCCCTGCCCATCACCAACTCCCGGAGTTTCCTCAAACTCATGTCCATTGAGTCAGTGATGCCATCCATTCATCTCATCCTCTGTTGTCCTCTTCTCCCACCTTCAGTCTTTCCCAGAATCATGGTCTTTTCAAATGAGTCAGTTTTTCGCATCATGTGGCCAAAGTATTGGGAGTTTCACCTTCAGCATCAGTCCTTCCGATGAATATTCAGGACTGATTTCATTTACGACTGACTGGTTGGATCTCCTTGCAGTCCAAGGGACTCTCAAGAGTCTTCTCCAACACCACCATTCAAAAGCACCGGTTCTTCGGTGCTCAGCTGTCTTTATAGTCCAACTCTCACATGCATACATGCCTACTGGAAAAACCATAGCTTTGACTAGACGGACCTTTATTGGCAAAGTAATGTCTCTGCTTTTACATATGCTGTCTAGGTTGGTCATAACTTTTCATCCAAGGAGCAAGCGTCTTTATTTCATAGCTGCAGTCACCATCTGCCATGATTTTGGAGCCCAATAAAAGAAAGTCTCTCACTTTCCATTGTTTCCACATCTATTTGCCATGAAATAATGAAACCAGATGTTATGATCTTAGTTTTCTGAATGTTGAGTTTTAAGCCAACTTTTTGCTCTCCTCTTTAATTTTAATCAAGAGGCTCTTCAGTTCCTCTTCACTTTTTGCCATAAGGGCAGTGTCATCTGCATATTTGAGGTTATTGATATTTCTCCTGGCAATCTTGATTCCAGCTTGTGCTTCATTCAGCCTAGCATTTCTCATGATGTACTCTGCGTATAAGTTAAATAAACAGGGTGACAATGTGCAGCCTTGACCTACTCCTTTCCCTATTTGGAACCAATCTGTTGTTCCATGTCTGGTTCTAAATGTTGCTTCCTGACCTGCATACAGATTTCTCAGGAGGCAGGTCAGGTGGTCTGGTATTCCCATCTCTTGAAGAATTTTCCCACAATTTGTTGTTATCACACAGTCAGAGGGATTGGCATAGTCAATAAAGCAGAAAATAGATGTTTTTCTCGAACTCTCTTGCTTTTTCCATGATCCAGCAGATGTTGGCAATTTGATCTCTGGTTCCTCTGCCTTTTCTAAAACCAGCTTGAACATCTGGAAGTTCACGGTTCACGTATTGCTGAAGCCTGGCTTGGAGAATTTTGAGCATTATTTTACTAGCATGTGAGATGAGTGCAATTGTGCGGTAGTTTGAACATTCTTTGGCATTGCCTTTCTTTGGGATTGGAATGAAAATTGACCTTTTCCAGTCCTGTGGCCACTGCTGACTTTTCCAAATTTGCTGGCATATTGAGTGCAGCACTTTCACAGCATCATATTTTAGAATTTGAAATAGCTCAACTGGAATTCCATCACCTCCACTCCCTTTGTTCGTAGTAATGCTTCCTAAGGCCCACTTGACTTCACATTCCAGGATGTCTGGCTCGAGGTGAATGATCACACCATTGTGATTATCTGGGTCATAAAGATCTTTTTTATAGTTCTGTGTATTCTTGCCAACTCTTCTTAATATCTTCTGCTTCTGTTAAGTCCATCTCATTTCTGTCCTTTAATGAGCCCATCTTTGCATGAAATGTTCCCTTGGTATCTCTAATTTTCTTGAAGAGATCTCCAGTCTTTCCCATTTTGTTGTTTTCCTCTATTTCTTTGCATTGATCACTGAGGAAGTCTTATCTCTCCTTGCTCTTCTTTGGGACTCTTCATTCAAATGGTATATATATATATTTTTTTTCTCCTTTGCCTTTTGCTTCTCTTTTTTCACAGTTCTTTGTAAGGACTCCTCAGACAACCATTTTGCCTTTTTGCATTTCTTTTTCTTGGGGATTGTCTTGATCCCTGCCTCCTATACAATGTTACAAACCTCTATCCATATTTCTTCAGGCACTCTGTCCATCATATCTAATCTGAATCTATTTCTCACTTCCACTATATAATCGTAAGGGATTTGATTTAGGTCATACCTGAATCGTCTAGTGGTTTTCTCTACTTACTTCAATTTAAGTCTGAATTTTACAATAAAGAGTTCATGGTCTGAGCCACAGTCAGCTCCCAGTCTTATTTTTGCTGACTGTATAGAGCTTCTCCATCTTTGGGTTCAAAGAATATAGTCAATCTGATTTCAGTATTGACCATCTGCTGGTGTCCATGGTGATGTCCAGTGCTACCTGTATATAATCCTTTACTCTTGAGAATGGGCAGGACCTGTGAAAATGAGGGATATTATGCCATGGCTTAGGTTACATTATATGACAAAGGCAAAGGGTTTTTGTGTATGTAACTAAAGTACCTAATCAGTTAACTTTGACTTAAAAGGGTCATTATCCTAGGTGGGCCTTACATAATCAGCAGGGCATTCTAAAAGAGAAGTAGAAGTCAGATGGATTTCCTCCTGGCTTTGAAAAGCTAAGCTGCCATGTTGTGAGACATCCTATGAGAGGACCAATGGCAAGGAACTGTGACTAGTCTGTAGGAGCTGAGAGCAGCCCTCTAGCTGATGGCCATCAAGAGGATAGTGTCCTTCATCTTACCAATGCTAAAAATTTACAGTAGTTATGCAGCATAGAAACTAATGTCTATGTTTCGTTACCTGGAAATGGGTTCTGCTACTACACATACCTATGTGGAAGCATCTTTGAGACTAGGAAATGGGTGGAAGCTGGAAGAATTTTCAGGAACTTAGTAGACAAAGTCTAATAAATCACCACTAACAGACTGATATTAGAAATCAACTATAGCAATGCTGAAAATATTGCTGGTGATGACTCAGAAAGAAATAGCATAATGGCAGAAATAAATCCTACCTTATCAGTAGTTACATTTAATGCAAATGGACTAAACACTTCAATGAGAAGGCAGAGATTGACATCAGATTTTAGAAAAGCAAAAACATGATTCAAATATACCTAGTCTACAAGAGACACATTTTGTATTTAAAGACACAAACAGGTTAAAACTGAAAGTATGGGTGAGGGGGGTGGAATATACCATGCAAATAGAACCCAAAGTGGAGCTTGAGTGGCTATACTAACAGCAGGTAAAATAAACTTTAAAACAAAGTTCATTATTAGAAACAAAGGAGGATGGTTCATGATGATAATAGATATCAATGCCCAGGAAAACAAAACAATTATATATGTATCTATATCCTGAAAGATGATGCTGTGAAAGTGCTGCACTCAATATGCCAGCAAATTTGGAAAACTCAGCAGTGGCCACAGGACTGGAAAAGGTCAGTTTTCATTCCAATCCCAAAGAAAGGCAATGCCAAAGAATGCTCAAACTACCACACAATTGCACTCATCTCACACGCTAGTAAAGTAATGCTCAAAATTCTCCAAGCCAGACTTCAGCAATACGTGAACCGTGAACTTCCTGATGCTCAAGCTGGTTTTAGAAAAGGCAGAGGAAACAGAGATTAAATTGCCAACATCTGCTGGATCTTGGAAATAGCAAGAGAGTTCCAGAAAAACATCTATTTTCTGCTTTATTGACTATGCCAATCCCTCTGACTGTGTGGATCACAATAAACTGTGGAAAATTCTGAAAGAGATGGGAATACCAGACCATCTGACCTGCCTCTTGAGAAATCTGTATGCAGGTCAGGAAGCAACAGTTAGAACTGGACATGGAACAACAGACTGGTTCCAAATAGGAAAAGGAGTACGTTAAGGCTGTACATTGTCACCCTGTTTATTTAACTTATATGTAGAGTACATCATGAGAAACGCTGGACTGGAAGAAACACAAGCTGGAATCAAGACTGCCAGGAGAAATATCAATAACCTCAAATATCAATAACCTCACTTTCACCCTTATGGCAGAAAGTGAAGAGGATCTCAAAAGCCTCTTGATGAAAGTGAAAGAGGAGAGTGAAAAAGTTGGCTTAAAGCTCAACGTTCAGAAGACGAAGATCATGGCATCCGGTCCCATCACTTCATGGGAAATAGATGGGGAAACAGTGGAAACAGTGTCAGACTTTATTTTGGGGCTCCAAAATCACTGCAGATGGTGACTGCAGCCATGAAATTAAAAGACGCTTACTCCTTGGAAGGAAAGTTACGACCAACCTGGATGGCATATTGAAAAGCAGAGACATTACTTTGCCAACAAAGGTCCGTCTAGTCAAGGCTATGGTTTTTCCTGTGGTCATGTATGGATGTGAGAGTTGGACTGTGAAGAAGGCTGAGCGCCGAAGAATTGATGCTTTTGATCTGTGGTGTTGGAGAAGACTCTTGAGAGTCCCTTGGACTGCAAGGAGATCCAACCAGTCCATTCTGAAGGAGATCAGCCCTGGGTGTTCTTTGGAAGGAATGATGCTAAAGCTGAAACTCCAGTACTTTGGCCACCTGATGCAAAGAATTGACTCATTGGCAAAGAGTCTGATGCTGGGAGGGATTGGGGGCAGGAGGAGAAGGGGATGACAGAGGATGAGATGGCTGGATGGCATCACTGACTCGATGGACGTGAGTCTGAGTGGACTCCGGGAGTTGGTGATGGACAGGGAGGCCTGGTATGCTGTGATTCATGGGGTCTCAAAGAGTTGGACACGACTGAGCGACTGAACTGAACTGAAGGTCCAAAATATATGAAGCAAAAACTGACAGTGTTGAAAGGAGAAATAGATAATTCAACAATAATAGTCTCAGATGATACCCTACTTAACAACAGTTGATAAAACAGATGGGCATAAAGTGAACTTGGAACTAGTAAACTTAAGCAACACTAAATTGACTCTACCTAACAGACATCTGTAGAACACTTTATCAGAAACAGTATAATAAAATTCTTCTCAAGTATACATGGAGTAACCTCAAGAATAAACCATATGTTAGACCGTTATGCAAGCCAAAATAAATTCTGAAGAATTTATATCATACAAGGTGTGTTCTCTGATGACAGAACATACCTGAATTGTGGGATAGAATGAAAAAAGCAAAAATCAAACTTCCTCAACATGATGAAGGGTATCTGTGAAGAACCCACAGCCAACATTTACTTAATGGTGAGAAACTGGATACTTTCCCAGTAAAATCAGGAACAAGACAAATGTTCATGGGATCTCCAGCACCATACCAAGTTGAGGTTACAGGACTTGAGAGAAAGTCATGTTCTGATTTATTATAGTAGAAGCAAAGGGAAAGGTACATGTGGGAAGATTAAGTAAACCAGATGTAAGTTTTCAAGAGTCTTCTCTTAGTGGAATCACATGCTGCTGCTGCTGTTGCTAACTAGCTTCAGTCGTGTCCAACTCTGTGCGACCCCATAGATGGCAGCCCACCAGGCTCCCTCGTCCCTGGGATTCTCGAGTCAAGAACACTGGAGTGGGTTGCCACTTCCTTCTCCAATGCATGAAAGTGAAAAGTGAAAGTGAAGTCGCTCAGCCGTGTCCAACTCTTCACGACCCCATGGACTGCAGCCTACCAGGCTCCTCCGTCCATGGGATTTTCCAGGCAAGAGTACTGGAGTGGGGTGCCATTGTCTTCTCCAGGAATCACATGGGACACCCTTAATTATTCCAGCAACATGTGACAATACATCTGAAATGTTGTCTACTAGGGAAGCTCATGTGACCCAGGAGTCCATACCTTTTATTGGAAATGCATTATGTAGACACCCTCTACCTAATATGTACCAAATTTGAGACTCCCAGAGGAAAGCAGGTGCTTAGAAGGAAATGGCAACCCACTCCAGTGTTCTTGCCTGGATAATCCCAGGGACAGGGGAGCCTGGTGGGCTGCTGTCTCTGGGGTTGCACAGAGTCAGACACAACTGAAGCGAATTAGCAGCAGCAGCATAAACCATACTGTCTGCAATAGCAAGTGAGTACAGTGAGCCATTCTCACCAGGGAATGGTAGAAATCCTCTTGAAATCCAAGTTCCCAGATGCTAACCAAGGACCAACCTTACAAGCAGATGTCTCTAAATATTACAGTCTCAGGTATGCTACATTCTCTCTTTTCTGCAAAATAAGAACTCCCCTCTTACCACTTCTATTCAGCATTTTACTGAGATTCTAGTCAGGGTAGTTAAGCAAGAGAATGAAATAAAGACATACAAGTGGGAAGGAAAGAAGTAAAGAGCTATTTGCAGATAACATGCTCCATGTATTAAAAAGAAAGTCCTAAGAAATCCACACACAAAAAAAGGAAAAAAAACAAACAAAACCCTATAGCTTAGCAATGAACAAGTCCAAAAATAAACCTGTAAAAACAATTCAATTTATAATTGGGTCAAAACAGTAAAATACTTAGTATAAAGTTAAATTAACAGAAGTAAGGTCAGGAAGCAACAGTTAGAACTGGACATGGAACAACAGACTGGTTCCAAATAGGAAAAGGAGTACGTCAAGGCTGTGTATTGTCACCCTGCTTATTTAACTTCTATGCCGAGTACATCATGAGAAACGCTGGGCTGGAAGAAGCACAAGCTGGAATCAAGACTGCCAGGAGAATTATCAATAACCTCAGATATGCAGATGACACCACCCTTATGGCAGAAAGTAAAGAGGAACTAAAGAGCCTCTTGATGAAAGTAAAAGAGGAGAGTGAAAAAGTTGCCTTAAAGCTCAACATTCAGAAAACTAAGATCGCATCTGGTCCCATCACTTTATGGGAAATAGATGGGGAAACAGTGGAAACAGTGTCAGACTTTATTTTGGGGGGCTCCAAAATCACTGCAGATGGTAATTGCAGCCTTGAAATTAAAAGCCGCTTACTCCTTGGAAGGAAAGTTATGACCAACATCGATAGCATATCAAAAAGCAGAGACATTACTTTGCCAACAAAGATCCGTCTAGTCAAGGCTATGGTTTTTCTAGTGGTCATGTATGGGTGTGAGAGTTGGACTGTAAAGAAAGCTGAGTGCTGAAGAATTGATGCTTTTGAACTGTGGTGTTGAAGAAGACTCTTGAGAGTGAGTCCCTTGAACTGCAAGGAGATCCAACCAGTCCATTCTAAAGGAGATCAGTCCTGGGTGTTTTTGGAAGGACTGATGCTAAAGCTCAAACTCCAATACTTTGGCCACCTGATGCAAAGAGTTGACTCATTGGAAAAGACTGTGATGCTGGGAGGGATTGGGGGCAGGAGGAGAAGGGAATGACAGAGGATGAGATGGCTGGATGGCATCACCAACGCGATGGACATGAGTTTGAGTGAACTCCAGGAGTTGGTGATGGACAACGAGGGCTGGCATAGTGCAATTCATGGGGTCGCAAAGAGTTGGGCACAGCTGAGCGACTAAACTGAACTGAACTGAACTGAAGGCATAAATGAATAAATTACGTAAGTGCATGACTTATACTACAACACACTATGTAAAGAAATTAAAAAACATCTAAACAAACTGGAAGACATGTTTATGGTTTGGAAGTCTTAATATTATTAGAATCCTATACTCTGAAAATTGACTAAATTTACAATCCCCAAAACGTCAACTGCTTCTCTCTCAGATACTGACAAATAACCCAGTCCTAAAATTAATATGAAAATGGAGACCCAGAATAGCCAAAACAAAGTTGGAAAAGAAGTACAAAATTTAGAGGACTTAAACTTCTCCATTTGAAAGTTCACTACACTTGGGATAATGAAAATGTTCTGCAGATGAATAGTGGTGATAATTATACAACAATGTCAAGTGTACTTAACTGTACACTTTAAAATAGTTAATATGGCAGATTTTTATGTATAAGTACAATAAATTTGCTTCAAATCTACAGTAGTTTTCACTGGGGCGGTGCTATAAAGATAGAAGTATAGATCAGTGGAATAGGATTCAGACTCCTGAACTAAACCATCACATTTATGGCCCAGCGATTTTCAACAGAGATATCTAAATAATGAGGGGAAAAGTCTTTTCAACATATTTTGTGGCAACTGGATAGCCACATGCAAAAGAGTGAAATTGGACCCCAACCTCAATTCAGATACAAAAATTAACTCAAAATGGATCTTAGATATAAATGTATGTGCTAAAACATAGGCCTTAAGTTGGTTTTTTAATGACTTTGGATTAGGCAGTAGATTCTTAGATCTAACACCAAAAGTACAAGAAACAGAAGAAAAAAAATAGCTAAATCATACTTCATCAATATTAAAAATGCTTGTGCTTTTAAAGATACCATCAAGAAAGTGAAAAGACTCCACAGAAAAGGAGAGACTGCAAATCACATATGTGAAAAGAGATTTATGGGTGAAATCTATCAAGAACTCATATGACTCTACAAAAACATCAAATAATCCAATCCAGATACCACTTCACACCCTCTAGGATGCCTGCTTAAAAACTAAATAAATAAACGTAAGTCTTGGCAAGGAATTGGAGAAACTGGAATATTCACTCACTACAGGTGGGAATGCAAAATGGCACTGCCACTTTGGAAAGCAGTTTGACACTTCCTCATAAAGCTAAACATTGTTCCCTATGACCCAGCAATTTCACTTCTGGATATATACCCAAGAGAAATGAAAACACTTACATGCAAAAACATGTACACAAATATTCTTAAAAGCATTATTTATAATAAAGTACAAACAGTCCATATGTCCATCAGCTGATGAATGGATTGAAAAATGTGGTATGTCCACACAATAGGAAATGTTGGCAAATGAAATACAGTACTGATCCATGCTACAATATAGATTAACCTTGAAAACTAATTGAAAGGAGAGTTACAAAGGCCATGTGTTTTATGATTTCACTTATATGATCTATATGTACAGATGTAAAGTAAATTGCCAGAATGCTGGGAGTGGGGAATGGAAAATGGTACAAGGTTACTTTTTCATGAAAGGATTTACAACTCTGTGAATATACTAAAAATCACTGAAGTATACATTTCAGTGGGGTGAACACTTTATGGTGTGGAATTATATCTCAATAAGGCTTTTTTTTTTTTTTAAATAAAAAGGAATCCCAAAAAATGGCCCTCCAAGATTTCCTGAAGTATAACACCTGTGATTTGTTGTGTGAATTGGCAAAAAGGGAGATTATCCTTAACTACATGAGCACTTTACAACAAGCTGTTAACAGAAGAGGAAGTCAAAGAGATTTGAAGCATGGAAAAGATTTGTTATGCTGTTGTTGGCTTGAAGATGGATAAGAACACATGATAAAGTATATCATAATGGCCGCTGAAAGTGCCCCCAGCTGACAGCAGGCAAGGACTGAAGACTTCATTCCTACCACCACAAGCAGTTGAGTTCTGCCAGTAACAGGAATGGAAGATGACCTGGAGCACCCAATGCGAATAGATCAGCTGACACTTGAGCAGTCGGTTTGCCTGGATGTATAGAAATATAGATCAATTATTTCAGCCTCAGCAGAGAAACCAGTCATGCTGTGCCAGATTTACGAGATACAGAACTGTGATCTGGGTGCTGTTTAAAGTTGCTAATTTGTGGTAGTTTCTCATGAAGCAATAGAAAGCAGTCCATTCCCCCAAATATTTTAAAGAAAAGAGCAAACGATACACATTTCAAAAAGAAACATAACAAGTGTAATATGATACATGTAATTACAAAATATAATGATAAGGCTGAGACCAAACGTAACCCTCGTAACAATAAATATGAATGAGCTTAAATCACCTAGTAATAGAAAAAGATTTTAAATCTGGCTCACAAAACCCAACTATTTGCTATTTCCCAAAACATAACTAAAGCAAAAAAATTAAAACATATTTAAAATGAAGAGATAGATACATGTTTCTGGTGTCTCACAACTGTCCACAAGTCTCAGTGATTCATTAGAAGAACTCACAAGACTCAGACAGGACTCCCAGCTATAGTTTATTATATCAATCAGTTGGACCCTGGAAATCTGACCTTTAACATATCAGGTGGTATCCAGAGGAAGCCGTGTATCAGCTTCTGAAGTTTTCCCACAGGTGAGTGGTCACATAGAGTACACTCCTTCCTCAAGTGGTGAAATGCTACAATATGTGTGCAGTGTTTCTGCCCAGGGAAGCTGGCCTAAGACCCAAATTCTAGGGGTTTTATTGGGGGCCACTCATGTAGGCAAAACAATCAGCCTTTTGTTGTTACCAACCCTTTTGCGTTGGGCACCAAAAAGGGTCTTCCTGCCCAGTATCATTAGAGCCAGTAGGATGAGACCAAGTTTGGTCAGAAGCAAAGGCAAGTTTTATTTGATCAAAGAATGGAAAGAAGCCAGCTCACACTCTAGAGTATAACTCAGCCAGGGGTGGGGCTGCTTTGTAGGGTTCTTGTTGGGGAGGGTGAGTGGAGTACTCACCAGGCTGCACCACTTTGCTGTTTAGATCTCAGTGCTGGTTGCACACTCTCTGTGGAGGTCTAAAGTCCATGGGGCCCTGGAAGAGTCCAACGCGCCTTAGCAACTTGGAGACTCAGACACAGTAACCAAACAACAAACTACTTCAAAAGTGGCAATTGAGTTTTTTTGGACTCTTTGTATCTTCTGTTTAGAATTTGCCCCAACTGCACAGTTTGATAAGGGATAACCTAGATAGCATATTAAAAAGCAGAGACATTACTTTGCCAACAAAGGTCCATCTAGTCAAGGCTATGGTTTTTCCAGTAGTCATGTATGGATGTGAGAGTTGGACTGTGAAGAAAGCTGAGCACTGAAGAGTTGATGCTTGTGAACTGTGGTGTTGGAGAAGACTCTTGAGAGTCCCTCGGACTGCAAGGAGATCCAACCAGTCCATTCTAAAGGAGATCAGCCCTGGGTGTTCCTTGGAAGAAATGATGCTAAAACTGAAACTCCAGTATTTTGGCCACCTCATGCGAAGAGTTAACTCATTGGAAAAGACCCTGATGCTGGGAGGGATTGGGGGCAGGAGGAGAAGGGGACGACAGAGGATGAGATGGCTGGATGGCATCACCGACTCAATGGATGTGAGTTTGAGTGAACTCCGGGAGATGGTGATGGACAGGGAGGCCTGGCGTGCTGCGATTCATGGGGTCGCAAAGAGTCAGACACGACTGAGCGACTGAACTGAACTGAACTGAATGATTATATAATAACTGCATCTTGCTCAAGGACATTTTTCTTCTTCTTAACAAGAACCTTCTGACTAATCTTACCTTAATATGTATGTTGTGAGAGTGGATCTGGTAAGACCTTTCTATTGTTAGTTCTAATCTTGTTCATTTAAAATGTATGTTGTGGGAATGGTTCTGATAAAAGTATATAAGGCCTTGATAAGAGTAGCAAGTGAACCCCTCTCTCCCCCTTCTGATGTCTATGTCAGAAGCTTTTTCTGTCCTTTTTCACTATATAATAAAACTTCTGCCACACAAAAGCTTTGAATGATCAAGCCTGGTACCTGATCCCTGAAGCTAAATCTTCTTTGGAGATCACAAATCCAGCATCATTCACTGTTAGCTATCATCTTGGGGGCTCTGCAGATGACACCACCCTTATGGCAGAAAGCAGAGAGGAACTAAAATGCCTCTTGATGAAAGTGAAAGAGGAGAGTGAAAAAGCTAGATTAAAACTCAACATTCAAAAAACTAAAATCATGGCATCTAGTCCCATCACTTCATGACAAATAGATGGGGAAACAGTGACAGACTATTTTCCTGGGCTCCAAAATCACTGCAGATGGTGACTGCAGCCTTGAAATTAAAAGACACTTGCTCCTTGGAAGAAAAGCTATGACAAACCTAGACAGCATATTAAATAGCAGAGACATTACTTTACTGACAAAGGTGTGTATAGTCAAAGCTGTGGTTTTTCCAGTAGTCATATGTGGATGTGAGAGTTGGACCAAAAAGAAAGCTGAGTGCCGAAGAATTGATGCTTTTGAACAATGGTGTTGGATAAGACTCTTGAGAGTCCCTTGGACAGCAAGGAGATCAAACCAGTCAATCCTAAAGGAAATCATTCCTGAATATTCATTGGTAGGACTGATGCTGAAGCTGAAGCTGCAGTACTTTGGCCACCTGATGCAAGGAACTGACTCATTGGAAAAGACCCTGATGCTTGGAAAGAATGAAGGCAGGAGGAGAAGGGAATGACAGAGGATGAGATGGTTGGATGGCATCACTGACTCAATGAACATGAGTTTGAGCAAGCTCCAGAAGTTGGTGATGGACAGGAAAGCAAAGAGTCAGACACAACTGAGCATCTGAACTGAGTCAGATACTACTTCTCATGTCACATTAATAATAAACCATACACAACTTGTTATTGCTATTATTTCTAAATATACTCATGATTTTTTGGTTATCTGTGTTATGATGATTTATAATAAATATATATATTTAGACTTTGTCACTATTTCAGGCACAGAGTTCCTAAAACCCCTGAAATTTCCTAAGTGATAAAAGAAGGTGCCTTTTGTTAATGAGGTGACTGGAAAGCCCTTGGGTAACCTAAAGATGGGTCCAGTTCCCAAGGGAACCAACCAGGATTAACGGGTTGGAACTTTCACTCCTCCACCTGATTTACATGGAGGGGAGAGAGTCTGGAGGTTGAGTCATTTGCCAATGGCCAGTTATTTAGTCAAGCATGCCTGTGCAATGAAGCCTCCATAAAAAACCAAAAGAGTGCAGGGAGTTTCCAGTCTGGTTAACCAGACGCTTCCTCATGCCACTGTGCCAGGCCCCAAACTCAGCAAGGACAGAAGCCCCTTTGTTCAGGACCCAGCCCTACACATCTTATCTCCCTGTTGATCTGTAATATCCTTTAAAATAAACCAGTATTCCAGTGAGTAAATGGGTTTCCTGAATTCTGTGAGCCCCTGTATCAAACTCATCAAACCCAAGGGAAGGATCATAGGAACTCCTAATTTATAGCCAGTCCATCAGAAGCACAGATAACAACCTGGACCTGCAGTTAGCATCCGAAGTAAGGGCAGGCTTGTGGGAATGAGCTCTTGTGGGATCTGAGGCTTTCTCCTGGTAGAGTCAGAATTGAGTTGAATTGTAGAACACTCAGCTGGTGTCTGAGAATTACTTGGTGGTGTGAAGAAAACTTTCCCTCATGTTGGAATTAACTACTAAGAGAAAACAGTAGGCTTGGTACCTGCACCTGTGGTCAGAGATTTAGTTCTGTGAAATAATTAATGTAATATATCTGAACCTGTTTCCTTATCTTTAAAATAATGATGCCTGCTCCACATGATTGTTGAGTCAGTGAGATAACTCATATCAGTCCCCAGAAATACAGCATTATACAAATGGAATTTACTGTGTGGCCCTGTCTTCTTCACCCCCAGTATTTCCTCCTTATCAGTGCTGAAGTATTGGATAGCAGACTCTCTGCAGTGGGCACTTCCTAAGCAACTTGTTATATGAAAGTTTTTAAAGTCAGCATGTTGAACAGTTGTCCTATCCTGGAGATCTACAAAGATTAAAAATGATATGTTGTCATCTGTGCTACATTACAGCAGTTCTGTCTGAGCCTGTAGCCCTTCCACACAGGTCTGTTACAAGCTGAAGAATGGTGTGTTTGTGTCTCTCTCAGCCTACTTACTGATAGTGTTGCTGTTGGCTAGGAATACCTGAGGCACTCACCTAGGCTATACTACTTGGATGAGCCCCACAGAGATTTCCCACATTGAAGCTGATGTTGTGGTTGGACCAAACATTGTGGCTTTTGTTATGACTGAAGATATACCTCAGCAGCAACCATCGGGGAACCTTGAAAAAACATTTTTTTTTAATTATACACAGGTTCTGGAGGGTACATGGTATGCCCACAGCCACACAGCCAGATAGCTGGGAGTGAGTGAGCAGACCTGGGTCTTTGCTTTTATTAGAGCCCCAGAATTGTGTGTCTAGGGTTTTGCAGGTTTACACTTTATTGGTGGACTTAAAACTTAAGAGGGGAAATTAGGACATCTGAAAGGAAAAGGTGGCTCATTCAAGTAGTCAGTTATCCAGGTTACCCAGGGCTTTCTAAAAGGGGAACTTTGTGAGTTGGGGGTGGCCTCATTCCTCATCTAGTTGTTTAGTTAGTATCTGTATCATACAACTGGCAATTTGTTTATTCAAGATGGATGTATTTGAAATGGATGCCTCAGCAAAACTTAATGTTAGGTACTTACATTATGTGTTTGTCCTCTTGTAGCCCTAGGCATTAGATTGCACTGTGAGTATAGTCAGATGACATCCCTATGTAACCAGCTGTGTTGTGGGCCAAGAATTCTGTATTCTTCGGTCTTAACTGCAGGTGGAGTAGTGGGTTGCCAAGACTAATTAAAGCTAGACTCTGCATTTGTGTAGGATAATTGCTTTAATGGGCTATGCCAGGGGGCATGTAATGACTTTTGAACATATTCTTCATTTTTCAACTAGACCCATACTTGGAGTCAGAGGATTGGCTTTGTGGTTTAACCTCTCAACCTCGGTGTCCTTGCTGTAAAGTTGAATAATGGCATTTATTATCTACTGTCTTAGTTTTGGTGAGCAGTGCCAAATGAGACTACCCTTAAAGGGATAAAACAGTGTCTTCCATCCTAACCAGTCAGGGGCATAGCAAGGACTCACCCCAGGTCAAATGGCTTGAAGCTCACTGGTTTTCTACCACAGTACCATGCTTCCCAACACATTAGAAAGAACCTTGAACAGAAGGCAGAAGAAAAATTGTGTATATGGTACTTTTCACTTTTCCAAAGTATCTTCATTTCCGTTTCCTCTTCTGTTTCTTCATTCCTGTTTTTGCTTCACTTATTGAGGAAAGTATTACTGTAATTCTTGTCTTACTGAATGCAGAAGGAAGTGAACACTCATCTGAGGTCACACAGCTGGTGAATGCACAAATCATGACTAGGACGGTGGAGTCCCGATTTCTCAGCTAGTGTATCGGGCTGTTGCTGCATCCCAAGATTTGACTCTTCTGAAAACCTGAGGAAAACTTTGCTATGTGGAAAGGATACTGGCATAATTATCACTAGAAGACTACATGGTCTTAGCTTATGGGACTGACTGCTTTTGAGGGACCAGCTGCTTTTATTACAGGGGTAACAAATGCTCCTTAGAGGGATCTGGTATTCCTAGAGCAGACTTCAACAGTTCATCAACCTTTCTGGTAGAAATATGTGAGAATGGACCAACTACTCTACTCTCTGCTTCCTCTTCCAGAATCATCCCCAGGTGTGACAGAGGTGACCATCATAGAAAAGCCACCTGCTGAACGTCATATGATTTCTTCATGGGAACAAGTAAGTGTCAACCTGTTGAATCCTCACCTCCCAACAAAGAGTGGTCAACTTAAATGTCCCTGAGAAGGAAAGACTGGACAGGAAACTTTTTCTTATCTCAGGCCACAGCCTTCAAGTTAGAGTTCATCTTTCTCTCTGTTTCTGTTCAGGGCTTTTAACGCTCCCTTGCATTCCATACCATCTCCCCAACACAGAGCATCTCCTCTGAGCCCGTCTTAAAGAGGCAGTGGAACATTTGAAGTTGTATATATACACGGCAAAGCTGAAAATCCAGCAAGGAAAGAAGGAATTAAATATTCATAAGCATGCTGGGCAGAACGTGGTTAAGTGTTGCAGAGAAGTACTAACCAGATTAATAGCGAATGCTTTCCAACCCTCCTCTAAACTTTCATTCATTCGTTTATTCAGTAAAAGATTTAACCTCCTAAAATGGGCCAGGCATTGTGCTTGATGTTGAGTCCTAGAGATTCAAGGGTAATCAATAAAGAACACAGTTTCCTACCTCTTGATCTTGTCTGAGACATAGTATAAGTCATCCCAAGTATAATTACAAAGCAGATCAAGCTCTGTGAAATAAAGGTTAAGGGAGCATTGTCAGGAGGCCTGACCTAGTCTGGAGGTTGCAGAATATTTTTCCCAAAGAAGTTATGAGAAGTTTTTAACCAGATAGATGAGATATGTGAAGAAGATGCTTTGAGCCTGTATGAAGGCTTCAAGATAGGAAGGATTACATTTTTGAGAGCATAAAGAGGGTCCATGTGGCTAGAGCACAGGAGAATGAGGGAGAGAGATAGACAAGGACCAGGACATGCAGGGCTTCTCAGATCATTAGGATTTTGTTCTTTACATTTACCAAGGGAAGCCACTGAAATGTTTTAAATAGAGAAGTCATATTTCTGTTTTGGAAAATAACTGTGGCTGAGTAGCAAGCAGCAAATGGATCTGACTAGGGAGCACAAGGTCACCTTGTCACTGAGTGAGTGCTGCTGCTATATCAGGTAAATTATTTCATTTAATCCTCATAATAACCCTGGCAAGATCAGTGTCCATATCTCTGTGTTATAAATGAAAAATCTGAGGGTCAGAGAGGTCAAAGAATTTGTCCTGGGCCACATAGCTACCAAGTAGCAGAGCCTATATTGTCTGCCTCTAAGCACATGCCCTTTCTGCTCTACCAGACTACCCCTCCTATGGAAGGAAACACTATGTCAGCCTTGCCCTCGCCAGCCAAGCAGCCCCCAGGAATGTGGGCATGGTCAGTCCCTGCGAAGAGCTCCCACCCTCCCAGGGCTGAGCAGTGGCTTCACTGGCATATCAGTAGTTGCTATTAAGGTTTCTCTCCATGACCTCTGCTCAGCAGCACCTCAGCTCTTAGCATGGACTCACTCAGCTTCCACTCCCATTTTTACTCACATTACCTAAGAGAAAATGAAATTCCAGAGCAACGTCTACTGTTAAGCTCTTACTAGCTGATTGTGCTGGCACAGCTGTGGCTCTGCCAGCCAGGCCTGTAGACTTTGTGGATTACATCCCTTCTTATTCTTAAAAGGTTTGAGTCAGGCCTTTAGGGAAAACTGCCTTGGGACTCTGTAAGAATGAGAACTTCAAGTTTTTCTGTCTGCTGAAGAGGAGATTCCTAGCTTAGAAACCCAGGTTCATAGGTCAGGATGGGAGGATGAGAGGACAGGAATGCATTTTCTGGGGTGGAACACCATTAAAGCTGTGTCATTATGTCACTTATTTATTGAGGTAGTTTTTGAGGCATTGTCTTCCTGTGTCTTATACTGGATATTTCCCAGAATTCTCTAAGATGACTTGGTGCATTTGTTCCAGTTTTACCTATGATATCATGGTTTATTCATTTGTAGCATGCCTTCCATGACTGCTTTTTATATCTAGTGACACTGGGAACTAATCTGCCTCCTGGAAAATGCAACTTTTGGGGGTTCCCACTTAGCTTAGACTGATATTGAGGAAAATACAGTTGTAGAGCTGGATAAATAGCCATCAGCAGACTGGAAGAATTAAAGGATATGCACGAGAGAAATAGATTTTTAACTAACTGAGATAGCCAATAGAACATTTTCTTCAGACATATTGAGTTGGGGGAAGTTTTGCAGTAATTGCAGCATACAGGCTCAGTAGTTGTGGTTCACAGGCCCAGTAGCTCTGAGGCATGTGGAATCTTCCCAGACCAAGGGTTGAACCTATGTCCTGTGCATTGGCAGGCAGATTCTTAACTCCCGGACCACCACGGAAGTCCCTGGGTTTTTTGTTGTCATTGTAGTTATTGAGTTGTGTGAGCTCTTTGTATACTTTGGAAATTAAGCCCTTGTTAGTCGCAGCATTTGCAAATATTTGCTCCCAGTTTGTACCTAAGTTGTCTTTTCCTTTTTTTTTTTTTTTAAATTTTATTTTATTTTTAAACTTTACAATATTGTATTGGTTTTGCCAAATATTGAAATGAATCCACCACAGGTATACATGTAATACACCACATTAACAAATTGAAAAATAAAAACCATATGATTATCTCAATAGATGCAGAGAAAGCCTTTGACAAAATTGAACATCTATTTATGATAAAAACTCTCCAGAAAGCAGGAATAGAAGGAACATACCTCAACATAATAAAAGCTATATATGACAAACCCACAGCAAACATTATCCTCAATGGGGAAAAATTGAAAGCATTTCCTCTAAAGTCAGGAACAAGACAAGGGTGCCCACTTTCACCATTACTATTCAACATAGTTCTGGAAGTTTTGGCCACAGCAATCAGAGCAGAAAAAGAAATAAAAGGAATCCAAATTTGAAAAGAAGAAGTAAAACTCTCACTATTTGCAGATGACATGATCCTCTACATAGAAAACCCTAAAGACTCCACCAGAAAATTACTAGAACTAATCAATGATTATAGTAAAGTTGCAGGATATAAAATCAACACACAGAAATCCCTTACATTCCTATACACTAATAATGAGAAAACAGAAAGAGAAATTAAGGAAACAATTCCATTCACCATTGCAACGGAAAGAATAAAATACTTAGGAATATATCTACCTAAAGAAACTAAAGACCTATATATAGAAAACTATAAAACACTGGTGAAAGAAATCAAAGAGGACACTAATAGATGGAGAAATATACCATGTTCATGGATTGGAAGAATCAATATAATGAAAATGAGTATACTACCCAAAGCAATTTATAGATTCAATGAAATCCCTATCAAGCTACCAATGGTATTCTTCACAGAGCTAGAACAAATAATTTCACAATTTGTATGGAAATACAAAAAACCTCGATTAGCCAAAGCTGTCTTGAGAAAGAAGAATGGAAGTGGAGGAATCAACCTACCTGACTTCAGGCTCTACTACAAAGCCACAGTCATCAAGACAGTATGGTACTGGCACAAAGACAGAAATATAGATCAATGGAACAAAACAGAAAGCCCAGAGATTAATCCACGCACATATGGACACCCTATCTTTGACAAAGGAGGCAAGAATATACAATGGATTAAAGACAATCTCTTTAACAAGTGGTGCTGGGAAAACTGGTCAACCACTTGTAAAAGAATGAAACTAGAACACTTTCTAACATCATACACAAAAATAAACTCAAAATGGGTTAAAGATCTAAACGTAAGACCAGAAATTATAAAACTCCTAGAGGAGAACATAGGCAAAACACTCTCCGAGATACATCACAGCAGGATCCTCTATGATCCACCTCGCAGAATATTGGAAATAAAAGCAAAAATAAACAAATGGGACCTAATTAAACTTAAAAGCTTCTGCACAACAAAGGAAACTATTAGCAAGGTGAAAAGACAGCCTTCAGAATGGGAGAAAATAATAGCAAATGAAGCAACTGACAAACAACTAATCTCAAAAATATACAAGCAACTCCTACAGCTCAATTCCAGAAAAATAAATGACCCAATCAAAAAATGGGCCAAAGAATTAAATAGACATTTCTCCAAAGAAGACATACAGATGGCTAACAAACACATGAAAAGATGCTCAACATCACTCATTATCAGAGAAATGCAAATCAAAACCACTATGAGGTACCATTTCACGCCAGTCAGAATGGCTGCGATCCAAAAGTCTACAAGCAATAAATGCTGGAGAAGGTGTGGAGAAAAGGGAACCCTCTTACACTGTTGGTGGGAATGCAAACTAGTACAGCCACTATGGATAACAGTGTGGAGATTCCTTAAAAAACTGGAAACAGAACTGCCTTATGATCCAGCAATCCCACTGCTGGGCATACATACTGAGGAAACCAGAAGGGAAAGAGACACATGTACCCCAATGTTCATCGCAGCACTGTTTATAATAGCCAGGACATGGAAGCAACCTAGATGTCCATCAGCAGATGAATGGATAAGAAAGCTGTGGTACATATACACAATGGAGTATTACTCAGCCATTAAAAAGAATTCATTTGAATCAGTTCTAATGAGGTGGATGAAACTGGAGCCTATTATACAGAGTGAAGTAAGCCAGAAGGAAAAACACCAATACAGTATACTAACGCATATATATGGAATTTAGAAAGATGATAACAATAACCCTGTGTATGAGACAGCAAAAGAGACACTGATGTATGGAACAGTCTTATGGACTCTGTGGGAGAGGGAGAGGGTGGGAAGATTTGGGAGAATGGCATTGAAACATGTAAAATATCATGTATGAAATGAGATGCCAGTCCAGGTTCGATGCATGATACTGGATGCTTGGGGCTGGTGCACTGGGACGACCCAGAGGGATGGTATGGGGAGGGAGGAGGGAGGAGGGTTCAGGATGGGGAGCACATGTATACCTGTGATGGATTCATTTTGATATTTGGCAAAACTAATACAATTATGTAAAGTTTAAAAATAAAATTAAATTAAAAATAAATAAATAAATAAAATAAAATAAAAAAAGAAAGCTATGGTACGTATACACAATGGAGTATTACTCAGCCATTAAAAAGAATTCATTTGAATCAGTTCTAATGAGATGGATGAAACTGGAGCCTATTATACAGAGTGAAGTAAGCCAGAAAGAAAAACACCAATACAGTATACTAACACATATATATGGAATTTAGAAAGATGGTAACAATAACCCTGTATACGAGACAGCAAAAGAGACACTGATGTATAGAACAGTCTTTTGGACTCTGTGGGAGAGGGAGAGGGTGGGAAGATTTGGGAGAATGGCATTGAAACATGTATACTATCATGCATGAAACAAGTCGCCAGTCCAGGTTCGATGCACGATACTGGATGCTTGGGGAACACATGTCTTTTCCTTTTGTTTATAGTATTCTTTGCTATGCAAAAGCTTTAATTTTGATTAGGTCTTATTTGTTTATTTTTGCCTTGGGATACCTCAGAAAACATTGGTATGATTTATGTCAGAGAATGTTTTGCCCATATTCTCTTCTAGGAGTTTTGTGATGTCGTGTCTTATAGTTTTAAGTCAGTAACCCATTTTGAGTTATTTTTGTGTATGATCTGAGGGTGTCTCCTAACTTCACAGATTTACATGCAGCTGGTTGTTCCCCTTCTCCAACACCACTTGCTGAAGAGACTATCTTTCCCCATTTTATATTCTTGCCTCCTTTATCAAAGATTAATTATCTATAGGTGTGCGGTTCATTTCTGGGCTCTCTATTCTATTCCATTGATCCATATATCTGTCTGTTTTTATACCAGTCTCACACTGCTTTGATTACTATAGCTTTTTAGTATTGTCTGAAGCAAAGAAATAGAGGAAAACAACAGAATGGGAAAGACTAGAGATCTCTTCAAGAAAATTAGAGATACCAAGGGAACACCTCATGCAAAGATGGGCTCGATAAAGTACAGAAATGGTATGGACCTAACAAGCAGAAGATATTAAGAAGACATGACAAGAATACACAGAAGAACTTTACAAAAAAGATCTTCATGACCCAGATAATCACGACGGTGTGATCACTCACCTAGAGCCAGACATCCTGGAATGTGAAGTCAAGTGGGCCTTAGAAAGCATCACTACGAACAAAGCTAGTGGAGGTGATGGAATTCCAGTTGAGCTATTTCAAATCCTAAAATATGATGCTATGAAAGTGCTGCACTCAATATGCCAACAAATTTGGAAAAGTCAGCAGTGGCCACAGGACTGGAAAAGGTCAGTTTTCATTCCAATTCCAAAGAAAGGCAATGCCAAAGAATGCTCAAACTACCGCACAATTGCACTCATCTCACACGCTAGTAAAGTAATGCTCAAAATTCTCCAAGCCAGGCTTCAGCAATATGTGAACCGTGAACTTCCAGATGTTCAAGCTGGTTTTAGAAAAGGCAGAGGAACCAGAGATCAAATTGCCAACATCTGCTGGATCATGGACAAAGCAAGAGAGTTCCAGAAAAACATCTATTTCTGCTTTCTTGACTATTCCAAAGCCTTTGACTGTGTGGATCACAATAAACTGGAAAATTCTGAAAGAGATGGGAATACCAGACCACCTGATCTGCCTCTTGGGAAACCTGTGTGCAGGTCAGGAAGCAACAGTTAGAACTGGACATGGGACAACAGACTGGTTCCAAATAGGAAAAAGAGTACGTCAAGGCTGTATATTGTCACCCTGCTTGTTTAACTTATATGCAGAGTACATCATGAGAAACGCTGGGCTGGAAAAGGCACAAGCTGAAATCAAGGTTGCTGGGAGAAATATCAATAACCTCAGATATGCAGATGACACCACCCTTATGGCAGAAAGTGAAGAGGATCTCAAAAGCCTCTTGATGAAAGTGAAAGAGGAGAGTGAAAAACTTGGCTTAAAGCTCAACATTCAGAAAATGAAGATCATGGCATCCAATCCCATCACTTCATGGGAAATAGATGGAGAAACAGTGGAAACAGTAGCTGACTTTATTTTTCTGGGCTCCAAAATCACTGCAGATGGTAATTGCAGCCATGAAATTAAAAGACGCTTACTCCTTGGAAGGAAAGTTATGACCAACCTAGATAGTACGTTCAAAAGCAGAGACATTACTTTGCCAACAAAGGTCCATCTAGTCAAGGCTATGGTTTTTCCAGTGGTCATGTATGGATGTGAGAGTTGGACTGTGAAGAAAGCTGAGCACCAAAGAATTGATGCTTTTGAACTGTGGTGTTGGAGAAGACTCTTGAGAGTCCCTTGGACTGCAAGGAGGTCCTACCAGTCCATCCTAAAGGAGATCAGTCCTGGGTATTCATTGGAAGGACTGATGCTGAAGCTGAAACTCCAATACTTTGGCCACCTCATGTGAAGAGTTGACTCATTGGCAAAGACTCTGATGCTGGGAGGGATTGGGGGCAGGAGGAGAAGGGGACAACAGAGGATGAGATGGCTAGATGGCATCACCGACTCGATGGACATGAGTTTGAGTGAATTCCAGGAGTTGGTGATGGACAGGGAGGCCTGGCGTGCTGCGATTCATGGGGTTGCAAAGAGTTGGACATGACTGAGCGACTGAACTGAACTGAAGTCTAGAAAGGTTATGCCTCCTGCTTTGTTCTTTTTCCCTAGGATTGCTTTGGCAATTCTGAATCTTTTATGGTTCCATATAAATTTTAGAACTATTTGTTCTTGTTCTGTATAAAACGTTTTGGGTAATTTGATAGTGATCAGATTGGATATGTGGATTGCACTTGGGTAGTATAGCCATTCTAACCATTTTAATTCTTCTAAACCAAGAGCATGGGATAGCTTTCCAGTTTTTTGAATCATCTTCAGTTTCCTTCACTAATGTTTTATAGTTCTCAGCATATAAGTCTTTCACTTTGCTGATGAGGTTATACCTAAGTTGTTTTTTTTTTTTTTTTTCGGATGTGACTTTCAAAGGGACTGTTTACATTCCCTTCTCTGATATTTCATTGTCTGTTTAAAGAAATGCAACTGATTCCTGTGTCCTGCTACCTTGCTGAATTTATCAATTCCAGTCTTGTTTTGTGTGGTCTTTAGGGTTTTCTGTATATAGTATCATGCCATCTGCATATAATGACAATTTTATCCCTCCCTTACCAATTTGAAATGGGCTTCCCAGGTGGCAGTAGTGGTAAAGAACCCACCTGCCAGCACAAGATGTGAGAGATGCAGGTTCAATCCTTGGGTCAGGAAGATTCCCTGGAGGAAGGCACGGCAACCCACTCCAGTATTCTAGCCTGGAGAATCCCATGGACAGAGGAGCCAGGCAGGCTACAGTCCATGGAGTCGGACAGAGTCAGACATGACTGAAGTGACTTAGCAAGCACCAGTTTGAATTTTAATTCTTTTCCTTGTCTGATTGCTCTGGCTAGGACTTCCAATACTGTGTTGAATAGAAGTAGTGAGAATAGGAATCCTTGTCTTCTTCCTGAATTTAGTGGGAATGCTTTCCGGTTTTCACTGTTGAGTATCGTACTAGCTGTAGGTTTGTCGTAAATAGCTTTATTATGTTGAAATATATTCCCTCTGTACCCACTTTGGTAAGAATTTTTATCATAATTGGATATTTAGTTTCACTGAATGCTTTTTTTTATCTGTTGAGATGACTGTGTGGTTTTTGTCTTTCCTTTTGCTGTGTAGTGTATCACATTGATTCATTTGTGTATGGTGAACCGTCCTTGTATGATTTAATCCTTGGATGAACCCAGCTTTGTTGTGGTATATGATCTTTTTTATGTATTACTGGATCTGGTTTGCTAATATTTTGTTGAGAATTTTTGCATTTATATTCATCAAAGATATTGGCTTATAATTTTCTCTTCTTTTTGTACTGCCTTTGTCTGGTTTTGGTATCAGACGATGGTGACATCCTAGAATGTCTTTGGAGTGTTCCTACCTCTTCGATCTTTTGGCAGTTTGAGAATTATCTGTGTAAGTTCTTCCTCGCATGTTTGGTAAAATTTGCCCGTGAAACCATCTGGCCCTGGACTTTCTTGTAGGGAGTTTTTTGTTGTTGTTGTTAATTACAGATTCTATTTCACTTCTAGTGATTGGTCTGTTCAAATTACCTATTTCCTCTTGATTCAGTTTTGGTGGGCTATGTGTTTCTAGAAAGTTGTCCATTTCTTCTAGGTTGCCAAATTTGTTGACATATGGTGTTCATATAATTGACATATAATTGTTCTCTTATAGTTTTTTTTTTGTCTTTCTGATGTATCATTTCTTATTTTGACTATTTGAATCTTCTCTCTTTTCTTCTTGTGAGCCTGGCCAGATATTTGTCAGTTTTGTTTAAACTTTCAGAGAACCAGCTCTTTGGTTCTCTTTCTATTGATTTTTTTCTATTGTTTTTTAATCTCTATTTCCTCTCTGATATTTATTATTTCCTTCCTTCTGCCAACTTTAAGTTTTGTTTGTTCTTCTTTAACTAGTTCTTTTAGGTGGTGGATTAGGTTGTTTGAGATTTTTCTTGTTTCTTAAAGTCCTGTATTGATATGAAATTTCCTCTAAGAACTGCTTTTGCTGCATCCCATAGATTTTGTATAGTTTTTCATTGTCATTTGCTTCAAGGTATTTTAAAAAATTTCTTCTTTAATTGTTGACCTGTCAGTTTTTAAATAGCATATTGTTTAGTCTCCGCATAACTTTTTTTTTCTCATTTCTTTTTCTGTGGTTGAGTTCTGGTTTCATACCATTGTGGTTGAAAAGATACTTCAAATAATTTCTGTACTCTTAAATTTGTTGAACCTTCTTTTGTGCCCTAGGGTGTGATCAGTCCTAGAGAATGTTCCATGTGCACTTGAAAAGAATGTGTATTCTGCTTTTTTGAATGTAATGTCCTGGAAATATAAATTAAGTCTAACTGTTCTATTTTGTCATTTAGGATCTCTCTTACCTTGTTGACTTTCTGTCTCAAAGATCTGTCCATTGATGTGAGTGGGGTGTTAAAGTTCCATACTATTATTGTATTCCCATCAACTTCTCCCTTTACATCTGTTAGTATTTTTATGTATTTCAGTGCTTCTATATTGGGTGTTTGGGCACTAAAATTACTTCAGATGGTGACTATAGCCATGAAATTATACGATGATTGCTTCTTGGAAGGAAAGCTGTGACAAACCTAGATATTGTGTGACAAAACAAAGATCACTTTGCTGACAAAGGGCCATATAGTCAAGGCTACGGTCTTTGCAGTGGTCATGTACAGATGTGAGAGCTGGACAGTAAAGAAGGCAGAACACTGAGGAATTGATGCTTTCAAACTGTGGTGCTAGAGAAGACTCTTTCAGAGTCCCTTGGACAGCAAGGAGAGCAAAACAGTTAATCTTAAAGGAAATCAACCCTGAATGGTCTTTGGGAGGACTGATGGTGCTGAAGCTCCAATACTTTGGCCGCCTGAGGCAAACCCCTGATTCATTGGAAAAGACCCTGATGCTGCGAAGGATTGAAGGCAGAAGAAGAGGGTGACAGAGGATGAGATGGTTGGATGGCGTCACTGATTCATTGGACATGAACTTGGGCAAACTCTGGGAGATGGTGAGGGACAGAGAAGCCTGGTGTGCTGCAGTCTGGGGAGTCATGAAGAGTCGGACACAACTTGGCGACTGAGCAGCAGGATCATATTGGGTGTGCAAGGAGTCAGGCACGACTGAGCATGAGCATACAGTACATATGTTGGGTACACATATGTAAACGAGTATAATATCCGATCCTTGTATCAATCCTTTTATCTTAATGTAGTGTCTTTCTTTATCTTTCTTTGTAGCCTTTGATCTAAAGTCTATTTTACCTGATAGGAGTTTTATGACCCTCACTTTCTTGTAATTTCCATTTGCACGAAATGTCTTTTTTCTTCCCCTCACTTCAGTCTGTGTTTGTCCTTTGCCCTAAAGTGGGTCTCTTGTGGACAGCATATTGTAGTCCCTTGTTTTTTTTATTTAATATGCCATTCTCTGTGTCTTGACTGGAGCATTTAGCCTATTGACATTTAAGATAGTTATTGATAGATATGTTTTATTGCCATATTAAACCCTATTTTCATGTTTTTATATTTTATATTTATATTTTCTTGATTTTATATTTCTTTGTCCCCTTCTGTTTCTTCTTTTGTAGTTTTATGATTTTCTTTTGTTTTACATTTATGTTCTCTTCTCTTTGGTTTTTGTGAATGCATTGTATGTTTTTGCTTTGTAGTTACCCTGTTTTCAAGTTTGTTAAGTCTTTCTTGTACTTACTTGCCTTAAACTTATAGTCATATAGACTCAAACACATTCTTGGAAAAAAAAATCTACATTTTCTTACTCTTATTTCCCAAATTTTATGATTTTGATCCTCTTTTACATCTTCATATTCATCATTTTGCTGTTCATTGTGTTTATCACTTTCACAGAAATTTAATTTATTTTTTAAATCAGTGTACTGGCTTATTTAAGTGATTTATTCTTTCCTTAGATTCTTACTACTTTATTTAGAGAAAATCTTTTAATATTCCATTTAGGATAGGTTTAGTATTGCTATATTCTTTGAATTTTTGCTTATCTGAGAAATCCTTAATCTCTCTTTCTATTCTAAATGATAATCCTGTTGGGCAGAGGATTCTAGATTGCAGATTTTTCCCTTTCAGGACTTTAAATATATCTTGCCCCACTCCCTTTTGGCCTGCAGCTGTTTCTGTAGAGAAATCAGCTGGTAGCCTTATTGGGGTTCCCTTATAATTAACTCTTTGTTTTTCTCTTGCTGCCTTTAGAATTGTCCCTTTAACTTTGGCCATTTTTATTATGTCTTGGTGTAGGTCTGTTTGCATTTACCTTGTTTGGGACCCTCTATGCTTCTTGTACCTAGATATTGTTTCCTTCTTTATGTTTGGGATGTTTTCAGTCACAGTTTGTTCAAATACATTTTCAATCCCCTTTTCTTTATCTTCTCCTTCTGGGATTCCTATTATGTGTACATTGGCATGCTTCATATTATCCCATAGGTCTCTTACATTGCTTTCATTTTTTTAAAATTTGGCTTTCTGTCTGCTGTTCTGACTGGTTGATTTCCATTATTCTATCTCCCAGATCATTTATTCATTCTTATGCATTATTCATTCAGCTTTTCATTACCTTTAGCTCAGCTTTTGTCTGTGAGTGAATTTTCTAATTTTTCTTGGCTCCTCCTTATAGTTTCTAGTTTCCTTTTACAGTAATCTGCATTTCTCTCAATAGTCATTCTTAACTTCTTCAGTATTTTTATTATCTTCTTTTTGAACTCATTGTCTATTAGAATGATGAGGTCTGTTTCATTGCTTGTTCTTTCAGGAGAATTCTCTTGATATTTTATTCGAGAGTGGTCCTCTTCTTCATTTTGCTTATATTTCTCTTGATATATGAGTTTGCTGCTGCTAAGTTGCTTCAGTTGTGTCCAACTCTGTGCGACCCCATAGACAGCAGCCCACCAGGCTCCGCCGTCCCTGGGATTCTCCAGGCAAGAACACTGGAGTGGGTTGCCATTTCCTTCTCCAGTGTATGTGAGTTTAGGAGAAACAATTATCTGTTGTGGTCTTGGAGGGCTATTTTTATGGAGGAGCATCCCTATGTAGCCTGTGTAGGTTTAATATTTTTTGATGTGAGAGCTGTTTTTGGTGTTGATTCCTGTTGCCTCTTTCCTCAGTGTATGCTGGCCACTGTGTTGTGGCGGCCAGAGCCTGCCCTGTATATTGGTCAGGGCTTCCTCCTTGCTCTGTGGTTGTCGCTGCCCTGTTGGGAGCTGGGTCTGTTCTCTCGCTGTTGGAGTAGAAGCCCCCAGATCCATTTCTGAGCTTTGGTAGGCGGTAAATGGAATTGGAGCACTCGCACTGGGAGAAGAGCCAGAGCTGTTCCCCCGTGAGTGTGCTTTGTCGTGTCACCTGTCACCTGTTCTGCTGCCTTACAAAGTGCACTGTTGCTGGCACTGCCCTGGACCCCATCTCAACCTTGGGAATGCCAGCACCGACCCTGGTGCCCCCCAGGCATTGTTTCCACAGGACCACCAGCGCAAATCAACCAGGGTCAGGTCCCAGGACCACATTCATCACTCATCTGGAGCACAGCGGGAGCTACAAAGGCAGCTCAGACCCCCCTCCCCAAGTGCACATGCCCACAAAGCCCGTGACTGCCACACCCGTTCCAGCCATGGACACACCCAGTGTCTACTCTGAGGTCCTACCGGCACTGAATTTACAAAGCCAGTGGCAGAGGCATAAGATTGTGGCTTGCACAACCACAGGGTTAGATTTCAGCCCTACTTCCCAAGTTTCATGGCTTCTAAGGCTCAGCTATGGTTTTAGCCCCACCTCGGCAAGTGGGCAACCTGCTGGCATTTACTCCCACCACCCCCAAGATGGTGACTGGGCCACAAGAGCCTTTGGAGGCGGGAGCCCCTGAGGCAGCAGCTGGGAAGACATGTTCTCACAGGGCCCACAGCTGCGGGGCCAGTACACAGAGAAAGAGGCTATGATGTCAGCCTCGCCCCCTACTTAATGCTCCACATGACAGTGGTGCTTTGCTTCTGTTGCCCACCTGGGTTTCTTCTGTGAACACCCCCAGCTGCAGCTACACCCCCACGCTCCAGCCCTTTCAGGCTATCTCTGCACAGCCAACAGCCGTCCCCTTCCCGCATCCGTTCTCTACCCCCCAACTTCCAGTGCCAGCCCCACTCACACCAGCAGACCTGCATCTCAGGCTGGGACGCACAGGGCAGTGGTGCGGGCCCTCTGCAAGTCTTTCTCTGTGCTGCCTGGCGCAGCCTGATTGCTGGGTTCCCCTCTGAGCCTCTGAAGCTAGCTCTCTGTCCCAGCTCCTCTCCCTGCTGCTTAAGTGGCTTCATCCTGTGGGAACCTTTCCTCTTCCCCACCACACTCCCCCCACCAGGGGGTCAGGTCCCATCCTGCTCCCTCTCCTCTTTTCTTTTTTCTTACCCGGTTACACGGGGCTCTTTCATGTCCTCTCAGGGGTTTGAGGTCTTCTGGTAGTATTCAGCAGGGCTTCTGTGAGAACTGTTCCATTTGTAGATGTATTTTTGATGTACTTGTGGGAGGAGGTGAGTTCCACATGCTTTTACTCTGCTGTCTTGTTTGGAGTTAGTGTTATAGAAAGATTCATCCACTTCTAATATTTCATGATTCTTTGTTGCAAATGTAGGAAGAAAAGGTTAAAACTAAAGCCTAAATGGCTATCTATATCTGCTGCAATCTCCTAAAATTAGAAAAAAAAATGGACAAACCTCTTTTTATTTTAATGCATTTCACCATTTTTTTGTTGTTGTTCTTTAAACAACAGTTTCAATCTGCTTGGTTTTGTGCAGTTTCGTGATTCACGTTCCCTTTGCCTGCAAGCTGCCTTTTATAATGATGGAGTTAGTGAAATGTCTGCACCAAGCATTTCATCTTTTGCACACTGCGAAGGCGTCTGCCTCTTAATTCTCATAGCATCCCAGGGTCAGGAGAGTTCTGTTTTTAAACATTTCAGTGACATTTCATAGTTCCAGAGTATAGTACAATTCTTGATTGGTTAGACTTTTCGATTTCCAAATATAATTTAATTTATTAATGGTGAAACTATGGCCCAGGAGACCAAACGGTTTGGCAGAACATCATCCCCTCTCTTTTTAGCCTCACTTTTTCTACAGTCTTCAGGGTGGATTCTGAACCTTCTTCCAGATGTGTCCCTCACATGCCCCTGCTCTGAATGCATTGTAAGCATCCCAGATGGGAGAGAGCAGCCTAGAACACCCTGTCACCATGGTCCCTCACACTGAGTGCTCACTCTGCCCCCATAGTTCTTCTGTGACAGGTAAGTCACCCTTCCACTCTCCAGTGCCTCCCTTCCTCCGTCCGGACCAGCAGCTGCCTGAGAGGGTCTTTCCCATCTCTTCAAAACTAAGAACAAAAATAAAACTTTCAACCTTATGTGTATTTTGAGAGGAAGACTGACGGTTGTGTGGAGAAAGAGTGGCTGCCTCTCCTCTGAGTCTTCAGCAACTCAGCTCTGTCCCCAAACTTGGATACCCCAGCCACCAAGACAACAGGTTCTGGTTAACCAGGCCTTCCCCGTCTCCTTAGGAAGGAGTTTGAGAATGCACTGGAGTTCTCCGGGTATCTCACCCCATCCTTCCACAGCTCTTCCGGTTTTCTCCTCCCGGAGGAGAGTTTCAGTAGGCGCCGGTGTCCTCCCTGCCTGAGGTTTCCAGTTAGGTCTCAGTGCTCCGCATCAGTGGCCATTCTGGGCAGCCCTTCCTCTGCTTTTGTTGCCCATGGACTCATAGGAGCCTGCCCACTGCGGATAAGCACCTACGAAAGCAGTGATTTCCATGTTCTGGCTGTGGCTCTTTGCTGAACTGATCCTGCCTCCCTGGCCGCCCCCACCCCCTAGTGAAGTGGCCTCTGAAAGACAGGGAATGATGGGGCACAGGATTCTCAGAAGTACAGCAAGTGAGCAGGAGCCCATAGACGGGCTCAGGCAGTGCTCAGGAAGGCTCCAGGAATCAAGCTGATGACACCCAAAACATTAGAGTGGCTCAGTCTGTCCAGGTGATGAGGCAGTAACACAGCTTGTGGTGGACTTTCTAGCAGCGCTTAAAGAAATTATTGTAAATAGTTTCCTTCTGCTGCTGCTGCTAAGTCGCTTCAGTCATGTCCGACTCTGTGCAACCCCAGAGATGGCAGCCCACCAGGCTCCCCCGTACCCGGGATTCTCCAGGCAAGAACGCTGGAGTGGGTTGCCATTTCCTTCTCCAATGCAAAATAGTTTCCTTAGGAGGCGGGAAAAAAATCAGAAGTTGGGAATTATGTAACCGAGTCATCACTGGGATACAGGGAAATTGCAGTCCCGTGGGGATGCCACTCTTACTGCACACACTGGTCAGCAGAGTTATTCTCCCTTCTTGACTTTCTCTCGGATCCTCTCTCATCCTTACCCTTCGACTGCCATTTGCTTTCTGCCAGTCTTCCTCCTTCCCCTTCTTTTTCATCCCCTAAAAATAGAGACTGACCCTAAATCTGGCAAGAGAACCCTTCTGAAGTGAGTAGATTTCTCCCTGCAGAAGAGCAGTCTCTTCCCACATTGTGCAGGAGAGAAATGGCACTATCTCTGAGTTGCTGGCCAGAGCATAGGAGCCACGAAAACATGATGCCCCTGCAGCTCAGCCCCATGTCCACAGAACATACTTATCGCCTCCCACAGCCAAACTCTGCCATGTGGAATCAGTTGACATCTGCAGGCTCTTTCATGTTTTTCTCCTTCATCTGCCCTCACTGAAGCACCTGGAAACTTCAGTTACTCAGCCAAGCATGAAGAGAGAACGCAGTGATAATTAGGTCAGTCTTCTATATGCACATGATAAAGCACTCTTAAAATAATGATGTAATTAATAAATTTATTAACAAAATTAAAAAAAAATGTTTTAAGTAAAAATAAAAGTGGCTTCCGCACTAGAAGCCGCACTCAGAAGGAAGGGCTGGAAGTACTGCAGGAGCCGCCACTTGGGCTGCCAGGCAGTAAGGTCCACAGCAAGGAGGCGGCACAGCTGAGGCCACAGTGATTTCTATGAAAATGAGAGAGCATGTTTACTGTCTTTTTGAACTTGGTCGGCTTGACATTTGCATATTTATGTGAGTATTTGAGATGTTTTAAACACTTTATTTCCAGAGAAGGCAATGGCACCCCACTCCAGTACTCTTGCCTGGAAAATCCCATGGACGGAGGAGCCTGGTAGGCTGTAGTCCATGGGGCCGCTAAGTTGGACACGACTGAGCGATTTCACTTTTGCTTTTCACTTTCATGCATTGGAGAAGGAAATGGCAACCCACTCCAGTGGTCTTGCCTGGAGAATCCCAGGGACGGGGCAGCCTGGTGGGCTGCTGTCTATGGGGTCACACAGAGTCGGACATGACTGAGGTGACTTAGCAGCAGTAGCAGCAGCAAACACTTTATTTCACTGTTTTTTTTTTTTTCTATTTTTATGAATTTTGAGTAATTCTTTAAAATACTAGTATAAAATAATACCAAATTTTATTTTTTGAGTGAAATAAATAGTGTGTCTTATAATCACTACTATTGAAATTTTCCAGCATAACTTAAAGGTGATCAGTGCTCGCAGACCTTCTCAGAAGGGATCTTACGAAATCTGGGTTGAGAAGTAGTTTCCTTGTGCCCACCACTAGATGGCACTGGTGACCAGCATCTCATACTGGATGCTGACCTTTGCGGATGACAGGAGGAGCAAGAACTTTTTCAGAATACTAATAACTATTGACTTCCTGTACTAGGGTGCCATGGGTCAGGAGAAAGGTATTTTGCGTGTACACTTTTCTCTAAGAAAGCACAGACAGTGTGCAATACTGGAGGCATTCGGAGAAAGCTGTAAACTCGAAATAACTTACTAAGCAGGAAAAAAAATGTTCAGTGCAAGGAGTCAGAGAATTCTTTATGTTACCCATCTCTGAAATTGAGAACTTGATGGTGAAGATAGAAAAAACAAACAGAAACAATCAGAATGTGTGTTTTAGTTCTTAGATCAAGAAAATGAAAATCCTGTTTCTTTAAAATGACAGCTCTTGTATTGTTGTTGTTTAGTCACTAAGTTGTGTCTGACTCTTTTGTGACTGTAGCCCACCAGGCTCCTGTGTCCATGGGATTTCCCAGGCAAGAATACCGTATTGGGTTGCCATTTCCCTCTCCAGGGGATCTTCCTGACCCAGGGATTGAACCCACGTCTCCTGCATTGACAGGCATATTCTTTACCACTGAGCCACCAGGGAAGCTATTGTGTTCTTAATAATTTAAAAACATTGCTTAAAATTACCTGCAAGCTTGAAGCTTGCCTCTCACATATAGTTCTTCAAGATACTATACCCTGAAACCATAGTAATTACCCTAATGACCTAGTCTTCTCTCTCTGCCAGATTCCTAACTTCTCCCACCTCCAGTCTTTTATAGACTCAATCTTAGAGATTATTCTTAAACCTGGATTCACAGAGTTTGACAGTCAAGGTCACTCAGCTTGTTGCAGAATTGGGAAATAAATTCAGATCATCCTGTTACACTCAACTTCTTCACATATTGGGTGGTACCTGGAATTGACTGACAGTGTGACCTGAACAAACTTGATACAAGCAGTGTTCAGTATCACATCTCAAAAGGGTCCAGTAAGCAGAAAGTTTGGAAATTGCCCCTCTGCCTGTATCAACATGACAAGAAGAAAGAAAAGTAATTGGAGAACTCATCCTTCTGTGCTCAGTAGTCTGATTGGCTAGAAAAAGACTGGCCAGACGCATGCAGAGGTGTGAGTTACATAGAATTTAATGGGTGCTCCTAGTAACTCCTGAAAGGAATCACAGCTTTTTTTGGATGATTTACTATTCATATGAAATATTTGCTTATATTCTATTGTGCTTCTTTTTAAGAACTTTCAGAACTATTAAATTCATTCATTAAATGCTCTAGAAGTATATGCTTTTTACCTTAATCAGTTCTCACTGATCCAATAGTTTGTTTCAGGAAATAAGTTATGTGCATGGTTCTGAAATTTCCAGAAGCGACTGCTTTGTTACCGAATCATCAGAACTGTAGGGTCCCTCTCACACCACGTTCCTGTAGGTGTTAAGGGTGCAGATCTTTCAGCTCCTTGATGAAACTTATCCCCAAGTATTTCATTCGTTTTGATGCAATTGTCAATAAGATGGTTTTCTTAATTTCTCTTTCTGATAGGTGGTTATTCTTGTGTAGAAAAGCAACAAAAATTTTATATTGATTTGGTACCCTGAAGCTTTACTTAATTCATTTGTTAGTTCTAAATGTTTTTTGGTGGAGTCTTTAGGATTTTCTCTGTGTAATACCATGTCATCTGCCAATAGTGATAATGTTACTTCTTTTCTGATTTGGATGCCTTTTGTTTCTTTTTATTGCCTAATTTCTCTGCTTAGTATTTGCAATATTGTGTTGAATAAACTTAGCAGGAGTGGCCATCCTTGTCTTCCTGATCTTAGTGGAACAGCTTTCAGCTTTTAACCCTTCAATATGATGTTTCCTGTAGGCTAACTTATGTTTCCTCTCTACCTACCTGTTGAGAGGTTTTTTTTTTTTTTTAATCATGAATGGATGTCTAATTTTGTGGAATGCTTTTTTGACATCTATTGAGATGATCATATGCTATTTTTAATGTTTATTTATTTTTTGCTGCATCAGGTCTTAGTTGAGGCAGGTGGGAGCTTGCATTGCAGCCCATGGACTCTGTAGTTGCCGCACGTGGGTTCTCTAGTTGAGGCACGTGGGCTCAGTAGTTGTAGTGCGCAGGCTGTTGCCCCATGGCATGTGGGATCTTGGACTTCCCTGGTGGCTCAGATAGCAAAGAATCTGCCTGTCAATGCAGGAGACCCAGGTTTGATCCCTGGACTGGGAAGATCCCCTGGAGAAAGGAATGGCTACTCACTCCAGTTTTCTTGCCTGGAGGATTCCATGGACAGAAGAGTCTGGCAGGCTACACAGAATGGGGTCACAGAGAATTGGACACAACTGAGTAGCTAAGATTTCATATGTGAGATCTTAGTTTCCCAACAAAGGATTGAACCTGCGTCCCCAGCCCTGAAAGGTGGATTTTTAACCACTAGGCTACCAGTGAAAGTGAAAGTGACAGTCGCTCGGTACTAGCGACTTGTACTAGTTTTGGTCTTAGTTTATTCTTTTTTCTCTGGTTCCTTGAAGTGTAAAGTTGCATTGTTTGCTTGAGAACTTTCCTATTTCCTGATACAGGCACTTACGGCCATGAATTCCCTTCTAGAACTGCTTTTGCAGCATCCCATAAGTTTTAGTGTATTGCATTTCCATTTTTATTTGTCTCAGGATATTTTTAAATTTCTCTTTTGACTTCTTCTTGACCATTGGTTATTCAGTGGCATGTTTTTTAAATTCCACATTTTTGTCAATTTTCCTGTTTCCTTCCTATAATTGAGTCTAGTTTCATACCATTGTGGACAGAAAAGATACTCAATATGATGTCAGTCTTAATTTTGTTAATAGTTTTGTCGCCTACCCTGTGATCTGTTATGACTGTTTCATGTACACTTGAGCAGAATCTGGATTCTGCTGATTTTCAATAGATTATTCTGTAAATGTTATGTCCATCTTATCCATTGTTCCATTGTGTTGCTGTTTCCCCTTTAGGTCTGTTAATATTTCCTTTATCTGTCTTGGAGGCATACATATTTATAAATGTTATATCCTGTTGTTGGATTGACCCCTTTATCATTATATACTGTCCTTCTTTGTCTCTTGTAGGACGCTTGTCTTGTATAACTATCCCAGCTTTCTTTGATTCCCATTTATGTTCATCCCTTCACTTTTAGTTTATGTGTTATTACATCTGAAGTGAATCTCTTGTAGACGACATAGTTCCATAATTTGGCCTCCTTTCTTATTCAGTCACTCTTTGTTTTTTGATTGTAGAATTTATTTCACTTACATTTGAAATAATTGTTGATATATACTGCCTTACTGCTATTTTGTTCATTGTTTTTTAGCTATTTTATAACTCTTTTGTATTTTGTTCCTGTCTTCTCTTGCTTTCTTCCTTTGTAATTTGATGATTTTCTGTAATGGAGTGCTTAGACTCCTTTCTCTTTATCTTTTTGGTGTCTGCTATAGGTTTTTGCTTTGTGCTCATCATGAGGCTTGTATTTAAATGTAACAATCTAAACTGATCACTGCTTGTTTGATGCATTTTAAAGCTTTACAACTTTACTTTCCCCACCACACATTTAAAAAGATGTCACAATTTACTTTTTTTCATCTTGTGGATCTGTTAACAAATTATTGCAGTTATAGTTACTTTTACTACTAAAATATAGTGTGTTTTAGTACTTTTAAAGTGTCCTGTGTGTGCATACTCAGCCACTTCAGTCGTGTCCAACTCTTTTTGACCCTGCGGACTGTAGCCCACCAGGCTCCTCTGTTCATGGGGATTCTGCAGGCAAAAATATTGGAGTGGGTTGCCATTTCCTCCTCTAGAGGATCTTCCCAACCAAGGGATTGAACCCACGTCTCTTGTCTCCTGCATTGGCAGGGGCTTCTTTACCACAAGCGCCACCTTTAGTACCTTTACTGTGGTTGTTTTCTTCTTTGTCTTTTAAACTTCATACTTTGTCTCTAAGTGATTAACCCACTGCCGTGACAACATTATTCTGAATTTAACTATACTTTAACTTTTGCCTGTGAGATTTATATTGTCATCTTTTCCCTGTTACCAATTATCACCCTTTGTTTCACTTTAAAGAAGACCCTTTAATATTTGTTGTTCTGTTCAGTTCAGTTCAGTTGCTCAGTCGTGTCTGACTCTTTGCAACCCCATGGACCACAGCACACCAGACCTCCCTGTCCATCACCAACTCACGGAGTCTACCCAAACCATGTCCATCAAGTTGGTGATGTCATCCAATCATCTCATCCTCTGTCGTCCCCTTTTCCTCCTGCCTTCAATCTTTCCCAGCATCAGGGTCTTTTCAAATGAGTCAGCTCTTCGCATCAGGTGGCCAAAGTATTGGAATTTCAGCTTCAACATCAGTCCTTCCAATGAATACCCAGGACTGATCTCCTTTAGGATGGACTGGTTGGACCTCCTTGCAGTCCAAGAAGACTCTCAAGAGTCTTCTCCAACACCACAGTTCAAAAGCATCAATTCTTTGGTGCTCAGCTTTCTTTATAGTCCAACTCTCACATCCATACGTGACCACTGGAAAAACCATAGACTTGACTAGATGGACCTTTGTTGGCAAAGTAATGTCTCTGTTTTTCAATATGCCATCCAGGTTGGTCATAACTTTCCTTCCAAGGAGTAAGCGTCTTTTAATTTCATGGCTGCTGTCACCATCTGCAGTGATTTTGGAGCCCCCCAAAATAAAGTCAGCCACTGTTTCCACTGTTGCCCCATCTATTTGCCATGAAATGATGGGACCGGATGCCATGATCTTAGTTTTCTGAATGTTGAGCTTTAAGGCAACTTTTTCACTCTCCTCTTTCACTTTCATCGAAAGGCTCTTTAGTTCTTCATTTTCTGCCATAAGGGTGGTGTCATCTGCATATCTGAGGTTATTGATATTTCTCCCGGCAATCTTGATTCCTGCTTGTGCTTCTTCCAGCCCAGTGTTTCTCATGATGTACTCTGCATATAAATAAAATAAGCAGGGTGACAGTATACAGCCTTGACATACTCCTTTTCCTATTTGGAACCAGTCTGTTGTTCCATGTCCAGTTCTAACTGTTGCTTCCTGACCTGCATATAGGTTTCTAAAGAGGCAGGTCAGGTGGTCTGGTATTCCCATCCTTTGCAGAATTTTCCACAGTTTATTGTGATCCACACAGTCAAAGACTTTGGCATAGTCAATAAAGCAGAAATAGATATTTTTCTGGAACTCTCTTGCTTTTTCCATGATCCAGCGGATGTTGGCAATTTGATCTTTGGTTCCTCTGCGTTTTCTAAAGTTCTGGAAGTTCATGGTTCATGTATTGCTGAAGCCTGGCTTGGAGAATTTTGAGCATTACTTTACTAGCGTGTGAGATGAGTGCAATTGTGCGGGTAGTTTGAGCATTCTTTGGCATCGCCTTTCTTTGGGATTGGAATGAAAACTGACCTTTTCCAGTCCTGTGGCCACTGCTGACTTTTCCAAATTTGCTGCAGCATCGTATTTTAGGATTTGAAATAGCTCAACTGGAATTCCATCACCTCCACTCCCTTTGTTCGTAGTGATGCTTCCTAAGGCCCACTTGACTTCACATTCCGGGATGTCTGGCTCTAGGTGAGTGATCACACCATTGTGATTATCTGGGTTATGAAGATCTTTTTTGTATAGTTCTTCTGTGTATTCTTGCCACCTCTTCTTAATATCTTCTGCTTCTGTTAGGTCCAAACCATTTCTGTCCTTTATTGTGCCCATCTTTGCATGAAATGTTCCCTTGGTATCTCCAATCATCTTGAAGAGATCACTAGTCTTTCCTATTCTATTATTTTCCTCTATTTGTTTGCACTGATCACTGAGGAAGGCTTCTTATCTCTCCAGTGGCACCCCACTCCAGTACTCTTGCCTGGAAAATCCCATGGATGGAGGAGCCTGGTGGGCTGCAGTCCATGGGGTCACTAAGAGTCAGACACGACTGAGAGACTTCACTTTCACTTTTCACTTTCATGCATTGGAGAAGGAAATGGCAACCCACTCCAGTGTTCTTGCCTGGAGAATCCCAGGGATAGGGGAGCCTGGTGGGCTGCCGTCTATGGGGTCACACAGAGTCGGACACAACTGAAGTGACTTAGCAGCAGCAGCAGCTTGCTGTTCTTTGGAACTCTGCAATGTTCATTTGTAAAGCTGTAAAGCTGGTGGTGTTCACTGTAAAGCTGGTCCAGTGGTGATGAACTCCCTCAGCTTTTGCTTGTATGGAAAACTTTATTTCTCCTTAAATTCTGAAGGGCAGCTTTTCCAGGTAGAATATTCCTGGTTGGCAAGTTTTCTTTTCTCTTCCAGCACATTGAATATATTGTGCCACCATCTTGTGGCCTGCAAGTTTCTGCCTGGAAATCTCCTGACAGCTTTATGGGGTTCCCTTGTATATAACAAGTTGTTTTTCTCTTACTGCTTTTAAGATGTTCTCCGTTAAGTTTTGGCAACTTAGTTATAATGTCTCTTTGGATTCTTTTTTGGAACTCTCTGGGATTCCTGGATCTATTTCCAGGTAGTCTGTTTCCTTCCCCACTTTAGGGAAATTTTTAGCCATTATTTCTTCAAATAAGCTTTCTGCCCCATTCTCTCTTCTTCTGATATCCCTATAAAGGTGTATAGTATTGATCGGCTTTATGTTGTTCTATAATCTCTTAAGCTCTATTCACTCTTTTTTCTGTTTTTTTTTTTTTTTTTAAAGCTGATCTGATTGGATGAATTCCAGTACCCTGTCTTCGAGTTTACTTATCCTTTATTTCACTTCATCTAGTCTGCTGTTGAATGCCTTTATTGAAATTTTCAGCTCAGTTATTATATTCTTCACCTCTGTGATTTCTGCTTAGTATTTTCTTTTTGTCGAAATTCTCACTTTCTTCATATATTGTCCCCCTTATGTCTGTGAGCATCTTTAAATTACTTATCTTAATTTCATTAGGTCTTTTCTTGGGGTTTTATCTAATTATTTCACTGGGAACACATTTCTCTATTTCTTCATTTTTCTTGACATGCTGTTGATTTCAACGCATTAGCTACAACAGCCAGTCTTGAAGAAGTGGAGTGGCCTTATGTAAGAGATGAACCTTTTTAATCCTGCCCTGGTTCTTGGTTGTCTATCAAACCTTTCTGAATGTCCAGCCTACTTTGCTGTTAGTGGCTCCCAGTAGTTGAGGGTATAATACAACCTGTCAGTGTCCCAAAGAAGAGAATTTCAGCACCTTGATGCAGGCTAATTGGAAACTGGGCACTCAAACAGTAGCTTAAATATGCACGTATACCGTCTCTCAGGGGAGGACTGTCTGCTCCCTCTACACTGAGCCCTAGGGGGATAGCAGGTTAAGAACTGTTTCTTTGTTTGCTACCATCCTGTTGAACCCATGAACACAAGCCTTGCTGCTCACCACAGCCAGTTATCAAGGGATGTGTCCTCCAAGCTGCAGCCACAATGGAGCAGCAGAGGTTTGCACAGCCTCCTTCCTAGAAACACTGGTGACCTGAGGCAGGACAGAGGGAGAGTGCAAAGGTGGTCCCCACTGGCCTCTGCAATCTTTGGAGAGGGTTTTAGTTGGCCTATAGATGTTAAATCATAAACTTGATTCTCAGGCTGCAGTTAAGATCTCCAAACAGGCCTCTTTTCACAAAAATACTGGGTATTTCAATCTGCTGCCTCTGCCCTGTGCCCTGGTGGGATGGCTTGTTTATTAGAGCCCTTTGGGACCTGGGAACATAAGCTGTGTTGGCCAGCAGAGCCAGACAGTCAAGTGTGTCCCCTGCGCAGCGCCTGGGGTGCCAGACATGTGTATAAGCTCCTTTCCAGAAGATATCTGTGCGGCAGAAGGAGAGCATGAAGATGGTATGGTGCCCACCGGCCTCCCTGGTCTCTGGAGAGGATTACAGTTGGCATCTTAATGTGTGCTAAATTAGAAGCCTGCCCCTCAGGCCAACGCTTTTAAGATAAGCAAATAGGCTTCTTTAAGGAAGAGACTGGGCATTTTACTTCCACTGTCTCTGCACTGGACCCTGGGGGCATATCCATAGTAATGTTACTGAACCACAAGTGTGTGTGCCCGATGCAGAGTGAGGCCTAGCCATACTAAAATTGGAACAGGGAATGGTTTATTACAGATTCATACAAGGATATGGATGGCTTGTGCCTTAAGACCCCAAAGTTACTGAAAGCTTTCAGCAAGCCCCTTGAAAAGCAAAAGGTGAGAAAGGTGACTGGAATCACTTCCCTAATGGTCACTCATTGACGGTTGGTTGCTTAGGGTGGGGGGTGCCTACTGAGGCACCAACCAATGGCTGAGCAAGACCTGCTGCATAGTTGCAGGTGTGGAGCAATGAGACACAGCAGTGGCTGCCTGCTAAGGGCTGTGCTCATCCTGCTGTTACAGCAAGTCCATAGGAGCCCATTAAAAACTGTCTCTTAGTTCACTGTGGCCTTGTGGGTCTTCTGGACCCAAGCCCCACTGGCTTTCAGAGCTAGATTTATGGGGGCCCATCTCTCACATAGAAGTTTTAAAAATTGAGGCGCCATATGCAGGGTCCAAACCCTTTGCTCAGGGAGAATCGGGGAGTTGTGAGTTCCCTCCTGGTTTTGTTACCCTTCCAAGAGTGGATTTTATGGTGAGATTGTGATCAGCCTCTCATACCCATTTCGATGTAAATTTCTTCTTGTTCACCCAGTGGGCATGTAACAGAGCAGGATGAGCGCAGCCCTTAGCAGGTGGCCATTGCTGGGCCTCATTACTCTGCAGCCTGTTACTGGGCAGCAGGCGTTGCTCAGCCTTGCTCAGTGCCTCTGTGGGTCCCACCCACAACCAACTGTCAGTGAGCGGCCTTTAGTTGTCCTGCTCAGCTATTGGTCAGCAACCACAGTAGGCCCTGCGCATGGGTAACTGTCAGTGAGGGACCACTGGGGAAGTAATTCAGTCAGTAATCAGCAGCGTGGTGGTCATCAGGTGGAGAGTGAGGTAAGAGGTAGATTCAGGCCGCCTTCTGGAGGCCCCCCAGCTCACCCAGCCTACAGCCAGTGGGTGAGCTGAAGGGCCCAGGAAACAGACTAGGGACTACGTCCTGCAAGGCTCCAGAGCCCTCAGTAAGGCCCTCTTCTAGCCTTGGCCCAGGCCTTGAGGCGGTGGTGACCCTCTCCCCCATGCTGTCTCTGCTACCTACTAGCAGTGACCGTCTGTCTGGGTCACAGTCTGAGACCTGGTCTCCCCATTTGGGCAGCCTGGCAAGACTGAGGGCCAGTTGGGTTGGGTGCCTGGATCCCTCAGGGATGACAGCTGGGTGGGAACCTGGCCCCGAGGAGCTGCCAGCTGAGATCTGTCTCCACTTAGCCAGGACTGGGACCTTGGAGGGTGAAAGTTGTGCCTTGCAACTTTGCCCTTTCTGGTCGGGACAGAGAATAACATTCATCTGGTAGAGATTTATAGGGACATCATTACTTGATCATGATCTGACCTCAGGAACCAAGGATCTGACATCAAGAACTCTGCAACAACTGACCACACCCATCACCACACACCTTTTGCTTTTAAAGGGGCTTGCTGAAAGCTTTTAGTAACTTTGGGATTCTTAGGCCATGAGCCACCCATCTCCTTAATGAATCTATAATAAATCTTTCTCTAATGTTTTAGTATTGATGGGCCTCACTGTGCGTTGGGCACACAGACTTTCAATTTGCTAACAGGAGTCACTCAGCTAGTTTCTGGGTTTCCTTCAGAGGGAATTATTGTTCAGTATATAGCTGTAGTTTCAGTGTGTCAGTGATATGAGATGAGTTGAGGAGCCTGCTTTGTGGCCATTTCAACCTAGAACTCTCCAGTAGCATTTTAGAGGTAATGACTCAGTTTTATGGATCTGAAATACAGTTCCCACGTGGTTTGAGGCATAACCCTACACCCTCCTTCAACCTTGACTTAACACTCAGCTGCTCTGTGGTTCTAGAAGAATAACTGTGTGCTGCCTGAGGATCTGAAGAACTTTTACCTGATGACCAACGGCTTCCACATGACGTGGAATGTGAAGCTGGATGGTGAGTCAGCCTTCTTGCTGTGGAGGAGTACACAGCTCTCCCTGGCTGAGAGCTTAGAGGAAAAAATTCTGGGGGTCTTTACAACTCAGGAGTCTGAATATGGACAGTGTATGGGGGTTCTCCTCAAGTGCAGTATCCAGGCGCTGTGATCATCTCCCAGCGGTAACCTGTGCCATCATTGCTTCACCCCCTGCCTCTGTGGCCCCTGTGCCAGAGTCTGCCCAGTACCTAACCAGAAGCTCAAGTTAGAGGCTTCCTGTTGGCATGAGATGTTGGGGAAAATTAAGCATACACAAAAATCCTGAGCTACCTTGAACTTAAAGCCTCGGAGGAGTCCGCTTTGGAGCAGTCTCCTCAGGGTGAACTGCAATGACAGTCTCTAGTGGTCATAAGAGGGGCTCCTCCCTTCATTCCCAGCATGCTGGAGATCTCAGGGCTCTGACCTCTCTCTCCCTCACATCTCCGCAGCCTAAGTTGTCAGCCACCTCAATTCACAGGTTATCATCCTGGTATTAAATACATCCAGGATGACACTTGTTGTGGATGCGGGAACTGACAGCTTGGTACATGTAAGAGATTCGGGCATTATGCAGGCATGAAGGTCAGCGCTGCACAGGCAGGTGAAAGCACTGGTGAGACTTCGTAGGCTGGGAACCCTGATCTAGCCACCGGGGTTCAGCTCATTCCTGACACAGACTTCCCTGTCCTTAAGAGGACTGTATAATCTCCAGACTCCAGCCACATCCCCAGATCTGCTTTGGTCCTTGGGAATCACCCTGCACCTCTCCTTGCTGCCACTAAGATGAGTAGTTTCTGCCACCCAGCAGATCTACAGAACTGACCCTTCCCTTCACTGCCTCTCCAAACCTTCCTGTTTCTCTCTCAGCTGACCAGAGGCACATTTTATAACTTACTCCTAAGCATTTAACGTGAACTTAGAATCATTACCTCTGATGGTCTAGAAACCATGGTGTCACCAAAAGAGTGGACAGAGGCTGGAGTGACTGTCAGATTCTCCCTTGCCCACATCATAGAGACAGGCTAACCCTTTCAGAAGCCTACTTCAGAAAAGAAACATTTCATGAAGGTTTTCTGAGTCCCTATTCATTATTAGTACTTTTTCTAACTTAATCCTCCCAACCTATTTTCTTATCCTCATCCACATTGCCATACCCATTCTTTACTGGATGGCCAAAATCATTAACAAAAAATCTAGCACAGGCAGCTTCTGATGTTTACCTCCTTAGTGGTCTTTTCTTCTTGGACATTCCAGGCTATACACCAGCTGTTGTATTACCTTCTGTCATTCCAGTATTTCAGCAGTCATATGTCCAAGTCTTTGTGCACCACCCCATGCCCAGCACCTGTATTATAAAGATTCTGTATGACAGATAAGAAAAATAGATCATCTTTCTACACCTGAATCACAGAAAACTGGAAACAAACAAGAAGGCTTTCAAGAAAATTTGCTCCATTGAGTTACAAAAAAATGACAAGGGGGAGATAGTTTCCACAGTGAAAGCTTACGACAAGAAGGGTAGAAGTGGTCAGTTATATAATTAAAACTGTTACTTTGGAAAGTATAATCCTTCATTCTGGATGGCGGGAGCAAAAATATTTTTTAGTCCTTTGATCTTCAAACAGGCTCCAACCCTAGAATTCCCAGTTCTTTTTGAGAATCCCCTCTTAAAATTTCCTTTGGTGCTCCACCCTAACACATGCAGTGGGGACTCTTCACTGTTTTGTTTTTTTTTGTATTTTTTTTGGCATAAAAGATAAAAGTCTGGTGCTTCAGAGCAGGTAGTACGTTGATTCTCTTTTTTCCACTTTCCATTCAATTCCTTAGCCCTGGGATCAAATAGTAACTGGTCTTAGGTTAGTCAAGCAGATGCCCTTTTGTTGACCATGGTAACTAGCTTATTATTCCATGTAATTCTTTTTGTTAACATTCCCATAGAACATACCATTCCATTGGGCAGCATGGCAATTAACAGCATCTCAAAACTGACTCAACTCAACCAGTCTTCCATGTACTCACTTCCTAACGCACCAACTCTGGCAGACCTGGAGGACGATATACAAGAAGGTAACTGCAGGAACTTCTGCTTTGAGTTACAAATCAACATGCTTGTTTCCATTTTATAATATTGAAAATAATAGAAAGACATTGTAGCATTGCAACTTGTTCCCCTAAACCCAAAACCTTCCCACTCCTGGCTTCTCTGAACCATGGGAGTAAGGTTAGAAAAAAAAAGCCTGTGTCAAAAAAGGAAATTTTCATCAAGAAAATGCCAGGGTTGGGGTCTTTGTTTTATATCCAGTAGCCACTTCAGTCCCTGCAGCACAGTAGACAGTTAATGAACACTGGTAAGTGAATGAATGTTATGGATTAAACTTCGCTCCACATTTCAGTGTTGAGACGTTTCAGGGACCGTGGCAATCTAAGTGCAGCTTCCTTTCTCCCTTCAGGCTCTTGGCCACGCCTGATTGAAATGGCTTAAATTCAAATAGCTGCTAAAGCTATAATCAATTATGTATAAGTGAGGACTTCTTCAGTCAGAATTGTGTTTGGCTGCCCATAACAGACCCCCATTACAATGTTTAAACTAAAGAGGAGTTTATTTTTCTCATAATAAGAATCTGGAACTAGGCTGGTGTAGTTGCTTGAGAAACTCGAAGATAAAGTCTCCTCTGGATTCCTGGCACACCAGCCTTCGGGTTTGGTTTTCATTCTCATGGTTGAAAAATGTCGGTTCTACCTCCAAGCTTCAAGTCTGTGTTCCAGGCAGGAAAAAGAAGAGTAAAGGGCAAAATAACTGTCTCTTGGCAGAATATTTCCCTTTTTGTCAGGAAAATAGTAGTTTTCTCAGAAGCCCCTCCCAATAGCCATTGGCCAGAATAGAGTCAGAAGGTTACCCATCCCTGCAAGGGAATTTGAGGAGGTATTTTTAGCTGTGTAGTAGTGTCCCAAATTGAATTGGAGTAGAACTGGAGTTCTAAAAGGGAGAATGAATATTCAATAGATAACTACAGCATCTCCAGTACTAATGCCTTGGAGTGCATCGAAGTTCTGACAGAACTGATGATAGTCTTTCTCCTTCAACTGGACAAACAGCTGGATAACAGGAGGAGGAATCCAGGGGCTGAGACTGGAAAGTTTTGGGCCCTGGGAAGAACCTGTAATTGAGAAATGTATGGAATCCTCATGGGTGGGAAAAAGGTCACATTTGCTTTGTGTGTGTGTATTGGGGCGCTCTGCTCCCTCAAAGGCAAAGATGCTGTTAAATAAGGGGAATGGGTGTACCCTGCCCTTGGGGCTGGTAGGCAGCAGTAGACTAGATGACAGAAATGATTTCACGGGACTTCCCACTCCAGTATTCTTGTCTGGAGAATCCCAGGAACAGAGGAGCCTGGTGGGCTGCCATCTTTGGGGTCGCACAGAGTCGGACACGACTGAAGTGACTTAGCAGCAGCAGCAGCAGCAGCATAGGACTTGAGCCTAGGGGTAGAGACCACATTGTCCTACGTATTCATGGGGCTAAAAGTCATTTGGGCTTCTGGTGCCTTCTGAGTTCATGCTTTTTTGTACAGTTCAACAACTCTAAGTTTCATTAAATTTAAAAATGATGACTTTTCTCAGGAGACTTAGCAGTTAGAAAGAGGACAATTAGGAAGAAATATTAGAATATACAACCAGAGAAGTAACACCACTAGAGGACACTGATGAACACCTAAATAAAACTAAGAATAAGAACACTAAGACATTTAAGACAGCACAAAGATTTCCTATAGAAAAAAAATCAAAAAGTCTTGATTAAACAACTGACTAGAGGAGTTGAATAAGAATATAAATATTGAGACCTGAGTTAATAGCCTGAAAAAGCAAGTGCAAGAATATCTAAAAGCACAGATAAAATACATTTTAAAATGAGAAATGAGGGGAAAAGTGGAAGGATAAGAGAAATAGAAAATACAACAGGTGACCTTCCATTGGAATTCTAGGTGCTCAAAAAAAGAGAAAAAGAATAGATGTAAAAGGAATAATAAGCAATAATAAAACAAAATTTGTATTATTCAATCTTTGGATTGAAAGGGCTCTTCTGGACTCCAATTGAATTCGGGAGGAAACAGAAACCTAGAGTCTATTACGTGATGCAGAAAAGAAAATCACAAGCTTCTAGGTAAAAATAAAAAATTATATAGAGAGAATAATCAGTCTTCTTACCTGCAACAGTTGAAAACTAGAAGATAGTAAAAAAGCATAAACAGGTTGATGAAAGAAAAGGAATGAAAATCAAGAGTTCTGTATATATAGACCAAATACAGCTCTCAGATTATTAAAAGAATATTAAAGTTTGTGTAAAACTTCAAGAACATAAATACTCTAAACAGAAGACAAATAGAATGGAGATCTCTAGATGTGGCTCTATAAAGAGGAAAGGAAACAAGACATTAGTGAACCTCCTGTGAAAGAGAGAGATTGGGCTTCCCTGGTGGTCCAGTGGTTAAGAATCTGACTTGCAATTCAGGGGACACCGGTTTGATTCATGGACAGGGAATATCCCACAGGCCAGGGGGCAGTTAAGCCTGTGTGCCACAACTACTGAGCCCATGCTCTACAGCCACAAGCCACAGCTACTGAACTGCACGCTTTGGAGTCTGTGCTCCGCAACAATAGAAGCCACCACAATTAGGGTCTGTGCCTTGTAGCTGGAGAAAGCCCAAGTACAGCAATGACAACCCAGCACAGCCTGAATAAAGAAATATGTAAATTAAGATTTAAAAAATTAGACTAAATTAAATCTTACTGTTCAGGAACATAACCTTACCACCAGACAACTTACCTGCCTCCCAAGAAACCTGTATGCAGGTCAAGGAAGCAACAGTTAGAACCAGACATGGTTCTAACAGACTGGTTCCAGATTGGGAAAGGAGTACATCAAGGCTGTATAATGTCATCCCACTTATTTAACTTATATGCAGAGTACATCATACGAAATGCTAGGCTGGATGAAGCACAAGCTGGAATCAAGATTCCCAGGAGAAATATCAATAACCTCAGATACGCAGATGACAACACCCTTACAGCAGAAGGCAAAGAGGAACTAAAGAGCCTCTTGATGAAGGTGAAAAAGGAGAGTGAAAAAGCTGGTTTAAAATTCAACATTCAAAAAACTAAGATCATGGCATCTGGTCCCATCACTTCATGGCAAATAGATGGGAAACAATGGAAACAGTGACCGACTTTATTTTCTTGGGCTCCAAAATTAGTGAAGATGGTAACTGCAGCCAAGAAATTAAAAGACACTTGCTTCTTGGAAGAAAAGCTATGACCAACCTAGACAGCATATTAAAAAGCAGAGACATTTCTTTGCTGACAAAGGTCTATCTAGTCCAAGCTATGGTTTTAACAGTAGTCATGTATGGATGTGAGAGTTGGACTATGAAGAAGGCTGAGCACTGAAGAATTGATGCTTTTGAACTGTGGTTTTGAGAGTCCCTTAGACTGCAAGGAGATCAAACCAGTCAGTCCTGAAGGAAATTAACCCTGAATATTCATTGGAAGGACTGATGCCGAAGCCGAACTCCAATACTTTGGCCACCTGATGCAAAGAGCTGCCTCATTAGAAGAGAACATGATGTTGGGAAAGATTGAAGTCAAGAGGAGAAGGGGACAACAGAGGATGAGATGGTTGGATGGCATCACCGACTCAATGGACATGAGTTTGAGCAAGCTCCAGGAGATGGTGAAGGACAGGGAAGTCCATGGGGCCGCAAAGAGTCAGACACAACTGAGCAACTGAACAAAAACAAAATTCAGGAATGTATACAACTTTTACATAAGAACTCTTGGAAAAGAGGCAACATAGTGCCTGGAATATGTTTAAATGTACTGTCTCAGCTAAATCTAAAAAATAGGACAAAGGCAAGATATAAGAGTGTTATGGGCTAAATTGTGTCACATATTCATATGTTAAAGTCCTAACCTCACTACCTCAGACTGTGCCCTTATTTGGAAATAGGGTCATTATATTAATAGATTTAAGTAGTTCAGGTGAGGTCATACTGGAGTCAGGTGGAGCCCTAATCCAGTATGACTGGCAACCTTTTAAAAGGGGAAATTGGGAGATATAGGTACATAAGAAAGTCATGTAAAGATGAAGACAGAGACAGAGAGCTGCTTCTACATACCAAGGAAAGCATAAACACAAAACCAAAAGTTGCAAGCAAACTACCAGGAACTAGGGGACAGACAGAACAGATTCTTCTCCACAGCCCTCAAAAGAAACAACCTTGAACTTGGATCTGTAGCCTCCAGAGGCGTGAGACAACAAATTTCTGCTGTTCCAGGCTTTCAGTATGTGGTACTTTGTTACAGTATCCTTAGCATTAATACAAGAATATTCCAGAGAGTCCTTACAGTAGAAAGCATAGGACAAAGAGGAAAAGAAGTAGAAAGTGGAAGGTCTCATCCTACTGGAGGAAAGAAATAGTATACTTTGGGGGAAACAGAGTGTCTTTAGTGTCTGGGTTTTCTTTTCCTGTATAACAGATTACCACAAATTTACTGACTTGAAGCATCACACATTTCCTATCTAACAGTTTTCATGAGTTAAAAGTTCAGCTACAGATTAGTAGAGTCCTCTGCTTAGCGTCTTAACAGGCTAAAATCAAGGTATCAGCTGGTGCTGTGAAGCCATCTGCGGATAGGGCCCTCTTCCAAGCTTGCTGGTGGTTGACCTTATGCAGTTCCTTGCATTTCTGGGACTTGGTCCTTGTTTTCTTGCTGGTTGTTAGCCAGGGGTCAGTCTCAGCTCATCTAGACTGCCCTTAGATTCTAGCCACATGATTCACAACATGGTAGCTTGCTTCTCGACCAGCTACTACTACAGTAGCCTCATAAAGTCACCTAATCAAGAGAATCATTACTCCATCGTTGCAGGTCCTGACTACTCTGAGGGGAGGAGGTTATACAAGGTGTGTATACCAGGGAGTAGGACTCTTAGGGGCCATCTTAGAATTCTGCTTACCACACTTGGTTAGAGAAATGATGGCCTATTATTTTCAAATAAGGGTAGAATCGTATGAATCCAGTCATGCAAGCATAACAAAAAGGAAGATAACCACTAAAGGAATAAAAGATTACTTTAGAATCTCTAACCTAATAAAGGTAGTGTTGAATCATATGAGTAAAAGTAAGAAAAGGGGAAAAGAAACATTATAAAACAGGCAACAAAACATTAAGAGGAATAAAATAATGATCATTATATTAAGTGTGCTGGAATTCAATTTCCCTTTTAAAAAGCAGAGACTATCAGATTGATATAAAAAGCAAAGCTCACCTATGTATTATTTTCAGGAGCATACATAAACTGATGAAGAGACCTCCTGGTAAAAGCAGATAGGTAATTCAGAGCAGCCTTCTTGCTGAAGACAACTGAAAAGTCGGGCAACATAAAAAAATCATCAAAGAGCTAATAAGATGATGAGGTAGAACTAGATTAACATCCAGAAGAAGACAGAAATCCAGGGAAGAGGCTCAACGTGTGGGGTTGCTCTTGCCTAGGATACACTATCCTTTTCAAAAGAAGCAATGAGGCTATGAAAGGCTGAGAATTGGACCCACATGAGACTAGGAGAATAAAATGGAGTTGTAGGATCTACAAACTAGAGCACCCATAAAAGCTACCCTACCCTTTCGGTTAGTACGGTGGGGAGCTGTACCTTAGGAGACATAATGAACCAGAAATAACCACTTTTCACATGGAAAAATCCCCAAATTGGACTAATTTGATTCCATATGAATATCCTATGTGGCCTGGCATTCACTCACAGACAGACATTCACTCTAGAGAAATGTTCTGAAATTGACTGTATTAATGGTTGCACAGCTCTGTACATACACTAAAACCCATTGAATTGTACACTTTAAATGAGTAAATGGTATGGTAGATGAAGTATATCTCAATATAAAATTTATATAAAAGTAAACTTCTTCCCTGAAAGAAGAAAACATTATCCTAGACCCCATTGTTTTTATAAATAATTTTTCAAAAATAATCCTCCTGAATATGAACCAGGCACATGAATAAATACAACACCATGAACAAGAACTAGCACAAATAATGTAACAGGAGGAGATCCACTGGTACTCCCAAGGATGAAATTATAAGGCACAAGCTATAAGACAATGTGCTAATGTGCAAATGAAGATAAAACAAAACTAAAAGTTCAACAAAGAACTAGTAACAGGTACACTGTAGATTTGACCTTATGATTCCGGTCATAAGGCATACTATCTTTCAAACAGATCAGAACTTGTGCAAATAATACTCTAAACTCTGAGGAAATTTTTAAGATAATTACTTAAAAGGACTAGAGAGTAACCAGATATAAGCAGAAACTGGAGTGGCATCTACAAATGGCAGAAGGGAATCACACTGAATGATTTTCCTATTTTTGTAACTTTTTGCCTGAGGGTAAACCCCAGATAGCATCAGTCAGGGCTGCTAAAACTTGGTAGGAGCCTACAGTCTGAATTTTTTATTTTATCCAAGATGAAATAGCAGAGACCAATCTTCCCAACTGGAACAAAAACCAAAAACAAATGTAAAAAAAAAGTAAAACAATGGATTTTAAGATAGCATCATGCCGGGAAGGATGAGGAGTTCTGAATGATGGGAAACAAATGAAGTAACCCCTAGCTTATTATCTGAAAGTGTCCAGTTGACAGCATAGAGAGGGAAACTCAAGCAGAACCTGTTGAACCTGTTAACTAAGAAGACAGAACGAAGAGTCCAGTTGAATGAAGACAGCTCACAGGACTGAGTAACAGGGAGGAACGAGCTGCTTAGAGAACTGCCAAGGATCCTCCTCAAATATTCAGCAGAGAACTGATGAGCACCCGCATATGAAGATACTGCCCGAGGCCCGGGACAAGACCACCCGGTGATGAGCGGGAACAGCACCTGGTGCTCACATAGGACCAGGCCTAATGCCTGTTGCTACAGCCAGGCTGAAACACCTCACAGCTTACACAGATAGAGCACTCAGAGGGTCCCACCTCAGGAATGGGGAAAAATAGCCCTAGGTTAAATACTGTCTTGGGTTCTGCCTGATGAATACTACAAACCAAAAGTATCTGTTTTCACATAATTTAACTATCACAGAACAATGCTCAACGATATATGTCGAAATAAATATAAAGCACTCAACAATGCAAAAGTAACAATTTCTGGCATCCAATCAAAGATTAGCAGGCATGCAAAAAAGAAGGGAAAAAATAATTGTGAGGAGGAGAAAAATTGACTAGTTGAAACCAATCCAGATTTGAGATACCATTTAGAATTAGCATATACAAACTTTAAAACAGTCATTACTATATTTGATATGTTCAAAAACTTGTACAGACATAGAAGTTAGGAAAAAAACAAATCCAAACTTACTTTTTAAAGATGAAACTAGTGTCTGAGAAGAAAAATACACTGGATGGGACTAACAATAACTTAGCCATTGCTAAAGAAAAGACTGGAGAACTTAAAGACATAACAGTAGACAATCCAAAATAACACAAAAAAATTAAAAAATTATTTTCGTGAAAAGAACATCAGTGAACTGAGGGACAGCAAATGGTGTAATATATGTCTAACTGGAGTCCCTGAAAAGAGTCCCTGTAATTGGGCCAGCAAATAATATTTCAAGAAATGGTGGATCAAAACTATACCAATTTCATGGAGACTTAAACCGTATCTAAGAAGCTCAACAAGCTAGGAATAAGAAACATGAAGAAATAATATTAAGAAACATAATCAAATTGCTCAAAATCAGGGATGAAGAGAAAATCTTAAAAGCTGTTAATGGGAAGAGACAGTTCCATACGAAGGAAAAAAGATAAGGATAATGACATATTTCTCATTGGAAATAATTCAGTCAAGATAAAATACTGGGGAGTGGAAGGGATAAATGGGGAGATTGGGATTGACATGCACTACTAGACTGGTTCCAAATAGGAAAAGCAGTACGTCAAGGCTGTATACTATCACCCTGCTTATTTAACTTATATGCAGAGTACATCATGAGAAATGCTGGACTGGAAGAAACACAAGCCGGAATCAAGATTGCCGAGAGAAATATCAATAACCTCAGATATGCAGATGACACCACCCTTATGGCAGAAAGTGAAGAGGAACTAAAAAGCCTCTTCATGAAAGTGAAAGTGGAGAGTGAAAAAGTTGGCTTAAAGCTCAACATTCAGAAAACAAAGATCATGGCATCCGTCCCATCACTTCATGGGAAATAGATGGGGAAACAGTGGAAACAGTATCAGACTTTATTTTTTTGGGCTCCAAAATCACTGCAGATGGTGACTGCAGCCATGAAATTAAAAGACGCTTACTCCTTGGAAGAAAAGTTATGACCAACCTAGATAGCATATTCAAAAGCAGAGACATTACTTTGCCAACAAAGGTCCATCTAGTCAAGGCTATGGTTTTTCCTGTGGTCATGTATGGATGTGAGAGTTGGACTGTGAAGAAGGCTGAGCGTTGAAGAATTGATGCTTTTGAACTGTGATGGTGGAGAAGACTCTTGAGAGTCCCTTGGACTGCAAGGAGATCCAGCCAGTCCATTCTGAAGGAGATAAGCCCTGGGATTTCTTTGGAGGGAATGATGCTGAAGCTGAAACTCCAGTACTTTGGCCACCTCATGCAAAGAGTTGACTCATTGGAAAAGACTCTGATGCTGGGAGGGATTGGGGGCAGGAGGAGAAGGGGACGACAGAGGATGAGATGGCTGGATGGCATCACTGACTCGATGGACGTGAGTCTGAGTGAACTCCGGGAGTTGGTGATGGACAGGGAGGCCTGGTGTGCTGTGATTCATGGGGTCGTGAAGAGTCGGACACGACTGAGCGACTGAACTGACTGACTGACTGACTATATATAAGACAGATGACTAATAAGGACCTGCTGTACATCGCAGCAAACTAATCAGTATTCTGCAATGACATATGGTGAAAGAATCTAAAAAAGAGGGTAATATATAACTGATTCACTTTGCTGTACACCTGAAACTAACATTATAAATCAACTATATACCAATTTTAAAAAGTTAAGAGAATACTCGTACTAGACCAGAGGAAAAAATAAGATACATAAAAAAAAATAAAAGTGTTCTTTAAACAAATTCAGTTGATTAAAACAAGATAAAATACTCAGAGGAAAAAAGTGTCAACCTAGAATGCTAAACCCCTTTCAGACATTCTAAATTCTTTCAAAATCAAAGGCCTTTTCAAAAAGCAGTCTAGCAATGCCCATTCTATTGTGTCGGTGTCTGTCCACATAACATAAGGACTTGATCAAAGGGATGTATATGGAGAGGATTGCTGTAGCATTTGCAGCAGAATAATGTTGGGTGAATGCCTATCAGTAGAGAGCTGGCAGGGTAAGTTAGGGGGCACCCACTTCCACAGTCAGGCAGGCAGACATTAACACATTAGAATTACAAACCTTAGAGGGCTTTCCACATGGTACTGTTATATAGAAGGTAAGATTTAGGTAACCTGTATGGTATCCGATTTTTATATAATAAACAATCTTGAAAAAATTTAGATGTATACCTATATGTGTGTCTAGGACCATATGAGATGAGGAAAGCCATGTTTTAAAAAGAAAAACTATAGGTTGGAGAAGGAAATGGCAACCCACTCCAGTATTCTTGTCTGGAAAATTCCATAGACAGAGGAGCCTGGCAGGCTACAGTCCATGGGGTTGCAAACAGTCTACTACGACTGAGTGACTGTGCACACATTTACATAGGTATATGTATAAATCAAAAATTTTATTCTTATATACTGTTTTATCCAATCTCTCCTAGGTTTGTAAACCTTCTCCACCCAGTCACTAATACTAATCTTTATTGCATAATTGCTATAATGAAAGAAGCAGGAGAGGCTTCTGATGCTTGCATTTCTAAGAATTTATCTTTTTTTCTGTTACACCATGATATTTGGTTTCTAGGTAGGTATTTCTAACAGAGCCAGACTTAGCATTAATTATAATGTTATAATTATAATATGGGCTTCTCTGGTGGCTCAGTGGTAAAGAATCTGCCTGCCAATGCACAAGACAAGGATTTGATCTCTGGGTTGGGAGGATCCCCTGGAGGAGGAAATGGCAACCCACTCCAGTACTCTTGTCTGGAGAATCCCATGGACAGAGGACCTTGGTGGGCTATAGTCCATAGGGTCAGAGAGAGTCAGACACAACTGAGCACACACACACAATTATATTATGCTTATGTGTGCTTGGTCACTCAGTCGTGTCCAACTCTTTCTGACCCTATGGACTGTAGCCCAGCAAGGTCCTCTGTTCATGGGATTCTCCAGGCAAGAGTACTGGAGTGGGTTGCCATTTCCTCCAAGGGATCTTCCCAACCCAGGGACTGAACCTGGGTCTCCAGCATTGCAGGCAGATTCTTTACCTTCTGAGCCACCCTAGGACTCATGCCCTTAACTCACACTGTTATTAATTAATGACAGTAACTAATATTTATTGAGTATGGGCTTTATATAAAATTTCAGACAGTTTTCACAAAAACTCTATTAGGTACACATTATCACTGCTTAAAAATAAGTAATCTAAGGAACTCAGACATTGCACAATTTGCCAAATGTTGTATAGTCGATAATCGACAAAAGGCACAGAAAATACTTTAATAGGGTCATAATCACAAATATACACTTTAGACATAAGAAACAGGATTTTAATCAACAGATCATGAAGTGCTATAAACGAGGGGAAAGCAGTTATCTGGGGAAAAAGAAATTGTTGTGATTGCTCTGACTTCACATGTCCCAGGAAGTTCGCTTTGTTGTCCTCACGCCACCTTCCCCTGCATTTCGTGACACTGTCTATCGCTAACAGCAGAGCCCTGACAGAAGACTCAGACCAAGAACAAGACCCAGGGCATTTAGAGCGGACAGTACATTTGGTCCACATTCAAAAATGATAGTTAAGAATATGTCTGAGATAAGGCTTTTTTTGCCCTCTGTTTTTTTCATCCTAGCAAAGCTGGATGAGTATGTTTGAGCTGAGTGTGTTTAAACATTACCATTAACTTCTGGATTTGCAGCCAGTGAGAACCATCCAGAGAAGCCTCACTTTGATTCTCGCAGTGTGATATTTGAGTTGGATCCTTGCAACGGGAATGGGAAGGTTTGCCTCGTCTACAAAAGAGGGAAACCAGGTAAGGATCATGGCAGGAGCAGTTCTGTAGTTTGGGAATGGCCTTGGCTGACCTTGCCCTCCAGCCATCACACAGAAGACACGCTCCTCCCTGACCTCCTGAGCTGCTGCAGGGTCTCGGGTAGATGCCAAGAGAAAGCCCCTTAGGTCCTCTCTGAGCCACCCCCTCTCCAAGCCCATTACTGGAGTCTTTTTAAGGTACTGTCATTTGTGAGTTACTGCAGAGTAATAAGATTAGGATAATAAGTGAATAAAAAGTAAAAGAAATAGTTACTCTGTTTATAACTCCTCTAGCTCGTTCACGTGTTAGATAAGCATCCAGGAAAAGCATTGTCTTATACTTCTTTATGAAGGGTGTCTAACTAATAAAAACCTGAATTACTAGACCTCAGTCTAAGAGGAAAAGGCTCTGGCCTCCTGTGCAGTGGCCACCCCATGACAGCAGCTCAGTCCCAGAGGTGGACAAGGCACAGCCCTCTTTGGGTACCTCTGCCTGGAAGGGGTGAGAAGACACACCAGGATTTACCTCCGGGTGAAGGAGAGACCATCTCCTGCTGGAGGGGTCTTTGTGAAGCAGCCTTTGAGCTGCATCCCGAAATATGGGTCAGAATGAGATATGGGTGGTGAGGGTGGGGCAAAAGGGGGCATCACGCAAGAAATGGGTAAAAGACATGCCATGGGACAGTGCAACTGATTTGGGGGGAATGACAGGTAATTTTAGTTCGTTGGCCACTTGATTCATCTTGTGGATGAGGGGAGATGATGCCAGAAGCCCTTCATGCCGAGTTTTGAAAGCCAGGTGAAGGAGTTTGGACATTCTGTGGAAGTATGGGGGGAGTCAAGGTTATTTAGCACAAATACGGCAGGATTCAAGTGAAAGTGTGACCACGAGTAGAACTAGAAGAGGAAGTTACTGGAGGATGGATGCCATTTAGGGAGATGTCACAGCCATTAGAGAGGAGATGAGATGAGGGGATGAGCTAGGAGAGACCTCCACAGTGGTAAGTAAGGATGGATGGTCAGAAGCAAGTGAGAGGCAGGAGCTTCAGCTCAACCAGCACAGCACTGCACAGGCAGGAGTCCCAGGAGAAGGGCAGAATCCTTCTAATTCCTGCCAGACCTCCTGAGAAAGCCAGGGCTGCTCAGAGTGTCTCTCCATCAGGAAGGCTGAGCCCACAGCCTGTAGCTGCTGGGCGAGGGGAAGCATCGCGTCTACGCAGGAAAGCAGTGCTGCTTAGGCAGCCTGAGTGCACAGATGGCCAGGGCCCAGCGATAGGTCAGTTGGCTGACTGATCAAGAGCTCGTAAAAGAACACCAAAGAAGCCTTGACAGTGGCCCCTGGAGAACGGAGCTGGGAGGTTGGAAGGGAAAACTGGAAACTTTTACATTCCTTCTACTGTTGAAATTTGTTTTAACCATGAGTAGATGTTGACTTGATAGATAAAAGGACAGAAGTGTTAAGCCATCCCTTCCTTTATGTCTTCTGCCTGCTGTTTCAGGATTAGCACAGGACACTGAGATCTGGTTCCTGGACAGAGCGTTATACTGGCATTTTCTCACAGACACCTTTACTGCCTATTACCGCCTGCTCATCACTCACCTGGGCCTGCCCCAGTGGCAGTACGCCTTCACCAGCTATGGCATTAGCCCCCAGGCCAAGGTAAGGGAGGACTGCCTGTCATCTCAAACTCCAGAAGGTATTAGAATCTTCTGAGGAAATGCCTAAAGTGCAGAGTCCCAACTTGCTCATCTGATTCTGCAGATCTGGGTAGAGCCCAGGAACCTGCATTTTCAATAAGCAAAGTAGTTGCTTCCAATTCAGGTGGACAACAGCACTTTATACTAATCTAACTAAGTGGTGTCCAGCCTTGGCTAGTCCTCAGACTCATCTGGGGAGTTCTGACTTCTAATGAATTGGGCGGGGGGCAGGGCTTAGGTTTGACGGCTGGTTTTGGATTCACAGTACATGCACACACAAGCACAGAGAACAGTCAGTCTCTTATTCTCTGGCTCCTCATCCATCCACTTCCCACCAGCAGCTGCTGTTGGTTTCTCTTGTGCCCTCACTGAGCTATGTTGTTGGATAGAAAGCACGCACACATACAGTTTGGGATTCTTTTTCTCTAAGTCACAAGTGAGATACACTGTTCACATTGTTCTACACCTTCTTTTCACTTAATTGCACACTGGAGCTCATTCCCTATCCATATATAGAGAGCTTGTCTCTTTCATTGATATGCGATATTTCAAAATATGGATGGATCATTTATACTATAGATCTAGGTACCATTTTAAACATACAGATGTCAGATAATGCTGATAGACTGCCTTCTTTGAGAACACCAGGTGTGTTGAGAAGAACTTTTGACCGGGTGGCAAAAAATGAGGGACTCAGTTCCCTGTATGTATCCATCAAAGGGACCTCACTTGCTCAAATGGCACATAATGATGACACCATCCAGGTAACACAGTGGGTGGTTATTATCAATGAACATCAATAAGTGTCGGTGCCCTTTGCCTTCAGCTGCCCAGAAAGCCTGCAGGGAAGAGAACAGGCGGCTCCCTTCAGTGGAGCCGGCTCTAGTCTTGGTCTGCTCTTTCCCCATGGGAAGGATGCTACCCCATCCACCCCAGGGGCAGAGGCTGGTGTGAGGGCAGAACAGTTAGGACACTATATCCTGTACCTTGGGGACCTAGCATCCCAGGCTCAGGCTCACTACATTAGAAGGAAGCACAGTTAGTTACTCAGATTCTTCGTCCTCATCCTGCTCTATTTAAAGGTTATAAGACCCTGTAAAGCAATGTGTGTCTTCCTGTTTACCCAAAGGAAGTGCTGATAGATTTTAGAGGCAGTTTTTCATGAAAACTTTTACTCTCTGCCTCGTCTCCCCAGCTCTCTATCCCTCTATCTCCACTAAAGAACATGAGCACATTCTTGTCTCCTTTGAATTCTGACCATCTCTCCCAACTCTGCCTTACAGCAATGGTTCAACATGTATAAACCCATCACCTACAACACAAACCTCCTCACTGAAGAGACCGACTCCTTTGTGAACAAGCTGGATCCTAGCAAAGTGTTCAAGAGCAAGAACAAGACCATAATCCCCAAAAAGAAAGGGCCTGTTCAGCCTGCAGGCGGCCAGAAAGGGCCCTCAGGTTCTGCTTCCACTTCTAAATCCTCCTCTGGGTCTGGAAACCCTGTCCGGAAATGAGCAACCCCCTCCGCCTCCCCGCCTGCCCCACAGCGGTGATGTCCATGCACAGATGCCCTGGGCATGGCCCAACCTCAGAGTCTGTGTGTGGAACCACAGTCCTCCTTCCTTCTGCACTTGATCTCAGCCAAAAGGCTGAGAAGCGATTCCTCTCCCCATCTGAATGACAGAATCCTAGGCCTTTTACTCCCATCGGCCTGAGCCAGGAGTTGGAAGGGCGTACTCAGGTCTCCCCAAGAATCCTTCCTGCATGCCCATCACAGCAGGTTGTGCCATCTGCTGCTCCTGGGAGCTGTGAGGAATGTAAGGTTTTATGTAAGTGACTAAGTAGATCTGTTAAGAGCTTTCTTCTCTTTCTACCCCAACCCCCAACCCCTCAGCAGTAATTATAGAGGTTCCCCAAAGAGACCACTGGTTTTGACCTAGGAGGCATTAGAACTATGCTGTTCAATTGGTAGCCACTTTTAAAGCAGCTAAATTTAAGCCATATTAAAAATTCAGTTCCTCAGTTTTATTAGCCACATTGGGAATATTTGTGTGGCTAATGGATTCTGTATTAGACACCACAGAGATGATGAAACATTTCTATCATCGCAGAAAGTTCTGTTGGGTAGGTAGCACTACATTAGAATATTTTTGCATTACCCTTACTCAGATCAGTTCATTTTTGTTAGAGAATATTGAACACTCTAACAATTTGATGGGTTATAATGTTCCATGTAAAATCTTGAAGATACATTTTTATGTTTTTTATATCCTTCCCCACAAGCAAATCTAGCTTTGCTCATTTTTAATTTTCTATAAAGTTTTTCATCTTCATCAGTTTTCTATAAAGTTTGTTTCCAGTTTTTTGATGTGATATTTGCACATTTGCCAAAGTTATCTTTCTCACGTTTTTTTTTTTAAGAAGTGATTCTACTGTACCATGAAAACAAGACCTCCCAAGCATTGCTTTTCCAGGACTCTTCATGAAGAGTTTTGATGAAATCAGTCACTTGACAGGAGCTTCCACCTGCTCTGCCTACTCACAACTGCTCGGCAGTTCACGGAGTGGCAGAAGAGGGTAGAGAGGAACCCAGGTGTCAAGGATAATAGCTGAGGTTTAGTCTTCTGCAAGTATTTTTCTTCCAGAACTCATCAGAGGGAGAACCAGCAGTGCTAGAGGAGACAGCCCAGCATTTGGCTGCTTCCCCAAGTCAAGGCTAGAAGGGGATTGAGAAGTTGTGTTGTCTGCCACTGTGGCGAGTATGCTTCCTCTAGTGCTTTTGGAGCCCCTGAATTATTTCTGCATCAGTTCTGGCCCAATTCTGGATTTCACAAATGAAGCAGCAGAGGAGCCACCAAAGCCACGGTGCCCTTGACACCAGCGACAATCAGCTGGAGTCCCCAGAGGACTTGTAGACAGAGTGGGTTCCACTGTGGAGAGGTTTGAGCCCTGCTTCAGGAGGAGCAGAGCACTTAAGAGCAGGACTGGCTACCTACATAGGGCCCAGTGCAGAATTAGGAGTGGGGCCTCTTCTCCAAAAACCCCGTAGACAGTACCATGAAAAGCACTAAAATGTTTTCCCTTTCTTCTCATAACTTGTTACAGATTTTTTTGTTTGATACTCAATGGTATTCCAGGAAAAATTAAAGTTTTAAATTATTATAATTTTATCATCTTTCTACTTTTGGGCTATTCCAGTTTTAAAGGCCACTATAAGAGCATTTAATTCATATTCATAATCAGCAAAATCACACAATTATATATATAAAATATAATCATATCTGTTGTATGTATATATGTCTCATTCTTACCAAAATAGTGGAAATAACACACAAAACTAGCTCAACCATTATTTCACTTTTTGATACGTACAAAGTCTCTCTCAACTTACCAGGGAGTAAGGAAGGACTGAAGGAGAAATTAGGAGCTGCCCTCGGTTTTCCTTTTCTTCCGTGTCCTCATTTCAGTGTGAGTGGTTGGCTACTACAGGAACGGAACATGAGTAGGAAGTGAAAGGTATGGGTTCCATGGTCACACATGCTTCTTAGAACGCCATCACCACCTCTGTGTATTTGAATGAAATCTGGCTCAGAAAGCACGACCTCTGGGGCCTCGTGTCCTCACTTTCTCAGCTGTAGACATGACAAGCTTGCCTTAAACTCTGCCTCTCCATGTATGCAGGCCCACTGGAATTCTGTTCTCATGGGAACCACAAAGGCTGTAAGTGAAAGAGGTGGTAAGAACAGGGGACTAACACATTGCACGTATCTCCTCTGCTCACACGTACACACCTTTGTCTCACCATACCTTACACAAGTTCAGAGACTAAACTAGGAATTTCAAGGCAGCGGCAGGAGAACATTAAACCAAAGTGAGACCTTCTGAGTGTGGGGCCTTGCATGACTGTACAGATCACACACACGTGAAGCTGGCCCTGGTGAAGGAGGAAGGGAGCACCCCTGGCAAGAGACTCCAGACAGTATGTTAAGAGGATTACATGGGGGCAAAGCTCACCAGGATGATCGTGTTTTGAAACTAAAGCAATTAAAATGGCAGTAGGCACTTGTATAAATCAATCGCCCAGGAAAAAGAGTCTGTGCTGGAATCAGAGAATGAGAATATAAGCAGGATGCTTCAGGACACACTGATGTGGCTCAGATTGTGCATGAAGTGCCGCATCGTTGTGCTGCTCACGTCCTGAAGCAGGGAGGTACCCAGGCCAAGGACAGGCACGACAAGGGGCCGCTTGCAGAGGGTAATCCACAGGACACCTCTTGGAGCTGCCCTCCCCAAATGTGGACGTGCATCAGTGTCACTGGAGTTGGGTGCAGAAAACGAGATGCCCAGGTCTCCTCCAGACCTCCAAAATCAAAATTGTGAGGAAAGATTCCAAGCACCAGGACTTTAAATCAGCCACAGTGATGACAATAATGTCACAGACTGTCAAACTTTCTACTTAACAGGTCTCAGTGGTTTTGCTTTCATTGCGTGGAGAACTCAAAATATTTTCAGTCCAGTGAAGCATACACAATGATTGGAACAGAAGAACCAAGGGACCTTTTAGTTTCTGTTTGAAATATATCCATTTTTAAAACTTTTTATCATGGAGAGTTATTTACAAAGATAGAATAGTATAATGAATCCCCATCTATCCATCACCTGGTTTCAACAACGACCAACTTATGATCTATCATATTTTATCTATACCCGTTCTTTACTCCTTTAATTTTTAAATAATTCCATTTTTAACTTAGCTGTTGGTTTTTAAGTTATACTTCTTTGCATTCTGTTTTAGCAGTTGCTCTAGGGATTACAATATTAACTTTTCTGTTCAGTAGACATGTATGTACAGTGTACCCAGTAGCCACATTTGTGTAGTTAACTCTGCCTCCTTGACTGGAGTTGACAACACTGGGTAAGGACCAGTTGAAACTGGGATGCTATGATGAATTTCCTTCTTTGGCTTAAGCCAACCCAGACTGGATTCTGTCTTTGCCACCAAGCATTCTCTGGTTAACGCATCAGCCTACATTATGGAGTTATTGTGAAGATTAAGTACGCAGGTGAGAACTCAAAGGCTGGTCCCTTCCTCCCTTGTAATGTGACTGTAATCTTTCTAGCCGTTAGCTTTGTACATGAGCCAGGCTCTGCCTACTGCCCCACTCACTTTCCTTCGAAAACACCAGTGTGGTTCCCCCTTCTGTGACTTTACACCTGTGGTTTCTTACCTGCGGTGCTGGCCAGCTGTCTCACGTCTTCCTCCCCAGGTCTAGCTCCAGTCCGCATCCACCTCAGAGCATCAGAGAAGTTGAGTCTGCAAGGAGAGCCCACTCCGGGGGAGCGCTTCACTCCATTAATGTGATCATCCTGCCTTGTCTCCTCTGCGTCCTCAGTGGTTGTTGAGACAGAGGGTTACCACTGCGAGCCATGCTGCTTAGTGTGGAGCCACATGAAACAGTAGTAGATTGCACTTAAAGTCAATTAGTTCACCATTTTGTGCTGAATTAGGAGCTGCCACATACTTACATCCAGGATAGACCAACAGAGACAGACCACCCAATAATGAGAAAAAAAAAAAGCTGTGGAAAGCTTAAACATTCATTTAAACTCTCAAAATGCAACCACTGCTGTATTTTAGAGGCAGGACATCCTCATCCAGCTCAGAGACCACCTCTTTCAGAAGACTCTGTCACAGTGAAATCTGCTGCTTATATGCCCATGTCCTGGCATCTCTGAACTACATCTCCCAGCCTGCCTCTTGCACACAATGGCTGTGACTCAGAAATCTTGTTCATCAGTGTCCCTTGTGGTTTCAGAAGCGGGATCTTTGTGGTTACACATCCTTACATTTCCTACAGCACCCAACACCTGAGCCTTGACTGGTACGCACTCTGGTAAATGCAGCACTTACCAACAGCCAGCCAATTCATCTCAGATAATATCTATCGAGAGCAGGCCTGAATGCAATAGTGAGGACCATGGTGAAAACGATGCAAGAACTGAAATGGTGCTTTGTAAAGCTTTATCACAGGGTGGATTTGGCTCTTGGAGATGTGTGCTCAGCCATGGCATATATCCCTGGGTCGCACACACAAGCCTGATGTGGACTCTGCCGAGGAGATGGTGTGTCATCTGAGTGGGATGTGTTGGGAGAGAAGAGTGTGTATTTGATGGATGGAAGTGAACATCAATCACAGAATTCTCCACCAAGGACAGGGACCCACAAGGCTCAGAATACAATATAGGCAGGCGATGGACATAGCTTCTTAAATAGTATTTAGAACCTTAAGTATTAGACCTTAAGTTATACACAATTTCACATGAAAACCTTTATGTAGGATAAACAGTAACAAGCACATAACAAGATGTGTTCTCTCAGACCTGTGATGTCCAGTACAGTCGTGACTAGCCACTGCTGCTGCTGCTGCTAAGTCGCTTCAGTCGTGTCCGACTCTGTGCGACCCCAGAGATGGCAGTCCACCTGTCCCTAGGATTCTCCAGGCAAGAACACTGGAGTGGGTTGCCAGTTCCTTCTCCAATGCATGAAAGTGAAAAGTGAAAGTGAAGTCGCTCAGTCGTGTCCGACTCTAAGCGACCCCATGGACTGCAGCCTACCAGGCTCCTCCATCCATGGGATTTTCCAGGCAGGAGTACTGGAGTAGTGTGACTAGCCACAGATAGCCATTAAACTCTAAATTCAAAATTCTGCTCTTGTCACATTTCAAGTGTTCCATAATCATGTATGTCTAGTGGCTACCATTTGAATAGGTCAGATATAGAATATTTCCATCATCATCAGAAAGTTCTATTAGGCAACCCTGTCTTGGACTATGCATGGCTTGTTTTCACAATTCTCAGAATAACTGCTGCAAAGCCCTTTTGTAACACGCTATATTCAACAAAGAATTTCCCTGGTGGTTCAGTGGAAAAGATTCTGCTTGCGGTGCAGGGGATGCGGGTTCGACCCCTGGGTTGGGAAGATCAAATGGCAACCCATTCCAGTATTCTTGCCTGGAGAATCCCTCGGGCAGAGGAGTCTGATGGACTATATAGTCCATGGGATCGCAAGAGTTGGACACAACTTGGCAATTAAACCACCACCACCACCACCATATTCAACAAAGAACAGGGACATTTACTCAACTTCAGATACTTTTCTAAGATACAGCATCCTTTAACACTTTAAAGATTCTTTTTACAACCCCTGGCTCACAGGGCAAGCCCGGGATGAGTCAGCATGTCACTGCATACCTTGGAAAAGGGCCTGCTGTCCTGGCTGCAGAGCAGCCTGTGTGGGTTCTGGGCTCTCCCCCACATTGTAGACAAAGGCCCCAAAGCAGCTCAGCCTCTAGGGCTCTACAGTGTCTCCAGCATGGAAAGCTGAGGGAGGTGAAGGAGCAGGTTCCCTGCATCTTTTTTTTTTTTAATAGTAAAAGATGTTCAACCTGCATCTTAAAGCACTTTGTCTCTTCGGCCCTCCCAGGGAGCAGGTGGGCCCAACTGAGAACATGCTCCTCAGCTTGCAAGTAACCACTCGAGAAGTGACACTTCTCAGATCACCTGATTTTCCTCTGGGGATCAGTCACCTCCTTTTCTCACAACAGAAAGAGTATCTTGGAGATCCACCAGAGCAGGAACCCAAACAACCCTCAGGACAGTTCCAGGCCAATGGAGGGAGAGACCTCATCCCTCAAGACAAAGCAGTGAAGTGAAGACAAGATTAAGCCTCTGGAGAAACAGCTTACCTTTGCCAAGGCTCCAGTTCCCAACTTGATACTTGTGTTATTTTTAAGTGAGGCCACCCCTTGGGTGAGATGGAGCTCTAGACTGCACTTGAGGGTCTGTGTTTCAATGTCTGGGGACTTCTGAGGCACACCTGCTCCCACAGATGGCTCGGGACCGTGTCCACCCAGGTTCAAGACAGAGGGTGGGGATTTTATTGATAGAATATATGCTTACTGAATCACTTAATGAGAAACGCTATTTTCCTTTAAACATGTGATTCTAAAACAGACTGCTGAGGCCTGAATTACCGTCTTCACAAAGCATGTTTTTGGCCACTGAAAAAACGGGAAATCACCTTCAACATTTTTCTATAAAAACAAGCTTGTAAAGTTTACTTTCACCCAAAGGTGGTGTTCTATTTTCTGATGTTAATTTAGGAAGTTGTTTAAATTTTCATAACCTTTACAAGTTTCAGGACAAGTTTTTCTTCCACAGGGAAATAGACAAGCTTTTTTTCATACCACCTGCTGATGGGCTGCTGGATTAGAACCCATTTTCCTCTATTGAGATTGCACTTCTGAGGATGGTGTATGCTGGGGAAAAGTGTGTTGTGTTAGTCACTCAGTCATGTCCAACTCTTTGCAACCTCAGGGACTATGAGCCCACCAGGATCTTCTGTCCATGAAAGTGGGTTGCCATTCCCTTCTCCAGGAGATCTTCCCAACCCAGGGATCGAACCTGGGTCTCCTGCATTGCAGGTGGATTCTTTACCATCTGAGCCACAAGGGAAGCCCAAAGATGTGTCTTGTCAGAAGTGGGATTGTCACTTCCAATCTCATAGCTAATCTTCTGAGCTGGGAAGCTCTCTGAGGTTGACTGAATTGCTCTAATTCTGTAGCCAGGTCTACCACTCAGATATGTGTTAAGCTCCAGTCAAAACGACCTCAACCAGCATATCATCAAGAACATCTTATTTCTCAGGGGCTGGATACAGCAGCTCCAAAAGCTTCCCCAGGCAGCCATCTCTTCCTGTACAGCTACCTTTCAGATTCTTACTTGAAACTTGGGGTTTACAAAAATACAATTATTCCACTGTGTACTTGATTCAGACATTTTTTGGGAAGGATAACTGTTTCTGTTAATTGGCCCACTGCCCTGCCCAGAAGTACCTGACTGTCGCCCAGTGGAACCCCCTCCCACAAAGCAGAGCAGTGTTGAAAGTCCCGCTAGGCAGAAGCTGTCAAGGGGCAAGGAGTCTCTGAAGGGAAGTGAGCTTTCTGGATTTTTTTCTGATAGAGCAAAAGCCCGGGCCTCTGCTTATCTGGGCCAAGTGAATAGTCCAGGTGCTGCGGGGACCTGTCACAGTCCAAGAAGCCTGCTGCTCACACAGGGACAGAAGGTGTCTGCTTACCTCCTGGGGGATTCATGCCATATCTGTAACGTGCTGTGCTCATCCTCGATGGAGTATCTTTGCTTCCAGTTTTACTGAGATATAATTGACATATAGCCCTGTATATGTTTAAGGTATACAGTCCAATGATTTGACTTACATACATCGTGAAATGATTACACAGTAAGTTTAATCAACACCCATTTCATGTAGATGCAAAATTAAAGAAACAGAAAAAAGTATTTCTGTGATAAGAACATCTAGGATTTACTCTCTAAACAACCTTATATATAACATACAGCAGTGTAAATCATATTTATCATGTACATTACGCCCCTAGTACTTACTTATCTTATAATTGAAACTTTGTACCTTTTGAATGCCTTCATCCAATTCCTCCTCCCCCCACCTGCTGCCTATGGCAACCACAAATCTGACCTCTTTCTCCTAAAGTTTGTTTTTAAGTATAATTGAACTTTGCGTTAGTTCCCAGTATACAATATAGTCATTCAATGTTTCTATACATTTCAAAATATCACCATGTCTAGTTACCATCTGTCACTGTAAAAAAAATATTATGTAATTATTGACTATATTTCATAGCTGTGACTCATTTATTTTATAACTGGAAGTTCGCACCTCGTAATACCTCATAATTTCCCTCTTATTTCTCTCCTTCCCCCAGCCCTCCCCTCAGGCAACCACCTATTTCCTCTATATCTGTGAATCTGTTTTATTATGTTTATTTTCATTTTTAGATTCCATATATAAGTAAAATCATACAGTCTTCGTCATTCTGTAATTTTACTTAACATAATACTCCCTAGTTCCATCCCTGTTGTCACAATGGCAAGATTTCATCTTTTTATGACTCAGACACCACTCAGCATGTGTGCACATAGACATCACACCTTTTTTACTCATTCATCTGTTGATGGGCACTTAGGTTGCTTCCAATTTGGGCTATTATAAATAATGCTGCAATAAACACAGGGGTGCATGTATCTTTTCTGATTAGTGTCTTCGCTTTCTTCAGATGAGTGCCCAGGAGTGGAATCGCTAGATCATATCACCGCTCTAGTTTTAATTGTTTTGCGGGACCCGTATCCTGTCTCCTGCAGCGGCTATACCAACGTGCATCCCCACCAACAAGGTTTCCCTTTTCTCCACATTTTCCCCAACACTTGTTATTCGTTGTCTTATATTTTATAATAACCATTCTAACAGATATTTCATTGTAGCTTTGATTCGCAGTTCTCTGATGATTAATGATGTTGAGCATCTTTTCAGATGCCTGTTGGCCATCTGTATGTTTTCTTTGGAAAAATATCTATTCATAATCAGTTTTTTTTCCTTACATTGAGTTGTAGATATTCTTTGGATATTCTGGATACTAATCCCTCATCAGATATATTGTTTGCAAATGTCTTCTCCCATGCTGTAAGTGGTCTTTTCATTTTGTGTATAGTTTCTCTCAATGTGCAAAAGCTTTTTAATTTCATGTAGTCCCATTTGTTGATTTTTTGTTTCCTTTGCCTGAGCAAAATATATATAGCTCTTTGAGCTATATGTCAAAGACCACACCACCTATGTTTTCTTCTAGAAGCTTTGTGGTTTCAGGCCTTAGGTCTAAGTCTTTAATCCACTTTGAGTTTACTTCTGTGTGTGGTGTGACAGTAGAGCAGGTTGGCTCTCTTGCATGCAGCTGTCCATTTATCCAACACTGTTTAAGAGGCTATATCTTCCCCATTGTATATTCTTGCCTCCTTTGTCACAGATTGACAATATAAGTGTGGGTACATTTGTGGGCTGTCCATTCTGTTCCATTGATCTGTGTGTCTGTTTTGTACTGGTTCCATACTGTTGATGACTGTAGCTTTGCAGTACAGTTTGAAATCAGGGACCATGATGCCTCTAACTTTGTTCTTTCTCATGATCATTTTGGCTATTCAGTATCATTTGTGTCTCCATAAAATTTTAGAATTATTTGTTCTATGACTGTGAAACACAGTATTGGTATTTTGATAGAGATTGCATTGAATCTGTAGATTGCCTGAGTGTAATAGCATAGTTATTTTAATAGTATTCTTCCCATCCATAAGCATGGTATATCATTGTGCACCCTCTCCTCCACCCTAAACTTTCTCAGTAAGTGTATTTTTAAATAGAAAAAAAAAAAGAAAACCCTCAAGACTCCAAAGAAACTAAAACACAGGTATCTTTAAAAGAAAAGTATTTGCCTTTCTTTATCAGCAGTTTTGTAATTTCAACCCAGATTAAGAAATAGGCACAAGAATACATATAGTGATGACCAGCACAATTAGCAACATCTCACAGTGCAAAGTACTATTCACTTTAATGCTTCTCAAAAGTCTTTAAGAAACATTTAACGTCTTGAATTAAAAACACCAACAGAGGCAGACAGAATGAATGGCGACAAGGAGAGAGGAAATGAACTACAGAAGAAAATCACTCAGATTCACTAAAAACTACTAAACCAATTCCCAGTAAAAAGAGGCCTTCTTTACCTAGCTGTAACCAAGAAATTAGCTGACTTAGTTTGCTCCCTCTGAGAATATTTTAATCCCTAAAATAAAATTAACATTAGATTTATTCAGTCACTTTCCAAATGTGACCTTTTATTCTACAGCAGTAACTCTCAGCAGAACACCAGGGACCCCTAAAAGGGCATCAAAATACTTGTTCATTAAATGCGTGGAAAAAAATTCATCTTCCTTTTCTTTGCCGATCATGATCCCCAGTGATACAGAAATTCCATGTTCATATTCTAGGCTGAGGCTTTGACAAACCACTAAACCACATGTGGAATATAATACATATTATTTAGAACCATAAGGAAATAAACATTAATACCCTATGTACCTTTTTCAATAAAGTGATTAAATAAACTCAGCTGTCTGAAATACACAGACCTAACTCCTGCAGGTTCTAGGCTCTCTGGGGTACTCACGTATTATTTGACAAATGCCTATTTGAAAGAGCTCCCTGTCTCCCAGAGAGTGAAGACACAGAAGGTTGCGGCGGGGGTGGGGGGGGGTGTCAAAATCACAAAGGCCAATGGGGTGAATATATTATCTTAGCTCTTCAGACCACATGACTGCATCCTGTCTGTACAGGATACCTGCCCAGATTCAGGAACACAGGGTCACAGAGGTTCTGGAAGTGAGACACTGGTAGAATTGGTGACCTGACCATCTTTTGACACCACCCCCTTGAATACTGGGCTTCCCTGCTGGCTCAGACGGTAAAGAATCTGCCTGCAGTGTGGGAGACCTGGGTTTGATCCCTGGGTTGGGAAGATCCCCTGAAAAAGGAAATGGCAACCCACTCCACTATTCTTGCCTAGAGAATCCCATGGACAGAGGAGCCTGGTGGGCTACAGTTCATGGGGTCGCAAAGAGTCGGACATGACTGAGCCATGGCAATTGTTAACTGTCCCCTGTTTCCAGAGATGGAGGTTCTTCAGAGGGAGCCATGCACCCTGTGAGGGGCCGAAGGTCTCCGTGGAGGGCTTCAGGCCCCTCAGAGTGGCTCTGCGGTTGCAGCCCCGCGCAGCATCTTCCCCTCTAGACGCCTGATGGCTGCGCTTGAGCACCAAGGACAGTACTTCTCATTCTGAAGTTCTCCGCAGACAAAGCTTCAACTTTTCATTTTTCTTTTGGTGACTTGGTAAATTCTTTGAGAATTTTACATTAGAGGCCAGTGAGTGAGTTGCAGAATTTAGATTTGTTAAACACTACTCTAGTTATTGCTTCAGCATCACAAAGGAGCAAAAACAAAGCATGCGGGTAAGGTGATCCATGGGAGGTTATTGCTAACTTGTACTGCCAGGAAGACTGTGCCTAATTAACCTGGAGTTACAAAGAGCACACGTCAGCGTTTCTCACTCAGTTAACAAATAAAAGGAAATTCAAAGGGCTTGGAGGCCATACGGAGTCAGGGTCCTTCTCATGAACCTGAGAAGAGGTTTTGTGGATCCAGAAGGAGCCAAGCCTATGGAGCTATTTAAGGTTCTACGCAGGAGAATAAAGGTTTCCAGTTACGGCATTAAACTCTGTTTATTTAGTATTTGAAACAGGGTGTACATTTATGAATTTATATAAACATTTATTAATAGTACATCTAAAATCCACAATCAGTAAACAATCTGTGCTTTCTGTTTTGGAGTTGACATCTGCATGTTTTGGTGTTGTGGAGGGACCCAGTCTGTGAACCTAATCAAACTGCCTCATGACCATGGTAACCGTGACGGAAGTGATCTGCTCCTGCACAGAAAAAGTGTCACGCTTTGGAACTACTAAGCCAGGTGTCAAGGAAAGAAGAGACACACAGCGGACACGATGAAGAAAGTACAGGAAGGGGACGCTGGGATCCGTGTCACAAGCCAGGCGGTGACACCGAGACACGCGTGCTCCCCCTTCAGAAGCTTCAGGCGTTAGAGTCTCCGCACCTCCCACCGGAGGGGCTCCCCCCAAGCAGGAGCTCTCACTCAGCACAGACATGCTTCTGAGGGCACTGTGGGGGTCACAGCTGCAGCTCCGAGGTGCCCACCAGGCCCAGGGCCCGCGCTTCTTCCGGAGTCAGGCCACTCTTCAGGGTCCTCCGCACTGCCAGGGCCAGAGACGAAGGGGTGAGAAGAGAGGGCAGTGTTAGCAGCCAGGCCCCTTCCCCGAGAAGCCACAGCACTCATGACCCCCAGCCCCACCCTACCCCTGCCAAAGAGCCCTGGCTGACTGGCTGTTTTCAGGGCAGGAAAAAAAAATCTACAGGCTGCCAGAGGCTGCCCTGGAGATGACCCAGGCACCGCCCTGAAGAGTCAGGCAGAGAGGGGACCGCCTAGGCGGAGTGGAGCGGGGAGAGGCCCACCCTGATGAGGTGTCTGAGAAAGGGTGCGAACTACAAAACGCAGGTGGCGTGTTGAGAGTGCAGTCTTTCCCAGCACAAGGAGCAGATCAGAGCTGTTAAGGAATTCCAGAGTACAGGAAAACACACGTTCCAATGATGCAAATAAGGTGAGATGATCCCGCAAATCTGCAGGGACGTACCTCTGCAGAGGCCCCCCCAGCAAGGTATTAATGGAACCCGGCACAAGGGGGGAGTCGTCAGGATGAGCCCCCCACGAGCGCCGTGGTCTTGGTCTCAACTCCTCAAAGAGCCTCTACAGAGAAGAACCACTGACTCCTCGTGGACTCGATGCCAAGGAGCAAACAGCCAAACCTCTGAGTGGGCTTGGTGGATGTTCTCTGTGAGACACACACGGCTCAAGAAGGACCCGTGACCTCTCGCCCTGAGGTTTACAACTGGCGGTCAGAGGAACACTCATATTTCACTGACTGAGAATTGGCTTACATTTGCCTGACATTATGGGGTTTCCATTGTTTAGTGTGATCAGGTTCGGTGTCAAAATAGAGGCTGGATAAGGCTGAAGGATGAGGCAGCTGGCCCTTCCAAGACTGGTCTTTTCATTTGAAAGGTTTCCTAATTACATTTTCCTGAATTGATAAATTGTATTTGGCCTACTCTGTATGGAAGTCATACAGAGTTTGGGATATCTGTTCTATTTTCAGAAGTGATGTGTCATAGATCTACCATCTACTCTAAATCATCAATCAGCTAGAGCCCCCAAGATCACCAGGGAAGGCCTTTGATCAGAATGCAGAGAAAATAAAGCTCACCCTTATTGTTTCCCACTTTCCTTGCCAGATCTAATTCCCCACATTCCCTCCATGACAAGGGGGCCTATGTCCTCTGAGGCCTCCACAGAGGCGAGGTCCCCATCTCAAGTGTCTGCAGAAAACTCCCATATCAATGCCTCCCTGGGCAAAAGCCCACTTAGCCCATGGACAAAGGGCCTGAAAGAGTCAGGTCTCTGGTAGAGCAAACAGCAGCTAATATCTACTAATGAACACTTTTCTCTCCCAGGAATCAGCACTTTGGACAGGAAAGGGAAAGTGTTAATCGCTAAGTTGTGTTCAACTCTTTGCAATCCTGTGAACTGTAGCCCACCAGGCTCCTCTGTCCATGGGATTCTCCAGGTAAGAATACTGGAGTGCGTAACCATTCCCTTCTCCAGGGGGACCTTCCCCACCCAGGGATCGAACCTGGGTCTCCTGAACTGCAAGCAGATTCTTTACCATCTGAGCCACCAGGGAAGTCTTACTTTGGACAGGGGCCAACACCTAACCCATCAGTCAACAGATACTTCATGGAGAGCCTATTGTTTGCTCAGCTCTTTAACTCAAAGAATGGATACACTTAGGGTTTTTAACAGCAGCACAAAGTTTTGCAGTGAAGAGTACCCTCAGATCAGGCCACCGCACACACTACTGCATTTCCAAGCCCAGCAGGGCCCCAGAGCCCCCTGGCCACAGCTGCTCCTGCACCAGCTCACCCTCCCCCAAGCCCAGACGTCCTGGGCTCCAGACTGAGTATCTAACTCATCCAGACAAAATGCTTGGCTCCTGAGCCTTGGCTGGAGGCAGATTGCATGTAACTGAGTAATGGAATTTGTTCTATGGGGCAGCAATAAAAATACTAGTTTGTAATACCCTTTATGTTCTTTAAACACTCCTTCAAGGGTTTGTTAAAGAAAGAATAATTTTAGTGGCAGAAAACAAGATGAAATATTTCTCATTCTTGACAAGGACGGCTGAGACCTCTTATCCAAGATACAAGCTTCTGCCTGAAGAAGTCCATGCTGCACTAGGAGGGCATCTCACATTTCCTTGGCAACAGGAGGTGGCATGGGCTAGTGACCACTGCTCTGCACAGCTCTGCGCCCTCGTGGATTACATGCTTGGCACAATGACCACACGAGCTGGTGGGCCTTGAAAGATGCCTCTCTTACTTCTGTTCACATGTTAGCCCTAAACTACAGTGCTCAGTTCATATAAATATTTGAGTAAGGACCCTGGCACCTTAGAGAACAGGCTATACTCTCCTAACAGATATGGGCCTCGGGCCAGCCAATCCGGGAGCAGGCCAGAGAACAGAACAAAGCTTAACGGTGCTGTCCCAGCCTTGCTCCCTCAGCCTCATGGTCTACTCCCACATTTTAATGCTGTAGACCCCTGAGACCCCTCCGGCCCAGGCTTTTCTCTGCTATGGCGAAAAGCCAGTGTAAGTAAAGGTCCCTCTTCTTGCCAGATGAGTCCCTGAAAGGTAGAAATGCAAAGAAAAACTTGCCCCATTTATGGAATCCTACTTACTGTAGGCCTTCCTGACAATTCAGATAAATTCTCCCAGGAATATATTAACCCTGAAGAGGACCTTAAGAATTCAAACACTTTGCTAAAAACTCTAAGTTAATTCACCTTATAGATGTGTAATGCAAGGAACTGAAATCAGCTCGGTACCCCAATTCAAGTCCTACACGGAAAGGGCCCTCACAGTGTCTGTCTACCTGCTCATCAGTTAACTCATTCATTCAACAGGGGTTACAGGAGCCTCCACCTTGAGCCAAGTGTCATCTCAAGGAGGCCAGGAGCTGATGGGGATGTGGAGTGAGGGAAGGGGCACAGGGCAGCACACCCTGCCGGCACAGGGGGTGACTCTCACACAGCAAATTTCCAGAAAGCAAAGAAGGGCTGGGGATGTATGAGAAGGAGGGGATCAGCAGAATATGGGACTCACATAGCAGAAACTAGCCTCCCATCAAACAGGGCATTCTCAAATAGCATGTCTCAAGTGCTGGCGAGCGAGGAAGAAGCCGGGGGGGTGGGTGGGGGAGCTGGCTTCCATCTGATAAGATAACATCTGGGCCCCTTTCCACCGCCCCCACTCCTGCTCCCCGCTTGAACGCTCCGGCTGCCTCGGAGCTCCCCGGCTTGTCACATGCCACTGCCTCCCCTCCCCGCAGCTGCTTAACAGAGAACAGACCGTGGAAATGTTTATCCTTGTCTGCCCCGCAGCCCTTCCATAGACAGCCTGGGTCACTCTGCTGGCACCAGCAGCCCCTCGACGCCCCAGGACTTGTGACAGCTCCCGGAACGCCAGCCCTGGGATCCGACCCGGGGCACCTCTGCCGTCAACATGCAGCACAGTGGGGTCTGGGGCTTATGGAAAAATCCTAAGTTTTTCTCTTTTCTTCCCCGCTCCACCCTTGAAAAAAACTTTTGTTTAATCCTCCAAAGTGCTCCCAGGTGACTCTCTGTTAAGCTGAATCCGAGAAGAATGATGGTGGTTGCCGTTTCCTGAGCACTACCTCGGATTATTTCACCCTAATTTTGTGGAAACCCTATGAGATGAGGACAGGGAATGAGCAACAGCAGCATGGAGAGATGGAGACCCTGGCCCCTCGGAGGGTGGGAGAGAAGGACTCGGGCCAAGAAGCTCGAACCAGAGCCCACCCTGGACAGCTGTGCCCTGACAGGCCTGGCAGCCCACGTGCCGACAATTTTTCATTCTGATGGCAGACGGACCGAGTTTTACTCCCATGGGACAGAAAGCCACATGCGTGCTCTTTGGATCACTGATTTTTTTTTTTTCATTTTTTGTCATATAATGCCAAGCAATCTGGAAATAAGTCATTGTTGTTGTTTGTAATCCCTAAGATCCTAAAGACTGCTCTGATGAGTCTCCTGAGAATAGCATGTCCGGGATGACAGAGACTCACATTGGAGCTTGAAGACGTCCTACATGTTTTCGTTTGGGCACTGGGAAGTAACTGGCCCAGCTGCTATCAGAGCTGTTCGTTTATGCAGCCCTTGTTCCTGGAGGGACCTGTCTGCTGAAGGAGAAAAATGATGGGTCCAGTCCTGCCCCTTTGGACTTAAATACCAGGAGCTGTGTGTCATTCTTAGTAATTCAATGCTAGACATTCTGTGGGATTTTTGTGGGTTTTTTTTTTTTTTGGTCAATGTCAATTATTTAACCTTTTAGGTTAATTTCCTTACTTTCGCCCTCCATCTTTTTTTTCACATAAAATCCTGTCCATTAAAAGCAAGCTTCCCCAAATTGACAGCTTTCTACAAAATAACTGGCCGGTACTTTCCGAAAGTGTCAAGGTCACGAATGTCTGCCACAGATCAGAGCAGACTGAGAAGACGACAACCCAACACGGGGCTTGAAGTAGGATCACAGACCAGGAAAGGGCATTGGTGGGAAACTGGTGAAATCTGAGTCAAGACTGCAGTTCAGTTAATAGTTAATTTTTTGACACATCGTCCTACAGTGCGTAGGGTGTTAACACTGAGGGGAGCTGGGTGAAGGATAGAAGGCAACTCTCTGAGCTTACTTTTGAAACTTTTTGTTAAGTCTTAAAATTCTTTCAAAATAAAATCTAAAAGAAAAAACAAACTTCAAATGACAACAGCAAGGGGCTAAGGTTCCCAAAGCTGGTTGATTTAAACTGGACTTTGCAGACTCAGCCTGGGGCACCAAGAACCAGTGTCTCTGGGAGAGACCCCCGAAGTGCATCCTGACCTCCTGGGAGATTCAGATCCCTGACTTAGGAACAAGAAGGTGGAGGAGTAGGCGGATGTATAGTACCTCTCTCTCCAAGGATACATCAGGAATACACCTTCAGACACAGAGATGCGTGCAGAACAGCAGCTGAGAGCGGACAGGAGCACCTAGCCAGCGGAAAAGAATATATAGAACCATGCAAAACCTGGTAGGACTAAGGAGCCAGGAGGAAAAAACAGGAGTGTTGCTAGGACTGGACCTGCCCTTGGCGGGTGGGGGAACTGAAATTGCCCACATCAGGGCAACTGTCTGAGTCAGGAGAAACATTTAAAGCTGAGAGTGAAACAGCTGACCTGCAGCAGCCTAAATGGAATGAGAATCAGACAGTCCTTGCCGCAGCCATACCTATCCCGGACAGGAACGCTGGTCTCCTGGAAGGCGCAGATCCCTGACTTAAGTCATTGCCATCTGACTGCGATGCAGCAAAGCTGCTCAGGAAGGTGATGGCCTTTGTGGTGACAGGCCTGACCCAGAATTAAGTTCACTCACGCTGAGACGGCTCTTAGCAACATTTATGGTTGATGTGTTCAGTCACTAAGTTGTGTCCAACTCTTTGCAACCCAATGGACTGTAGCCCACCAGGCTCCCCTGTCCAAGCAAAAATACTAGAGTGGGTTGCCATTTCCTTCTCCAGGGGATCTTCCCAGATCAGGGATCGAACCCTTGCCTCCTACACTGGCAGGCGGATTCTTTACCACTCAGCCACTGTTGGGAGGCCCAACATTTACAGTATCAGGGACTTTCTACAACCGCTGGTGTGGCCACGGTCGTGGCTGTGCAGAGTCCCTACCCCACTTCCTGCCTACATCTGTAGCTATGTTCACATCCAGCGCTCCTCCACCATCTCTTTGGTTGCTAGCTAGGCACTGAGCAGACAGCAATCAGTGAAAATGCAAAAGCAGACTGCCTTTTATGAGTCACGCAGTGGGGAGGATGGGGGAGAGAGGGCGGAGCCTGGCCAGGGAGAAAAGAAATGAAACAGTTCCTCCATGGCTTTCTGGGCTCAGAGTTTTCAGCATTGTTGCAAGTCCTGGGCATGACTGAAATCCCTTCCCGCTTTTCAGATGAAGCCCAGCTCCTTAGTGCGTATCCGAGACGGCACAACAGTACTAGACACACACCGTGCTGACAGCCCAGGCTTCTGTGCACAGGAGCAAGCCACTGCACCGGAGTCCCGGGGGTAAAAAGAGAGGGACAAAATGGGTCTGGTCCACGGATTACAGCGGATCAAGTGAGGTGGACAGTGGTGCTCGGGGAGTGAGGTGGGTGATGGCAGCAAAGTGATACTGAGGTGGGTGTGTCTTCTGTGCACAAGCTCCTGGGTGACTTCCGCACGCAGCCCTTACACATCTACAGGCAGCTTCGTATTCCTACTGGGACCCTTGGGCACCAGTGTGAAGGGAAGGGGGATGGTGAGACCCCATCACAGGTGGCTCACTTAACCCTCACAACCGTCCCGGGAGGCTGGCATCACCACCCTTACTTGCTGGAAGAAGACAGGCTCAGTGAAGCCAAGCCATTTAAATGGGAGCCAGTCCCCTCTGTGTTATGACTGTGCAGATTCTCAAGCATAGAGATGGATTCCATCTGAACTTGGCAGCAAAGACGATGAACCACTGTCACCTCCTGTCAGTAAGGTGCTTGGCACTTTCTGAAGCCCCCTTCCGAGAACCCTCTGCTTTGCTCCCAGAATAGCTCTCTGACACAGAAAAGACAAAGTCTCATATTCCTCTCTTCCACGGATCCTCTCTTCTCTTGAACCACCACTCTGGGCAAAAGGGTGCCTGCCATTCAGACAAATACGGTGAGGGACACAGAAGCCAGCCCCCTTTTTCAACACGCTAGTTCGCAGTTTGGGAGAGCCAGTCAGTGCAGGGAAACACTTCCAAGCTCTTTCTGCTTTGCCTTTCTAACTCCAAGACTTGAGCTTTCCATTACATCAAAGTCCCAGCAACTCTAGAGCAAGGGGCTGCTTCCGCCCTCATGGGCTTGGGTGCGGGGCCTGTACACCCTGTTTTGGACCTGCCTCCAGGGCTCAGATTGGAGAAGGAAATGGCAACCCACTCCAGTGTTCTTGCCTGGAGAATCCCAGGGACGGGGGACCCTGGTGGGCTGCCGTCTATGGGGTCACACAGAGTCAGACACGACTGAAGTGACTTAGCAGCAGTAGCAGCCAGGGCTCAGGTGATTTGGCGTCTGTTCTGAAAGCACCGTCTCACTCCCCAGTCCCCAGACTCTAACTATGCCTCCCAGCTCACCCCTGGCAAACTCCCCCAAAGCCCCTTTCCTGGGTCCGTCCAGCCCTGCCTCCCAGACCCTCCCAATGAAGACCCGGGCTACAAATACCTTCCTCACTTCCCCATCTTCCTTTTCCAGTGCAAAGGGCTGGACACCCACCATAGGCTTAAAGTCGGCCCCAGTGGGTCAGTGAGCAGCTGTCAGCCCCATTCTCTCTGGCCACCCTACTCCTGCAGCCGGGAGTGGGCGCTGATGGAGTGGCACTTCTCCCCAGAGGCCCATCCCTTACATATCGGCTCTCTAAAATGCACTGGCTCGCCACCAGGTTTAGGAGACTTTAGCTCCTTCTCAGACTTATTCTATTTATCTTTTTGTCCTCTGGCCTGGGTGGGTGCCCTTAGCTGTCTTCAGAGGGGCAATCAGTCCAGCTTTAATGAGCTGGAAATATATTTAGGCTTTGAGTAAACAGTAATGATGTTGAGAAGACAAAAGTTTGATTGAGAAACTCTGGTCCTTTTACTAACATCTTATTCTACTGTATTCTAAGAGCATTCATTTTAACGCCTCTGGCTCTTTCCATTGTTAGCCCTATAAAAGAATATAAAATTTGTAAGTAGGGAAGAACTATGTAGTAACATGCAGGGAAATTTTTCTTAATGGGATTAGTGGGAAAATTTCTGGACATTTTCAAACACCACTTTGGAAAATTACAATTAACCTGAGTACTGATCAGAACTTTGGCCACTTCATGCAAAGAGTTGACTCGTTGGAAAAGACTCTGATGCTGGGAGGGATTGGGGGCAGGAGGAAAAGGAGATGACAGAGGATGAGATGGCTGGATGGCATCACCGACTCAATGGACATGAGTTTGAGTGAACTCCGGGAGATGATGATGGACAGGGAGGCCTGGCGTGCTGAGATTCATGGGGTCGCAAAGAGTCAGACATGACTGAGCGACTGAACTGAACTGATCAGATCCAGCACTCAATCTAATATTTTGTGAGGCATAGCTACCATTTTCCTAAAACAGGGTCAATAATTTTTCAGATTTGTTCAGCCTCCTTCTCCATGTAATTCTGTAACGTGATGGCATGGCAACGTCCCTCAATATGTCGTAAAAAAAGATCTTTGTTATATCGAATCAACATGAACATGTCACATGCCCTTCAAGAGGAATGGTGAAGCTTTGTAAGAGGTGGAATGAGAGTCCAGTCATTAAATCAAGTTAGAGTTCAGTGTTCCTTTCCCAGCAGCCCCTAGAATCAGACTTCTGGCCCCTCACACTGAAACACCATTCTTGTAAAGATGACCTAGCTTATATTCCTAAGACATTGGTGGATTGCTTGTAGGTCATGTCGAAGTGATCGCACTTTTATAGAAACATAGCCCTGAGCCCAATACTCCATGTTGACATCACAGGTGGGGCCCAGACTCCTCCTTGGAGAGAAACAGCAGGAGAGGGGGCATCCAGCCTCTCTCAGTGGGACAAGACCTGGGCTCCTCTGGGAAAGAGTAAAAGGCAAACCATGAGCCCCTAGTGCCCCCTCTGCTGTGACAGGCCAGGCTAACGGTGACATGCAGACGGCCACCAGGGCAGAGACCCTCTTCCGAAGATAAGTCCCAGAGAAAAGAACACAAGGGCCCTTTTCCTCCCCAGACCCCGAGCCTGTCCCGCAGAATCACAGTGGGAAGGAGACCTCAGATGCCCATCAGCTTTAAGGTTTCCACGGGAAGACCAACATTTGGGAGGCCTAAGAGAAAAAATAGCCTGGAGACAAAGTGTGTGTGTGTGTGTGTGTGTGTGTGTGTCTGTGTGTGTGTGTGTGTCTGTGTGTGTGTGTGCTCAGTCGTGTCTCTGTGTGACTCCATGGACTGTATAGCCCACTAGGCACCTCTGTCCATGGAATTTTCCAGGCAAGAATACCAGAGTGGGTTGCCATTTCCTGCCCGGACACAGTATGGGGTTGGTCAAAAAGTTCATTCGGACTTTTCCATAAGATGTAATGAAAAAACCCAAATTAACTTTTTGGCCAGACGGATACCTCCCCTGATATGATGAAAAGAAAAACCAAAAGATGAAAACAAAGGGCTTGGAGAATGCTCTCCTCGGTCACCTGCACCAGCTGATTCGAGAGCCTTGGCTAGATTCTGGGGGAGCATTTGAGGTGCATTTGTGTTGACATTTTACAGGCTAGACATCAACTGCACAATTCAAAACACTTTACTTATTGAGACCCTGATGGTACCAGCTGGGAAAACAGCAGAACAGAGCCTGGGAACTTCGGAATCCATTACAGTGCCCTGGGTGTGTTCCAACTGGCCGCATATTTCAGGCTTTAAGCAGGACTCTTGGCAGGGGTAAGCCTGGCCACCAGCATCAAACATGAAAGCAAAAGTTTAAGTATCTACGAGGAGTCTTGAGTGGCTTGCAGGTCATAAATTTCTAGGTTATGGGCTGGATTCAGTTTGGTTTCCTGCAACAGCTGGACTGTTATTGTCTTTAGCTAAATGAGTTATAGCCCAAATATGTTGGTTATTCATTTATCCACTTGCCTCATCGCCACCATTAAACAATCAAATCTGATGCAGCATTGTTCCAGGGTGAGGCCCCAAGCTGAACTTCATGTCAATTTTGCAAATTGGTTTTTTCTCGTTCCTTTAACTTCTTGTGAAAAGCTGGAGTTTACATCCCTTTATAAAGAATCAGAGTAACTTCCCCATCTCAAATTTCTGTGTATGGTGCCATCACTAATAAACGAAACCTGTCACAGATAAACACTTACATACATGCAGAGCTGTATTTGTTGTAGCAACTGCATCACGGGACAAAATATGTTTGGCTAAATAAAAAGAATATAGGGCTGTTTTGCATAAGATTGGAATGGAAACGATACCACAGGAAATTATTTTATGTCAACCACAAAAACAGGCAAAATATCTCTCTGGCCAGACTGAAGAGGAAAATTAATTATGACTGTGTTATTGTTCCCACTGACATTATGTGTCTCTCTAAGAATCTGGCGGGAAGGCAGGGCCAACACTCTTTGCCAACACAGACGTACAACCTATAGGAGGAGGACACGGCCGGGGACTCCAGGGACTGGCCAGGCCCCTGTCTCATGCAGTCTCCTTCTCTGAGATCCCTGGCCCAACCCTGCCCATCTTCTGGAGGGCAATCCCTGGCCTGGTATCCTTTCTTTACTCCGCCCCCATGGTCGACTCCCCACAAAGTGCTTTCCCTAGCTCTTCCCGATGGAGACTTTGCACTGAAGTTGTCTACTGGTACATGGTTTCTTCCATTTGGTTACTGGTTTAGTTAAGTAAATAAGAGAATGGTAATAAAGGACAAGGGCTTCCTTGGTGGCTCAGACGGTAAAGAATCTGCCTGCAATGCATTAGACCTGAGTTCGATCCCTGTGTTGGGAAGATCCCCTGGAGAAGGGAACGGCAACCCACTCCAGCATTCTGGCCTGGAGAATTCCATGGACAGAGGAGCCTGGCGGGCTACAGTCAATGGGGTCACAAAGAGTCAGAATGAGACATGACTGAGCAACTTGCACTTTCAATAAAGGACAGATACTGAGGATAATCTACTTAAGACCCCAAAAACCTTTCATAAATTTAATTTTTTTAAAAAAGCTACTTAAGAAAAAGATTTCTGATTATGAAAACAGCAAGAGAAAAATATGCAAATGATGTAGATAAGCCATACGTAACAGAAGAGACACAAACCACAAGAGGCTAGACCTTCCCAGTATGCAGAAAGAAAGTGAGTCAAAACATAAAGAATGCTATTCACACTCTTCAGAAAAGGCACGTGCTGGCCTGGCCTGGAGCACACAGTGTGGAGAGAGTAAGGGTGAGCTTCTGGAGAAGAATCTGCCCCCCAAGACGTGCACATCTGGGGACCCTGCAATTCCGTCTTGGCCTCGTATCCCAGGGCCACCTCCGCCTTACTGTGCTCAGGTCCCCTGGGGATCTTGTTAAATGTAGGTTCTGAATCAGCTGCCCTGGAGAGGTCCCTGTGAACGTGTGTTTCTAACCAGCCTCCAAGAGATGCTCATGTTGTCTGAGGAACAACTTTAAGTCGCAAGCCCCTAGTCAAGTTTTCACATGGGAGCACCAGGAGGATGGCAAAGCAGTGCCAGGAAATGTTGGAAAACGTAAAGACAGCGATGTTGGAGCCCACAAACATATTCTTCCAGATGTAAAAAGTCCCCCTGAACGATACGTTTCTATTTTAAAAATGGAGGGAGTGTGGCAGAGGCCGCACAGAGTGGAACAAGAGTCCTTCCAGTGACACCAACCACCCGGGGGCGCGGGGAGGACCCCACCGCACAGGCTCTCCGGTGGTCGGCTTGAGTCTGGCCTAGACACCGGGGGTTTTTAAAGCTCTGCAGAAGGTTCTACTGTGCACCCACGGTTGAGAACCACAACTCAAGAAGGTACTTGAAGCGTGTACCATCAGGATGGACCTCCTCTAAGGAGTGTGGCAAAACCAGCCTCCTATCTCACCGACTGAGAACCACAGCCCCCAACCCCCAAGTTCTGTAATTTGAGAGGCTCTGCTTCTCCCTGCAAGTGGTGTTGAGTGGAACCTACTTTTTCTGGAGAAAATGTCCCCTAGAATCTAAAGGCAATGATATAAAAGGGGCAGGGTCTGAGAGTCTGTGGCAATTCGGTTTAGTATTCTTTACCCTGGAAACATGCATGACAACGGGACAAACAGAACCAGGGCGTCCACAGTATGCAGCCCAAAATGCAGCCACCCCCCATGAGTGCAGGGTGGCACTGCATGGGGGGGCTCTGAGTTTGAGTTCTTACTGAACTCTTGACTCCTGAGAGGCACTCTCTTTTCACTCTGGAAGCTAAGACAAGGGGAGGCAAACAGGCATCCTTTTTATGAAACATCAGAAATCCCTGTCCTAGTCAGCATTCCTGGAGGCTGAGCTGGTGGAGACTCAAGCTGTCTCTTGAGTGACCAGTAGCAGGCCAAGGCTTGGGGCGGTAAGCTCTCTTCTGAAACACAGGAGGACCATGGCCATGTCAAAGGATTCAGAGAACCTGCTTCTTGAAGTGAGCCGTCCCTGTGAGACTCAGCTTGGTGCCCACGGAGGCGGCTCCACACCTGTCATTCAGTGGGTAGGAGCAGGTAACAGGGAGCAGGAAATATCCTCTATTTGGTAGGCAATTTAAAAAAAAAGCCTGATCAACGTAGGCTAACATGAGTGATCTTAAGCATCCTAATGACCGTAAAATCACCTGCCACCTCTGGGCTCACCTTCAGCATGTTCACGGGCAGCAGTGAACCACTGGGGAATAGTCTCCAGCCCAGAAAGTGGTCCCTGATGCTGGGCGAGGGGAAGAAATAGGGCCCCAGCAAAGCCCTCAGGGCAGTACTTGGCAACTGGCCCAGTGTATCCATCCCTGCACACCAAAGACACTGAAATGTCTTTCAGTGTCCCCTTTCAGACCTTCCTGGGGACAACGTGTGAACCAGGGGAGGCCTGACCAGACATGGCGAATACCGTGGACAGGCGGCTGCGGCACACCTCCTTCCCCAGTGGCCAGTGCTGACGGTCCACCACAAAATCCTTTCGTTGAAGACCACACGTGGGCCCTCCGGGCACCACGGACAATTCACTAAATCCCACCTCTGAGTCATAGGGTCATAGAGAGCCAGGAGGCAGCTCCCAGGAGGCCGAGTCTGGCGACCTAACTCCGAGGCACTTACGAGACTTCCGGTTGGCGCGGGAACGCTTCCTCTCCCGCGGCACCACTCGCTGACTGGGCACTTGGGTGGCCGACTTGACGATGCGGTCCATGATCTCATCAGCTGCATCATCCGTGACATTAGGCGAGTCATCCATGCCCATAGTCCAGGAACTAGCGGATCCTGAAGAATCAAACAACCAGAGAGCACGAGGTACTCAGAGAGGAGAACACAGCAAAGCCCGTCAGCAACAGAGCCCAGTGGAGCCGAGTCAGGGCGGAACCTGGCGGATACAGGGAGCTCACCCGTCCCCACTGCAGGGGCACCGCAGTGACCTGGGACCGTCACCCTCCGGGCTCTGGCCTTCCAAGAACCCACGCCAGTGGCACGTTATGCCATACTCTGTCACACAGCTGTGTCCCCATCTCTCACTGTTCTGGGTATGTCTCCACCTGCCAGGTCCTGTGGTCATGGGGGTGGGGGGAGGGTAGACTCCCGATGCGACATGGTGCCCTACACATCACAGATACCCAGTGATGCACTCCGGAAATGTCCGGAGATGTTTGTTACGTTTCAGCTGTCTATCTCTGGTTGAGTGTGCCTAGTGTATGTCAGGAGAAGGCAATGGCAACCCACTTCAGTACTCTTGCCTGGCAAATCCCATGGATGGAGGAGCCTTGTAGGGGGCAGTCCATGGGGTCGCTAGGAGTCAGACATGACTGAGCAACTTCACTTTGAATTTTCACTTTCATGCACTGGAGGAGGAAATGGCAACCCACTCCAGTGTTCTTGCCTGGAGAATCCCAGGGATGGGGGAGCCTGGTGGGCTGCCGTCTATGGGGTCGCACAGAGTCAGACACGACTGAAGTGACTTAGCAGCAGCAGCAGCAGCAGTGTACGTCAACTAACCCTAACTTCTCATTCAGTTAAATAAAAGTCAATGGATTTTGTAACGTATGGGTTCATCTTTTTTTTTTTTTTTTTTTGGATTACTTAGCCTTTAAAAATCATAACAGGATTGCCCTCTCCCATTAGGAAAGCGGAGATAACACATATTGTCTACTTTTCAAAATTTATTTGGTTGCACCAGGCTTTAGTTGCAGCACGAGAGATCTAGTTTTCTGACCAGGGATCGAACCCGGGCCCCCTGCATTGGGAGTGCAGAGTCCTAACCAACTTCTTTAACTACCAAGGAAGTTCCCAAACAACATTTTCTTTGGTACATTTATCTGCTTCCTGGCCAGAAAAAAAAAAATGTGTTTATAGCTATATGTTAGGACAGGCCCAGTCTGACATGAAAGCACCTGCCTCTAGACCAGCAAGAAGAAAGTACCACAAAAACATGGGTTCTCAAATCATATTAAACACTTAGAAACGAATGCTATTTTGATTCATTAAAAATGAACTTTGTGACTCATCAACTTCTTTGTGAAATCTCTTCTCTAAGATGGGAAATATGCTTCTGTAAGAAAAATAAATGTACAATGTGCTCAATATTGTGAATTTCCTCTGCTTACACTTCATAATAAAGAGCCTGCAAGTGAGTGTTCTCAGACTCTGTGTTTGTGGAACACAGGTACCCTGATCTTGACCAAGATCCAGTTAAAGCTGAAGAATAGTCAGCTTTTCTCAAACTACAGGGAAAAAATGTTAGTAAATATTTATCTTAAATTTTGAGTTCTATACTAATTTTTCAAAACTTTGGTATTTGGATATTAATGGAAATTGTAGGGAATTGTTGATCACAGCTCAATAGACTGTACATTTTATAGACTGAAAATATGTAATATTCTATAATTTAGTCATAATTTCTGCTAGTAAAATTCAGATGACTAAATTAAACACACAAATAATTCGTACTTTGCAAACGAGAACCAGGATTCCAGTGTTTGACCACTTGCATGTATTTGAGAACTGAGGCCATAGGACAATGATGTTTTCCGCGAACAAGGCTTTTGTTGTGGTCATTTTAAAAAAGTGCTTTGTTTTACGAGTAAGAGCATACTTACAACATTGGGATTTAGAAAATCAGGACATTTTTACTTTTTCTGCTTATACCTAATGGCAACTGATCTACTTGTTTCCATCGGAAGGTTAGTGTTTTCAGCATCATAAAACCCTCTAAAAATATGTTCTTCTCAGAAATTAATTTTTGAAATTGATAAATTTTTCTGTATTCTCAGGCTGGTCTAGGTGTTCTAATCGAAGGCAAGAGTCCTCACGGCAGCAGAGCTCTCAGACGGGGCTCGGCAGAGCCTCTAAACCACAGCCCTCCTCACAACAAAGCCATCAACAGAACAATTGCATTTTACCCAGCAATTTCCTTTTTTCCCTTTTCTCTATTGATTTAAAATTCAGTGCCCCATTTTGAAATGCCAAGCTACCCTTCCCCAAACACACAAAGCTCAGGCAATTGTCTTTGCTCATAATGCAATATAACTAACTGGCTCCTGAAATGAGCCGGAAATGAAGGCATCATCTGATCTTTCCACTGAGAACTACCTATATGTCCATCTTACACGCTCTTGGGGAACTGCTTGCACCGTGACATGTCAGGAGATGCCCACAAGGAGTATGTGGCCATCTGTCCAGGACCATCAGACTCAGTTCTGTGATGCTATCATTCTCTCATGACCTCAGTCTCGGTTCTGCTTCCTCGTCTCCTCTCCTCTTGGTTACTTTCCTCACTGCCCGATTCCCAGTGAAGCCCGTTCTTGGTTGTGTACATGCTTCCCTTTCTGGGACTTGTGCACACACATACAGCCACAGGAGAACACCGCCCATACCTTAGACTCCAAGGGGGCTCCCCAGGGTCTCCCAGGTGCTAGCCAGACATTGATATATACTGAGATGTCTGTGTAACTTATCATATATAATATATGCAAATAGAGAAAGATATGGTGGAGCAGATAAAACATTACAGACCATGATAGTACCATGTCATTTTAATTGGACTTCATTTTTTAAAAAATATGCAAATTGTAGTTTGAAAAAACACACTGCAACTAATTTTTCCCTTAAAAATCTAACAAAGAAGTGGTCTAAAATGAAAATAATTATATCCAAATAGATATTATATCACTGTAATAAACATCTACCTACATTTCTAAAAGAGTTTCCCTGGGTATAGATTTATAACGGGTTAGAAACTTCTTTTTTTCTTCGGCAGTTTTAAAGCTGCCATTCCACTTTCTTCTGACTTTCATAGTTTCAGCTAACAGTGAGTTATCATTCTTACTGTTGCTTCTCAGAGAGCACACTCTTCTCTCTCTGGCTGTTTTAAAGATGCTATCTTTCTCTTTGGGTCTTGGAAGTTTGTCTGTGTATGCCTAGGTAGGGTTTTCTTAGTATTTCCTCTCCTTGGATTTGTTGTTTTTCTCTTTAAATATTTGTCTTTGCTTTGTGGCATGCTGACTTCTCCTGTCGCACAGCATGAGCTCTAAAGCACAGGGCTCAGTACTTGCGGCACACAGGCTCCCCCCGTTGTGGTGCAAGGGCTGCTCCGAGGCAGGTGGGATCTCAGTTCCTTGACCAGGTATCTAACCCATGCCCCCTGCATTGGAAGGCGGATCCTTAACCACTGGACCACCAGGGAAGCCCCTCCCTGGCCTTGCCACCTCTCTAAAATATGTGGATTGCTATCTATCATGAGCCTTTGGAAAATTCTCACCCATTATTTCAATTATTACTTCTTACCATTTTTTCTTTCTGATACTCCAGTTACATATATGTTAGACCATTTGACTGTGTCCCACCTATCTCTTCTGGTAAAGAATCTGCCTGAAATGCAGGAGATATGAGTTAGATCCCTGGGTCAGGAAGATTCCCTAAAGGGAATGGGTACCCACTCCGGTATTCTGACCTGGAGAATTCCATGGACAGAGGAGCCTGGCAGGCTACAGTCCACAGGGTCACAAAGAGTCAGCCATGACTGAGCGATTCTCACTTCATCCCACTTCACTGATCTCTTACATTTCGTTCCATTCATTCTTTATCACCATGCTTCAGTTTGTTTATTTTCTACTAATCTATTTTGTTTGAATTCACCAACCTCTTTTGCGGGTACCACTCTGCTGTTAAACCCATCATATCAGTTAATCATTTCAGATATCTTCTTTTTGGTTCTAGAATTTCCAGTTGATTCTTTTAAATAAATTTCAAACTTTTGATCAATCTGTCTCTATTTTCCTTTATTTTTTTTAACAACTATAAATGGCTAAATTTGACTGCAAATTTCAACATCTGGATCACCTGGGGATCTGCTGCTCTAGTCTACTTTTCTTCTTCTTGGTCACACTTTCTGTTTTCCTGGCTCTTAATTTTGACTATGGACTGTACTTTGTGTAGAAAAGAATGCAGAGTCTGAAGTCAGTGTCATTCCCCCCTAGTCTTTACCCTTTCTGTTAAGCAGACATAGTGAAGGTCTGAGCAGTTCTTGTGTTAGTCGCTCAGTCATGTCTGACTCTTTTTGTGACCCCATGGACTGTAGCTCACCAGGCTCCTTTTGTCCACAGCATTTCCCAGCAAGAATACTAGAGTGGGTTGCCATTTTCTTCTCCAGGGGATCTTCCCGACCCAGGGATCAAACCCGTGTCTCTTGCATTGGCAGGTGGGTTCTTTACCACTGAGCCACCCAGGAGGACTGAGCAGGATTGGGGCCAAATAGCAGTTTTCATTGAGAATCAGTCCATCTCTGTCTTTAACTATCTGTATGCATGTGTTGAAGGTGCTTACTCTAAATTGTCTTTGTTTCCTCAGAACTTCAAGACTGCAGGAAAATTTCTACAGCCTTTCTGACACAGCCTCCCACTCCCCACCTCCCCAGACTGCCCCAGTACTTAGCAAATGTCCCATGAAGAAAACTGTCTGCATTTGAAGCTTCTCTAGCTCCATCCTCTTATGCCAGCTCACATGACTACTGAAAGTTCCGCTGGATTCTCTTCACTATTAAAGTTACTCTGCTCACAGCAAATCTAACTCTCAGCCTGGGCCCAGACAAGGTGAATGCTCTCAGAGAGGTGCCCTCAGCTCACCCAGAATTCTAGTTTGTCTAGTTCTCTCTCCTTTCACAGTTCTCTGATGTATTCTGAAGGAAAGTTTTTGTTATTTTATTATAGTTTCTAGTTTACAGTAGCAGGGGTGGTGACTTGCTACTCCCTGTGACAAGCCACCTGGAAGCAGAAGTCTCTGCAAGTACAGAGAGACTGAACCACTTTCCTTTCTAGTCCTTTTCATCAGTTAGTGAAAATGAACCCACATTGCACAAAGCCAGCAATATCTTTTTCTTTTTGTCCTTTCCACTATGGAAGGGTTTTCTCTTTTCAAATTAGCACAACCCATTATGTTCCATTGCAAGGAGATCAAACCAGTCAATCCTAAAGGAAATCAACCCTGAATATTCATTGGAAGGACTGATGCTGAAGCTGAAGTTCCAATACTTTGGCCACCTGATGCAAAGAGCTGACTCATTACCAAAGTCCCTCATGCTGGGAAAGATGGAAGGCAGAAGGAGAAGCGACCACAGAAGACAAGATGGTTGGATGGCATCACTGACTCCATGGACATGAGTTTGAGCAAACTCCTAGAGATGGTGAAGGACAGGGAAGCCTGGCATGCTGCAGTCCATGGGGGTGGCTAAGAGTTGGACATGACAGTGACTGAACAACAGCAAATTATGTTCCATTATAAAGAGACCTGGGTTTGATCCCTGGGTTGGGAAGATACTCTGGAGGACAGCATGGCAACCCACTCCAGGATTCTTGCGTGGAGACTCCCCATGGACAGGGGAACCTGGCAGGCTACAATCCTCGGGGTCGCAAAGAGGCAGACACGACTAAGTGACTAAGCACACAGCACAGCGATATTGGACTCCACCTTCCAGGGTGGCTTTCATTGCACCAACCTGCAGCAACGAAGGCACCGCAGTTCGACTCATGATGGCTGGAGTCACTGCAGTGCAGGTGCTCATGCTGCCTTTGATCTCCTGGTGGCCACGGTTAGCCTAGGAGACAAAGCCTACAAGAGCTGCTGGGGCACAGGCAGACTCATGCATAGGAGGCCCTAGGCCTTTTGGGAGCCAGTGATTCCCAACCTCACACCCAACAGTGCAAAGCTGTTTTATTTTATTCTTATCCTTGCTTTACGCTTTGTCTAGACTGACAGTCTCTACTGCTCATCATTTAATGGTATTATTTTCTTCACCTTCTGACCTCACCAACTTTCTTCTCTCCTCTTACATTCTTTCTTGTTTACATACTCTTTCTCTCCTGTCACTTCTTAATTGATCTGAGAAATGGAGGCCTTTTATAGCCAGCACTGGCCAAGAAGAGGGCACCTTTCTTTCCACATAGAAAACCAAACAATCAGAATGTCCCACACCAAGTACTCAGGGCTGTGGTCTGTCACAGTTGCATCTGTCTGCTTTTGCTCACCAAAAGATTGCCTGTGCCTTGCCAAATCGTAAGTTATTTTCTTTTCCTAATTCCACATCAAACACTACCTGAGAATCAGAGGGGTCAGAAAGACCAAATCACAGAGAACCTAATCTCTGATGCTTTGATGTGAACAGTAACACCTGCATGTATCTGGGGTCTAGTCTGGAATTTAGATTGTAGCACACGGGCTGACTGCTCTATTTATCATCTGTGTCTCAGTCAGGATAATGGGGAAGGGTGGAGGCAGGCATCCCTTCTTCCAGCATATTCTTAGCTGTCTATCAAAGAAAAAGCCCCGTGAAAGGTCCAGCATTAAGAAGGGGAGAAGGAACTAAATTCAGGGACACTGTCAGTCAATTCAGTTGCTCAGTTATGTCCAACTCTTTGAGACACCCCATGGACTGCAGCATGAAACCCAGGCTTCCCTGTCCATCACCAACTCCAGGAGCTTCCTCAAATTCATGTCCATTGAGTCAGTGATGCCATCCAACCATCTCATCCTCTGTCGGCCCCTTCTCCTCCCACCTTCAATCTTTCCCAGCATCAGGGTCTTTTCAAATGAGTCAGTTCTTCTCATCAGGTGCCAAAGTATTGGAATTTCAGCTTCAGCATCAGTCCTTCCAATGAACATTCAGGACTGATTTCCTTTAGGATGGACTGGTTGGATCTCCTTGCAGTCCAAGGGACTCTAAAGAGTCTCTTTCAGCATCACAATTCAAAAGCATCAATTCTTCAGCGCTCAGCCTTCTTCATGGTCCAACTCTCACATATGTACATGACTACTGGAAAAACCATGGCTTTCACTATATGGACCTTTGTTGGCAAACTGATGTCTCTGCTTTTTAATATGCTGTCTAGGTTTGTCATAGCTTTTCTTCCAAGGAGCAAGACTCTTTTAATTTCAGGACTGCAGTCAATGTCTGCAGTGATTTTTGGAGCCCAAGAAAATCAAGTCTGTCACTGTTCCCACTTTTACACTCTAAAGCATTTCAATTTGGGCAATAAATACATGGCTTCCTCTAGTCTGTGTCAACAGTATGTGCTAAGCAAACACCAAGAGGACAAAGTCCATCCTCCAGGAGTTCATCCTCTTTAGTTATAAAGTTTGGAAGTTCCTGAGACCTAACCTGGGGTCTCAGGAGTGCGTGGTGAGGTGGAGAGCGTGGAGGAGGTGGACTCTGGCGGTGACAGGACAGGCAGAGGAGAGGGGCCAGCAGGAGCCATGGTGGGGCCTCAGGGAGACACAGGGTGTGCAGAGTAGGGTGATGCACACCCCGTGGGACCAAGTGAAAACCAAGTGTGGGGGCCAGGCGGGGACTGGACCCCAGGGGACCTCAGCATACCACACGAATAGCATGGGCTGGACCCTGCAGGCAGCGAGGAACTTAGGAAGGTAAATGTGGCATCAGCCCAGACCAGGGGAACACGGGGAAGCACTCTCAGATGCGAAAGACATCTTAATTCTTAATCCAAGTTAAAAATCCTTTCCAACTTATGAAACAAACTTGGAAACTCTTATCTGTCTTTACCATCTTGAAGCTGAGTTTCCTCTCTGCTCCAAGGATTTAAAAGGCAAAAAGGGACAGCATTTTAATTCAAGGGTCAGCAACCTTTTTCTGTACGCTGCCCAAGAGGAGAAACATTAGGTTCCACGGTCCCAGCAGTCTCTGTCGCAACCCCTCGACTTTGCCTGCAGTGCAAAAGCAGCGTAAACGGCACATATACACAGAAGGAAGGTGACTGTGTTCCACTAAGACCTTACTTCCAAGCGTAAATGGCCAGCTCAATTTGGCTTGGAGGACGTAGTTTGCTGATCTCTGGTTGTTTTTAAAAAATATTTGTCTTTATTTGGCTGTGAACTCTTAGTTGTGGCATGTGGGAACCAGTTCCCTGACCAGGGACTGAGCCAGGCCCCTTGCACTGGGAGCACAGAGTCTTAGCCACTGGACCACCAGGGAAGTCCTGCTGATCTCAGCTTTAAGCCACAAGGGTTCGTTCACAGTACTCATGCCTCCTGTGTGAACTAAGCTGTGCTTGGGGGAAAGTTGCTGGTTTCCAAAATGAAGCTACGAAGGCAGATCACAAAGGTGAGAGTGAAGGAAAGTGTGATGACGTCAGTATAGAGAGCCCCGGGGAGTGGACCACCCACTGCCCGGACAGACACACAGCTACCTGGACCCTGTAGGGGGACCCGACACCACGGGCACCACCCCGGAAGACAGCTTTACCTCGGCTCGCACGGCTGCGGGTACGGACGCCCAGCGCCGGGGTGGCGTCCTCCACGGCAGGGGACGAGGTCTTCAGCACAGCCTTCATGTTCTCGTGCTCAGCAGCATCCTCCGCGTAGCTCAGACCCTGCGGCTGGCTCGGGGGCGCCGGGGAACCGCCAGAGAACTTGCCAGACTGCAAGAGCAAGGGGGTTACGGCATGAGGTGACGCCCCCAAAACCAACTCAAGCTCAGCAAACCTCCAGCTGAGGAAAGCCTTCTCTGTCTCTCTCTATTTTTCTTTACGAGCATTTGGCAGATGCATTAGTGATGGCAGTCAGTGAGGGCGTCAATGAACTGATGACAGACGGCTGCATGTGGGGCAAGTTCCCTTATCAGAAAGAGAAACCTTGGTCCCAGAAGGACCACACCCATCCCTCTACTGTAATGTGTCTCCCGGCTCACTGCAGATTCCCTAAGGGGAAGCCGGCAGGGGGCGATGGACTGCAACTCTGGGAAGAACTCAGAAACCAAATCTAACACCAAAGGCTGGATGTGAGTATTGAAACATGCCTGTTAATCAGATACAGTGTGATTTATTTTTTCAAATGTGGTGCCAGAAATCAGTTAAAGCATTTGTATGGATCACTTATTATGGTAGAATTTTAAAACTGGGATTCAGGTGCAGAATCTTGTCCCCCTCGCTTTACAGAGAAGGAAACTGAGGCCTTCCAAGATGGAGGGATTTGCCAAAGGCCCCAAAAGAGTTTGATTCAGGGCCCAGATCAGAACATGGCCCAGAAATCCGTGCTGAAACTGGTGTCTGGCAACACTTACTTCCTTCTCGTTGTGTCAAAAATGTAGTTGTTTTCACAAGCATTACACTCCCATGATGAGATTCTCTAATTCTAGGCTAAACAAAGATAGAGTGTATGTTTTATAAGAGGTATGCTAGACTATCGGGCCATATGCACACACAGCCAAACATCTGGTTGAAAAATAAAGAGTCCGCTAGAATAACACTTGCAAAGAGCAGCTCCATCCATCCCTGGCTTCCTCTTTTTACCCACTCTCTCAGCCCTGGTGCTGAAGCCCAGGGCACAGTCGTGGCTCGTACCATCTGCGTGGCTCCTTCCTCATCCTTGGTCTGGGCAGCCCTGCCCTGGCCTCTGGCTCTGGCATCTGTACCAGGGTCAGGGAAGGAGCCACCACCCATCCCACCCCTCGTCCATCTGTCCAGCGGGAGGAAGAGATTGGCTGACCCTGCCACCCTTGACAGGGCCTGGGACTCGGGGACAGCCGGGAAAGTGCAGTTTCCCTTCAGTCAGTCCCTGGGACACACACCACGAGAACCCAGTAAGGAGGTTAGTGATCACACGGAAACCCAGCAGAAAACAGTCATGCGAGGTTTAATGCACTGAACAGGGCTGGCATGTTATGCCGCTCACGTCAGGTTAGATTCTATGGCACACTTGGGAGGGTCACGCATGGCATTCTCCATGTTTATAAACATCCTACCTCAACTTCGTCTTCTTCGTCAGTCTACTCGAGAGGACAGGACAGGATGGGAAAGACAGAAGGGATGCTCAGAAGGCACAGAAGTCAGCAAAGATGAGATCATCTCAATGCCACATCAAATTCCAATAAAAGGACTCAGCCGCCGCAAGCAGGGATACCCTTCTTGATGTGAGTTGCCGAGTCCTGCCTGCATAGCCCTCCTGTCTGGACACTCTCTGAGAGTCCCAAGACCAGTCTTGACCAAGGTCAGGCCAATTTCCTGAGGCTGCCTAGGAGGACAAAAACTGGTTCACCTGGTCCCCTAACCGTTAAAGACCTCTGTGGTCTGGCCATGGGCTGACCATGGTCAGCTGGCTGGTCACTGGGCTGGCCATGTCCCAGGGAACCCAGCACCGCCTGCCAGCCATCAGGACCTCCCTCTGCCTGTCTCCATCCATCCACTGTGTCCCCTCCTCTCCCTCCGGTGCTGAGCCTCTCCTTGCCCAGGCTGCCAGGTCTGGGTCCCCCTGAACCCGTCTACACACAGGCCACTCAGAACAAGCGGGACCAATGCCTGGGCAGGACGGGTCCCCTGACTCTTTCCTCAGAAACGTCAAACGATTTTTAAGATCTTACCTGTCCCTCATGGAGGCTGTCTGAACTGACACGCCATTCTTTTAATTATCACCAGCCAAACTGCTTTAAGTAACCAAATAAAATATTCCTTTTCCAAAAATAAATTGAGGATGAAAGTCATGTCAATTTCTTAATTCTAAATCAGACACACCCTTAATTTAACTTGTGTTTCCACTGAGGTTACAAGCCAGGACAGCAAATTAGACGCAGGTTTTTGAGAACTGACTAAACTTTTGGGAGCCGAAATGACAAAATGCTTCCAGTTCTACACTGCCTCCAGGCAATCAGCCTTGTGATGAGAGACGACTTTTTTTTTTTTTTGTAAATCTTAGAGCTTCTTTAACTGGAGAGTTGGCGTTGTCCCAGTGATTAGCACACGTGCTTACCTCCAGCCCTCTCAATACCCACCAGTCACTAGCGTTTGCTTTTCACAGAAGAGGAAGCTGGGGTTGGAGAAGATTCAGGGTCTCACCCAGGAGGACCACGGCCCTCGGCAGGGCTGTAAGCGTCCTGGGATGGACAGCCTACGTTCTCACTGCCCGTCCAGGGTGTGATGAAGGCAGAAAGGGCCACAGTTGCCTTGTGCTGTCTTGTCTATGCCCCGTGTTGCCTGGAACTAGTTTAGGACACAGGGGAAAAGGCTTGAGTTAAGTTCTCACGGATCCTTACATGGCAGGACTCCTGGAGAGTAAGAAAGGAGGCCTTCTGCACATTCAGAAATAGAGAAAGAAGAGTGGGGACGGACGGGCATGTGAGAACAGGTGTGGGGCTGACTGTGAATGCGGGGTCTTTAGATTTTACCCAGACTTCTCTGTGCCTCATAAAATGATGGTTTTCCTAAAGTCCTCTCTGTCTAATTGCAACCACTTCCATCCTCATTATTCAGCATCTATATTAAAAATGACTTCCCACAGTTTTCTCTAAAAGTCACTCCCAGCTCTGATGCTCAGGGGTTCTGCGACTCTCTATTGCCTGCTTTTGTCTTCAGTCGTGCATATGTCGTTTTCTACCCGGATCATGACACCCGTGGGGTACAAGTTTCTCTGCTACTGTACTCACATCTTCCTAGGATTGGTGGGCACACAATGGATGCTTAACTGACAGCTGGAAAAACCTGAAGCTGCGTACTTTGCGTCGAGTGACAATACCCTAATCTTCCAGCAGATGGCAATCTTTCTACATGAATGGTGCCACTCGTACCATCAAAAACAAGGGCCACCTTGAGGGTGAACCCTGAAGAAACCTGTGCTGTCCAGATTTCAATGCAAATTTAAATAGTTTTGAATCCAATCCTAGAAACATTTACCCCTGTTTATAAATAGGAGGACTAAATATTTTCAGAAAAGGACACAATTTAAAAATTAGTGGGATCTGTAAAAAAAAAAAAAAATCTCAAGAATTTGGCAAGAAATTCTGATGTGTTTTCATAACTATAAGCATATTGAGTTTGTATTTTTCACACTCCAATGTGTCTCATTGCCACAAACATAAGCACTTCCCTTTTTAAACTTTTAAAAATAATACTTTGGAATGAAATGTAGGCCACAGTTTGCCCAAGTGGGTTCAGTTTGCTTCTTGATTCACTGTCTTTCCAGGAAGCTGAAGATCCAATTGAACCCAGATTTTAGGAGAGGACATGGAACACTCAGCTGATGGCACTGGTCTTCAGAACAATCTGTAGAAAGGGTCCCTTCTGCAGAAATGTGATCTGGGCACTCCCTAAGGATTCAGCAAATTCCAAGGAAAAAAAGGATCAAGTGTAGGGTTAATGGTAAGGAGACTAGTCCCTGGTTCTCCTTCATAATGCCTTAAAATTGAAACACAATTTCTAAGATAATTCATCTGAGAAGGTCACACCCCTCAGGAATATGACTAGCAATCATATTTCCTATTATATGTCTTACAAGATGATTGACCACCATGGGCACAGAAGGCAGCCTCAGTGAGGTCTTCTTAACTGAGCGTATTCCTCCCCAGAGAAACCTGCCTAACTTGGGTTCAGCAGAGGCTTGCAACCCCCATGATGAGGTCACTCCTTGTGTCTTAATCCTTTACCTACTCTGTTCCCTGGATCTGAGGGGCACTGTGCTTCTCAGATAGGTATAAAGAGGGGCGGAGCCTAGCAGGCCACAGTCCGTGCAGTCGCAAGGACTCAGACATGACTGAAGTGAATGAACACGTTTCATCAAGGCCCAGCAGCAAGAGGCACCTGCGCTGTGTGTCTTTGTCTCTGGCATCTTCACACAGCACTTTGCCCTCCACACGGCGTCCACGGTGTGTGTGGGCTCGGTGCTGAGGTGGAAGAGATGCAGGACAAGCCCAGGGGCTGGGGAGGCATGCAAGTGTGCAGGGCTCCCCAAGGGGCCATCAGAGACTCCTGCTAAATTCACTGTCCTCTGGGCTCTCCTATCTTCTAACTCAAGGGACTGCCAAGAGCCCATAAGATTATGTCTTTGAGCAACTACATCAGTTATTTCTCCATTCAAATGCCTAGAATGGGTGGTCCATGTGTCAACTGATTGATTATGTAATATTATCCTGATTATTAAAATCCTGAATCAATTCTCAAATCAGAACCTTTGTCTTCCTCTGGTGTCATTATCTTTTAGACTTTTTCTTCTCCTCTTTCAATTCTAGTCACTTCACAAAGGTTGAAAATGGAATCAAGTATTCAACGTCATTAGCAGTACTCTTGCCTGGAAAATCCCATGGGTGGAGGAGCCTGGTGGGCTGCCGTCCATGGGGTCCCTTAAAGTCGGACACGACTGAGCCACTTGACTTTCACTTTTCACCTTCATGCACTGGAGAAGGAACTGGCAACCCACTCCAGTGTTCTTGCCTGGAGAATCCCAGGGACGGGGGAGCCTGGTTGGCTGCCGTCTATGGGGTCGCACACAACTGAAGCGACTTAGCAGCAGCAGCAGCAGCATCACACAGCCCACCAAGTTAATTACTTTGTATGATAGGTTAAAGTTCCTCCACCAGCCACCCCTCCTTAATTTACAACTTAGTTTGAAGTTTGTTATATTTCAGATTTTCACCGAAGTGGTAGAGGGACAGTTTAAGAGCATCTTTTAAAAGAGGCAAATTTTTTTCACAATCAAAAAAAGAGAAAAGTGCAGCCTCTAAACTGTGGAGAGGTTCTATGGTTGATCAGACATTCAGAATAAATGACGTAAAGAAACTGACTTCATGAAACTTACATCAGTGATCATCTTCCCCCGGGTCTTGTTTCTCTCTCTGTGGTTGGCCCGTTTCTGTTTCTGCTGCAGAACTCTCTCCCTGGTGGTGCGGTACTCCAGTGCAAACTCACTGATGATCCTGCAGAACTTGTTTATGTTCACTTCCCGAATCGCATACGGTGGGTGGCCCATAAAGAGGAGAAAGGAGTGGAACCTGCCATGAAGAAACAATGGTGGCAAGGACTTCAGATTTGAGGAACAAAAATCGGCTGTCTGCAGACTTTCAGTTAAAAAGAAAACCAAACACCCAAAGACATTGTTCTTCGTTCTTGGGGTTCTTTGAGGTTAAAGAGTGAAACAAAGGTCTGTCTAGTCAAAGCTATGGTTTTTCCAGTAGTCATGTATGGATGTGAGAGTTGGACTATAAAGAAAGCTGGGTGCCGAAGAATTGATGCTTTTGAACTGTGGTGTTGGAGAAGACTCTTGAGAGTCCCTTGGACTGCAAGGAGATCCAACCAGTCCATCCTAAAGGAAATCAGTCCTGAATATTCATTGGAAGGACTGATGCTGAAGCTGAAACTCCAATACTTTGGCCACCTGACACAAAGAAACTGACTCACTGGAAAAGACCCTGATGCTGGGAAAGATTGAAGGCGGGAAGAGAAGGGGCCGACAGAGGATGAGATGGTTGGATGGCATTACTGACTCAATGGACATGAGTTTGAGTAAACCCTGGGAGTTGGTGATGGACTGGGAGGCCTGGCATGCTGCAGTCCATAGGGTCACGAAGAGTCGGACATGACTGAGCGACTGAACTGAACTGAAAGAGTGAAAATGTAACCAGAAGTCAAGTTCAGCTAACCTTCTCACTGATGGAGGTGGTATGTTTTCAGGAGATTAAGTACTGTTTCCTTCTTATCTGTGTTTTAATGTTTTTTTTTTTTAATTGGTGTGTAAAACTTTTATAAGAAAAATGATAAAGTACTATTCTAAGAAAGGGCTTCCCTGGTGGCTCAGCTGGTAAAGAATCCACCGGCAATGCGGGAGACCTAGGTTCAGTCCCTGGGTTGGGAAGAGCCCGTGGAGAAGGGAAAGGCTACCCACTCCAGTATTCTGGCCTGAAGAATTCCATGGACTGTATAGTCCATGGGGTCGCAAAGAATCAGACACAACTGAGCGACTTTCACTTTCACTTTTAAGAAAAGTATTGCACGTTTTCTAGCTCATATGAAAACTGAGTAGGGGTAAAGAAATGCTGCTTAGCAATTTTAGAGGAGTTAAATGAATAGATGGAATTGACAGGAACATATTTTGAATAACATGCTAATTAATGATTTGTAAAAAGATGTTTATAAGCAAATAAAATTTATTTCATCTATTTAGTATATAAATTAAAGTCATTGAATTCTATTTACTTAAAACTTTTAGAAAAGAAAAATGAACAAAGATGTATCTAATTTTTAGTTATTCAAGAAATGAGAAAGAAGCTACTAGGAGACAAAGGGAAATTTTTGTGTACAACAAACAGTATATATAATTGATATCACTAATTGTAGAAAAAAACATTTTTGATCACTTAATTTATACAGTTTAAAAGGGGTTTGGTATGTTTTTCAAATGAGGGACAGTAGATTAGTCTATTTGTGAAGAATACTAAAGGAGAACATACAACATAAAATTAGAAAGGGATAGAAAAATGCTATTTACAACCAAAAATGCTAGTTAAAACCATAAAACTAAGAAGAAACAAACTATAAAAATTCATGACTTTGTATTAGAAAATGATTTCTTAGATATGATAACAAAGGCATAGGCACCCAAAGGAAAAAAAATAGACAAACTGGACTCCATCAAATTTAGAAACTTCAAAGGATACTCTCAAGATTGAAAAGACAACCCAAAGAATGGAGAAAATATTTGTGAATCATGTCTAATAGGGATTTGTGCCCAGAATACATAGATAAATCTTACTACTCAACACTAAAAAGACAAATAAAAAATTAACAAAAGATCTGAATAGACATTTCCAAAAAGATTATTGGCACATAGTCAATAAGTACATGAAAAGATGCTGAACACTGTTAGTCATTAGGGGGATGCAAATCAGAACCGCAGTGAGACACCACTTCACATTCACTATGATGGCTATAATACAAAAGACGGACAAGCACAAGCATTGGTGAGGATGCAGGGAAATGGGGGCCCTCACACAGTCCTGGTGGGAACGCAGAATGGTTCAGCCGAGGTGGAAAAGACAGAGCTCCTACAGAGTTAAACACGGAGCCACTCTGTGCCCCAGCAGTTTCATCCCTGTGTGTGCGTGCTAAGTCCCTTCCTTGTGTCCAACTCTGTGCAACCCCATGGACCGTAGCCCACCAGGATCCTCTGTCCACAGGATTCTCAGGCAAAAATACTGCAGTGGGTTGCCACGCCCTCCTCCAGGGGATCTTCCTGACCCAGCGATCAAATCCACGTCTCTTAAGTCTCCTGCATTGGCAGGAGGGTTTCTTACCACGAGCGCCACCTGGGAAGCCCCTTCATTCCTATACACTTATTCAAAAGGAATGGAACTATGGGTCCACACAAAACCTACACAAACCCCATGACAGCCCTATTCGTAACAGCCCCAAAGGGGAAACAACCCAAGTGTCCATCAACAGATGAATAAACAAGATGTGGCGTCTCACTCAAAACTGGCCCCACTACCTCTCTGACCTCACTGCCTAGGACACCAGTCACGCTTGACTCCTCATGATTCTTTGAACAAGCCCACCTCAGGCCCCCCATGTGGTGTGTAGGGGACCCTCAGGGGACACAGCTGAGAGCCTGCAGCATCCGTGAGGAGGGGCAGGCGGCCACTCCACTGGGAGGACCACAGGCTCTGACAAGGCCTCCATTGTCAGTTCTTCCCTACGCCCAGAGCATTCTTGCCACAGACAGCAGCCTGGATTGCTCTGTCTTATCCCTCAAGTTCCTGCCCGAATATCACCTCCTCAAGAAGCCTCCCCCAATCATCCAAATAAAACAGCACCTCCCAGTCACTCCCTGTCACAAATGTACTCTTTAATCTTTCTTCCTGGCTCTTATTAGTACCTGACATTGTACCCTGGAAATATGACATGATATTAAACGTATTAGGATAGGATACTATACTATATGAATATATGTAAGATGAATCAAGGGAGAACCAATCAGATCACAGCTGGGTCCTCTTTCATACATAAATACAACCCAAGATTCCTTATCCTCCACTTTTTAGAACATTGTTTTTATCTAGAGGGGATCCAATCTTAACATATAAATTGGAGATATGATTCAAATATACATTGTGCAAACAGAGAAGAAAGTACATTGTATGCTTGAAAAAAAGACTCATGTCCATTTGAGCAAAGAGACTGTGGCCTTCCTAGAGAAGAGCAAAATGAGTGTACCTTTAAGGGAGTAAAACATTCGAGGGAATTTTTTTTTTAACTGGAATATAACTGGTTTTCAATGTTGTGTTAGCTTCTGCTGTAAACAATGTGAATCAGCTCTATATGTACATACATCCCCTCCCCCTTGAGGCTCCCACCCACCCATCCCATCACACTGGTTTGAGGGATTTTTGTTAATTAAGTTTGTAACTTTCAGAACACATGGCAAGAAAGTCTTAAGGTTACAGAGGCGCTAGTTCCTCTTATCAGTGTTCTGAGGCACAAACCAAACATCTCTGACCGTCTCCACCATCCCCTCTTGCCTTCACGTGTGTCCATGAGTGCGGTATCTGGCTGAGGGTGGGGAGAGGTGGATTTGGGGGCACCAGGAAGCCAGTGTGGGTGTACACTTGTTTTCCACCTGACTTTCCCCACAGAATGTGGTGGTTCTCCATGCCTCCCAGGAAAGCCTTCCTCCCAGCTCTCACCTGGTCCCTCTGCGGGGCCTGCTGTGGTGTAACTACAGCCAGTGACTCTGCGACTTGACCAGGGTTTGCACACCCACAGGGTGGGAATGCCTGTCCCCACAGCAGCGAAAAGGGCAGGTGAGTCTGTAGTTTCGGACATCTGGAACAAGATGTTCTCAGGCAACGGTTTGAAAGTCAGGTATTGCCTTAAGAGAACTGCCTAAGTTCTTCTTTCTGCTCCTTTATTAAAAGGGGCCATTGGAGTCACTAAGCGGGAGTGGGGGTGGGGAGGTGTCATCAGACAGGAAACGGAGGTGGACGCACCTGCCCCATTAGCTCCATGGGAGCTAGAAAAGGGGGGGAGGCCAAATGGGTGCCCAATAATGAGCCTCCGGGATCCAGGTTATACAAGAGCAAGCAACAGCTGGCCAACCAGCTTACCAGGAAGAACAGGCAATCAGAGCAAATGTTGTATGCATTATATACATTTTACACATGCATTATATATATATTCACATATGTATATCTATATATATATACAGATATACATACACACACATAAACACACACACACACACAATAGCTTAGGGAACAGATGTATCAGCAAAACAGAGTTTTAAACTTTCCGGGATAAGATGGTTACTGTGACCAGGCATAATAGCTTTACAAGACCTTCATAAAACTGCTCCAGTTTCCTGACATTCCAAATGGAAACTATTTGTTTATTTGAATCGTTTTAAGTTGGAAATTGCTTGTATCACACAAAGCATGGAGGGCCAAAGCCGCTTACATTCTCTGCCTCCCCTCTTTAACCATGTTAAAAGCAGAGTGTACTATGCTTTCAGTAAGAAATTTGACAAAATCTCTGATAAGATCCTCCTACCCGGAGGGCAGCTGTGAGGTCCAGATGAAGAACAGGGAGGGCGACTTACAGATGAACAACTAAATTCCAAAAGTACTGAGTAATGGATAGTTGTCAACCTGGAGGGAAGATTCTGTCCCCTGTTCTTGTCCGGTCTAACACTTAAAGACTACCCCTGCCCACCAAAAAAAGCCTGGATCAAGGCCCAGGAGGTATGATCACCCAAACAGCACATCATACACACTGGGAGAAGGTTCACAGGCAGACAGGAAAAGGAGGCTTTTAAAAAATTCAGTGTGTTTGGCAAAACTAATACAATTATGTAAAGTTTAAAAATAAAATAAAATTAAAAAAAATAAAATAAAAAATAAAAATATCCTTTAGCACGGTTAAAAAAAAAAAAAATTCAGTGTGGGTTCCTATGAAGGAAGGAAAGAAGGAAAGACAGAGAAAGGAGGGAAGGAAAAGAGAAAAGATTTTTAAAAATGTGAAAGGTACAAGGATAAGTGAACATGCCACATATTTGTCTGAGACAGTAATAAAGTACTCAAGCACAGGAGTGGGAGTGGACTTGAAGAGCAGGTCTCCGGGGAAGGTCTGCCGTTCAGATACCCAGAGGGAGGCCTGCCTTCACAGAGCTGCAGTGAGGCCTGTTTCAGCAGGTCTATTCGCAGAGCAGCTGCTCCAGGGAAACCACGGCCTACGGGCCTGCACCTCTGCTCACCAAGGAGCAGGGCCCAGGACAGAGCACTCAGACTCCAGAGGCCAGCAGGAGGGACCTCCAGCCATGCTCTGCGACGAGACAAAGGAGAACCAAGTGGGGGTGCCTGGTAGGAAACAGCCTGACCCGGGGGGCTGGGGCACCCCGTCCTGATGCTGCTACCACTTACAGGGAAGACAGCTGTGGACCACCATAGAGCCACCCTAGACCCTCGCCAGCCTCCCTGCAGGAAGCAAGGCCTGCCATGTCACCGCTGTGTCTTCCCGGATCCTCATGGATCCTGGGACTCTCAAGAAGGCTGGTCCAGAGGATGATGCACATTGTGGGGTGCGGGCCGCCTCCAGGCAGGCTCAATACAGAGCAGCCATCCGAGAATCCATGAGTGAAAGGTCTTGGAAGGCAGACTGTGGACGACATGAGGAAGGGACTTTCCTAACAAGTCAAGCTGCCTTGCAAGGCTGTGTATTCTCTATAGGCAGAACCGCTCAACTAGGTGCAGAGATGCAGAGGCCAGCTTGCCAGAGATCTTACAGATGCAGTTCCTGATCGAGTAGGACTTTGGGACGATATTATCTCTGAGATTCCTTCCAAGATTCAGTGGCATTATGGCCACGTGTGTGTTTAAGAAAAATTAAGCAGACTGTCCATCAAAGGTACACTTGCTATGTACCAAGATTTTCAGTATGTTCGTATATGTACCTTCACATCTTGTTTTGCAGAATATCTTCAACACGCCCTTTTACTGATATTTGCATGAACTCCTCAATTTACTCACCTGTTAATTATTCTTCTGTGGACAATTTTTAAAATTATAATTCGCTCTGCACAGTCTTTTAGGAACTCTGACATTCGCTGTTTTAAAACTGGTTTCATTTCATGTTTTGCAATTGCCTTGAGGTGATCCCATGAAGCTTTGCATCGTCTCTCCATCTGACATAAATTATCCTGAAGTTGATCAAAGTCAACCTGAAAATCAGAGAGAGAACATTACAAATGTGCTGAAATAACCAGACATCAACCTGACCCAGGAAACCGAACTGCCTCCGGGAAGAAACAAACATCAAAACCCAATTTACATCTTGAAATACAAACGTATTTACGGCCTAAAAATTATCCACATGTGTATTTGTCATTATCTCTACATCAAATTATTTAGTGATAAAACTTCTCCAAATGAACTCAGTACAAGTGTCACTTTTTTTTTCCCATATTTGGAAAGAAATATTAAGAAAGTCTTTGGGAACTGTAAATTAAAACATGATATCAATGAACCCTAGTACAAGATGAACTAAGCAGATGTCTCATAAAATTTTTCAGAGCTCTCTTATTCTTTAGATATTTCACTTGAGGTTAGAGGAATTCACCAAACTCAGACATGGATGGTCTTAATATGTTAGGGCCAGTTAAGGGGCAGCCAGCTTCTCTTCACCATTATCATTTTTACACTGTATGACAAATTATTTATCCATTCATTCCCTCATTCAAACAACACTCAGGGAGAAGCGAGGAGTGCATGCCAGTCCCCACCTCCCGCCCCCAGGTATGAGGAAGACAAAGATCAATGCAGAAAGAGACCAGCTTGCTGTTCCCCAGGAGGCTCACCATGCGGACAGGTGATCACTGAGCACATACACTACCCATCAGGCCTGTGTGTCCGGGTGAGAGTCAGTGTGTGGTCCACCCCCATCTGTTAGCAGATGCAAACCATGTGTGCAAAGAACACATGTGACGGAGCATTCACTTTGCTCTTCGGGGAAGTGGGACCAGTTTGTATTGACTGAAGTGAACTGAGATGAGGCTTTCTAAAGGAATGTTTTGGTGGAATTTCTAGTCTAAAAATTATGGGAATCAGAGAGTTATCCATGAGGTAAATACACTGAAGGATATTTAATGGAGGGAGATGTGAGAGAGGAAAGAAATTGAGAAGACTAGGGGCGGGAGGAAGAACTAGACAGACCAGTGAGCTGAAGGGAGGCGACAGAGGAGGCTGGAGAGTGAGAGAGGGACAGGGCGAGGGACCAGAAAATGGGGGTCAGGAGGACAAAGAGGAAGTGCGGATAGGTGAGCCGCCATCGCTCAGATGCTGCGACTGTGGTCACGAGAGCAGGGCCTGGAGGTGAGTGCCCAAAAGGACCGGCTGGAGTGACCTCAGCCCTCCCGCCCCACCCTGAGAAAGACAATGGCCAAGTCAAGAAAGGCTGGTCCTGTGAGAAGATGTGTCACGAGACAGGATGAAGATGTGCTGAGCAAAGGGGATGTCCAGGGGGTGAGGCACGACAGCACACGTCATGCATTTCTTGGGTACTATGGGTGCCGAAGCAGAAGGCAAGTTGAGGCAGAGGCTGGGGATTCAGGTAGCACTGGGGGCTGTGGGACACTGAGAAAAATCATTTGCCTGAAAACAAAGGGATTTGGGATCCAGATTAGAAAAGGCTACATTTTCCTATGATACAGTGGAGCTGAGAAAAAAATCTGACATGTTACTGAAAGAAAAAGAAATGCAGCCTTAGAAAAGAAGGACTGACTAGTTCAAAGAGGAAGTCTAGAAAGAGATCCAGATGACCTGAGAGCAACACGTAATATCAAAGAAGTCTAGGAGGTGTGAAGCCAAGAGAAGGCAATGGCACCCCACCCCAGTACTCTTGCCTGGAAACTCCCATGGACGGAGGAGCCTGGTAGGCTGCAGTCCATGGGGTGGCTAAGAGTCGGATACGATTGAGCGACTCACTTTCACTTTTCACTTTCATGCATTGGAGAAGGAAATGGCAACCCACTCCAATGTTCTTGCCTGGAGAATCCCAGGGACGGGGGGAGCCTGGTGGGCTGCCATCTATGGGGTCGCACAGAGTCGGACACAACTGAAGCGACTTAGCAGCAGCAGCAGCAGCAGGAGGTTTGAAGCCAGTTGTAACCTGTCTAATCATTTGCACCTGGCAGCAACTTTGAGCCACAATATTTTTAATAACGTTAATAAATTCAATAATTTCAGTTCAGCTCAGAATGTACTGAGTCCTTGATCTAACAGGTGATGCCTGTCCAACACTGCAGTGGGCACAGAGTGGGTGAACAAACACCAACATGAGAGAGAGTTTTCAAGGAAGAGAATCCACTGTGAGCCTTTAAAAGCAGGGAAAGCAACCTCACTGCCAACAGAAAGCAGATGGGGAGCCGCTGACCAAAAGCTGTTTGAAGAGGGAGATTAATGGAGCATCTTTTGAGGAGAGCTGCAAGGCTGCCTCCCGAGAAGGTGATGGCACCCCACTCCAGTCCTCTTGCCTGGAGAATCCCAGGGACAGAGGAGCCTGGTGGGCTGCAGTCTATGGGGGCGCACAGAGTTGGACACGTCTGAAGTGACTTAGCAGCAGCAGCAGCAAGGCTGCCTCATCTGGCTGCCTGCTGCACTGATGGCACCACCGTGATCTGAGCCTGCACACTACTTCATGGCCTCAGATCCTATTACTGGCCCCACTTCCTGGGGTAGAAACTGTTGCACAGAAAGGTTAAGGAACTTGCGAGAGGCCACACAGCTGGGAGGTGGTGGAGCTGGCATTTGAACCCAAATATCTCTGGCTCCAGAGTCTAAGTTTGTAACAATCAGGTCTTAAGTCTAGGTTTGTCCCTAAAATATCCCACCCCAGGCAGAGAGCTGGCCTGGCCTTCTGTTGCAAGCAGGAAGTCATTGCCAGGAAGCCCTCTCCTGACAACAGGCCCAAACGGGCCACTTTCCGTGTGTACGAGGACACAGAGCTGTGCTGTGAGGCAGTCAGATCTTATCAAGTCTGGGCTGGAGCAGGGCAACTCAGGGACAAGAGCCAGGGCTGCAGAAGGGACGGCATGGGGAAAACACACAGTGTGTCAAATTGTTTGACACTCACACCTTCAAAATGTAAAGCCAGCAATCCTTCCCTTTGAATGTGAGCCAGCTTTAGTGACTTGGTTCTAATGAAGAGAATGTAAAAGCTAGTTCATAAAAAGGGATGAGCATCTGCATGGACCTCTGTGCGCTCTATCCAGATCACATACTTTGGGAAAGACCATCTGCTATGTCATGAAGACACTCAAGGAGCCCTGGGCGAGGCGCACGTGGGAGGAAACAGTCTTCTCTCTAAGAACCAGCAGGGGAGTGAACCACCATGGGGAAAACTTCTCCAGCCCCAGCTGAGCTTTCAGATGATGGCAGCCTCAGTTGAAATGTTGACTGAAACTCCAGAAGAGAATTGGAGACACAACCATTCATGAAATGTTTCTTATTGTCTATTATGGGTTGAAATGTGTCACGCCAAGATTCATATGTTGAAGTCCCAAGCCCCAGTATATCAGAATGTGACTTGATTAAGAAATAGGGTCATTACAGATGTAATTAACTGAATTAGGATGAGGTCACACTGGAGTAGGGTGGACCCCTAGTCCAATATGACTGGTATCCTTACAAGAAGTGGACATCTGGATGCAGACACACAAGGAGAACATCATGTGAAGGTGAAGGAAGAGGCTGGGGTGATTTCCAGGAGAGAGATATGGCACACATTTCTCTTTCAAGAGCAACTTACCCTGCCAACAACTTGATCTCAGATTTCTGGCCTCTAGAACGGTGGAACAAATTATTTCTGTTTTCCTAAGTCACCTAGTTTGTGGTGCTTTGTCACAACAACCCTAAGAAACTAATACATTATCCTAAGCCATTAGCTTTGGGGGTTATTTGTTACTCAGCTGTAGATAACTAACACAAGGGAGAGCCTGCACTGACACCTGCCTTCACTTCTGGAGCTGTGAGGTCAGGTCAGCGACCACTTGTCACTATTTCTCTTTGAAAGGTAACCTGACTTGTCAGCACTGCACAAGTCAGCCACCCCGCCTCAACCTCTATAGGAGCAGCCAGAACTATGCCCACCTCTACTTACTTCCCCCCAAGCCCTGGTGGGACAAAGTTTTCCTCCAGACACTAGAGTTACCTGCTCCTTGTGGGGTTGCAATGATGACCCCCAAAGCAACACGTCAGGGGATGGAATGAATGTGGCTGGGGAATCCCTGATGTAGGCTGTGTACCTGTCTACACAGAAGGTGCCCCTCAATGTCTCCCAACTTTGCGAGTAAAAGCTAAGTGGTGGCAGGGGCCCTCTTGGCCTCCTGTTTGAAGTCACAAGGACTTGGATCAATAGTCATCCTTCAGAATTGCCAAGGATAACAGGGAGAAGAGACCCACAGTTCTGGCTTGTGTAGTCAGGTTTTAAACAAGGAAAGGCCTGAAACGGGGGGCCAGTCTAGTGCAGGGGGCCTAAGCCAGGGCAATTCTTGGCACAAGCAGTCTCCACCCAGTAGAAGGCCCTGGAAAGAACAAAGGACTAGATGTAAAAAGGAAACTGACTTATTCTGGAAATGGGGATCCAGAGGCCAGGAAGACTTCACCTCAAGAATTACTCCTAACAGTCTTCTGAGAAGGTGTTCATGGGGGGATGTCAGAGCAGCAACTAGAAGACCCCTGTTGGGACATTCAGAGGGGCTTTTTGCCTTGGTTAGAATGCTGAAGTAATATTTCTAAAGACTTCAGAACAGGGCTTGGCACAGAGTAAATATGGTGAGAGTGCCTATGAAATAGAAAAGGCTGTCTACTCTGAGTTGCAAGACTGCTGGTCATGCCTGTTTCTGCTTCAAGGAAGGACTACCCATCATGCTGGCTCAGCGCACCCTGCTCAGTGGATCTGGCAGCTGCCAGCTAGGAGAAGGTGAAGGAGGGTCCCAGGCTGCAGGTCCCCAAGAGCCAGCTCTGATGGGGAAGACAGAGAGAGGAGAGCTCCCTGAAGGGGAGCTTAGCAAAGCCTTTCCCCCTTCCTGCCCACCACAGTCTCTCCGATGATCATGTGTGCATGCTCAGTCACTTCAGTTGTGTCCGACTCTTTGTGACCCTATGGACTGTAGCCCGCCAGGCCCCTTTGTCCATGGGACTCTCTAAGCAAGAATACTGGAGTGGGTTGCCATTTCCTTCTCCAGGAGATCCTCCTGACGCTGGGATTGAACACACATATATGACTAGTGTCTCCTGTATTGCAGGCAGATTCTTTACCCACTGAGCCACCTGGGAAGCCCTCCTACAACCATACTAGACTCCAGTGAGTCCCAGAGCTAAATGCAGTTCGGCCAGGTTGTCTTTTCTGCGAGTTTTCCCACACAGGCCTGGCTCCTGTGTCCTACTGAAGACCCTCCCTTCGAGTTCCCTGTTGCTTTCAAGACCCTCACATCTCCTGGTTCTGCTGTATTTGGGATCCTTCTGTGGTTATTTGGCTGCAATAATGCTCCTGCAGCGGGGGCAGCTGGTTGTCCAGCTCTCACCACTAAACCAAAGTTCATGAAGATTTTAACTCTGCGCTAAGCTTAATAGACTGCAGCTAAGGGGCCAATGCTATACACTGTTTACAGCCCCATAAAACTGTTCCCTCGGTGTAAGATCACAGGCATGGCCAACCTGTGAGGGGCAGGGGGCCAGGCGTGCCCTTAGTTCCCTGGCTCCACACCTCACTGCAGGGCCCTATGGAAGTTTTAGGGGGGCCAAAGTGCATCTTTTGGACATTTTTGTCACCTAAAACCAGCTGGGTGGTTTCTCTGCTCTGGAGAAGCCAGCCTGGTGAGTACGGCGGCTGACCAGGGGACGTGGGGTTGGGACTGATTGGGAACGGCAGGCTTGCCTCACATACCTCAGCAGGAAAGAATCTGACAGAGAACCAGAGATGGGAAAGTGATCTCAAAAGTCCATTAGAAACGGCAGGAGGTGAGGTTTATTCACAGACTCTAGAGCAGGTGGTGCAAGCAGCATGTGGGCGTTTCGGTTAACAGGGCCTTCCCTCTGCAGAGATGGCGGGTGCAGACCCCCAGCTCTGGGGGAGAGGGGCCCCACCTGCCCCGCCGTGGCCCGCACGTACCTTGGCTGACCTGGTGACGGCCCCGATCTCCGAGTACAGGTCCGAGCTGTCCGGGAAGTTCTCCACCACCATGGTGCACACGTGGTGGAGAAGTGACTGCTTGTGCACTGTGTCTTTGACTTCTGGAACCTTCTCGAGGTAGCTTAACTCAAACGCTTTGGCCTATTTGGGCAACATAACATAAGAGAATGGAAGAACAAGCTTTTTTCTTTTTCTAGTTGGAGGATAATTGCTTTACAATGTTGTTTTGGTTTCTGCCATACAACAGTGTGAGTCAGCTATAAGTAGACATATGTGCCTCCCTGTGAACCGCCCTCCCACCCCCGCACCCCATCCCACCCCTCTAGGTCGTCACAGAGCGCCAACTTGAGCTCCCCGTGTTATACAGCTACTTCCCACTTTGTTATTTATTTTACATATGGCAATGTCTATGTTTAAAAGCTACTCTCTCTATCTGTCCTACCCCCTTCTTCCCCTGATGTTCTCTATGTTTGCCCTCATCAAAAAAAAATCTATAAACAGTAAGTGCTGGAGAGGATGTGGAGAACAAGTGTTATGCAGGCTCTTAGAAAGGTACAAATGGTTAGAATTAACACCCTCTTGGAGAGTGAAGCATCTCAGGCCACATGCTTCAACGTCCTTAGCGGACCACACAAGCACCAGCCACCCTGATAGTGAAATGAGCCTCCAGCCCTTCCTGACCATGGCCGTCAGCCATGGGCTAGGGCTCTGCTCCTAAATCAGGGTGCTGGGTGTGGGGTTTCTGCCATGTAGGCAGCCACAACTTCCCTAATCCCTTCCCTGCTGGGGATTTTCTACTTCCTGGCTAAAGATAGGCCAGTTTTTTGTTTAAGTGTGTTTACAATGTGTATGGGTACAAATATTTAAGTAATAAGCTCAGGGAGAAAAAGAAGAAAACTGTAGAAGAAAACATTTCCAAAGTCAATTGTGAGAGGAGCCAACCTTCCTAAGGAATAATGTGCTTATTTTTTTACATTTTCTTATTTACAGCAAGATACAGGCTTGAATAAATAGGCCCCGATATTTTAAGGACAAAACCTCTAAATTTTCACCAAAAAACAACATCAGTGAAAATTGTTCAACTGTGCCTCAGAAGATCAGTGATCCACCAGCAAGGGGAGGGAGGGGATTCTGTGACCAGGGAGGTAGGAGGAAAAGGATGGGGAGACTTACATTAGTTCCATTTAGAAAGTTCCCAATGGCTAAGAGAGTAGACAGGATAAAGCCCAAGGTTTTATTGTTCTCCAACTGGTCTATTCCTTCCTTCAGGTCCATAAGTGGTTCTGCCACTTCCTTTCAATTAAAAAAAAATTAGAAGATGATAGAGTGTGCACTTTGGCTTTACTTCATTCACATTTTTGTACAAGGTCATAACCAGTGGAGTCCTCCCAGTGTAAGGCAATCCCATGTGACTGGCACATGCTTCCAGGTATGGAAAAGGGCAGAAAGGTGACAGGAGAAAGTCTGGCCCCAAAGTCTCTTCAGTGGAGACTAGGTGGGTCCCTGTGGCTCACAGGAGCTTGGCTAGGTGTCTTTCCCTTTTTCTGCCCGTCTCCCAAGCTCTCTCCTGACTATGGCTGATGCCTACAGAACTCATCCTTCACATGTTCCTTCAGCGTCTGAATCACAGTCTTCCTCTTTGTCTTTCTCCTCCCAGGCAGGTGACACTGGAAACCGGCATCACTGTCGCAGGACCCAGGTCTCCTAATGTCTACTCTAGGTACCCTGTGGCTGGCCACCTCTTGGCCTGGGTGGCTTTCTAGAAGACCACCATCCTCATGACTCCCACGGCCTTCCTAACTCCCAGTCTCTCGAATGTGTAGCCTGTCCTATAACCTCGTGGCCTCGGTCTCTCCTTCCCTCTGTCCTATTGTTTCATAACAGCCCCCCATCTCAGCGTCCTCACTGAGGCTCTCCCTGAGCACGGACCCCAAAACCAGCAGCTTGGGCTTCATTCATTCCAGCCTTACTTCTGCTCAGCAGGCCCTACCAGTCCCCAGCCAAGGCTGACTTGATGACCAGTTTTCTCCATGAAGTTACTTCACTTTGCTACAGAAAATCACCCGAACATGCCGACTGGTTTTGCAACCAAGTTACCTTAGCCCCTCTAGACTTCATCCCTGTCCAATTAGGGAATGAAGTCAAACACAGCAGTTTCTCCTGAAACACCCTAAGCCAAGAGGTGGCTTAGGGGGTGGTGGTTCAGGCCAAGAGGTGGCCAGCCACAGGGTGTCTAGAGGAGACATTAGCAGACCTGGGTCCTGGGACAGTGATGCCAGTTTCCAGTGTCACCTGCCTGGGAGGAGAAAGACAAAGAGGAAGACTGTGGTTCAGACGCTGAAGGAACATGTGAAGGATGAGTTCTGGAGGCATCAGCCATGGTCAGGAGAGAGCTGACTAACACACTGCTACCTGTGTGCCCCTCAGTAAGGAACGTACTCGTCCTTTACAGAAAGAGGAAGATCACACAGCCTCTCCACCTGCCCCGGGCACTTCTCACTCAAGCTCACCTCCAGCTCGCCGTGCACCCTCCCTGGTTCTCTCCATTGATTTCTTCTGCTTGGTCTGCAAAAACACCTCGTGCCAGACCAGAGACGACGCCTGCTTCTTCTACTTTCTACTAGGATGAGTCTTCCCTGCCTTCACTATCAAAAACCCTTTCCTTCTATGCTCCTTCCAAACTCTTGCAATCTGTCCATCTCAGGTTTTCTACTGAGAGCCTCTCTCAGAGGAGCTCAATGACCTGCTAATTACCACAGTCAACGGCAGTGAGGCGACCATCATCAGACAGAAGGATTACAAGTCACTTTCCATATTGTGTTTTTCTGTATTTTCTACATTGATCATATAGAGTCAGAAAAACATTTATTGGTTGTTTTTTTTTTTTTTTTTTTTTCAACCAGTCAAGTATCTGAGGCTGGTGTCAGGCAGACACTTTAGAATAACCCCTCCGTGGTATAGGCTGTTCAACACTCAGGGTATACACGCCCCCAGCACCATCAACTCACCCTTCAAACCCTGCCTCAGGAATAATACTTCACTACGTTCACCACTAAAAAAATGGACTTTCTCTACCCTGGGGACATAAGACTGGCTGCCTCGCTTCCTAAGTGCTTACCTTTTCTGTAGTTTCATAATCCATTTTGAATGCCCAGAGGTGGAGTCGTGCTGAGAGCTCACTGATGGAGGAGAGTGTCAGGAGGAACTGCTCTGCGCTGCCCAGGGGCACCTCAGGGTTGGCCAGCTGTGCTTCCTGAATCTTCTGCTTCTCCTCTTCCGTGGGAATCATGGTTAGAATTTTCTGGAAAGATGGAAAGATAGCGTATACTCTTAGTGATGGACCCTGTGATGTTTCCAAATTCATATGGTAATTTTCCAGCCAGGTAGGAGAGATACTCTGTTGTCAGGGCTCTTATCATAAACAGGCATTACATACAAATAAACTTTTGAGAAGAGAAGCCCTACGTAGCATCTAAATTCACATTCAATGGTTTTAACATTCCATCTCTCTCTAAATCTCCAGTTTCATAAGCAACTTCCCCAAATTTCCTGAATCTTGTACATGCAGAACATTCCAGGCAAGAAAGGGATGGGAGAAAGGTGAAAGAATAAAAGATTAGACACCAGCTCCCTGTACCTTAAATAAAGTGAAACACGTTAAGAACATATACTTCCTCTCATGGATTAATTTTGGATCTTACAAAAATAAATCATTTCCAAAGAACTCAGATTAACTTTTGTACCACAGATCATACTATAATTTTAATTGTTTTAAATATTCCAAATGTATATCAAGTTTTATATAGAAATTACAACATTTTAACTTATTTAACTTATATGCAGAGTACATCATGAGAAACGCTGGGCTGGAGGAAGTACAAGCTGGAATAAAGATTTCCGGGAGAAATATGAATAAACTCAGATATGCAGATGACACCACCCTTATGGCAGAAAGTGAAGAACTAAAGAGCCTCTTGATGAAAGTGAAAGAGGAGAGTGAAAAGTTGGCTTAATGCTCAATATTCAGAAAATTAAGATCGTGGCATCTGGTCCCATCACTTCATGGCAAATAGATGGGGAAACAGTGGCTGACTTTATTTTTCTGGGCTCCAAAATCACTGCAGATGGTGATTGCAGCCATGAAACTAAAAGACACTTACTCCTTGGAAGGAAAGTTATGACCAACCTAGACAGCATATTCAAAATCAGAGACATTACTTTGTCAACAAAGGTCCATCTAGTCAAGGCTATGGTTTTTCCAGTGGTCATGTATGAATGTGAGAGTTGGAGTATAAAGAAAGCTGAGCGCCTAAGAATTGATGCTTTTGAACTGTGGTGTTGGAGAAGATTCTTGAGAGTTCCTTGGACTGCAAGGAGATCCAACCAGTCCATCCTAAAGGAGATCAGTCCTGGGTGTTCACTGGAAGGACTGATGTTGAAGCTTAAGCTCCAATACTTTGGCCACCTGATGTGAAGAGTTGATTCATTTGAAAAGACCCTGATGCTCGGAAAGATTGAGGGCAGGGGGAGAAGGGGATGTCAGAGGATGAGATGGCTGGATGGCATCACCGACTCGATGGACACGGGTTTGGGTGGACTCCTGGAGTTGGTGATGCACAGGGAGGCCTGGCGTGCTGTAGTTCACCGGATCGAAAAGAGTTGGACACAACTAAGCGACTGAACTGAACATCAAACTCAAGTCTGATTAAGGAACAAACAATGATGGTCCTTACAAAGAGCAATACTTACCTACTAATGGAAACAGTATCACTTTCTGCTTCTATTTGTTTCTGGTAAAAGTCAATTTTGGAAGACAGAGGAAGCAAACAGGTGTCAGAAGGATCATGATTCTTATAGGTTCAAATTCCTCAGTGATTACAGTTTTAATGAAGGTCAAAATTCCCATCATGTGACACTCCACATGCAACATTATTAAATGGAAGGTATCATTATTTTTCTCTCATTTAACAAATGAGATTATCAAAGCAAAGAAATACACACTGCACCATGCTTTTTAGTAACTTACATTAATGCATTAATTCTAAGCAGCTTCAGTTACTGCTCAACAATAGCAAACCTCTGGATTAGGTGTGGGAAGGAGTTCCAGTTCTGGGAGACATGGGTAAGCACTGTCCCACTGAATGAAACTACATGCCCTGGACAGTAGTCAAGGGGCAGCTATTTGAAGACTTTAAAATAAAATCAACAGTAGCAGGTGGACAGAGGGAAAAAAGACCAGAACTGGAAGTTCAGCTGAACTGGTAATGAGTTGACCATTTTCCCTCTGGTATTCCCCAACCTGGGATCAGGCAGCCAAAGTCTGGAAGAGGGTATCAGGGGCAGACAGAGAGCTCCAGGGGAGGCTTCGAGTTCTTTCTCCTGGTGTGGGAAAGGGTCTCCGAGTGGTGACAGCAGGGTTTGCAGGTCCAAAATCTCACGTGAAGGGAAACTTCCTCTCCCATCAGTGGAGCTGTGGCCCCAAGAGGTGGGGCCAACCCCTTTTGCTCTTCTTCTCCACCCTCGCTTGGCTTAGCCCCAGACAAGGGCACAGTGATAGCAAGTGTGTGGCAAAGTGAGGTAACTAAAGTCCCAGCTTTACTAAAAAGGAAGGCCCCAGAAACCCGGAAAGCAATGGGGAGGTCATGAAAAATGAAGAGCCTGCCAAGCAAGGGCACAAAGTGGTTTCAGAACTTCTGAGCTTCTCCCTGAACTGCTCATGTGTGAATCTGACCTTCAACAGCAGGTCAGAGGCTTTGAGACCTGAACTGGACTTTGAAAACTGAGCTGACACTGAGACCATAGTCTGCAGAAGGTAGGTCAGAATCTGTGGCCTGAACTCAAATAGGTGATGGAACAATTCTCAAATTCATTTTATGAGATTAGAATGAGCCTGATAAAAAAAAAAAAACAACTCAACAAATACAAGAAAACTCCAGACCAATATCTTGATGAACCAGATGTAAAAAACCCTTAACAAAATATTTTAGAGTATATAACTAAATGCCAATATTTTAAGATATATAAATCTATTGCTATATTTTATATAGCAATATATTTTAAAATAATCTCAAGGTTGGCTCAATATGAAAAAAAATCAATCAATGCAATTAATCTACCAGATTAACAGTGTGAACAAGAAAATTCACACAGTCATTTCAATTGATGCAAAGAAATTTTGATAAAACTCAATTTCCATTCACAACCAAAAACTCAGGAACCTCTAATAGAAGAAATTTTTCCCACTTGACAGGTGACATTAATGAAAAAAAAACCCACAACTCATTTCATACTTCATGGTGACAGAGAGAATGTTTTCCCTCTAAGATGTGGAACAAGACAAGGTGTCTACTCTCACCATTCTTATTTAACACTGTGTAGAAATCCTGCTGAGGTACATACAATTTCAGAAATACATACAGATTGGAAAGGAAAAGATAAAATTGTCCCCATCTCAGAGGGCATAATTGTCCACATAGAAAATTTTGAGGACTCTACAAAACAGCTTAGTGAGTAAACAATGTTGCATGATACAAGGTCAGTATACAGAAAATCCATTTTATTTCTGTACATTACTAAGGTGCAATCACAAACTAAATTTTTTTTTTAAATACTGTTTACAATGAAATACTTAGGGATGAATCTAACAAAGTATGTGTAGAATGTGCCTGTGGAAAGTAGAAATGCTGATGAAAGCAATCAAAGATGAACTGAGTAAACAGGGGATGAACTGTGTTCACAGACTGAGAGACTCAGCATAGCCAAGATGTTAGTCTTCCCAAAACTGAGATATAAATTTAGCTCAATTCCAATCAAAATAGTATGATTTTTTTGTGGATATAGACAAGCTGCTTTTAAAAATTTTACAGCAAGGCAGAGGACCAAAATAGTCAATCCAAAATAATTCTGGAAAAGGATACCCTTGAAGGAGTCACAAAGACCTACCACAAAGCTGCAGTATTAAGACAGTGTGGCGTGGGCTTCAGGGCAGCATAGATACATAGACTGGTGGGAGAAAACAGGGCGTCCAGCAATAGACTACACAGACACGTTCAGGGCAGCACAGATACATAGATTGGTGGGAGAAAACAGGGCGTCCAGCAATAGACTACACAGACACGGCCCAGGGATTCTGACAAAGGTGTGAAGGCCGTCAAGAGACAAATGGCAGTGTTTTCAACAAATGGTGTTGGGCCAACTGGAATCCATATGCAAAAAGCGAACCTCAGCTGAAACCTACCTTCTAGATAAAGTGTTAGTTGCTCAGTCGTGTCTGACTCTTTGCAACCCCATGGACTGTAGGCCACTAGGCTCCTCTGTCTATGGAACTCCCTAGGCAAGAATACTAGACTGGATAGCCATTTCCTCCTCCAGGGGATCTTCTTGACCCAGGGATCAAACTCAGGTCTCCTGTATTGCAGGCAGATTCTTTACCATCTGAGCCACCAGGGAAGCCCTTCTAGATAAGTTAACCTCCAGAAAACTAGATAACTTCTAGTTAACTAGATAAATTAATTTCTAGATAACACTATCTTCTAGATAAGTTAACTCAAAAGGGATCACAGCTATCAAAATAAAGGTAACACTACAAAACTTTTTGAAGGAAACACAGGAGAAAATCTTTGTGATCCAGGTTACACAGTGAACTCCAAGACATGATAACAAAACAGAATAAGTTAATAAATTAACCTTGATTCAAATTAAACACTTTTTCTCTGTGAAAGACACTGTTAAGAGAATGAAAAGACAAGTTACAGTTCCTCAAAAGATTAAACACAGAGTTATCATATGCCCCAGTGATTCCATTTGTATTTACCCTGGAAAAATCAAAACTTACGTTCACACTAAAACTTGTACTTGAGTATTTGTAGTAGCTTTATTCATAACTGCTAAGAACTGGATGAAGCTGAACACTCTTCAATGGGCAAATAGATGAAGAGTCAGTGGTGTATCCCTACAATGCAATGATACTCAGCAACAAAAAGGAATCAATTGCAGATACACACTGCAACTTGGATGAATCACAAAGGCATCCATCATGCTGAGTGGAAGAAGTCATTCTCAAAAGGTTACTCACTATATGACTCCATGTATGTAACATTTTTGAAAAGCCAAAACCACAGTGATGAGTATAGATTCTTGGTTACCAGGGGCTAGGTGGGTTAAGGGTGTGACTGGAAAGAGCACAAGAGCTTTTTCAGCAGATGGGACTATTTTGAATCTTGACTACAGTGGTCACAGCAGGAATTTATATGTTTTAAACTGGGCTTCCCTGGTGGCTCAGAGGGTAAAGAATCCGCCTGCAATGCAGAAGACCTAGGTTCAATCCCTGGGTCAGGAAGATTTCCCTGGAGAAGGAAATAGCTACCTACTCCAGTATTATTACCTGGAAAATCTCAGGGACAGAGGAGCTGGGTGGACTAGAGTCACTGGGGGTGCAAAGAGTCGGACATGACTAAGAGACTAAGCACTAAGACTCAATAGATCTGGACTCCCCTAAAGTCAATTTTCAGCTCAGTTCAATTCATTTGCTCAGTCATGTCCAACTCTTTGCGACCCTATGGACTGCAGCACACCAGGCCTCCCTGTCCATCACCAAAACCTGGAGTTTACCCAAACTCATGTCCATCGAGTCGGTGATGCCATCCAACCATCTCATCCTCTGTTGGCCCCTTCTCCTCCCGCCTTCAATCTTTCCCAGCATCAGGGGCTTTTCCAATGAGTCAGTTCTTCGCATCAGGTGGCCAAAGTTTTGGAGTTTCAGCTTCAGCATCAGTCCTTCCAATGAATATTAAGGGCTGATTTCCTCTAGGATGTACTGGTTGGATTGCCTTGCTGTCCAAGGGACTCGCAAGAGTCTTCTCCAACACCACAGTTCAAAAGCATCATGTGTTTGGCACTCAGGCAATGGCACCCCCCTCCAGTACTCTTGCCTGGAAAATTCCATGGACGGAGGAGCCTGGTAGGCTGCAGTCCATGGGATCACTGAGAGTCGGACAAGACTGAGTGACTTCACTTACACTTTTCACTTTCATGCATTGGAGAAGGAAATGGCAACCCACTCCAGTGTTCTTGCCTGGAGAATCCCAGGGTCGGCGGAGCCTGGTGGGCTGCCGCCTATGGCGCACAGAGTTGGACATGACTGAAGTGACTTAAGCAGCAGCAGCAGCTTTCTTTATAGTCCAACTCTCATATCTATACATGACCACTGGAAAAACCATAGCCTTGACTAGACAGACCTTTGTTGGCAAAGTAATGTCTCTGCTTTTGAATATGCTGTCTAGGTTGGTCATAACTTTTCTTCCAAGGAGCAAGCGTCTTTTAATTTCATGGCTGCAGTCACCATCTGCAATGATTTTGGAGCCCAAGAAAATAAAGCCTCTCACTGTTTCCATTGTTTCCACATCTATTTGCTATGAAGTGATGGGACCAGACGTCATGATCTTTTGAGCTTTAAGCCAACTTTTTCACTCTCTTTCACTTTCTTTAAGAGGCTCTTCTTTACTTTCTGCCATAAGGGTGGTGTCATCTGCATATCTGAGGTTATTGATATTTCTCCTGGCAATCTTGATTCCAGCGTGTGCTTCATCCAGCCCAGCATTTCTCATGATGTACTCTGCATATAAGTTAAATAAGCAGGGTGACAATATACAACCTTGATGTACTCCTTTGCCAATTTGGAACCAGTCTGTTGTTCCATGTCTAACGTGCTTCCTGAACTGCATACAGATTTGTCAGGAGCCAGGTCAGGTGGTGTGGTATTCCTATCTCCTTCAGAATTTTCCACAGTTCATTGTGATCCACACAAAGTCAATTTTACTCCATATTAATTCAAAAAATTAAAAACAACAAGAGACCAGACACTTGACATCATAATCAGCAAAGGTGCAGGTATTTACACAGTCATGCCTTAGGATGTATCTAGGTGGAAGAGTAGTTGTCCTGGGCTCATGAATGTTATCAGAGAGGGCGGCCTCAGGAGGTTATCAGAAGCCAGTGACACCAAACTGTACTGAAGACGTGTTTGGGGTGGGGTCAGAGTGAGGTCACAGGTGGTGAGCTCTAGATACTTCTTTTTCCAACATCCTCTCTATCATGCCCCAAACACAGATTAAGTGGTGGAATGGAGCACTGGGGAGATGCTCAGCCCATTGCCGACCCACAGGCTGATGCTATTGATCCCACCTGCCGACACAGATGACACTTCAAAAAGACCAAAACAATCCAAGCAGATGCCGCTTATTTCAAAACATCCAGCATTTAAACTAGTTTTCAAAAGGGAAACTCAATGAAGAATTTGTATTTTAATTTTATTAATGTTCAAATTGTTTTAAGCATGTACAAGGATTCCAAAACACAAAGCTGTCAACACTTTCCCCTTCTTCAGAAGGCATTTTCATGTGATGAGTTTTGTTGCCTCTTTCCTTTGGGAAAGTAATCAAACACTCTTACTTTTGTTTTTCACTTCTCTGACTAATTTAAACCATTTGTTCACTGTTGAAGATTTATGAGGTTGCCATCTGCCAGTTAATTTTACTTTTTGTTTTTTTTACACATCACTGACAATAAAAATAGTCATAAGACAGGGGACAGCAGGTCAAAGCTACCTTGTACAAGGTGACGCTCCCATTTTTCCATGAGCAGATCATAACAGAATGAGCATACCTTTAATCTGCTCTTTACCATGTCAGTAGATTTACTGATGACCCTGTGATGATCATCTGGTTTCACAAGGAGAAAAACATCAAACAAGACCATGACATAATAATCTCAGTGGTTTTTTGCTTTCTCCCAGACAGTGTTTCTCTAGCACTGCTTTAAGTATGCTTGCTTCTGTATCGGAAAATCTTATTTCAGAGGAAAATGCCTAAGTCTTATTTTTTATGGACCCAAATATTCTGGGGTTTGGCCATCTCATTCACCTGCAGATGAGACCATAATAAGTAATCATCATGCCTTGTGAATTCTGAACAGAACCCTGGCTATGACTCTGGATAAGTATCTAAAAGCAAAAAGTTGGAGCTGTTATGGCCGAGGCTGGATGGTTTGCAACCTGCCATCCCATGAGATAATGGCTTTCCTTCATGCACAGAGTCTCACAGAGAATTAAAAAAAAAAAAAACTTCTCAAGGTTAAAGGTTAACTTCTCAAGGTTCTCTTTCGATGGTATCTTCTTTCATTCTTGTGACAACTTGGTGAGGCAGGTAAGGCAGAATAATGCAGCAAATTTGAAGATGAAGATGTGGTGCCTGAAGTCAAGCTGGATCAACTGAGGCAGAGCTGGAGACCCACTCAGGGGCTCCTCCTACTTTTCAGCACCACCTCCACGTTCATGGCACTTCCACAAACTACCAGTGTGGCTAAGGTGCCCAACTGTCAGGACATTCTGGTTCCTGGGCCTGCAGACCCCACTGACTGGCTCCTGCACTCAGGTTCAACTGTGTGTTCCTGGACCCACAGACAGGGTTCCCCAACACAAACTGCTTGAAAAGATGCTGCAGTTTTGTACAGGCAGCCAAAGGGAATATCTGTTTCTAGGATGCCTGGCAGTCAAGCAGTGTCAACTTAAATGTCGTTTGGGACCATTCAATTGTGTTAACCCTCTGAGTAGACACAAATGCTACAAAAATGAGAAAAGCAAGGAAGAACAAGAAAACCCTCTTTCAGTTCAGTCGATGAGTCTTGTCTGACTCTTTGTGACCCCCTGGACTGCAGCACACCAGGCTTCCATGTCCATCACCAACTCCTGAAGCTTACTCAAACTCATGCCCATTGAGTCAGTGATGCCATCTAACCATCTCGTCCTCTGTCATCCCCTTCTCCTTCCACCTTCAATCTTTCCCAGCATCAGGGGCTCTTCAAATGAGTCAGTTCTTCACATCAGGTGGCCAAAGTATTGGAGCTTTAGCTTCAGCATCAGTCCTTCCAATGAATATTCAGGACTGATTTCCTTTAGGATGGATCTCCTTGTAATCCAAGGAACTCTCAAGAGTCTTCTCCAACACCACAATTCAAAAGCGTCAATTCGTCGGCACTCATCTTTCTTTATGGTCCAACTCACACATCCATACGTGACTACTGGAAAAACCACAGCTTTGACTAGATGGACCTTTGTCGGCAAAGTATGATGCCTCACGGACATTTTACATGGGAAAATATCGTTAATGCAACTTAGGGATGGGCCCCAATCATATTCTAAAATTTAACACTCTTATGAACAACAACTTTCTTAATGAAGTTAGTCAATTACTCCTGTGGGTTTTCATGATGAGTCAGATACACAACATGGAGTTGCCAAGGAGGATGTCAGTGAATACATCCTAATCACGTCTGGGGACACAGAGGTTTCATACAACTCCATTAGGCCATGGTGCCATGCTGCAGAGCAGATGGTTTAGCAAAAGGCCCTTGGGTGTAAGCTGGAAATCATTAGTGAAGATCTGTAAGGACGTGACTTCCATCTCTTCTCAGCCCTGATGTAACTTCTGAACAACAAGGCTAGACAGTAAGCTCTGGGAGACTGACTCTGCACAGGATGGACACCCTCTCTGCCCCCGAGGGCCCCTAGGTCGGTGGTCACAGGCAGCAGGTAACAACTGGGAGGGCCTGGGTTACGGGTTCCCCACGAGGACTGGTTTCTGCTGGACTCTTATCAGCTACAACCGACAAGCATTGAAAATACACACTCTCTCTGCATTCACTCAGGCAGCTTCAGAGAAGCGGTTCTCAGTCAGGGTGATTCTGTCCCCATGGTATGTTGACACAGTCTAGGGGACATTCTTGGTTGTCACCACTGGGGCAGTGCTACGGGCATCGTGTGGACAGAGGTCAGGGATCTGCGAACACCCTACAAAGCACAGGGCAGCTCCCACAATAAAGAACTGTCCAGCACAGAATGGCAACAGAGCCACAACCGAGAAACCGTGTTCCAGTGAAAAGTGTGACCAAAATGTGTAACTCCATGTTAATGACTATATATGATCTATCAAAAAGCAGAGATATTACTTTGCCAACAAAGGTCCGTCTAGCCAAAGCTATGGTTTTTCCAGTAGTCATGTATGGATGTGAGAGCTAGACTATAAAGAAAGATGAGAGCCAAAGATGCTTTTGAACTGTGGTGTTGGAGAAGACTTTTGAGAGTCCCTTGAACAGCAAGGAGATCCAACCAGTCCATCCTAATAGAAATCAGTCCTGAATATTCATTGGAAGGACTGATGCTGAAGCTGAAACTCCAAAACTTTGGCCACCTGATGTGAAGAACTGACTCATTTGAAAAGACCCTGATGCTGGGAAAGATTGAAGGCAGGAGGAGAAGGGGATGACAGAGGATGAGGTGGCTGGATGACATCACTGACTCCATGGACATGAGTTTGAGTAAACTCTGGGAGTTGGTGATGGACAGGGAGACCTGGTGTGCTGCAGTCCATAGAGTCGCAAAGAGTTGGACATGACTGAACGACTGAACTGAACTGAAATGATGATCTACCAAGGCCTCACGACACAGCAAACTCTCAGGAAGGGTTAGGCAGTGTGTTCTGAGGCCATATCTGTTTACTGTACATCATATCCGACACCAGCTACTCCTGGAGGAAAAGTGTAGGCAGCACTGTGATGCAGATTGCAATGGCCCATGTGTCTTCTCACTCCCCTTTCGGATTTCCTCTTGTTCTTTTCCATGGGTGAGTCCAGACCCAGAGAGCCCATCTGGGCCAGCCACCCCCAGAGCTGGCCCGCGGATTGCACTTCAGACTCAGGCTCTAGAAACCACATTTCAGTTCGACCTCTTACTGGCTTGTGAGCTTGGACACAGACAAACTTTGGGATACACCCTCTTCAACTTTAAGATGAGGATCATAGCAGTGCACCTCGTAAGGTTCTGATGAGCCTCTGTGAGCAGCCCCTACTCGGTGTCTGGCCCGGAGGAGGAAACCCGTGAAAGTCTAGTTTATTAATGTGCTGCTGCTCCTCTATTTGTCATCATTACTTTCCTATCATCATTCCTTCCTGGCGCAAAAAGGTGCTCAGCTGGAAACCAGTCAGAAAAGGAAAAAGTCATCTGATTCATTCTAAAGTCTGAGTAACCTATTGTATCTGAAACTTCCCCTACCCAGGGAGATTGACATTTTGGGACAGAACAAAGGCAAAACCAAAGGAATCTGTCTCTTTTGATGGACTTTCAAGTTCTCATGGCAAGAAGGGGAAATATTTTTAAAAGGGGAAGTTGTCATTTTTTCCTTCAATCAAGCTGCCTCTGGCTGCATTTGAAGCCTCTCTATGTATGAATCTGAAGCTTCTGCACTCCTTCAGAGATCCTGTGAAGTAAACAGGATGGCCAATCACGCACTAGCACCTACACGTCGTCTGCTTGTGTGAGAGACACTTTGCACTTGGTGTGAGCCGACTGGCAGCCCCCACCTGCCTGCAGGACACAAACGCCCTTCCCCCTTGTTGCTCTGGGGGCCCCAGGGTGAAGCTGCCCCGTACTGAGGCCAGGCCTGCCCCCTCCTTTCCCACTGTCTGGCAGCTGCCTCAGTCTCCCCCTCGGTATTTGCCTGCGGTCTCCTTTGGGCCCCCTCCCCCGTCTGCCACGTGCCCTCACTCCCTGCCTGTGCTGACCTGCTGTGCTGCCTGGCCTGACTCCAGGGCTCGGGCCCCACTCTCCAGCCAGTGGCCAGTGCACGTTCCTCGTCACACCTGCTCCTGGCACAGGCCATGTGGGTGCTTCTCAAGGCAGAGCTGCTAAGGCCTTGTGCTGGTTTCCCAGGTTTGCTATAACCAAGCATCGCAAACTGGGGGGCTTCAAACCAGGGGAATGTGTTCCCTCACAGCCTGAGAGACTAGAAGTCTAACATCATGGTGTCCGCAGGGCGATGCTCTTTCTGAAGACTCAAGGGGAGGATCTTTCCTCTCCTCTTCCTCGCTTCTAGAAGATGCAGGCACTTCTCGGTGTCCCTTGTCTTGTAAGCACATCCCTCCAGCTTCTGCCTCCATCATCCCACAGTGGTCCCCTCTGGGTGTTCTCTGTTCACATGGCCTTCTCCTCGCTGTGTCTGTGTCCAAACTTCTCTCTTCTTAGAAGGCTATCAGCCAGTGGAGCAGGGCTCACCCTAATCCAGGATGACCTTATCTTAGCTTGATCAAGCCTGCAAAGACCCAACTTCCAAATAAGGTCACATTCCAAGGTTCTGGGTAGCATGGACCTTGAAGTCTGTACTCAATCTAGTACAAACCTCTAGGAACACTGCTTCTGCTGCGGAGGCCTCTGCTTTCCAAAGTACACGGCATGCCTGCCCACCTGGGTTCAGGCACCACTTTGCCCCACGCCCCCATTGCCCCCTCCCACACTCAGGCCTGGGGGTGCGTCTGGCACAGCCCCCCAGCCCTTCCTCACTTCTGTCTCTCCTGCTGAAGCCCCTCTGCTCACTGTAGCCAGCCTTCACTGGCTTTCTTCATTCCTGAGTCTTTCAAATGAGACTGGGTATGCAGGAACCTCCAGTACGGAGATGTTTTCAAGGAATCCAAGGCTCCTTGCCAACAGGAGGCGGCGCTGGCTGCCACCAATGTCACGAAGCAGTGTCCTGAGATTCCCCACTCTACCCAGTGGGTCCCCAGGCCGGTCACGCCCCTGGAGGCATCTGTGGGCCAAGCCATTGGCTCCACTCACTCTTTCTCTATTATTAGAAGAGGAGATTGAACTTCCCACAAACGGGCACCAGCCCACAGTGGAGGGTGCTGGACCCTGGCAGAGCAGGGGGGCTGCGGCTCCAGCTGGGGTGCCCATCAGTCACGCAGTCACAGCCAGGACAGCCAACCTCTCTCCACTTGTGCCACCAAGACCAACAGATGCTGCAGACCCAGTTGGCTTGGGATCCCCAGCTGAGCAAATCAAACCCGTCTCTACACACCACAACGGGCGCCAAGAGAGAAACAGAGCCATTTACACAGAGGTGAGCATGCACAGACAAGCCTACTTTTAAGACTGTTCATGAAACATATTTGGTTTGAAATGATGTGAAAGAAGGCATTCCAGTGCCCCATGGAGGCTGTCAAGTTCTTCTTCTGCATTGAGGCAGGCAGAGTGTGGTCAGAAGGAAGTTAATGAATGAACCTGATCTTCCCAATAAGCAAAGTGGGGTTTCTTCCCACTGCCCCCCTCCTGAAGTTAAAAAAATGATGTGAGAATTATAACACTATTCAGAGTCTGACTGAGACAAAAAAGTGGCAAGCCACCCTGTGGAGAAAGAAAGTCACATTGGACAGTAATGCAACAGAACATAAATAACACTCTGTCGAGCTCCTCTTACCTCAATCCCTTCTTTGTTTAAGGCATATTCATCAAAATTCAAAATGGCTATCTTAATCGTTCTTGGAGGGGGCAGGACCGTCAGGCCAATATTAATAGCATTGCTCCTCTTGGAGTCCAGGACAATGATCTCCTGCTTTTTTCCATCTGCAGCCGTTTTCTTGTGATAAAATAAGGAGAATCCAAGATTAATGCCTCATCTTCAGTCCTCTATTAAAAGCAAACTCACGACTTTAATATTTAGAGATGAAAACAAATGGCCCCAGTTCAGCTCAGGGAGGGACTGGCTACCGCTCAGCACGGCGGAGATCAGGGATTAGCCCCGAGAAGCCGCCAAGAAGGGGGCAGCCATGGAACTTCTCGAGTCAGACACATTACAAAATAAAATTGATTTTCCTTCAATTGGGAAAAATGTGATATTTTGCAAGGAGAAAAAAAAAAAGAAAGAAACACTCTGTTTTTTTCCATAGAAGCAGTGGAAACAGGATTCAGACCTTTCAGAGTTCCCTTCCTGTGGGCTGCGAGGTGTTGGAATGTGCCTTGGTTGGCCCTGGGGCATGTGGTGCATGCCCAGAGATGGAGAAAGCTGGTCCACACGCCAAGGAGACGGGAGCCTGGGGGAACCCGGCATTGCTGGCGGGTCTGCCCTCTGCATCTCCGGGGCTCCTCTTGACATTCTGCCCTGACACCTGAGCACTCTCCTGCCACATTCATTCATCTGGATGCAGCCCACTGAGCGGGTGAAGAGGAGTAAGGGATGAACTGGCAAAGAGGCCAAGGAGGGGCACCATGCTCTCTGCTGTCCCGGGCATCCTCGGAGCAGCCCCTATTGCTAGCCTGGGGCTGGCACACAGCCAGAAGCTAGGAAGGGTGTAAGGTGCTGAGCCAGTTCTCACCTCTGCCCAGAGCTTATGATGACAAGGTCCCCAACTTTCCCCTTCCACTCTCAGGAAATCAAAGGCAGGTAGAAATGGGGACAGGTGGAAGGAGGCCAGTCAGCAAGCTTCCTGTGTTGTGCAGCCTCCCTTGGGGCCACAAGGCCTGGAGGTTGATGATTCTGATTCATGAAACAAGCCCAGGGTGATGAGGATGGGTGAGACCATGCAGCATGCTGAGGGTGAGCTCACTGCATGAGGGGCCCAGCTTCGGGGGAATAACTCACCTGGTGATGGAGGGGGTGAGGGTCTGGAGAAGCTGCCACACGAGCTGGACCCTAAAGACTGTCTAGGACTAGCCTGGGGCGGGGAGACGGTGAGGAGAGAAGGGCCTTTGAATAGTTCCAGGGAACTGCCCAGGATGAAGCTGGAGGTTGCCAGGGCCATATCAGGGGACTCCATGAGTCAGCTGCTCAGAACCCCTCTGCAGGCAGGTCCTAGCCAAGCAGCCAACGCCAGTCAGCCTCCCGCACTGAGGCCTCAGCCTCTCCTTTGAAGAAGGGAACCAGGCTGGGCCTGGTACAGCTGAGTGGCTGCTGTGGCACTAGAGGCTGGGAGCTGGCAAGGAGAAACTGGCTACAGCCCCTTAAGTCCTACTGAGCCCTTCCAAACTCAATTGCTAATGTTCTATTTTAGGTCCTTAAATGTGCATTTGGGAATAAATTACAATTTCTTCATGAAGAGAATAACTGAAAGCATCCCAGCCATTTGGGCGCCTGGTGGCCCGGAGGAACAACTCCTGCGGGCGTGCCACCGGCTTGGAACTGTGGGCTCCCAGGACACGCAGCATAAATGCACCCCTACCCTGCAGGGCAAGCTTGTCTTCTATACGTTTAAGCCAAGAAGCTTATCAGGAGCTCCTGAAATGTAGCTGAAATCTACTTTAAAATATTGTTTGGGGGTTTCCCTGGTGGTCTGGTGGTTAAGAGCCCACCTGCCAATGCAGGAGACACGGGTTCGACCCCTGGTCCAGGAAGATCTCACATGCCGCGGAGCAACTAAGCCTGTGAGCCACAGCTACTAAGCCCGTGCTCCAGAGTCTGCAAGTCACAACTACTGGAGCCTGTGCGCCTAGGGATTGTGCTCCACAACAAGAGAAGTCACAGCAAAGAGAAGCCCACACACTGCAACTAGACAGTGGCCTCCACTCACAGCAACCAGAGAAAAGCCTGGGCAGCAACAAAGACCCAGCACAGCCAAAACTAAATGAATACAAATAAAATTATTTAAAAATATATTACTTTGTTGGAATGCTAAGAAGGCCTGAGAAAAGGCTTGACAACATGCTGAAGAAGGGAATGAAGAGGGATGTGATGACCTGTGTGCCCACCTTGGGGCAGCGGGGTGCCCACTCCTCCAGGCACTCCAGGCACTGCAGGGGGCCTGCCCAACATAGAGTCCCTCTTCCCTGCTCACCAACAGGGCCTGGATTTCTTTCAAGCTGGTAATATGTTAGGGAAATCAATCACCTCCCTGGACCCTTTGCAGCTGAGGCTGGCAGTTTGGGTTTCTGTTTTCCTGATTCAAAAGGGCTGGACCCGTGAGCCATGCCTTTTTCCCTTTCTCCATCTTCCTGCCTACAATGTAGACATGAGGCCTGGAGCGGCAGCATCTCGTGAGCATAAGGAATGAGGCCTCATGGATGGCGACATGGAAGACAGAAGCCTGGGACCTGGCGTGTGAGAGGCACTGACCCAGCGCCAGGCTCCAGCACAGGAGGCACTGACAGAAAGGCAAGGACTCCCCGTGAATCATTAGCCCCTGGACCCCCATCCATAGAGTCACTGGGAACCTGCAGAGATGCCTGAGAAGGCCGAGCCCCACTGCTGCCTTTGTGCAAATGAGAGCAAGATGCCCCCCCTGAGGGAGACAAAGCCCCATGGCAAATTCTTGAGAGAGACGGACTATTCAGATTTCAGCCTGCCCCCCTCAGCCAGGGTCCACCTACAGCAAGCACTCAGGACAGAGCCGGGGGTGGCTCTGAGCCTGACATGTCCTTTTCCTCATTCTCAGCAGAACTCAGTTCACATCAATGGACACCCTCTGCTCTCATAAATCGAGAAGAAGCCAGCCTCTGGGCATCCTGAGATAATGGGGAAGCTGTTTCTACAGACGACATGTTTTCAGAGCACGTCCACCCACTTCGAGAAGGAAGGAATAAGAGTTACTCATATCTGAGGCTGAATTATTAACTCTCTGGATTTTATCCAAGAGGTATTTTAAATGCTCTTCTTCATAACTGAAACAGAGTCTGCTGGATGCACTGACCCCTCAAGTGCCTTGGCAGCCACTCTGCCCGAAATGAGGGTGGGTCACGTGGGCTTGCCCAACTGTCTCCTCCCCTCACAACAACCCACAGCGGCATCTGCAAGAACAAGCCAAAGTGCTCTGTGCCCGGGAGCACATGCTGGTGTCCAGGGATTCCATTATCAATTCTGATGCCTTTCAATCCTCCAAGCTCCAGATCAACAAGAGTGACCTTCACTATGTCCTTCACCTGGCCCTGCGTCTGAGTGGCTGTCGGCCATCCTCTCCCACAAAGTCTCTCGTGTCCTGTCCTTCACTCCCCCCACCTCCATCCCAAGCCCGACCCTTGGAGCCAGCCTCCCAGGGCAGCCACCATGGGCTTCCTGCTTCCAGCCTCTTCTCACTCCCAACCCATCCATCTTAATTCTTGCCAAGAGTCTTTCTCAGAGACTTGTTTCCTTATTGCACTTCTTTGATCAGAGAGTCTGTGACTGTCCGTTGTTTGAAATGAGAAAAATGGGAAATTGGTCAATGATGAAAAGAGGAGATAAAGCAGATAAGACAGAGTTCCTTGTGAAGGAGGTTAAGAAATGTTAAACGATATTCCAAAGGCTTCTGGAAAGGAGGGATGCAGCAAGGTGGAACAGGGTTGGGAGGATGACAGGAGGTGATACATCTAGGCAGGAGATCAAAAAGTTGATTTGTATTTTACACGAGATCAGACACAAAACAACGCACAAACAAGGAAACAAAACCTCCAGACCAGACTTCCCCGGTGGCTCAGTGGTAAAGAATCCACCTGCCAATGCAGGAGACATGGGTTTAATCCCTGATCCAGGAAGATCCCACACGCCTCAGAGCAACTAAGCCATGAGCCACAACTACTGAGCCCATGCCCTAGAGCCTGGGAGCTGCAACCAGTAAAGCCTGCTCTCCCTAGAGCCATGCTCCTCGACAAGAGAAGCCACCACAGTGAGAAGCCCAGGCCCCACAACCAGAGACAAGCCTGCACAGCACAAAAACCCAGCAGAGCCAAAAATAAATAAATGATTACAAAGAAAACTCAAAACCTCTGGAAATATCAATACAGGCCCTACTTGGAGGAAGTGACAAAATTTTATTGAGAGTAATAAAAGAAGATGTGGGTAAATGAGAAACATCATGTTCCTGAATAGGAAGTCTCAGTGTTAAAAGGATGTTCATTATCTTGCCTCATAAAATTTATACACAAATAACATATTTATTATATATGCCGGTAAAGAACCACCTGTAATGCAGGAGACCTGGGTTCGATCCCTGGGTTGGGAGATCCCCTGGAGGAGGGCATGGCAACCCATTCCAGTATTCTGGCCTGGAGAATCCCCATAAACAGAGGAGCTCACAGGCTATAGTCCATGAGGTCGCAAAGAGTTGGACATGACTAAGCGACTAAGCACAACACACAACATATATTTAAAATGATTCTAATCAAATTCCAAGAAGATGTTTTTGGAATTTTAAAATATTCTAAAGTTACTATGAACGAGTATATGTGTAAAAAGATCCATAAGTGGAAATAATACAATATCTATCCAAACAGCCATAAAAACTTACTATAAAACTGATATAATTAATGTGTGGCACTGGCACTCAACAGCTATACTGATAATACAGAATAGAATAATAGAACAGAGAAAGCTGTCTATACAATGATCCAGGGCATTCCAACAAGGCAGCAAGACCGTGAGTCACAATCCATTATGAAAGCCTGATTCTAATATGGAACCAAAGTAACTTCAAGCAAAAACAACCAGTATGGTAGGTTAACATCACAGTAGACTGGATTGACTGAGATCTTTCTTCTTAAAAAAAAAAAAAAGCCAGCAGAAAGCAAGAACACAGGGTTGCATGGGAATGGCCAAGGGTCATCATGGTGGGGTTATGCCACACCTCATGAGACCCCTTTGCTGATTTTGGAGTCCTGAGACATTATCAGTGATGATCCATGACAAAGCCTGAGCAAAGGCAGAAGAGGCTGAAAAGCAAGCTCAGTGGCTCAACTGTCTCTTGTTGGTTGGCAGGGTATCTTCCCTTATTTATTATAGTTTTTGCGTTTTCTCAACTGTAGATCTCATTTCCTTAAATGGCATTTCCTGAGTGCCTATTAGGTGGCTACTCCTTGAGTGGGGACATTTTTCATGGAGATCAACAAAAAATGTAGGTGGCCAGGATGCCACCGACTGCAATGATCAATCCTGGGGCAACAGGAAATAAGGGTATCTCCCTCAGTTCTTTGATAGAAGGTCAATCAGCCAAACCTATGCCCTCAGGGCTCAAGAACTCACAGGGAAAAAAGAGTGTTGAGGGAGCAGCTATGGGTCGGGTACCAGGTGCAGGATGCTGGACTAGGGGGTGCTGAACATGAAAATTGGAACAATTGTCTCTGGGGCGAGATAGCTGCCCAGCTAAACAGTTGTGCAAGTTGGAGTGGGGAAAACAGGGTGGGCATGTCTCTGGACATGCAACTGACCCCAGTACTTCCAGAAGTGCTCAAGGTAAAAGAGGAACTTGCTTCTTGAAGGGTTAGGGGGCACTCTGGGAGGAGGTCAGTCTCTGCTTTGCTCCCAGAAAGCTCAGTGAAGCTGAACTTCTGAGCCAAACGAGGTGGCAACACCCAGAACCTCCTTCAAAGCAGCAGCTCTCAGGGAGCCTCCAAGAGTTGCCCTCCCAGAAATACTGTCTCCGGAGAAATGCTTCAGGCTTGGACGGAATGTAGGGTTTTGTTTGTTCTTGACTTGGCCAAGAGGACTGCAGGGAGCGGGGAGAGGATGTAACAGCCAAAATGGGGAGAAACAGAGGTCACCCTCTATGGAAAAAGATGCTGTCAAAGCTAGCAGAGACCTCTTAGGAGGGCTGGGAAGGAGGTCACTGAGGCAATTCAGCTCCTTTCCCCCAAACTGTCCAAAAGGGCTAAGGGTCCAGTTTCAGGAAGCAGAAGTGAGCCCCTCCAAGAGGATGCTTCAAACAGGCAGCACCCAAGGCCACAAGAGTCACAGAATTTCTGAGAAGCACAGAGGGAATTCTCCATTTAAGCACTGATAGCTAACTGCCAGGGCTTAGGGGTGAGGGCTGGGACTTCTCTCTGCAGCCCTGGTGGAGCCCAGATTCACTTGGTGGTCAGCTCCCTGCGTTGGAGTGGGCCTTCTAGAACCAAGCAAGTCCAAGAGGTTGGGCTCTGCAAACTCAGCCACTCCAAGGGGCAGAAAGTCACCTACAACAGGAAGATTTTCTAGAACAGTTAAACCAGATATTCAGGTCCACTCAGGGGGACTGTGGGGCCATACCAATCCTGATGCTGAGATGGATGACCAGAGGCCTCAAAGAGAAGAGACAAGTATGTCAGGTTTTTGGATACATCAAGGTATTGCTTCCAAGAACAAGTCTTTCAGAATTTCTAAGTAAAGTGACAAACTTGATTCTGAATGGTTATGGGGGTAGGCGACCACGTGTGACCACAACCTGCTTTTGTTCAATATCCTGAGGGTAAGCCCATCACTTCCCCTCATAATCATTCAGTTTTGGAAAAGAAAAGGATGAGCATTCAGGCAGCAGTTAGGAAAAGGGGGAAAGGAAGACTTTAATGCTAAATAGTAGTCCTTAAACTTAGAGGCTAATTTAAAATCTCACACTAGAATCTCAGGAAAGTCACGTGAGGCAAAGGATAAGAAAATCAATAGCATAAAAAATGAAGACCTGTCAGCACAGCACAAAAGTACATTCTCCCCTGTTGCCCTGGGTCTACTCAACAACCCCAGGAGGTCAGGCCTACAGGCTCAGGCCTGGCTTCTCCACCACACCCCACCCATAATCAAAAACAGGCTCAGAGAAGTTTACTGACTTGCTCAAAGTCACACAGAGGTAGAGTCCAGACCAAATGACATTTGAAATTGCAGTAGCAAAGCACACAGACCATTGAGAAGAAAGAGAGAGTCTTTTTCAAAAAATGGCAGGCTTTCAAAAATTCCCAAGGGAAGAAAATGAAGAAGTGTCCAGAGTGTGAACTTGAAAGTAGCCAAAACAAAATGGAATCTGGGGATCACAGCAGCCCTGAAGGGCAACTGAAAATATCTAGAGCAGCAAAGCACTCAGGTGGGTCAACTGGGGTCTCACCCATTCCCACCCTGGCGGCCTGGGCGAGTCACTGCCCCACTCTGTACCCCTGTTCTTTCTGGGACCCAGTTTCCCAGGGTTTGTTAGGAGGATGAAATAAAACAATGGATGTAAATCAGTGAGAGAAACACTCAGCCTCTGGTAAGCATGACAGAAGCGTCTGCTAGGACTATTAGAATAGTATGACTGAGACTTCCCTGGTGGTGCAGTGTAAAAGAATCTGCCTGCTTGCCAATGTAGGGGACATGGGTTCAATCCCTGGTCGGGGAAGATCCTACATGCCGTTGAATAACTAATCTTGTGGGTCACAACTACTGAAGCCCTAAAGCCTGTGCTGCACAAGAGAAGTCAGGCAACAAAGAGAGGACCCTACTCACCACAACTAGCAAAAGTCCGAGCAAAGCAATGCAGACCCAGCGTGGCCATAAATAAATGAATAAAAAAAAAATAGTATTATTGGTATGGATACATGTAAAGTACTTAGGCTAATACCTGGAAAATAGTGCTTTAGCTCCTTTCACTATTGGCTCTTTTGTAAAAAATCATTTTTAACCTAATGAAATTATATTTTAAAAATATATGGTTTATCAATGCATGTTTTTCATAACTAACACATGTACTACACTTACTGACGAGAGGCACCTAGGTACACGGGAGTGTCAGATCAGAGCAGTGTCCCCACCCCAACAGTGATAATTCCAGGGGACAGTGTAGGGACTTGGTTCTCAATTTAGCCTCCAGGGCTGCTTCCCAACATGGGCAACTCACCCGGAGCTTCCTGAAATGAACTCTCGGATGCTCGTGAGAGTCTGCACAGACCCCCCCGGCATACGGAGCCCCCGAGTGGGAAGCAGGTCCAGTGAGTGAGTTATCTGGAGGTTCTGAAGGTCTCCTTGCAGAGGAGATGGGAGGGAACGACTTGCTTTCTGTTTTCAAGGAGGAGAATGTTATGGTTATTTCCACATGCTAAATTCCCTCTAGGCCAAAGACTGGACTCCAGGACTAATGGAAAGGGGGCATTCTGGAGAAAAGAACAGGACAGTCTCCTTCTGGGCCAGGAGACTCAGCTGCCTCCATGGCTGAGGGCAGAAAGGGCAAACACGGACTCACCACCTCCGACTGGGAGGAACGCAACATCACTCACCTAAGGAGGAGACATGGCTGATCAACCTACTGACATTTTCTGAAGGAAAACCAGGAAATGTGATGTATTTAGGTCAGTGCTTTACAATTGTGGGGATACAAGGGGCACTTTTAAAGAACAGTGATGCCTGGGTTCCATCTCAGAGGTCCTAACCTCCTTGATCAGGAGTGGGCACAGAGGTCTAAAAGATGTGAGTGTGACCAGAGTCACCAACTTAGACTTGCAAAAAGTCTTAAGGCTTGAGACGGGATTGTTGGGTGAGTAAAAAGTTGTTCTTTCAGAAAGAAGAACACAATTTAAAAATAGGAAATCAAAGGCAGGGATCGGAGAACATTTCTTAGGATATAAAAACAGAGCTCCCCCCACTCCCCCATCCCTGTCATTCAAAGATGCAGCAAGGTCTGATCTTGCTACTTTCATGAATGATGTGGGATAATATCCCCACAGCTAAAGATGATGCAGGAAGTTTTCACTGATGCTAAAAGGAGTCTGAGATGCCCAACTGATGTCAGGGTCATCCCAGCCCTGGGAGCTGAGCTGTCAGTGACTGAGAAAGCATCCTTCCACACCTGAGGGTTAATGAGCTCTGCGAGGCTCTGGGGTCAAGCACAGTGGGCTCCCGAAGACACGGTACACATTGGGCCATTGCTAACCCCATGCAACCGGATCATGGGTGTGGTACTTGGAAATAAAAACAAAACCCTGCTCCATCTCTGCACACAGCCCCAGGGCTTCTGCAGTGGCATGCCATGATAAAGACGGCTAAGGTCCAGAGAAGGGCCACCGTGAAGGCACAAACTTCCACGTGGGGGGAGAGGACGAAGCAAGCAGAGTAGGGAGGAGAGCTTGGGCAAAGATCATGGAGGCTTGCAACCCAGGCAGGTGGACAGGGCTTGCCTTCCAAAGTTTTTTGAAATGCTGCCATGGAGGATCACAGCTTTGAGTTTTTAAAGAGCAATTTTACTAGCAGTAAAGGATGCGGTTTTAAAAAGTGGATATTCAGCACACAGAACTTATCATCCCAGAGGGTGCAGTAACTGAAAATAGAAACTGGGATAAGGACATGATTTATTAAGAGAACTCAGAGTCTTGGAGAATACTGCTAAGTTTGAGAGTATTTCCATGAAAGGCGACCGACCTCTCAAAATGCTTGTCAGCATCACTGTCACAGACCCCAGGGCTGGCTCAGCGAGGCACGAGTTCTAGAAATGGGAAATCATCCCTCCTCACTCCCTGCTAACTGCCAAAAGGGTGACGCCACAGGATATTTTCAAAACTGCCCGTTGAGAAAGTGTCCATGACAGTGATGCCTCAATACAGATATCATAACAATGTGACTGCTATGAAATTTTCCCAAGTTCTGTAATGAGGGAGATATACGTGGGAAAGCATGAAGGCAAAAGACAGAACAACAACAAAAAAGCCATGAAAGAGAGTATGAAAGTGAACATCGCTCAGTCGTGTCCGACTCTTTGCGACCCCATGGACTATGTAGTCCATGGAATTCTCCAGGCCAGAGTACTGGAGTGGGTAGCCGTTCCCTTTTCCAGGAGATCTTTCCAACCCAGGGATCGAATCCAGGTCTCCTACATTGCAGGCGGATTCTTTACCAGCTGAGCCACCAGGGAAGACCAAGAATACTGGAGGGGGGGGGGCCGTCCCTTCTCCAGGGGATCTTCCCGACCCAGGAATCGAACTGGGGTCTCTTGCATTGCAGCCAGATTCTTTACCAACTAAGCTATCAGGGAAGCCTAAATAAAAGCTGAAAAACCTTTAGTTAGGAATAACATTTCTGTGGAACTGGCCAGAACAGGTTTGCTTATTGGTAAATTTAGGAAAAAAAAAAAAAAAGTTAATTTCCCATATTGGTTCTTTGAGTCTTTACAGCAAAGGCCAACCATCAAACAGTTACATTTCCAATGTTACTGTAGTTTATCCAGTACCCTAACTGAGAGACTTTTGAGAGGTGAAGAGAGTGCTCTTAATAATTCCACTGGGACCGCCGCATACATGGGGACCATCTTAGATAAGGATGGTCCCAAAGTTGGGCTTGGAATTTTCAGGCAGAATTCAGGTTTTCTGAGGGTGCTGTTAAACAAAACAACATTCCCTTATGACCTGAATTTGCATAAAGAGTAGGAAGATTTTCTTCTCTTCTCTGCAGAATAAAACAGAGGTGGGGCAGGGGTGAAGTCAACGTGGAGAATGATGGTGGGCGCAATGCTCCCCTCACTGGAGCTTTATTTTTCACTTTAAATCAATGGTTCATAGCTTTGGTTGAGTCCCGGGGGAGCCTTTCAAAATAACTCGGCCTGGGGCTTACCCCAGACAAAATAAATCATCTCTGGATTTTCTTAAAAAGTCACTGCTAGTAGTTTATGAAATGGTTTGAAACTTCAAGGTAAATAAAGTCGAACAAATGTCTCCAAATCCATTCCAGAGGCCCCTCCCCAGGGTAAAGCAACGAACTCAGGTGAATAAGACAGCCATGAGTCCCCAAAGGTGAAGCCAGGTCCCTTCTTCCTTCTGGGCCCCTCTTCTGCTCCACATCTTCCGTGGTCTGTCTGGATCCAGGGATATAAAAGCTGCCCTTTGGAAGGAAGAGGGACTTGGCTGCCCTAGATGAGGCATACAGCTTGGAAGCCCACTTCCTGGGGCTTCTTGGGATGATTCCCCATCCCCAGGGGTTTTCTGCCCTGATACCCAATTCTGGGGTCGTTTTAACCATCTCTTATGCCATTCTCCACATCTTAGACCAACAGCAAAAACACAATATGATGAAATGTAGTACAAAATTTCTGTCTTTCTCTATAACGCATAATTAAAGCTATCTTATTAAAAAGCTATACATATAGTCTCCAGGCAAGAATACTGGAGTGGGTAGCCATTCCCTTCTCCAGGGGATCTTTACCACCCAGGGATTGAACCCACATCTCCTGCACTGCAGGCAGATTTTTTACTGTCTAAGCCACCAGGGAAGCCCATATGTATATATAAATATATACATATAAATGTATGTATGTATATTACCTGCTGAAAAAGAAAAGTAGATCCAGTTCTAGAAACTATTTGGAAAGGAAATCACAAAGCACATCTCTCTGTTCTTATCATCTCCATGAGGTGGTCACCCCAGCCTTGGATCTGGCACACGAATCCCTAGGGGATGACTCAGATGGTCACCACCACGCCCTGCAACACTGGTCTAGTGTAAGTTTTCTGATGGAAAGTACAACTGATTCCCTTTGCTCTGTGCTGCCCTGTGAAGCATATTTTATTTTTGATGCACTCTATTGTTCTTACTGGAAAACTTCTCATGAGCCAGAATCTGGAAGTAGCTATTTACAGCTGAGTTTTATGAACATCATAGTCAAGAATTAGAAACAAACGTCACGTTGGTTATAGCTATACTAGGCCATACAACAGATTCAACTCTCCAATTTGCATCCTCACCATTTGTAATATTTGTAAATAGTCTCTGCTCACATTTTCTAGCTATCTTCACCCCAAAATGGGCTCCTGGGTCCCACTGCAGAACATTCTGGAACCAGGTAAATTTTCAACATGCTACTTTCCTCTTATGTTCTCACTTTATAAAAACTAGGTGAACCTTTGTAGCTGGGCAATACAGGTTTTTAAGAGGTCACCACCTACTTCAAGAAAGAACTGAACTCTGGGCCACTGAGAGGGTGCCAACCAGGCTCCCGTCACTGATCACAAGTAGCACCAAGAGAAGAAGTTGGGGAGGTGAGCCCATCTGGGGTCTTCTCAAGGAAGCTTTTCACTTTGTCATTTCTTTAGTAAAAATAAAGTTGGAAAAATGAAGTTGGAAGTGCCTTCATTGCCAACTGGGACTCTTTAATTTCTCACCCCCTCAACCCCAAGTCAAGAGCTGGCAACCTCTGAGGCTAAGGAGCAACCAGGACAAGCCCGGGGGGTCCAGGCAGCCAGAGGGGCCCACGTGGGAAGGAGTGGGATGAAGGAGACGGGCCAACCAGATCAGCGGGAGCAAGGGCACGTCCTGGGTGATCCCAACAGCTGTTTTAACCACGCCAGGCCAGCCTTCTCCCAAATGGCAGGTCTGATGGTAAGAGTGGAAGGGGCCACGTGGGTGGCTCATCACCACACGTGACCAGTCCTGGAAGTCAGGACACAGAGACACGGAGAGCAATAGCACTTCCCATGGCATGGTTTTCTAGAGAGAACAAGAGGGTTCTACTTACAGTTGGGGGAAAGGACTGGCTGGTATGGCTTTCTATTTGGGATCTTGGCAGTTGGATTTGTAAACAGGAAAAAGCTGGAATTCTGACTTGGGGATGGGGTGGGGCTGGAAATGGTTCAGATTCCCATCCTTGTTGGAACTGAGCAGACATTAACTCAAGGGTAAAGGCCAACTCGGAAAGAGCAGCAAGTAGTTCCAGACCCATCTCCCCCACCCCACCCCCGGCCCCATTACAGGTTTTAACAGGAAGTCGGCCTTTTAGAGCTCCCGGCCTAGCCTTTCAGCATCACACATGGTGACAGGCACAAACTCCATCCTCAGGTTCTTCTCGAAAGGATACTCCTGTCCCGAGGAAGCCTGCACACACTGATTCCAAATCAGAGCCTGGCCGGCAGATCAAGGAGCCCAACTCAGACAGCTTATACTCATCCAAAATGATGCTAAACGGAGCAACCCATGGAGCCAAAATTAATTCACAATAGTAAGTTCCAGCATGTTTACTCTAAACTATCCTTTGAAAAGTGTTTTCTCTTATTTCAGGGCCCTGAGAAGACAGCCTTAAACCTGTTTTAAAACTGAAATATACTCAGGATCACAAGAGTTATTTTTTTAGATCAGTTCTTTAAGATAGGTAAAGGAGACCCTAATAATGCAGTGAATCATCAGAAATAAAATCTGTGATCCAGTATCACACAGCCTTTTCATCAGTGCTCCTTAGTCACGACTTTATCTTTGATGCCCAATAACTTCATATACAAAGCTCTTCATTTATAAAAGTAGATAGAACATCTCTGTTAAAGACACTACACCAGCAATGCCCTCAGGGTTCTCAAACATCTATGAGAAATAAGAAATCTAGATACACGTATAATGTTTACAGGATGCCAACTATATGGCTGTATAGTAGCATCCAGATAGTGGTAGCAAGTTGACTCAGCCAGGGGATTAGCTGAAGAAATGTCCCATAGCCTACTGTCTTACAGCTGAGGTTTAAACCACTATCAACCATAAACAACAAATGTGAGCGTGAATAAACACATCCACAGGATGAAGTCATTGTGTTTGATAAATTAGCACGTCTACTTTCCTCTAGTGAATGTCAACATTTGCCGTCAGGCTATGCTAACAATCCCTGGGTAAACACTGTTGTTTTTTTTTTCCTCCAGGTTATTAGGTTCTTGGAAAGCTACTTGCCTATCGATGTTAATAAGTTGCTAGCTTTGTTAGCAACAAAAGGTCCCTTACTCATTTAGCTCACACCTAACGTTTGACACAGGGTACTGGATGAAAAGTCAAATTTTTATACCAACTGCCTTTTTAAGCAAATTAGTAAGAGCAACACGAAGGGCATTTTATGTATAACAAAACTCTCCGTTCTATCCAACATCTGTAAGTAACTCAGCAAATGAAGAGGCATGCTGGATGCAAGCGATACCTTGGAGACGGACAGTTCCTTTGATTTAGACTCAAACAGGTGCTCCAGCTTGGAGGTGTCCACCTTAATGGGTTCCAGTTTCGACCACAGGAATTCTCTGCAGCGGCCATTGTTCTTACACGGCCACTCAAAAGGCCGGACTTCGTTCCAGAATAGACGGATGGTCTTCTTTTTCTTGGTGAATGCCGGTTGACCCCTGGGTATCTGGGGCCACCCTAAGCCCTGAGGAGCGTTGAATACTGGAGGGGGAGCCAATAAATTACCGGGGACTGGAGGGGGAGGCACGCTGTCCAGCAGGGGCGGAGGGGGTGGGGGCGGCAGACCCAGAAAGGTGGGTGGGGGCGGGGGAGGCGGCCCTGGGGCCTCCGGGTGACCCAGGTCCACGTCCAGGACGTCAATGTCGTCCTCCTCACCCAGGTCAGTGAAATCCATGTCCTGGATTCTGAGCTCCCTGGGATTGGCCATGAGCTGGTCCCAGATGTAGTCAGATTCCGTCTTGGGCTGAGCTGATGTCTTCTCTGCGACCTTGTCATTGGGCTCTGCGTCAGGGGAGATGGACCCCCTCCCTAGGTCCCCGCTGCTGAATTTCTCTGCAAAGGCTTTCACACTGCCCCTGTTGTCCAGACAACCAACGTCCACCCTCTTGACGCTCTCATCCTGGGCCAGGGAACTGGCCTGCAGGGTGGATATTCTGCTGGCCAGGCTGGCTACCGCCTCCGCCCCTTGCGCGGTCCTTGCGGCCTCGCCCTCCCCTTTCTCCTCGTCATCCGTGGGCTTTCTGTTATGGGCATACAGCATGTCCAGCATGAACCGTTTGCTGGTGAGGATGTCGCCACACTGCTCATTTACACCGGCATCCTGAACACCCGCAGACCACAAACCTGAAAGTACACAGGAGAAAAAAATGAGAACATCACACCGGTCTCAATACCATGAGAGAGCCAACCAGACAACACGTGGGCATTTCACACAGGAGCAATCAGGAAGACCCAGAAATGAAGCAATGGAAGAGGAAGGTGGTCACGGTTGACAAGATGCTCTTGATCAAGAGATGCTGTGTTGAAGGGCTGATGGCCCACTCTAGGGACCCAACACTCTCGTAGGGCTTGTGGCTCTGGCCTAGGCTCATGGGAAAAAATTTCCTCGCCTTTTCTGCCCACCCATGATAGCTGGTCAGGACCCACTCAGGGCAACTGCCCTAACTACACACAGGGAGGCAAGGAAATGCCCTCTCACCCATGGCAGGTACTTAAAAGGCTGTAGAATTACTCCTTTTTCTCCCTACTCCACCTCTGCACCAGTGAATCCAAACACTCCTGGAGAAACGTGCAGACCGTACCACTGGTCATACGGCCACCAGTCTTCAGGAGACCCTTAATGCTGCCTGGCGGCCCCATCCATGACCTCTCTTAGATGGCTTTCCATACACCTCCTCTTTCCTCTAGGCTCCCCTACTCAACTCATCCTCTGCAAGCATCACCTTGCTTTCTGTTTCAAAAACTTAATAGACAAAGTCAGAGCTCTTCCAGGGCCTCCATTCTGCCTCCACTCACCCACCTGCACCTGAACACTGACGTTTGTCCTATGACTACTGATCCCCTGTCCTCTAGTGGGATTCATCCGCTCCCATGATTCTCCATCCTGCGTCTCCCATGCTCCTCCCACTAGGTCTTCCCACTGGGATATAAACACAGTATAATTTTACCCACTAAATGAAAACAAAAAACCTCACTTGATTCTACTTATCTCTCCAGCTATGATCCAAATTTTCTCCTTTCTTTTTTTTCTTTATTTTTTTAAAATTTTATTTTATTTTTAAAGTTTACAATATTGTATTGGTTTTGCCAAATATCGAAATGAATCTGCCACAGGTATACATGTGTTCCCCATCATGAACCCTCCTCCCTCCTCCCTTCCCATACCATCCCTCTGGGTCGTCCCAGTGCACCAGCCCCAAGCATCCAGCATTGTGCATCGAACCTGGACTGGCGACTCGTTTCATATATGATATTATACGTATTTCAATACCATTCTCCCAAATCATCCCACCCTCTCCCTCTCCCACAGAGTCTTTTAAAGTAAAGCTGCGGGGGGAAGGGAGAGTTAGGGAGTTTGGGAAGGTCATACACACACTGCTATATTCAAAATGGATAACCAACAAGGACCTATTGTAGAGCACATGGAACTCTACTCAAACTTACTGCCAGCCTGGATGGGAGGGGAGTTGGGGGGAGAATGGATACATGTGTATGTATGGCTGAGTCCCTTCAAGGTTCACCTGAAACTACCACAATGTTGTTCACCGGCTAAAAAGTGAAAAAATAAGTGAAGTCGCTCAGTTGTGTCCAACTCTTGGCGACCCTATGGACTGTAGCTTACCAGGCTCCTCCGTCCATGGGATTTACCCCAATACAAAATAAAAAGGTTAAAAAAACAAACAAAGAATAAAGCTGCATATAAGAGTTGTTTTGCTGTTTCCAATTTCTCTCTTTATTCTCTCTTGAACCCAGTCTAATGAAGTTTGTGCTCTGTTTCAAAGATGCTCCTTTCTGGGTGACCTATGACCTTCCTGTCGCACTAGACGCAGCTGTTACCCTCTCATCTTTGACTCACATCCTTCTCTCGGCCTCCCGGACACTGTTCTCACCTGGTTTGCTGCCTTCTCTTTGGCTGCTCCTTCTCAGTCTCCTGTGTTGGTTCCTCCTTATCTTTAACCTTTAAGTGTCTGTGGACCTCTTCTCTCCATCTACACTCCCTTTCCTAGCCTTCATCTCATCCAGTCTTAGGCCTTTAAATGCCATCTTCTGCCCTCAGTCCCATCCACTCATCCAACCTGCTTCTCCTGCAGTCATTTCTGGCCTCAGTTGCAGCCACTTCATCCATCCTTCATCCATCCAATGTAATTGCTGCCAATTCCAAAAGCCTCAGAGTCATCCTTGACTTTTTATCCTGTTCTTTCATCCCACACAGCAGAGTCCTGTTAGTTTAATCTTCACGTTGCATCCAGAATCCCATCACTTTTCTCATCACTACTCCTGCCACAACCCCAGTCTGAACTAGCGAGGTTGCTTGCCAACAAGGGAGCATCCAGCTGATCTCAGCTTCCACGCTCGCCCCTCTACAGTGAGTTCTCAACCCCAGAGCCACGTGACGTTTTGCAATGTCCAACTTATCTTTCTGCTCTAAGTCTGCAAAAGGTGCCACATTTCACCGAGACAAAAAGCCAGTGACCCGTCAGTGTTCACAAGCCATGCGTGATCCCACCTTAATTTTTTTTCTCCCCCTCTCCTACCACGACCTCAGCCACTGCCGCCGCCCCAGATATACACACACGAACCTCTTCAGCAACAGCACTGACCTGACATTCCTAGAACTCACCAGGCGTTATGTGATCCAGCCTCAGGACCTTTGCCTCTCCTGGGGCAATCCCAGTTAATCACACAATTTGCTTCTCAACTTCCTTTCGGTTTTAGCTCAAATAGTGTCTTCCCAGTGAAATCTTCCCCGACCACCTTATTTAAAATTGTGCACACCTCCCTCTCGCCCACAGCTGATCATCTTTTTCTGCTTTATTTTCTACCCGAGCATGTCTTACTGTCTGATCTTCCACACATTTTCCTCTTTGAGTTTATTGCTGCCTTTGTCCCATTATTGGAATGATTATAATTATTTGTTAAATTGTGTTCTTCCTCGGAATGTAAACTCTATAAGAGCAGGGATTTGGGTCTGCTTTGTTCCCCGTTGTATCCCCAGCATCTAGGATGAGTGGATGAACAGATAAATGGTCAGGGACGTCATTCCTCTGAGCTTGCTTCCTGAGGTCCAGCAGGGCTGTGCGGTGGGCATTTCAGGCTGTGCGTTCCATCAGACATCCAAGGGCCTCTGTGGCTGCTCATTTGGGGAGGGGGCAGGAGACCTAGGCCGAGGACGTGAGCAGCATGAGCTTTTTCTCTACCAAAGAGCTGGATCAGACAGGCTGGGGGAGGACACTGGTCTCTCCCCTGTGGCTGTGCCTTCATCTGTGAGGAAGCACTTACTGGGGAAGCCCAAGGCCCTCAAGTGCTCTGATTTTTCCACTGTGGTTTTGTCCTCTGTGCTCTGCTCAACAGTGGCCTAAGCTCACCAAGCGCCCAACACCAGAACAAGGAGGTTTTGAGTCCTCTTGGAGATTGCCTTCACAAACAAAATACATTTTGATGATAACCACCATCAAAGAGACAGGAGGTGGCATTTGAGGACACGATGGAAAAATCACTACAGCTGCTCAGTCCCGTAAATAGGGAGACTGCTTTGATGCCAGGAAGTTGTGGCAGATAAAGTGACTGAGTCTCTCTCAACAGACCGCCTCACTCTCTCCATTTATTGGGAAATGTTGGCAATTTCTTATTTTGGCAACTAGGCAAAGAGCATAATCAGGTAACATTTTAAATGTTGGCTTTTAAGTTTACTTTCTTCATTCATGTATGTCTTTTATTAAATCATTACGTAGGGTGCTTCTTTGTCCCTAGCAATTTCCTTTGCTCTGAAGTGTACTTCATCTGATATTAATATAGCCCTAATATGGCTTTTCTCTGATTAATGTTGGCATGACATCTTTTCCCAGCCTTTAACTTTCCATCTGCCCATGTCATTACATTTGATATGAGTGTTGTACATAAGAGCACGTGGTTGACTGGTGTCTTTATACACTCTTCAAATCTCTGTCTTTCACTTGCTGTGTTAGGACTCGAGTGTGCCATTTTATTTGTTTTGTTTGATCCTTGTTTCAGTGTCTGTTCCTCCTTTCTTGGTCTTGGGTGGATTGCTTGAACATTTTTTAGAATTTCAATGTGACTTTTTTATAGTGTTTTTGAGTACATTGCTTCATGTAATTTTCCTAGTAGTTGCTCTAGGTATTACAGTATACACACTCCCTTATTTAGTCTATTGGTATTGGGCTTCCTTGGTGTCTCAGTGGTAAAGAATTTACCCGTTAATGCAGGAGATGCAGTTTTGAGCCCTGGAGATCCCCTGGAGAGGGAAACAGCAACCCACTCCAATATTCTTGCCTGGCAAGTCCCATGGACAAAGGAGCCTGGCGGGCTACAGTCCACTGAGTGACAAAGAGTCGGACACAACTCAGTGACTAAACAAAAACAAATTGATGTTTTACTGCTTTGAAGTGCAGAAACCTTACTTCCATTTAGATCCGTTTACTCTCCCACTTTTAAAAATACAGCTGTCTTAAGTATTTCCTCTACATATGCTGAACACCATAAAGCAAATCTAATGTTTGTTCCAACCATCGAATATGATTTAAGAAGCACATGGGTAAAAACATAGCATGTTTATCTACTCCTATTTTTACCCATTCTGTTTTTCTTTTCTTTCTGGAGTCCCAAGTCATCTTCTATCATTTCCTTTCTGTTCAGAGAACTTACTTCAGCCATTCTTCAAGGGGAGGTCACTCGTGACAAATGCTCTTGGTTGTTCTTTACTGAGAATGCTTTTATTTCCCCTGCACTGTTAAAGGTCACTTTTACTGTACATGTAATTCATCGCTGACAGTTATGGTCTTTCAGCACTTGACAGATGCTGTCTCCCTTTCTGTAGGCCTCCATGATCCAGACAAGAAATCCACTATCCTCTGAACTGCTGCTCTTCTATAGGTATAACACCATTTTTTTTTTGTCTTAAAAAAGTATTATTTGGCTTTAAGTTATCATAAATTTGATTATCTTTTGTCTTGTTGTCGATTTCTTTGGATTTATCCTTGTTAGGATTTGCTCAGCTTAAATTTGTAGGCTTATGCCTTTTGCAAAACTTGGGAAAATCTAAGCCATTATTTCCTCAAACATTTTTCCACACTGCATTCTCTCTCCTCTTCTTAGACTTAGATGAAATGAATGTCAGTTTTACTGACATAGTCCCATAGGTCCCTGAGGCTCCTTTCATTTTTAGTCTATTTTTTCTCTGCTATTCAGATTTGGTAATTTCCACTGATCTGGTTTCAAATACACTGATTATTTCATTTATTGTCTATAATCAAATATAAAGTATGTCAAATACTTTATTTCAGCTTGCATTTTCCAGTTGTATAATTTTCCTTTGGTTCTTTTTTTGAAAATTTCTTTGCTAAGACTTTTTTAATGTATTTCCTGAGAGTTTGTAACTGTTCTCTAAAGCATTATTATGATGACTGCTTTAAAACTTTTGACAGATCACCCCAGCACCTGTCAAAGGTTTTAAAGCAGTCACCATAATAATGGCATCTCTGGATGGTCTTTTTCCATTCAAGATGTCATTGCCCTGCTTCTTGACATGATGAGTGATTTTTGATTATATCCTGGATGTGTTGGGTATTATGGGATAGATTTTGGATCATATTTAACCTTCTCTTTTAGCAGATACTCACCCTTTTAGCTTCCCTGGTGGCTCAGATGGTAAAGCATCTGCCTGCAATGCGGGAGACCCAGGTTCGATTCCTGGGTCGGGAAGATCCCCTGGAGAAGGAAATGGCAATCCTCTCCAGCAGTCTTGCTTGGAAAATCCCATGGATGGAGGAGCCTGATAGGCTACAGTCCACGGGGTCACAAAGAGTTGGACACGACTGAACGACTTCACTTTCACTTTCACCCTTTCAGGGCATAGCTTGTAGGTCTTGGTGCAGGTATGTGTTCAGCTCCCCGCTGGGTCCCACTGTCATCAGGAAGAAGGCTGACTCACTCCCTCAGTGTAGATGGGCTGAAGCCCCTTGACCCCAGCAGCATCTTCCCAGTGGACGTGAAGCATTGACTCCCATTGGCTCACTGTCTCCAAGTGAAGTGAAGGCTTGGTTTTCCACCAGTCCCCACCAATGGCTAGTCCCACCTCCAACCACATCATTCTACCTTGTTTATGCTGGGTGGGGACGGAGGCTTGGCTCCCTCTGGGCCCTCACTGGCACTGAGGACAAGGAGAGTACCGGTGGGAAGAGAGAGAAGGCCATTAGTCTTTCCGCCAGGTCCTCATTAAGTGTGGTCCTATTGTGGTTCAGGTGAAGGCTCAGATCCCCACAGGACCCCACTGACTCGACCCTGCTGGGAGAATTGAGATTCACTTGCTTCTCCCTGCAGGGAATGACTATGAACTCCTCATTAGGCCAACAGTATCCCAGCAGGGGAATGGAGTGCAATCTGGTTCTACTGGGCAGGCGATAGTACTCCCTTCTGAGTCCCGTTGACACTACAGGGTTGAGGGAGGGGAGGGAACTGGAGAGCCATCACCCCTGTTTCCATATGGGTCTGTACAGAAGACTACCTCCTCTTCCATCTTACTGAAACCACTGGATTGGAAGAGAAGTGTGACAGTGGCATAGTTTCCATTAGACCTTGTTGAGGATAGAGTGATTATTAAGAGCAGCACAGATTTTCTGTTCTGTTAGGCATCACCTTTCCCAACCCTTTGGTTAAGGGAATCAGCTTTCCTTGAAGCTTCACTGCTGTGCTGTTCAAGTCAAAAGATTCCTAGGCAGTCTGCCTCCTTCTTTCTACCTATCAGCGTCCTTCTATGATTGGCTGTTCTATTACATCCAGGGTGTTGATGTTTTAGTTGTAAGAGGGAGGAACTGGGAGTAATGGGGCTTCTTCATCTTAGCCTGATACTTCTTCATTCATCGGTGGTTTTATGAGCCCCTATTATGTTCTGGGTCCCCAGCTAGGAAGGACTCACAATGAAAAAGACAGACAACCCCATCCTCACTGCATTCAAGTAGAGACAATTTTGGAAGTAACTACAACAAAGTGTAATCTATGCTACGATAAAGCCTCTCATTCTAATGCCAGGCAGTACAACACCAAAAACAAAGAAAAATAAAACCACACACTTGCAGTAAGTTGAATCTCTTTCAAGCTCTACAAATTCATTCTCAAATAATAGCTACAACCATTAGCAAAAACATGGGGAATCACTTTGATTGCCTTTGTGATTTGGTTGAGAAGATTCTGAAAAGCAAGAGCTATGAGGACAGAGCTTCCCTGATTCCTGGTTGCTGATGGTGGCTGTGAGCAGTGGGATATTTTAGGAACCAATAAGCTACAACAAACAGACATGGCCACATCCCTTAACAGCACCAGACTGAAGGAGAAAAGCCACTGCAAAGCTCCAGTTCCTGGACACTACCAGCTTTCTGTAGGAAGTCAATGGTTCTACACTGGGAGTAGAGTCTCCATTTTTGGAAAGTTGTCCTTATTTGGAAGGATATTGGGCAATCTGATCCAAGAAAGTTCTTTGCCCTGGCTTATTTTTACTAATCCAACTTGTTGATATGTTTTAGGCTTGCTAAACCTAGTTAAGATGAATAATCCTTAAAGCTACTCATAATGCAATAAAACATGATTTAAGGTCAAACTGATCAACACGACTTACCCGACACTCTGTACTGTGACCAAAATTACGTTAAATATGAATAACAGCAAGTAAAATCTGAGAGTATAACTATAATCTGACTTTGAAAGAAATTTAGTATCAATATATGTAATCCTTTTAGTACCCACATATTCAACCGGACACAAGATTTTCAATGCAATGATTCCTAAGACATAAACAAAGTCTTCAAAGCCTTTTCCTTTTCATTGAGACTATATATATTTAATTAAATATAATTATATAATTGTGAAAACTGAAATATTAGACTAAGCCACTGGTTGACAGGTCTCCTGAATGAATTATGGCTTCATTCATTCATTCAATCTTTGTTCACTTGTCCAGGCTGCAGGGAGACTGTATTCTTAATCTGTGAACTAACACATCATGCATGGGTCGTGCCACTGATTGGCAGTCCCTTGTGGAGCCTTGAATCTGTGTCACTGTGTAACTTAATGAAGGCTGCCCCATAAGACATGTCTCCACAGGTAAGGAGTATCTGTCAAGAGAGGTAGCTTCCCGACACCACACACAAGTCATGAGTCAGAACACCAACTTCATGGTATCACACACAAATCATAATTCAAATGATGGGGATGGGAGGGGACATATGTATACCTATGGCTGATTCACATTGTCGTATGGCAGAAACCATCACAACATTGTAAAGCAATTCTCCTCCAATTAAAAATTTTAAAAATCATTCAAATGATTATTTGAATCACTTACAATTTCTAGAACCCTCTGTGTCACTTTCCCCAAGTCCCTAATGAGAACTAATATTCCATTTGGTCCCTAAACATAAAGTCACCATCAAACAGGTGAAACTGAATGACCATCAGGCATAATACCAAAAAGGTATGATTCTATAAGAAAAAGCACGTACTTAATATGGAAGAAAACAGTGGCCTGAGTATATTGTAGAAAATTACCTAAATTACGTACATTCCAGCAGAACCCATCAAACTGACCTCAGCACGCTATGAACTGGCCCTTTTTAAAAGTACTTATACAATTCATTTTACCAAAGTTGCTCTGGTCTGGAATGTTTAGGCACAATGGCTCAACATACTTCACTGCAAAATTAACTCTTTCAAGGGAGCAGATAACAACACGATGTGTCTCTAAATTTAAACCAGAAAACAGGCACACTTACTGTTCACAATTTAACAGTTAGAAGGAAGCTGAGGAATTTCTCTGCTGGGCCTCATTCCTCAGAAGTCCCTGATGGCCCTTTCCCAGCTGTAAAGTGATGGTGCAGCTGCATGGCAGAGGGACGGAGCCCATCTTGGGGGCAGGAAGCTGCTGGCTGGCTGAGTGTGGACACGCACCCTCCTCCAGACACGGGGCACCGTCTGGGGAGCGAGCTGGGCCAGCAGGTCAACTCGGAGGCCAGTGAGCCAGGTGCCCTAGGCGGGGCTTCCTCACCTGTGCCCTTGTCCCGGGAGAGCTTGTCCTCCCTGTCCTCCCTCTCCAACGTGCTGCTGGAGGACGAGACGCTGGAGGCCGAGCAGTTGTCACGCTCATTCACTGCCTCATTCTGCCGCTCCTTCTCGCTCAGGGAGGCTCGCTCCTCGTGCTCGGGGTCCAGGGCCCGCTCCACCTCGCTCTCTGCTCCTGCGCTGGCAGGGGCTAGCTCCTGGCCGGCCTCATCGGCCACCTGCCCCACCTCTGCCTCCACGTCTGCCTCCGGTTCAGGCCCAGGCTCCCCGGCGCTGGCTGGGGGAGACAACAGAGGAGATTACAGTGAGGACGGGAATTTCGAGGCAACGTCAAGCGAAAGGGAGCGAAAGGGAGAACAGACGTGAGGCAGGCAGAATTTGAAAATGGCCCTGAGTTATTCAATCAAACACTACAGGAAAGGGGATGGCGGCTGGCATTTGAAAATAGCCCTGGTTATTCAATCAAACACTACAGGAAAGGGGATGGCGGCTGGCATTCGTGTCTTAAGTTGCTCAACCTTACAATACAGAGATCTCTCAGGTGGGCCTGATCCAACCTGGTGAGCCTTTTAGAAACAGAGTGTTTTCTTATTAGCACCAGAAAAGGATGTCAGAGAGATCACAAGCACACGAAGTATTTGTCCCACCCATGCTGGCTTTTAAGATGGAAGCGCCCATCGACAAGGAATGTGCTGGCCTCTAGAAGCTGAGAATGATTCCTGGCCAACAGCCAACAAGGAACAGGGACCTCAGTCCTGGAGGCACGAGGAACTGAATTCTGCCAACAACCTGAAAGACCCTGGAAGTGGACCCTTCCCGGGCCTCCCAATAAGAGCCCCACCAGCCACAGCCTTAACTATGGCCTTGAGATACTCCTGGCCAAGAATCCAGTTAGCCAGGCTGGGTTTCTGACTCGTGGGAACCATGAGATAATAACCAGGTGCTGTGTTGAACAGCTATGTTTGTGGTAACTTGTTAGACAGCAACAGCAGACTGATACATGGTCCTTCTGCTTCTTCAGGGAGAGAGGAAGTACGTTCATGGTGAATCAAGCTGATTAGCGAAGAGCAGTCTGATTTTAAGTTATCAGTTGATATAAAATATATCCAGTTGACATAAATAAATATTCATTGGGTAATTCTACTTTGCTTTGGCTGAGCTGTGTGGCATGTCTTCGTTCCCTGATTAGGGACAGAACCCATGCCCGTGCAGTGGGAGCATCCAATCTTAACCACTGGACCGCCAGGGGAGTCCCAGACAGAGCTTCTATCAGTGACTGAACCAGTGAGGTCTGTCACCCTTTGCTTGAATCATGTCTGCTCATAATGTGACGTTTGCTTCCCTGGTGGCTCAAAAAGGAAAGAATCTGACTGCAGTGCAGGAAATGCAGGTTTGATTCCTGGTTCAGGAAGACCCCCTGGATAAGGGAATGGCTACCCCCTATAGTATTCTCACCTGGAGAATTCCATGGACACAGGAGCCTGGCGGGCTACAGTCCATGGGCTCACAGAGTCGGACACGACTGAGCAACTACCACTTTTACATTTTCACTTTCAATGTGACGTTAGTCCATACACTTGGAAGCTATCTATGAGAATCACCCACAGGCAAATAACTCTAAACCCGTCAAGGCTGGAGATGTGTGGCTCAGGTTCTATGGATGTCATCCCCTAGAAGCCGGGAAATGACACAATCTGCCATTTGCATATTTTTACTGAGTAACCCTCTCAGCTGTGAGCTGTGGATGGATGGCAAAATGATTGGGGATATATATAGATATAGACATAGATATAGATATATAGCCTTCCATGAAGGCCAGGTGAGGAGCAGTCGCTCCTGAGGGCTGGGCAGAGCCACATGGCTGGAATCCTGGCAGTACCACCCACAGCACGTGTTCTAAGTCTACACACACACTGCTCCAAGCAGTGCAGAGATTCAGGCAGGGTCTGTGCATGGGAGAAGTGTGAGGGGCCTGCCCAGACACCTAAGAACAGGCAGATGACGGGGGGTGGGGGCTCTCTCTTTGTCGGGACAATCTGCCAGCTCAGGTGAGCAGGGATGGCTGGAACAGGGCACCCAGCGCAGCTCCCCCAGCAAACCAGGCAGTGGCATTACTATGCAAGAGAAAAGCTCAGGCCTCACTGGGCAGGGGGCCCAGGTGCCCTTCAGCATCCCAGCAAGAAGCCATTCTGCCAGGCTTCACTGGGTCCAAAACCCCCACCCCTCATCTGCTCTCAGGCTGTCTTCCCTGGAGAATGAGTCTGGGAACTGGAGAGCGAGGCAGTAGAGAGATGAGATGCCAGCCTCTCCTTATGTGCTGGGTAACTTCCAGCCACCCCAGGGAAGTGATCTTCTTCCCAAAACTGCCCCAGGGCCTTTTATGTGGGAACTGGATGTATAGCATGAAGGGACTTCTGCCCACCACCCCCTCCCCAGGCTTGATGACACATGGCAAGACTTCTGCTGGAAACTCCAGTCTAGCATAGGCACCGGCTTCCTGGGAGAATGGAGGAGATGAGGGTGAGGTGGCGTAGACCCTCTGCAGTCTGTTGGGTGTCCCTCTGGGGTATCCCCAAGAGGGCTGGTTTTGGAAGCCCCGTCTGATCATGTGAGATCAGTTTCCAGACTGAGACGCACGGGCTAGCAGCAGCAGGAAGAACCTGAAGGGCACACGACTGTGGGTCCGTGTGCCCGAGAATGGGTATATCAAGTGTTTTTCCTTAAAAGCAAAAACTGAGCTGGGTACAGGGAGAGAGTGAACAGACCTTGGAGAAAAATTCCCTTCGGTGTTGAAGGACTCTGTAAGGTAACTGCCTTTTCATCTGATAATAGAGTATTTAGCAAAGAGATACACAACTCCCCTCATTTTACCAGCACAGCAAAAGCACAGTTTTAGCAACAGCAGTGTCATCGTTGGGTTGACAGAGAGCATATGTTCTTACACACATTTACTTCAGAATAGCCACATCAAAATGAAAATGTGTTTCCAACAGCCTAGCATGTGGCGTGCATTTAAGTTTTAATTGGTGAGCATATGGCGAAAATTGGCGAGGGTGCCTCTGTGGGGCTTTATCGCTGACGGGGAGACGGCTGCAGTTGGTTGCCATCAGCCTGGGTCTACTCCCCATCCCCAGCAAACTGGCAGACAAAGCAGGAAGGATCCATCATTTGACGGCTGTCTGGCTCCAGCCTACACATACTCCACTCTCACGTGTCCTTCCATTTTAAGCAGGGACTCTGGCTCCTGATCAGCCAGGGACTTTAGGGACAAGTGAGGCAAGAGACGTGCAAGCTCTAGAAAGCCACACACTCTGCGGAATAAACAGTGTAATTTCATCCCGCTCTGTTCAGGTCTTACTTCCTGGAGCAGACATTTAAACGTGTGATCTGACTCCTGGGGTGCTGTCTCTCTTTCATCACTGCTGGGGAGACTGTCGTCTCCAAAACTACGTCCTGACCAGAACGCGGGCCTCACTGCAAATTTGCAGTGTGTGATGCTATTCTATTGACGAACCAATTAAAGAACATTCACACACACAGTCCATCAAGCCAAACCACCAAAGACAGAGAAGGGAGGGGACAGGGGGCATACACCTGGGCTGCTCACTCCTGACACCTTCTGCACAGAATACACCAGGTGACAGGTGTGTCCAGGACACAACACACACTCCTGCTTTCAGAGGGCTCACCACCGGGCTGGCAACAGGCCATAAAATCGCATCAGTGGGGTCACGGTGGCATGGGGCCAGGCAGCCAAGTGAGGGACCTGAGAAATGAGTAAGAAGTCCCTGGACAAGAAGCACAGCTGAGCCCTCCTCAAGCTGCATTAATCAAGGCACGACTAACCTGGGGGCCAAGACTCTGCCTTCCTTTCACGTCCAAGGGCCCCCAGTGTGGTCTTTGGACCAGTATCTGCTCAGAAAGTTCTCATTGACACTTAGGAAACACCCCAAAGCTAGACACTGAACTCCAGAACATTTCTGCTCCCCTTCACTTTCTCTTTGTCTGCACCTTTATCACCAACGGAGAAGGCAATGGCACCCCGCTCCAGTACTCTTGCCTGGCAAATCCCATGGACGGAGGAGCCTGGTAGGCTGAAGTCCATGGGGTCACTAGGAGTCGGGCACGACTGATCGACTTCACTTTCACTTTTCACTTTCATGCACTGGAGAAGGAAATGGCAACCCACTCCAGTGTTCTTGCCTGGAGAATCCCAGGGATGGGGGAGCCTGGTGGGCTGCCGTCTATGGAGTAGCACAGAGTCGGACACCACTGAAGTGACTTAGCAGCAGCAGCAGCAGATCCTTGATAGGGCTTCCCTGGTGGCTCATCTGCCCGCAGTGCAGGAGACCTGGGTTCAATCCCTAGGTCAGGAAGATCCCCTGGAGAAGAGAATGGCAACCCACTCCAGTGTTCTTGCCTGGAGAATCCCAGGGATGGGAGAGCCTGGTGGGCTGCCGTCTATGGGACTGCATAGAGTCGGACACGACTGAAGTGACTTAGCAGCAGCAGCTATCACCAACAGTCCCCTGCACAAACACACAGCTGTTCCTTTGGAGTCACCGCCCCAAGTCACGCCCGCTGCTCTCCCAGCACCCTGGGGGAAAGTACCATCCACACTGGCTGAGTCCCTGGGGAAACAGGAGGAACCACGAAGGCCTGCAGTGGAAGTCCTCAGGGAGCTAAGGCATTTGCCAATACCGAGGGATGAAAATTGCTCACAACATTTCATGGACACCCAGCAATGGTGTCAGCGGTGAGAAGCACAAGGACACACAACCCAGATCCAGCACTACAGACCTCGTGCTTATTGTCACGGAAGTTACAGAGCTGCTAAGAGATCCCACACAACACCCGTGACTTCTGTAGAGCAAAGGTGGGCAAACCCCACCGTCAGAGGACACAGGGAAAACCCCAGCCCCTCAGTTCCCACCAGCCACAATAGACAAATATTTATAAATGTGATGGATGTTCTAAGAGCAAAGGCATGGTGCCCTGGGAGGGTCTGGCAAGGGTTTCTGGCAAAGCCTGGGAAGGGTCCTAAGACCCTGTGCTTAAACGGTACTAAGCACAGTCTTCAAGGGGGAAAAGGAATTAGAGGGAAAACTGGGCAGAGTTCTGGGCAGAGGGAGAAGCATGCGCAGAGACCAGGGGCATGGGGCAAGCAGGAGGAATGAAAGACGTCTGGGGTCGGGGGCTGGGGCAGCAAGCCTCGAGGGTGAGTTAGGGACCTGGGACTTCACACTGTGGGGGGTGATGGGTGCTTAGGAAGAGACGGGCCATGTTCCACTTGACCCAAGAGAACTCCTAAGTATACCCACGTCACAGACAAACCGCAGTTCCCACGGGGACAGCTGAGATGGGCTGGTAGCTTCATGGGGAGACTCCTAGTCAGTATGGGGTGAACATTCAGGAAGCAGACAAGAACCCTGCAGACAAAGAGGCTGAGAAGAAAGGTAAATGCCAGCTGATGGGGCTCAAGAGGAGAAGAAAACGCATAAAGGGCATCATTGGAAGAACACACGGGCAAGGGATCCCCTGGGTGGGGGCGGGCGGTGTGTTCATATCCAAGGGGCACGGGAGTGTTGCAGGCCAGGGGCCAGAGCACAAACGGTCTACTAAATCCCAACCTCTCTGTGGGGAGGGGTCTCTCACTGCTCTTAGAAAGCGAGGGTGGGATGAAACTGAGAAGGCTTAGGTCCAGGTGCCAGACAACCCTTCTCCCCGCGGTGGGTGCAAGCTTGGAAATGAAATGAGGACATGGCAAGAAATGCCTGGCAACACAGAAGGCGTCCAGAGCTGGGATCTGTCTTCCTGGACCACATCCTGAGACAGCAGACTGATGGGATCTTGGCATTGCAAGGACACGCTTAGCAAAGGCCAGAAAAATGCATTTGGCCGGAACCTGCACTGACCTGATTCAGAGAACTTTAAATTTTAAGGTTGGAGGTGGGGGAGTAGAAGGGAGGGGAAAGAAAAAAAAATTAAACTGTCTAAAGAGATATGGGGGATTTCCCTGGCAGTCTAGTGGTTAAGAATCCACCTTCCAATGCATGTTCGATCCCTGGTTAGGGAACTAAGACCCCACATGCTGCAGAGCACCTAAGCCCACACACCACAGCAAAGATCCTGTGTGCTGCAACAAAGACCCGACCCAGCCAAATAGTTAAACATTAAAAAGAGATATGGTAGGGGATAACATGGGCTTCCCTGCTGGCTCAGGCAGTAAAGAATTCACCTGCAATGTGGGAGACCTGGGTTCGATCCCTGGGTGGGGAAGATCCCCTGGAGGAGGGAATGGGAACCCACTCCAGTATTCTTGCCTGGAAAATCAGACACGAGTGAGTCACACACACACACACATACACACACGGGATAATTTACAGAATGTGGAAGAGATCTACAGTATATTCAAAAAAAGTAACAAGGAACTGAGTTGCTGCCAGCCTGTGGGGAGGGACTCATAAACTGAGTACGACCACTAAAAGGGAGTCTTTATCCAAAGGAAACAGATGTTATAGCAGAGAGGTTGGGAGCCAGGATGAGAACCATCAACCTGAGAACCACGGGGGAAGAGGAAAAACGTAACTGCGTTTGTTGAAAGAAGAGAAAAGGGTGCCCTATCTAATGACCGAGATGTCCTTGATACAGATCACAAAACTGGGCAAGAGAAGAGGAGCGAGCAGGTCTTGAGGATTTCAGGCAGCTCGTCCCTGTTTCAAGTCAGCTAAGGCAGACATCAACTCAGACTAGCTAGTTCTTTGTCCGCACTAACTTTACATCTGATCTTACCTGACCTCAGACTCTGCTTGGCCTTAAGTGAATTAAAAACAAAAGCTACCATCTACAGAGTGCCTCTGACACATGGGTGCATGTCACCCTATTTACTTCTCTTACCAACGATGTGAAGATTAATGTCCCCATGTGAGAAACGAGGAATGGTGTTCAGAGAGGTTAAGTAACTCATCCAGGGCCACACAGCATGCTGGATACTCTTGGCCTGCTCCGAGACCCATTCTCTGTCCTGCTTTGTGCCCTGGAGGCCAGCCTCTGTAGGGAGGAGCTCATGCGTTTGCTTTCCCTCACTTCCAGGTGGGTCAGCCCTGGGAGGCACCTGCAAAGGCAGGAGGAAAGCGAGGCTGGCATGTTTATGTTCCCGCTCTTTATGAGGGGCCAGCTGGGCAGAAGATGTCAGGCCAGCATTCCTGTCCTCAGGGCTCCCTTCCCAAGGCTACAGCTCTTACCCAGCCCGAGCTGTTCCCTTAAGTTTTTCCAGGCCTGGAGGCAGAAATGGTGTTGGCAGTTCCCCGCTGCTGCTCGTCTCCGGGCACTTCCGTGTACTCTGAAGGCCCCACTCTGCACCTCTGCACATGGTCCCTTCACGGCCTGCCCGTGGGCCCTTTGAGCATGCGTCACCTACTTCCAACAGAACCTTACTGACGAGCGGAGCTGGGATTTGACTTGGATCGGCCTGATTGAAAAGCCTGGGCTGTTAATCGTGATGTTACACTGTGTGGTGGGTGACTTAAGCCACAAAGACAAGTATATAACCATTCCTGAAAAAAAAACAAAACAAAAAGTGGGCACGAGCGTTCCGGCTCTGCTTTCATCAATGTCCCTGACAGCTGAGTCCAGAGTGTCCAACTGGAATCCCCTGTCATGCAATTTCTCTTTGAAGAGATAAACGGCTGGTAGAAAGATCTGAATTTAATAAGTCTTTGGGTGGCTTCAATTGATTTCAGTCTGTGATGGTGTCTCGATGACTTTGCCAGGACTTGGCTTTCTGGCAGGTCTTATGAAACTGAGGGCTGGGCCAGCCAGTTCTATGATAGCTGCTCCAAATGGTGTGGATTCCAGGGACCTCCTCAGTTCAGAGCTAATAACTAACACCATGGACTTTAAACTTGTGGTTTAATCATATAAATGTGAAAAAGGTCCCAAGAGAAAATGCTCACAGCTTTGAAAATTCTTTAGATTTTGCCGTTGGTGTCGGGCCAATTCTTTCTAAGCTGTTCACTCAGATTCACTCTGGAGCCGGATTTCTCAGACTCAGGACTCTGGATATCTGGGGTCAGATATGTCTTTGTTGTTGCGGTAGGGTGGGGGGGTGGGGAGCTGCAGCCTATTGTCCTATGCATTGTCGGATATTCAGCAGCATTCCTGGCTCCTTCCCAGTTCTGACAACCAAAAATATCTCCAGATACTACCACATGTCCCCTGAGAGCAAAAACCACTCCTGGCTGAGAATCATTGCTCTATAGGAACAGGTTCATTAGGATGGGCCCAAACTCAGTCCACTTAGGCTTATTCCAAAAAGACACATATTACCTGCAAAATACCGATTCACCGGTCTAATGAATTTGTATGCCTTTAAAATACAATCCAGCTTTGTCCTCAAAATTAGAGCCAGAGTTTTCAAACAGGCTCGGGCCTAAACCACCTCTTAAGATGAAATCCATATATGTTCAAAATTACTTTTAAAAGTCCTTTTGGAAGATACCACCTTGGAGATCCCACACCCGCCCTCAGAGTTCTGATAAGCCAGTTTTCACTGAGCTTCAGTGGAACGCTATAAGAAGTCCTGGGCTTAGAGTCACCGGCCACGTTCTCTCCAACTACAGGTTCTTGGACTCTTAAATCACACTGGGTGCAGTAAGCTGTTTAAACCACAAGAGACACATGAGATTCAAGAATGGCTCAAGAGAAAAACAGAGACAGAACAAGACACCTTTCCACTTTGAGGGTGGTTTGGTCCTGATGGAGCGTAACATGTAAAGGTGGTTATGGTGGTAAGAAACTCATTGTGGGGACTGGATACCCAAGAGTCTTGAGTGCCATGCAAGGTCTTAACTTCATGTTGTAGATGATGGAGAGCCACTAACGGGTTTTAAAATCATGGTATAGACATGATTTTTTTTGGGGGGGGGAGGGGATTGGGCTATAAGAAGAACCTGGGGAGGTGAGATATAGTAGAAGCTATAGAAATGGTCCAGATCAGGGATGGTTAAGATTGGACTGAAGCATTGACAACGGGGAGACAAGGGAGAGGGCTGATTTGAGGGAAAAGAGCACATCGACATTTGGTGATTGACTGGATGTAGGGGTAAGCATTAAGGGAGAAGTCGAAGTTACCTATCTGCTTCCAACTTAAATAAGGAGGCCAAGAGAAATGGTCTTAACCAGACAAGGACTGGGAGGTATGAGCAGATTTGTTAGTTTTATGGGGGAGAGATGAGGGACACCTCCCATCAAAATGCCCCTGACTGGTACTCAGTAAGTCTGAAGTGTCTAAGGCGTATTCAGATGGTGATGTCTAAGGAGGTTGGATACATGAGTCCTGAGCTCAGGAAGGCCACAGCTGGAGAGGCAGACACGGTGGATTTCAGCACTCGGCAGGTTGCTAAAAATCACAGATGGGCCTGTGAAGGTACAGGAGGTGTGGCGTGAACACAGGGAGTTGCTGGAGAAGGAATCCTGGAAAACTCTGACACCTAGGGGGCAGGTAGAAGAAGAGCTGGTAAGAAGATTGAGACAAAATGAGGACAAATGTGAGACAAGATGATGAAATCACAATGACAGAAGACGACCACGACATGAAAGCCCAGTAACACTTTCGAGTCTAGAGAGTTCTAGAAGAAAGACAGAGTTGCTGAACCTAGAAAGTCAACAAAAAGCTACTGGAACTTCCCAGTGTATCGGGTGGAGGTGGCTTCTTTAGAAGATCTCACAGCTTTGGAAAGCTCTAAAGATTTGTGGAACTCAGGAAAGGTCTTGAAAAAGCATCCTCTTAGGGGCTGGAAAACCAGTGTTTGATCATCCTGCCTCACTGCTGGTGTTATACCACTTTGTACAAATGCCTTGGGGGAGTGCGTGGGGGAAGGCAGGGGTATGGGGGAGGAGGGACGCTGGGGGGAAAGAGGGGAGATGGAGATGGCAGAGGAGAGAGCGAGGTCCTGAGCACAGATAAGGAGGCGAGAAGAAACCTGAGAGTTATTCCTCTTTGCTGTACCACACTGACTGAAGAAGGTCCACAGCCCCCACCCAGGGAGGCCTTCTGACTGTAGCTGTAAACACTTACCAAAGGCTTTCCCCTGGGATGAAAGGCACTCCTGTCTCTCCGGATGCCCTGGAGCATCTCCAGACGCACACAGCATCTGCTCCCCACTGGGCTTTATAGCTCCTGATACTCTTTCTTCTTGTCAAATAAGAACAAACAAGCCAACAGCTGTTTCAAACTTGGATTTTTTTGTTTACATTAAACAGTTTTTAGAATGAGAATTTGATGATAAAGGTTGGTTAAAAATCACTATAACCCCAACCTTGGAAACAATTCTCCATGGGTCTCTCATTTCTGGAGTCTTACAAGCAAAGCCACCATAGCCTTGATTCTGGATCATCCTTCTAAGGAGGTATGCACAGAAAACAGCCTTGTAAGACAGAGACAGTCTCCCTCTGGAACCAACCACTACTTGGTTTATCGCCCACTGTGAGCAAGATCACGTCTCCCTCTGGGATAAAGGGAAGATGCGCTAACTGCCCAATAAAGATTTGAGATCCTTCAACTCAGGGTTCCACTCAGTGTGTGCAGGTGTCACGTGGGCTTATTCACATCACCTTGTGGAAACTGCGACTTGCAGAAATGGCACAAATGCTGCTATCTTGGCTACTACTATCGCTGTGAGTAATAAAGTCCTTTGTTTCTGACCCAGGAGTTTCGTGTCTTCTGCCAACATCCATGAGATCATGGCGGGCTAACTTACTAGCTTTTAAGTAGGGTGAAGTCTCAGACCTTTGGCAGATATTGACGTCTATTTGTCATCTATGAGATTATCATGGCACTCATATAATATCCTGCTTTAACAACAGTCCCAATGCCACTCTGAGCCTTATCTTTACTTAAGTAAACTTCAGTAGGATTTATACTTTGCTTCAAAAAAACTTAGGACTATTTAATGTTTTATAAAATGGGACAAGAAGACATACTGCAGGCAACTGTCATTCTCTGTAAGAGGAAAAATGGGAAAGTATTATCTGTTCCTTTTTTTTTTAGAAATGGAGAAATGGCAAGCAGAAAACTCCCATGATTCACAAAGGCTGTCAAATGTTCCCCAGCAGGCATAGCAGGCAGGGCCCTGGCCTTGCCCTTGGGTTGAGTCCCTGAGAGATTCTGTCTCATTGAACAAATGGCATTAAGTAGCAGCAGTCAGGTGAGGTGGGGCAGCCCTGAGTCACAGAACCACCAGGAATCTAGTTTCCTGCCAACTCACGAAATCCTGGACTGGAGGTGTCCAGAAGCTTTATGCAAGGGAACCAGCATGCATTAGGCTGATGATGGATGATATTCCATTGCTTCTGTGCCAGCTGGAAACAGGATGCCAGATGTTTCTGATCTCTACCCTGTGGACAGGGTAACCTAGGAGAGCACCTTTTTGCCTGAAGGACACCAAAAATATGTTACACAATGAAGGTAACAAAGATGCTCAGTCAGTGACTGGTAACGATGACAGTAGCCATAATGAATGAAAATGATGAAAAATGATGATTCACGGAAACAAATTGAACATTTCATGCCATTACTGTATGTCTATATTTTATTTCCAGGTGTGAAGATCAGAAGACTAGAAGAATTATCATATTTACCAGTACTGTAAATGCTTAGGGGCTTCCCGGGTAGCTCAACTGGTAAAGAATCCACCTGCAATGCAGGAGACCCTGGTTCTATTCCTGGGTCAAGAAGTTCTCCTGGAGAAAGGATAGGCTACCCACTCCAGTATTCTTGGGCTTCCCTGGTGGCTCAGCTGGTAAAGAATCTGCCTGCAAGGTGGGAGACCTAGGTTCTATTCATGGTTTAGAGAAAATATTAGTTTACCATGCCCATAATTTCTGTAAGTGCCTCTAGCTGAGTGCTGGTGAATAGGCCGTGACCACATAAGCCACATTTTATATCTCCAGCGCCAAAGAGTAAGACATTTGGAAATATGTAGGAATCAATTACAGGTAGAAAAAAAATCATACTGTTGAACGTATTTTTCCTTGACATAGAATTAATAGAGTATGGTAAATTTTTAAATGCATCTGTAACATGCTAGCTCTGTGTGTAAAATAAAAAGTACCGAGCTCAAAATAAGAAAAATAATCTAGCCATTATGTGTGCTTTCGTGGCTATATTAATGAGTGAAATCACCTTATCAACTCTTGACAGCATCTTCCTTCTCCTGGGGATGGTCATTTCTCTCATTTAGCCTCAGGGGGCACTCCGGTATTGGAGCCAGGGAGCCTGGGAAGAACACAGTTCTAGCCTCCAAGGAAGGCAGTTCAACCCCAGGACATCCTGCAGGGACCACCATCAAAACCTGGTTTCGAGATCAGCGATTTTCTCCACTTTGTTTCCATGAAATAGGTTACCAAGATCTGACACCCCTGGCCTAACAGTTTACCTTGCTGCACTGACTTCACTGTGGGCCTACAGATTATCTTTTTTTTTTTTCCTGGCCATATTAAGTGGCTTGCAGGATCTTAGTTCTCCAACCAGGGATTGAGCCCCAGGCCCTTGGAATTAAAAGTGCAGAGTCCTAAACACTGGACTGTCAGGGAGTTCCTAGATGATCATTGTTTTCAATCCTCAGAGTAATTTCCTTAAAGCCACATCGAAGAACTCCATTCCAAAAGAACGTTGCACCTTTTCTCTACCTAGTGTGGAAAACTTGTGTGTTTCCAGAGTCATCTCTGAAAGCTTTAAAATAACAGGAAACACATTTATTGGATAGATATTCTGATGGATACCATGAGGGCTCAGTGAAAATAGGGAAAGCATAATTCAAGCAATGGGACTTCCCTGGTGGGCCAGGGGATAAGACTCCGCCTGCCAATGCAGGCGACACAGGTTCAAACCCTGGCCGGGGAAGATCCCATATGCCTCGGAACAACTGAGCCCGCATACCACAACTACGGAGCCTGTGCTCTGGGGCCCGGAGACCACAACTACTGAAGCCCCGGTGCCCTACAGCCTGTGTTCCACAACGAGAGGAACACTGCAGTCAGAAGCCCTTGTATCGCAACGAAGAGAAGCCCCCGTCTCCTCAAGTAAAGAAAGCCGTGAAAGCCATCTCTGCAGCAATGAAGACCCAGTGCAGCCAGTAAGTAAATAAAATTTAAAAAATAATAATTAAAGCAATGGATGAAGAGAGCGGTCCTTCCATGGTTGCCTAAACTGGGGGCTAATCGTCTCCATTAATTAGAGCACAGCGCAAATGAGCGCACACAGGCCTGGCACTTTGTCACAAAGGAAAAATATTCAGATCATCACCACCAGTTTTAGGCACCACTGGGACAAACACCTGCTATGAACCACAAGAGGGCCAGATGGAAAAATAATTCAAGCACACAATGACTCGATGGTGGGAGCAGTGGCGTGATTTACACAAAAGTTACAGCAGATTTAGCTGGGAAGGTTTTTGGCTGAAAGATCTCACTAGACGCCACATAACGCTACAGGTATTTTACCATTAACTCTTCCCTCTTCGTAAATATATTTTGTAAGGGAAAAGGGAGGGAAAGCTTTAATGTTTTCATATATTCTGTTATCAAAAGAATTTACGTAAGAACTCACAGAGTGACCTTTAACCCTAAGGTATACATAATTCAGGAATAAATATTTGCTGTTCCTTTTTCTTTGTAAATGTAATTCTGAAATGTAGGTCACAATTTTGATAGATACTGGGGAGAGGGTTGTGAGGGGACGGCATGGGATTCTTGGGAGCATCACCACAGATACCATGGCACAATGAATGGCTGGGTTGGGAGTGAAACAGTGATCTTTACTCCCAGCATGGCACCAGCAAGATCTGAAGCACATCCCCATCTATCCGAGCCTCCGTGAAGTATGGATAAGAGCATCTCCCTTCCTTACTGAGATGCACCACAAGGTATTAAAGAGCAGCATTTGGAAGGAAGCAGCTAAGTGCTACAGAAATGAGAAATGAATTATTAGCACATGACCCCACAAGGATAAAGAACGAAAAAGCGAGTCAACCCCTGGCATGTTTGGACCATGTGCCAGGTGTTCGGTGCAAGACAAACATCTGGATGTGTGATTATATATTTTATTCTTCCCCCAGCTGTTGGAATATTCTAAATATTAGGGATCAGCAAAAAATTACTCTGAGCATTTGAAAACGGGGACCTGGTGAAAAGATGAGACCAGTAACCGGGACCTCGTGGAATGCTTCCAAGATAGTAACAAACCAGGAGAAGAAAAGCCCTTACGCCACACCTACTTTGTGTTCTGGTCCAAAGGCTCCAAATCCGAAAGATGCTTCATCAGTTCTCTTGAGAGCATCCTCCTACAGCCTTTTCTTCTTCTACACTTAGACTTTCCAATCGAATAACTCGGTTATATACTAGGACAAGGATGTTAGAACACTTTGCTGGCTCCAGCTGATTTGATGGATGATAATAACTTAATATATGATGGAAGTGTTTCTATAAGAGCCACTGCGTTTCCCCTCTCCCTAAGGAAAAAGGAAACACCAATGCTGTTCCGTTAATTTGTAACTGTGTCTAAATTCAAGTCCAATATTCCTTTTTCTGATGTAGATAACCATTTAGGGTGTGATTTCAGTCAAACATTTTCTTAGTCTCTGTTTACCCCTTCTCTGAAGAGGAAAATGACATTTGCTATTTATCTTTCTGAAAGCATACTGAAATAACCTTCCACAAATGCATATTATGTACATACAAAATATTTCCTGTGTTCTGATTAAAGTTTAAAACACTCTCTTTTTAATTGGATAGGATGGCTTCAAGTTTGACTGACACTGGACAAAATACTCAGGGAACTGTCTTGGTTTTGCCACAAACATCAAATAGATTAAAAATCTCGAGGACAAACAGTATTTATAGATACTGACAATTCCTTCTTAGCTTGGGGCCATTCTGTACGTCACAGTTTGGACAAAACCCTTCTGTAAAGCGCTGGAGATAACAACTCTTAGAGTTAAAAGTATCCAGATTAAGTCCTGAACCACAGCTTGCAGGGGGAATATTTTTTATATGGCCTCTGGAAATACCACCATTTAGATAGAACAGTGATATCAGGCTGAGTTTGGAAAGCACACTGCTGTTACAGAGAAATCTGTTTTCCTGATTCCCGGAGTCTTAACATTTTAAGACCGACATTACTCATCTAGGACTGAGCCATCTGCCCAGGACAATCTTCCATGGCTCCAGGACCAGGAGTAACAGGACGTGATGGGGAGCTGGGATGGAACCAGCCCGCTCCAGGAGATTGAGCCCCAAGGCTCGGAGAGCCAGCAAAGAACTGGACAGACAAGATGGTTCAGTTACAGCCAGTTCTGCTGAGGTCATGGAGTCCTGCCTTGTTTAAATTAGACTTTACGCCATATTTAGTCAACCTTCCTAGAGTTAAAAGTTTAGTGTCTCCGCTGTCTTCAGTTGGCTAAGCCTACAGCAGGCTGTGAGCCATCACACTCGATTAAACCAAACCGTGCTGGCTGCAGGGTTAGTCAACATGCAGCGTTAGGCGCCTGTACCCGAGGACCATCCTCTCTGACAACGTGAAAGAAAACGGACCCACAATTTGCAGAGCCATCAGGAAATCTGCTGATGCTCCGAGGCTGCAGGGTACGATGGCACTGCTTTTCTCCAAATAAAGCTAAGACGACAGGCAGTTTCTCCAGGGAGAGCCTGTCTGTCTGCTTCTAACACAAGCATCTACACCCACCCCCATACCACAGGCCAGTCATCTTTACTATCTTCTTTTTTTTCCTTCTTCAATATTTTACTTCTGTTTGCATGAGGTCCATGTTTCTTTGTTTGCTCTGGTTAATTTTACCCTCTATCAGTGTAACTTAAACCAGACCGACAGTTCCTACGGGAGGAGCAGAGCCAATAAATAGAGAACATGCAAATGACAGAGGAATTAATTAATCCTAACTTATTATCCTGTGAATTAGGATTAAATGTCAAAGTGAGTCTTATTTTCAGCATTCTCCCTTTCCAGTGATCATACACTGACAAGCTTTATAAATAATTTTGCTGTAGTAAGTGGCTTTGCAAACCCCTTGCTATTAGTGACAGCTCAGGTCACAGCCACCCCTGAAGCTTCCCATTAGCTGCCTGCCTCTCAGTATGAGTTTGCACGTTGGGATGGTTCCTGCTGCCTAGAAGCCTGTCTGATGTTAATTACCGCATCAGTTCCCCTCTCCTCTCCCTTCACTCACCTTGGGGATGCTGAGGCGTTCCTGGGGAGGAGGATGATACCGTGGGAACCTCCTGCGAGTCTAGAGATGAAGGGCTACGACCCAGGGGGGCGGGGGAGGCGGGGGCTGCCGGTGAGGTCAGGTCCAAGGAGAGGTCAGCTCTGCCCCGGCTCGCACTCCGGCTTCTCAGCTCCTTCTCATGCGCCTCAGCTGCCAACTGCTCCAAGTATTTGTATCTGAAAGTTAAATTCCAAAGGGTTTCCGTAAAAAGAAAGAGGAGCCCGTGGCTGGTGCTTGTTTATGGATGAAACACCTGCAGAGTGAGCTGGTTTCCTGATGCAAAGAGCACAGCGCAGGGCTGGCTGGAGGGCCCGTCTGCCAAAAACACCCAGCAAAGCCAAGATGCTAATGATTAAAAATCCTGCATCATTCATAACCAAACAAATTGGGGGAAGTGGTAACATCACAGTCTCCAGATACCAGATCACTGCTGCAGAATCCTAGTTTGCTCTATTAGGAAACATTTGTGCAAACAAGCCAAACAGCAATAATGACCATCAAAAAAGCCCCAACAGTGACAGCTGAAAACCACACGCCCTCAGAGCTCACAGCTGTGAAATGGGAGGGTGCCTTGGTGCAGCAGACAGGAACAATGCCCCAAAATACCAAAAGGTTGTTGGATGAAGCCTTCCCTGGATTTCTGAACCTGCTTCAACGCTAACAGCAATGTGACTGGAATTCACTTTGTTCTCTCCGTGTCGACCATGGAAAGTTTTTTATATTCTAAAATATTTCTGAGTAGGACTCAGACATCCAATAGCTTGGCCCTGACGTCACATATAGTTTATTCATCAAAGTCAGTTTAAAAGAACAAAGATACATCTGTTTTGCATTTCAGGCAGGCAGAACCCACTAACTGTTTATTAAGACCAGCTACCAATCATATTCCTCATAGAGTGCTTTATAGATCAGACCAAAATAACTCTGAAATATGTGCCTCTTCCAGATGTCTGCTAATTTTACCCATCATTATTTGTTCAGGAATAAATTCATGAACTCAGCTGTAGCAGGTTTTTGACTATCATGTGTGCGTGCATGCTAAGTTGATTCAGTGGTGTCTGACTCTTTTGCAATCCTATGGACTCTCGCCCACCAGACTCCTCCGTCCATGGGATTCTCCAGGCAAGAATACTGGAGTGAGTTGCTATGCCCAACTTCAGGGAAGCTTCCTGATCTAGGGATCAAACCCACGTCTCCGATGTCTCTTGCATTGGCAGGCGGGTTCTTTACCACCGGTGCCACCTGGGAAACCTCTTTTGACTATCATACCCACCACAAAACTTTGCAAATGCTTATTCCAGACCCTCACTCACATCCACCTAAACTCACTGCTTCAGTTACTTCCCAAGGGCAAGCCCCCGGCCCTAGACCCTGTAGCCCCTACCCAGACACTGCACACACGGCGCTCTTACTTCAGCTGGATAAGAAAGGCAGAGCACACACATTGAACCTTTTAAAAGAATGCCTTTAGAAAGCACACATTTCTTCATCCACCCTTTAGGGGGCGTGGCTCCCAGGTCTGCAGTCATCACAGCTCTCCCGCCAGGCCCCGGGACAGGCTCACACGCGCATCTTCCCCAGGGGGGGCCTGTCCTGACCACCACAGCTGGAAGTGATCTTGCCCTTGCCTCTGAACTCATGTCAGATATGTAGCCCATTCAACTCAGATGGCATTTTACATTTACTGACTGGCATATTTAGTCATCTTTTCACATGTGTATGTCTGTTTTCAACAAGCAGATGATAGGACTTTTTGAGAACAGGAAGATCACCATCCTCAGTTCTTTCCCTGGGCGCCATGCATTCATGGGCTGATGGGAAGGAGGCAAAGAACCCTCCAGGAGCAGCCCACGTGCTCTCATCTCCCTGCGGCCCAGGGCGCCAGAGGGCAGGGCCATGGATTTCACCTTCTTGCGGAGTGAGCTTACTTTCCTGGTGACTCTCTGCTAAAACGCATGATGTGGATCTGCATTTACAAATGTCTGTCTGATGGTTAACAGGGTGAAACTCGACCCAGAAAGAAAGCTTTAGAGACTCTGGACTTTCCTTGCCAACAACGTCATCTCTCAAAAAGTAGGAAAAGTACCATAAAGGAGATATTTCTGAAGTTAATGCAGATGGGCCCCAAAAAAACTACCAGGTGGTGAAAGTGACAGGAATCATGGAAGACAGTGGTCTTGAGGGCAAGTGTCGGGGCCTGTATTTTATTATGAAAGGGCTGGGGGCAAATGGAAGGCCAGGAAGGCTGGGAGGCCAGGAGATCACATTACGGGCCCACGTGTCCCCATGTGGAGTCCAAGTGGCAAGGGCAGGGGGCAGGAGGAATCCAGGGCAAACAAGAGGGTCTGGACATGTCCCAGAGATGGGGATCCTAGAGGAGGGAAGCCATGCTCTAGCAAAATCAGGGAGAGAAGTAATGAAGCCCCACACAGAAGGCTTCAGGCCAGGAGGACAACCCATCACCAACCTCCATTTCTGCCAGCCCCACCCTAGCCTCTCTGGTCCCCTCCCTGTGGGAAGCCAGGCTGGTAGCTAAGTGCTGGCAGCCAAAGGGTTCACCCCATTTTCAGGGGGGACCCCAGGGGGTCCAGGGTCTGGATAGACTTCTCAAAGACTATTCCTGTGCACTTCTTGGCTCATGGATGTCACCCCTGAGGATCCCTGAGACAGGCAGAGGGGACGAGTCAGGGGTTTAATCTGACTTGTTTTTAAGATCTTTAGATGACAGACAAAAATGGCAGGATTTAGGGTTAAGGGGTCAGTTCTATAGACAAAGAGTGCTGGAGGCTAGTTGCACAAAAATGTGAATGTATTTAACACTACTGGATTATACATTTTAAAATGGTTAAAACAGTAAGTTATATGTTATGTACACTTTTCCACAATTAACATTAAAACACGGCAGAGGTGGGGAGGCCCAAGTGTCAAGAGCCGCTATGTTTCTGTATTCCTGCGATGGGTGGAGTGGTGATGGGCATGCTTGGGGAGCGCCAGGCTACCCAGCGTGGAGACCTTCAAGCTCGGCAACCTCTCCTGCCCCATGGACACCTCTGGCAAAACCTGGGGAGGAAGCTGGACCTCTATCCCGACCTTCCCTGCGAGAGTGATCTAAGTGGTGCTCGATCCTAGGAGCCCCCCAGCCCATTTGATGATGGTCACGCCTCGGCTGCCTAGCAACACTGCCTCCAATCAACAGATTCTGATGTAGCCTCCTAGGAACAAAGTACTTGGTTTCTATCAACAGACTATGCCCCCGACTCAAAATACTTTTCATTTTGCCTACCCTCGTTGAAACATTCTCATTATCTTGCCTCTGTCCAATCTAATTCATTTATCTTTTCATTATTTATTAAATATTCTGTTGAGTGCCTGTCATGTGCTAAAAACTAAAAGCACTCAGTTCAGTCAGCTCAGTTGCTCAGTCGTGTCCGACTCTTTATGACCCTATGAACTGCAGCACGCCAGACTTCCCTGTCCATTACAAACTCCCAGAGCTTGCTCAAATCTAAATTATTAAATCTCTAGTAGGCACTAGAAACCCTGCATGACTTTTCACTGCACCTACTTACTAATGACTCTTCCTGCCACCCAAGTGCTTGGAAATTCTCCCTTAAACCAAAACCTGGCTCCCTCTAACTTCTAGTCTGTCCTCAGATCATGTTCAGAATCCGCTCTTATTGCTTCAGGATCACTGTGATGCATGATTTCCCAAATCCTTGCCCAGTCCCAGCCGTCCCCTTTGCACTCTGTCCTCAGAACCTCTGCTTCCCATAAGGCACCTCCTCTCCAAGTCCTGCCAGCTCCCTCAGACCACTCTCACCCTGACCTCCATCCCAACCCAACGATTCCCAGCCCAGATCTCATTCCTTATGACCCCTAAAAAAGAATCATTCATGAACATCAAGTCAATCAATATCAGACAGAGACTTTCTTATAAATACTTACAAAAAATTAGAAATAGACCAGACAGAGACTTACTCTGGATCTGCACCATTATCAATAAAACAGCTTACCTAAAATTATGGAATGGGATGACATGAAATTTTAAAATTAAAAATCAAACCAAATTTGTATGCATGGCCATTACCCCTCAAAATAGCAAAATGACATTCATCTCATTATACTAGGTTATATGAACCTCAAAACCTCTCTGCTGTGAGTCTGGCTGTCTTTTCTGAGTCATGGGACCAAACAAACATGCCTGGCTCCACCCTGAAAGAGTTAACAGATGGAGTTCTCTTCCATGTCTCTTTCCACCTCTGATCTCCATTAGTTTTCCCATCCATTCCCAAGTTCCATTATAACTTGGAAATCTTATCTTTTCCTGGCTTACCAGGAACTCCCAACTGCTTTCCAACAAGGGATGAAAGTATATCTCCCTCACTTCCATCTTTACCAGGTAATTCAAACAGCCAACTAACCAGGAAAAGTGGCTGGTCCAAATCAAAGGAAAACACTTGGCTGCTTCCCCAAATCTCAGGTAAACAGAAAGGCAGGCTGTACAGAAAGAACCCCACATGGGGCCATGGAGAACCCGATCCCACACCAGTTAAGAAGACCCAGGGTGGTGGGTGGTGTCGGGGAGAGAGTGGAGGCCAGAGAAGAGGAGTAGAAACCTCCTCTGCGTGAGTTTTCCAGGTAAGTGATGCTCTACTTCAGGGGAAAGAGTAGTAAATAATATGCAGAATGAGGCAGCCCTCAGCAATTTGGAAAAAACTAGATTCCAGTCTGAACCAGCTCAGATCTTGATGCACACAGTACCTGGTCTTCTCTCCAGGAGCTTTAAAGTCTTGCCTGTACAGATACAACATGACTGTCAAGTTGTCCAAAAGCTCAAAAAAGTTCAGAGTCCAGAGGGAAAGCTAAAAGATACAACTTGATTTCTTTTTTAAGATTTTTTTTTTTATGTGAACCATTTTTTTTTTTTTAGTCTTTATTGAATTTGTTATAATTTTGCTTCTGTTTTATGTTCTGGTCTCTCGGTCATGAGGCACATGAGATCCTAGCTCCCTGACCATGGATCGAACCCATACCTCCTGCATTAGAAGGTGGAGTCTTAACCACTAGACTAGCAAGGGAGTCCTAAAATTTGATTTCTTAAACCAGGGTATATGTCATGTCCTCCAGTGTAACAAAAAACAAAAAACAGGTACTTACTAGAGTTTCTTTACCAGCATCTTTTACTATAAATTTGCTGGCCACAACTGGTTATCAGGATGGCAATAATCTAATAGAACACTGGAATTAAAGTAATGCCATGGTTTTGTTTATGAGGCCGACGTAAGCATCTAACTTTTAATTGAACACAGACAGTCTCCACTCTTCCCTGTCTGAGACTGTCCTGATCTATTTAGCTGATGGTGTCTAAAAAAAATTAGCACAATTCCACTTTTTATTGGCATAGTTCAGAGACTGATTGGTTCCGGACTGGCTCTGGTATGAGCCCAGCCTTTCCAGTCTCTCTGTGCAGTAACCCCCACCTGGTGGTAGAGGGAATAACTGCAGGCTGCACAGCTGTTCAGTCGCACAGTTGGGTCTGATCTTTGTGACCCATGGACTGTAGCAAGCCAGGCCTCCCTGTCCCTCACCATCTCCCTAAGTTTGCCCAAGTTCATGTCCATTGCATCTGTGATGCCATCCAACCATCTTATCCTCTGACAACCTCTTCTCCTTCTGTCCTCAATCTCCCAGCATCAGGGACTTTTCCAATGAATTAGCTGTTTGCATCAGATGACCAACATACTGGAGTTTCAGCTTCAGCATCAGTCCTTCCAATGAGAATTCAGGGTTGATTTTCCTTACGATTGACTGGTTTGATCTCACTGCTGTCCAAAGGACTCTCAGGAGTCTTTTCCAGCACCACAGTTCAAAGGCATCAATTCTTTGGCACTCTGCTTTCTTTACGGTCCAGCTCTCACAACTGTACAGCTGGACAGTTGTGTCCAGCTAGGGGTAAACTTGCCTTTTGCTGGTCTACTTCCAAAAACAATTTCCTCTGCTTATCTAAGTTTACCAGACACTGAATATATTAACTTGATATGGTTTAAAGGTATCCAAAGTATGTTGCCATTGAAATGAACAAACTGGTTTAACAGCTTAAATATTTTAAAGCTGTTGGTTCTTTTGCTCCTTTATTCAATTGTTGGTTGTTGGTTAGTTGCTAAGTCATGTCTGACTCTTTGCAACCCCATGGACTGTAGCCCACCAGGCTGAGCCTGGGAATCTCTAGGCAAGAATACTGGAGCGGGTTGCCATTTCCTTCTCCCTAAGAATACTGGAGCGGGTTGCCATTTCCTTCTCCATGGGATCTTCCCAACCCAGGGATCAAACCCATGTCTCCTGCATTGCTGGCAGATTCTTTACCACTGAGCTACCAGGGAAGCCTCATTTATTCAATACATTCTTCCTAAGTGTCTGCTACCTGCAAGCCCTATGGCAGGCACTGGGACACCCAGGAAAACCAGGTATGGTTCCTGCCATGCAGGAACTGAGTACAGTTCAGCAAGGGGATGGGTAAGTGGTCAGGCACCTCCAGGGAGAATCTTGGGAGGGTCTGGCACCCTAGCTAGTGCCTGGCATAGTGTGTGGGCTCAAATATTTGTTGAAGAAATGCTGAACAAATGACTTGGAAACACACAGGAGGGACACCTAACCCAGGCTCAACAGTGGTAGTAAAAAGACATTTAAAATATATACCACATGTCAATAAGCTAAACTATATGTTTATTTGGAGAAGAGTTTTGGAGGAACAGACACATATATCTCACACCATGATGGCACTAAATAATTAATCTGTACTTTCTTGGAAAATGGAGATAACCAGGACACTCTATTCTGCAAAATGCCAGCTCCCAAGGTCTTAGGTCTTAGGTGAAGCTATTGTATTTTAACTACCAAAGTCTCCTCTGCCGGCTTCGTTAAGAGTGACACGTCACATGCCATTTGGTTACAATGGGAAAGAAGAGATATACAAACCTTTCTTCTCTTGCTTGTCTCTGTTCTTCTCTTTTGTCTAAATACTCTCGGCTAATGGAAGTATGCAAAACAAACAAAATGGGGAAGGAAAACAATAGAATTAGAGGCTCATAAAATTGCCAAGAAATTATTAACAGAGTATATCATGAAAGCTATCATCTCAGAAATGGAAAGTGGTTATTGTTAAATTTTTAAAATATAAACATAAAGGCTATACTTTAAAAGTACTACATTTTTATATAAAATCACAGAGATGAAAATTAAAAGTACTACATTTTTATATAAAATCACAGGGATGAAAACAAGGGATTACTGGATTCACTCAGAACTCTAATTACTCTTCAGAAAGAAGACTTTAAGTATTTGGGGAAGAGGGGTGAGACAAAAAGATTTTTAAAAGGTAAACCAAGTCATCAATAAGATATGGCAATGACAAGCAAGCAATAGTATTCAGCGGTGAGTACCACACAGCCAAGCTCTGGTAACTCCCCAACATTCCTCTCAAGATTTAAATCTGGGTGGGCCCAAGTGTCTTGGCCAATTTGTACTGCACTCTACAGTTTAGATATTCCTGCCACAGCCCAAGATTCTTCCTCTGAATCCCTCACACTTCAGTTTCTAAGCAGAGATCACTGGAAGCTTTTGTGCATTCTCTCTTGTCTTTATCCATAATATGCCCAAATCTGTCTCGTCTTAATGCTTGTTTGTCTGTTTCTCCTGGTGAGGTTCCAACTTGAATCTAAGTCTAAGACTATGTGGTCAGTCCCTTCTCAGTAAACTATTTGTTTTCCTGGAGCACTGTGACATTACAGTTTTCTACACTGAACCTCATAAGGTAGCTTAAGTACTCCACCCCTCTGGGCACTGATAACCTGGATATAAAGGGATAGTAAGAGCAACTAAACCAGGTTAGGAGGGGGGAGGAAAATCAACAAAGGCACAAATGTGTTATCATTTATAAACATCCATTCTCATCACTCACCACACTAGAAATAACATTTCCCATAACCCGGGAAAACTATGATAATATTCAACAAAAATAACAACAGATAAGAATGCTTTGCAAAGAAAACAGCACAAGGAACATGAATAACTTGTATCAATGAGGTGGCTGATAAAGGGTCAGCCATATGGCTAATCCCAGGCATGATTCTATAAAGCTTTTCCTATTTCCTTCTTTGAATTTCTTTTCATTCACATCCTCAGATTTTCAGGATACAATTGAAGTCATAATAATCAGTAGTTCTGTGTGGTCTGTACAATAATCAGCATTCCTTTCTAGACAGGCTTATTTTGCCAGGATCTCACTATGCTCTTAAACGATGAGAGATTCTTTGGTGACCAAGAGAAAACACTGAATAGCTAGTTATGAGCATGGTCTCTGAAGATGAGGTTGCCCAGGTCTAATTCTTACTACCAATATATGGGCTGAATACATATTACAATGGACTCTTATCCTATTCTTCTGGAACTTCAAAGACACAAATGCTAAGATGTATTATTTTATGAGTCCATCAGACACTGTTCTTTTTTTTTTCCAATATTTCGTTTCGTCTTTCAGATCGGATAATTTCTGTTGTTTCATCTTCAAATTCACTGACTTTTCTTTCATTTCTATTCAGCGGCTGAAACCATTCAAAGCCTTTTTTATTTTGGTTATTGTATTTTCTGCTTCTCTATGTATTTCCATTTGCTTCTTCTTTATATTTTCCATCTCTTTGCAGAGACTTTTCATTTGTTTCAAAAGCATTTGCCTTTACATCTTAGAACATGTTTATAACAGCTGCTTTAAAGTCTGTGTCTGATAATGACAACATCTATGTCCTTTTGTGTTCAGCATATTTTGATTCTCTTTTCCCTTTGAAGATTTTTTTTTCCTGGATTCCGATGACAAATTGTTTTGGATTGCATTCTGTATATTTTAAATATTTTGCAATGTGACTCAGAGCCTTATTTAAATTCTATGAAGAATCTTGATTGTTTTCCTTTAGTGGGCAATCAACCAAGTTAGGCTCAGCCTATAAGCTCTGACTGCCTTCTGATATTGGTTCCAGCATTAGATCAGTTCTCAAATATTTTTAATGCTATTCCTATCAGGTCCTCATATGCACCACCCTGTGGCCAGTCTGATACCTAAGTGTGTTCCACTCTGAACTTAGTTTTCCAAGTTTGTGGTATCCTGTTTAGGTTCTGAGTCACATGTGCACAAACTAGAGATGACCTCTGGATTGCTCTCTTGACCTCTCTACTTTTTATAACTTTCCCATCATTTTCTGGACTCCTAACTTACGTCTCCCTTCCTGGTCCTCTGGGCAAAAAACTTGGGCTTTACTTTCCCTGCTCTGCTACAGGCTTTCAGTACCTCCATCTGCTTACAGGGCAATGCAGCAGAAGGAGACATGGAGAAAAGAAGTGTTCTTGCATCACACTCTTCTGAGCACAGGAAGGGTTCCCTCCCTGAGTTTTAGGCACCTGCCTGGACACTAATGTCATCACTGTGCTTCTGTAACCATATTGCTTGGAGGCTGGCAGAGATACAAAGAAAAAAATAAGATGAAACAGGAGACTTCTGAACTCTCCAACCCTCAGGAATTCCTTTTGCTGCTCCTCATCAGAGGGACTGATGCTGAAGCTCCAATATTTTGGCCACCTGATGCAAAGAGTCAACTTATTGGAAAAGATCACAACGCTGGGAAAGATTGAGGGCAGGAGAAGGGGTGACAGAGGATGAGATGTTTGAATGACATCGCCAAATCAACCGACATGAGTTTGAGCAAACTCTGGGTGACAGTGAAGGAGGGAAGCCTGGTGTGCTGCAGTTCATGGTTGGCAAAGGGTCAGACATGACTTAGTGACTGAACAACGACAACAGTCCAGAGAAAGAGGCGTTCCCTTAGAGCCCTTTCAGCTCACACCTGGCATGTGCTTCTGGGTTTGGGGACGCTTCTGAGTCATGCCATGTGATACTGAAGGGAAAAATGGTGAACTCTCCCTGGTTTTGGTGGAACTTTGAATGCTAGCCTCCATCCCCAATTCACCTGCTCCCCTTTCCAGTTCAGAGTTTTCAGCGCTCCATGCTTTAAATCTGTCCATGACTGATGGCTGCATTGCGTGATGGCATAAAAGAGACAGGAGGGAGCATGCTGATTTCATCCTTCCCAGATCTGGAACCTTGTTTTAAGAGGTTTTCAATCAAAACCTTAAATGTGTAAGCTAATCTCTGAATTTTCCATGTGTTTCAGTCAGATGCTCTGCTGCTATTTGGTGGTGAAATATGTGGCTCTCTCAGAAAGCCCTGAATCATAAGCATCTAACCTGTTCCAGTAGTTTTACAAATTGGTTTTTCCAAAAGTGACAACTTCCAGAGCTACCTCATGAGAAATGGTGCATACAGTTCTGGCCTTTCCATGTATCATTTGGTAGAAAATCTGACAGCTCAAGGTACACCGTACAAATATGGTGTGATAATGATGTTGGAAGGAATGATGCTAAAGCTGAAACTCCAGTACTTTGGCCACCTCATGCGAAGAGCTGACTCACTGGAAAAGACTCTGATGCTGGGAGGGATTGGGGGCAGGACGAGAAGGGGATGACAGAGGATGAGATGGCTGGATGGCATCACTGTCTCGATAGACGTGAGTCTGAGTGAACTCCGGGAGTTGGTGATGGACAGGGAGGCCTGGTGTGCTGCGATTCATAGGGTTGCAAAGAGTCGGACACGACTGAGCGACTGATCTGATCTGAATGATGTTGCTTTACTTCATGCAGCTTGTGAATCCCCATCTTACAAAAGTCAGGATTAGTTTTTTTACCCACCAGACTTGGGATACTTGTTTTCATATAGTAGTGAGTTACGGTTAAGGCAAGTTCACAGCTCTGCTCATCTCTATGACTATATAGAGGCTTCTCAGGTGGCAGTAGTGCTTAAGAACCTGCCTGCCAATGCAGGGAGCATAAGAGATGCAGGTTTGATTCCTGGGTCAGGAAGACACCCTGGAGGAGGAAATGGCAACCCACTCCAGTATTCTTGCCCGGAAAATCCCATGAACAGAGGAGTCTATACTCTTATTGGCGGCTGGGAAAAAAAAAAAGCATTATTGAACTTGTAAATCCTCCTTGACAATGCTTTATATCCTTCGTAGATTTCACTGTGAGTAATTGATCAAAGACTGTTTCCCAAAAAAACTGAAGGGAAGAAACAGGAAGTGGAGATGGGAGAGAAATAAGAAGAAAAAAGAGTGTAGAAACTATGGGAGAGATGAATGGAAGATGAAGGAGGAAGGAGATGGAGAAGGCAAGAGGGAAGGAGGGAAAAGACAAAGGGAAGAAAGGAAGAGTAGGAGGAATGAAAGGTGTGAGAAAAGACGAACCAAGTGTCCAGCATTTTAAAAAGAACTCCACAGCATGAAACCAGGCTAGAGGAGTGTTAGGATGTGGATCAGGAGGATGGGGGGAAAGGTTGATCTGACTGAAGGAGAAAAGGAGAGATCCTGGATTCAGCAGAGCAGACAGGCCAAGACACAGAAGCTGGAGTGGGCCACCCAAGAACACATCTTTAGAGCTGGACAGAGACCAAAGAGACCAGGGGGGACAATGGCCTGGGACTAATCAATACAATGCCTTCTTCTCTCCAACAGGAGGAAATACTATTGCCTTAAAAAAATATGAAATATTGCTACAAGGAGTAAGAAACCAGGAAGTGGCAAAGCATTTTCTTTTAGGTGTCCAATAGAATATGAATAAAACATGAATAGCTTCGGGGGAAAATGTCAAATTAAGCCAATTAGGTCCTCTGCCTTCAGGAAGGCCTGGATAAAACCATTTTAGATAATGAAGGCCCCAAGAACACACAGGCCTTAATTGAATCTGGCTGGCTAGCTCTGTTTCCTGCCATAGGTTAAAGGAAGACAGGCCACAAGAAACTAGATCAAGCCTGTTTCAGGCTTGCTCTTCTTGAAAACAGAGGCAGCGTCGGAAGCAAGCATATTAATCCCTAATCCTTTAATACCAGTATTAACCATATGCAACAGTGAAAGCATGTGCTTTAATTTTCAGTTCATTAAAAAAGTTTTTAAATCCATCTTACCTGAATTTGTTTCTTTCCTCTCGTTCTATTCTCTGCAACCTTTCCTCTCTCTCCTGTCGCCGCCTCTCTCTCTCTGCTGCCAAGGACTCTTGGTGCTGTCTAAAGGATGACGTGAGAAGACCACTCACTGATGACCTAAAGATACAACGAGTCAATGTTTGAGTGGCTCATCCAGTGATTAAAAGGACTAATGTAGGAATCAGTCAGCCTTGGTTAGAACTGAGGGTCTGCCAGTACCTAGGTAATGGGTGGGGGAAATTACTGAGTGTCTCAGGACTTCTGTTCCAAGATCTTCATCTGTAAATGGAGATAAGTAACTTGCTTTACATGCTCGGAGGACAAAAAGGCGATAATGCATATAAAATACCAAGCAGCAGGCTTGGCATATAAGCAGTCATCAATAATGAGTGATATTATTATCAAAAAGTATTCCAGGATATGCTTAAAATATAAATACATATTCTCTCCATACACACACACGCACACATTTTAAAACTGGTTTCTGATAAGACTCTGATGACCTGGAAGAAACATTCAGCTTAAAACTGTTTTCTCTTTTACGTGTACTAAAAATATTTTGCCATATACCTATTTCTTAATATACATCCCCAAATAATTGTATCATCTTAAAACAAGGTATTGGGATGACAGATAAGGAGGAAAAAAAAATGTCAATGGTCTGAAATCTGAACGGAATTAAGGAAATTTCATTTCCATGTCAAGAAGTGTCCATGAACAAGCAGCTTGTTCAAAGGACAGCACTTGATTCTTGATGATACCACACAAATAATCTGGACTGTTCACTTAAGATGCTGTGATGGGGATGGTCAGCTATGTGAAGGCCTTAGTGAAGAATAAGAGGGGAACCACAGAAAATTTTAAGTCAGGAGAATGGATGGAAGAAAGCAAAATTAGGGAACTATATGAAAAATAAAGAAGAGGGTTAGCTGGGAAGGAGAGTCTGTTGGACCTCTGGGGAATAATAAAATCTGTTACAGACAACCGAACCTTTGTTTATTGGGAAAACGTCTAAACTAAGACACAAATATTTCTGATATATAGCTTGGGTGATAGCCTACTTGAATTTGATGAATATGCCTGCCTCGTGGGGAACACAAGGTCCCTCAGCACAGGAGAAAGATGTGACTATTGCAGCACACACATTCTGCCATAAGTCATACAGCTGTTCTCCCTAGAAAAGGTGAGTCACCTCTGGCAACCCATCAGAGGTGGGAGGAGAAGCAGAGGGAAGAAACCACCATCCCCAGTTGCTCCAAGGAGGGAGTAACCAAAGCCTCTGTGAGCAGCTTTCAGCAGGACAAAGCTCTCTGCAGGAGGCCCCCTTTGTTTTGTCACTTTAGCAAAACTATATTATAACTAACCTTAAACCAGGCACCCCCAGGCTCTGCCCGAGCACACTTTTCTTTCTTGTTTTTTTTTTTTAATTTATTTATTTTAATTGGAGGCTAATTACTTTACAATATTGTATTGGTTTTGCCATATATCAACATGAATCCGCCATGGGTGTACACGTGTTCCCTATCCTGACCCCCACTCCCACCTCCCTCCCCGTACCATCCCTCTGGATCGTCCCAGTGCACCAGCCCCAAGCATCCTGTATCCTGCATTGAACCTGGACTGGCGATTAGTTTCTTATATGATATTATACATGTTTCAATGCCATTCTCCCAAATCTCCCCACCCTCTCCCTCTCCTACAGAGTCCAAAAGACTGTTCTATACATCTGTGTCTCTTTTGCTGTCTTGCGTACTGGGTTATTGTTACCATCTTTCTAAATTCCATATATATGCATTAGTATACTGTATTGGTGTTTTTCTTTCCGACTTGACTCTGTATAATAGGCTCCAGTTTCATCCACCTCATTAGAACTGATTCAAATGTATTCTTTTTAATGGCTGAGTAATACTCCATTGTGTATGTGTACCACAGCTTTCTTATCCTTTCATCTGCTGATGGACATCTAAGTTGTTTCCATGTCCTGGCTATTATAAACAGTGTTGCGATGAACACTGGGGTACACGTGTCTCTTTCAATTCTGGTTTCCTCAGTGTGTATGCCCAGCAGTGGGATTGCTGCGTCATAAGGCAGTTCTATTTCCAGTTTTTTAAGGAATCTCCACACTGTTCTCCATAGTGGCTGTACTAGTTTGCATTCCCATCAACAGTGTAAGAGGGTTCCCTTTTCTCCACAGCCTCTCCAGCATTTATTGCTTGTAGACTTTTGGATAGCAGCCATTCTGACTGGTGCCAAGCACACTTTTCAAACCTTTTGATCACACAGTATCTTGCTTCCTGTTGGTTTCTTCTTTAGATCAAAGAAGTAAAAATGAAGAATAAGTAATTAACAGATGACTATATCTTCTCCCCAGTCTCCCTGTCAGTAATCCTATGAAAAATTGTGAGAACAAGATAGCATCTAAAGAAAGATCACAAAGAGCTGATGAGCTTGCATGCAATGGGAGATGGCAATGAATCTGCACCTCTGTCTCAATGATTAAGGCTTCCCTGCTAGCTCAGTCGGTAAAGAAATCTGCCTGCAATGCAGGAGGCATGGGTTTGATCCCTGGCTTGGGAAAATTCCCTAGAGAAGGACATGGCAACCCACTCCAGTATTCTTGCCTGGAGAATCCGATGGACTGAGGAGCCTGGCAGGCAACAGTCCACGGGGTCACAAAGAATCAGACACAACTGAAGTGACTGAGCATGCACACATCTCAATGATTAAGTGAGATCACTCCCCCCTTTAATTTGGGGCACCAGGTTATATATATATATATATCTGCTAGGTAAAAGTTATTAATCAGGTTGCTGCTGCTGCTGCTAAGTCGCTTCAGTTGTGTCCGACTCTGTGTGACCCCATAGACGGCAGCCTGCCAGGCTCCCCCGTCCCTGGGATTCTCCAGGCAAGAACACTGGAGTGGGTTGCCATTTCCTTCTCCAATGCATGAAAGTCAAAAGTGAAAGTCAAGTTGCTCAGTCATGTCAGACTCTTCGCGACCCCATGGACCCCATAATCTTTTCACAGCTGAGAAAAATCTTTGGAGTTGATTTGGGGACATGAGTCCACCTTCTCCTCAGGATGCTGGCTTTCTGATTAAAGAAACCTTTCTGTTCCTACTGGCACTTGAATCTTGAGTATTGATTTCTGAGCAGTGAGGACCCAGATCTAAGCTCAGTAACACCTACAGTCTGGGCTTACTAGGCATCTAATACATCAACTTGGATCCTTAGGCATAGAGAGAATTTTATCATCCATATAAACACAGTTATGTCTTACATAACTTCTATCTTCTTTTTGCTACTATCACATATTTCTCTTTCTGTTATATGCAGCCAAATCTAATCCACAATCAGGTGAAGGGGTTTCCTATGCCTCTCACACAGTGACTGAGAGAAACTGTTATGAGTGAAATAGACTTGCTTAACCTGATTAATTGGAGAAGGCAATGGCACCCCACTCCAGTCCTCTTGCCTGGAAAATCCCATGGGCAGAGGAGCCTGGTGGGCTGCGGTCCATGAGGTCACGTAGAGTCGGACACGACTGAGCGACTTCACTTTCACTTTTCACTTTCATGCATTGGAGAAGGAAATGGCAACCCACTCCAGTGTTCTTGCCTGGAGAATGCCAGGGATGGGGGAGCCTGGTGGGCTACCATCTATGGGGTCGCACAGAGTCAGACACGACTGAAGCGACTTAGCAGCAGCAGCAGCAACCTGATTAATAAATTGTACCTAGCAGATGAATATATATATATATATATATATATATATATATATATATATATATATATATATAAAACCTGGTGCCCCAAATTAAAGAAAACATAATCTTTTCAAATACACAGAAACTATTTAAAAACTGACCGTCAATCCTGCGACAAAGTTCAAGCTCATGAGTGAATGACAAGAGTTGGTTTTCATGTGCGCTACCTTCCTAACCATAATACAATTGAGTTAAAAATAAATAACAAGAAGATACATTTGAAAAATCCATATAATTGTAAAGTTTTTAAATGTTTCTAATTAATTCAGGTCAAAGAAGAAATATACAGAAAATTAGAAAATATTCAAAGAGTATTATATCAAGACTATGTATCAAAAGACTACTTATGAAAAGACTATATATTAAAATGTTTAGGATATTTCTAAAGCATAATGAGTGGTCAACTCAACAATCTGGAAAGCAGAATGGAATTAACTCATTATTCTTAGAAATAGAAGAAAATTTTCTAAACCTGACAATGGGTATTTAGTAAAAACAAATTTTTTAAACTATGGTAAGCATCATTCCTAATGTTGAAGCATTTAAGTTTAATATTAGAAATGATAGGAGACTCCCAGAATTGCCTGTATTTGATATTATTCTGGTAGTCTTCCAGCACACTAAGATAAGATAAACAAGTAAAAGCATAAGGAAGGGAAAGAAATACAATGTCATTATTTGCAGATAATATGATCTATTTAGAAAATCCAAAAACCCTACAAGTTATTAGAATTAATAAGAGCCCAACAAGGTTTCTCAATGTAAAATGTGCAAATACTAATTGTATTTTCATATAACAGCAACAATTAATAAGTTAACTACATGGTAACTACAAATTACTTCATTATAAGAAAGACATAATGTCTTAGTAAAAGACATAAATAAATGACCTAAACAACTAGATCACATTCACATATAGAAAGATTCAATACAGTCAAGATGACAATTCTTTTTCAACTTATACAATTTCAAATCAATTTCATTCAACATTCCAAAAGGATTTTTCATGGAACATTACAAGGTGGCTCCAAAATGTTTATGGAAGAACTGAGATCCAAGGATGACCAAGACAACTTTGAATAAGAACAAAGTGGATCACTGGCCCCACTAGATATCAAGCCCATTCTAAAACCACAGTGGTTAATTGTGAATGTGGTCTTGGTGCAAGAACAGAGACATGGAATGACAGATTCATACGCAAATGGTATCTTGATTCATGACAGACATGTCATTACAGATTAGTAGGAACATAACGGATTATTTGGGCTTCCCCTGTGGCTCAGCAGTAAGGAATGTGCCTGCCAAAGCAGGAGACACAGGTTCAATCCCTGGGTGGGGAAGATCCCCTGGAGAAAGAAATGACAAACTGGTCCAGTATTCTTGCCTGGGAAATCCCATATACAGAGGAGCCTGGCAGGCTATAATCCATGGGGTCGCAAAAGAGTCAGACAGGACTTAGTAACTAAATAAAGAAACCAAAAAACGGACTATTTAACAAATGGTGCTGAGACGACTATTAGCCGTGTAAGACAAAAATACAGCAGCCCCTCCTCATGCCAAACACAAAAATAAATTCTGGGAAGTTTAAGTGAAACATGTAAAAAGCAAAACTTTACAACATCTACATATTAGGATAGAAAAGAATTTTTTCAGACCAGAAATCCAAAAGGGCAGTCAAAAGGGAAATTTTAATACATATGCACATGTTACATTAGTAAATTTACATACACTGAAAGACCACATAAGAATAGAGAGAAGCCGCAGCCTGGGAGAAGCTAATTGTAACACATACAGACCACAAAGTATTAGTAAGCGATACAAAGAGAACTCCTTTGAATCCATATGAAAAAGACAAACCGCCCACTGGAAAAATAGGCAAAGAAAAAATGAGCAAAAGACAGTGGGCATTTTATTGAAGAAGAAAATGAAATCACCAGTAAATACATGAATGATACTCATCTTCACTAGAGTTCAGGGAGAGGAGATGCAAGCTAAATCCACAGTGAGATACTGTTTCACACCTTCCAGGCTGCAGACTGACAAAAATTCATGCCTGAAGACACTATGCTGGTGCTGCTGCTAAGTCGCTTCAGTCGTGTCCGACTCTGTGCGACCCCATAGATGGCAGCCCACCAGGCTCCCCCGTCCCTGGGATTCTCCAGGCAAGAACACTGAAGTGGGTTGCCATTTTCTTCTCCAATGCATGAAAGTGAAAAGTGAAAGTGAAGTCGCTCAGTCGTGTCCGACTCCTAGCGACCCCATGGACTGCAGCCTTCCAGGCTCCTCCGTCCATGGGATTTTCCAGGCAAGAGTACTGGAGTGGGGTGCCATTGCCTTCTCCAGAAGACACTATACACTGCCACAAAACAAGACAACAAGAACCCCCATATACTGTGTCTGGGAGTGTAAGCTCGTAAAATCCTTTCAGAGAAACACTTAATACATCTGGAGATGTGTTTATCCCACAATCCAGAAAATCCACTTCTAGGTTTATACTACAAAGTACACCTTTACACCTTTGCATGTATAAAGATGACAGACACGTACAAGAATAGAATATATTACACTGCTTTGTACTACTAACAGCTAATAACTTGAAACAGCATAAATATCAACAAGTAGAAAAGCGAAATAAAATTACAGTGTATTTATACAAAGGAATACTCTATACCCGAAGAAATGAATGAAATAGAGTGATATAGACTAATTTGGATGATTCTTAAAAGCATAGTATATTGATAGTGACAAGTAATTTGAAGAACATGAAGAGAATGTTATCATTTTTATGAAGTTTAAATACACATAAAACAAAACCACTGGAGAAGACAATGGCAACCCACTCCAGTACTCTTGCCTGGAAAATCCCATAGACGGAAGAGCCTGGAGGGCTGCAGTCCATGGGGTCGCTGGGAGTCGGACACGCCTGAGTGACTTCACTTTCACTTTTCACGTTCATGCATTGGCAAAGGAAATGGCAACCCACTCCAGTGTTCTTGCCTGGAGAATCCCAGGGACAGGGGAGCCTGGTGGGCTGCCGTCTATGGGGTCGCACAGAGTCGGACACGACTGAAGCAACTTAGCAGCAGCAGCAGAGCAAATCCACACATTATTTAGGGATTCATGAATATTTAGAAAAAATATAAAAACATATGAAAATATGCTCTGCTTAGTTTCTCAGTCATGTCCGACTCTTTGCAACCCCATGAACTGTGGCCCACCAGGCTCTTATGTCCATGGGATTCTCCAGGCAAGAATACTGGAGTGGGTTGCCATGCCCTCCTCCAGGGCATCTCCCCAACTCAGGGATTGAACCCAGGTTTCCCTCATTACAGGTGGGTTCTTTACCATCTGAGCTACCAGGGAAGCCCGAGTATCTTTGAATCCCCAAGCTAGCTGAACATTAAAAGTTATGTGCAATCACAGAATTTGAAAACAAAAAATGAAACAAAAAATAAGGTACCCTACATAGAACTGGGGCTTCCCAGGTGGCACTAGTGGTAAAGAACCGGCCTGCAATGCAGGTTAGATGTAAGAGGTGTGGGTTCGATCCCTGGGTTGGGAAGATCCCCTGGAGGAGTGCATGGCAACCCACTCCATTATTCTTGCCTGGAGAATCCCATGGACAGAGGAGCATGGTGGCCTACAGTCTATAGGGCCACACAGAGTCGGACAAGACTGAAGCAATTTAGCACGCATGCACTACACAGGACTATTATTTTAGGTGAATCTGATTCTATTAATAGCTCAGCTCTCAGCCTGCCCTGTGTGGTGGTCTCAAGGGCCAGCAGCTTCGGGTCTTGAGTTCTCTTTTCAGAGGGAGGAGAGAGAAGTTCTTGGGTAAGGAACAAAATAAGAACCTTGCCATTTCCCCTTGCGCTTCTGACTTTAATTTGTTCTTCTAAATATATCAGCTTGTTCCAGGAAAAACTTCATGCGTGGTAACTTAATAATGGGTCATTAGTGGCTATACTAATGAGTTCACAGTGAAGCTTCTCTATATCATTTGTTAACATCATTTCCTTTCAGATGAGAACACTGGACCTTGTTTAAAATTAGAACAGTATTAGAACTTGGGAAAATAAAACTGCTTCCATCTTGTTGAGTGGATGCTATCATTTCTTCCCCGGGTGCCTCTTAGGAAGGGAAATGCAGATGATCCCCTGTCTACTGAGACCCTGCAAAGGAAGACCTCATGTTGGGTCTGAGGCCAGAGGACATGTGAATGTACTACCAGGTCATGTTAACACGTGGAGGCTCTTTCCTTTCAGAAGTAAGATGTGAGATGCTAAGGCAAAGCAATGAAGACTGGTTCCTCTTCTAAAGTGAAGCACAATGCCTTCTATAACTCGAAATCCATTCCCTTGGATGCCTTAACACAGATCCCTGAAGCTGGAAGGGACGATCAAAGGGCCCCATGAGCTTATCTGTCCCGGATGCACAGAAGCCATTTTGGTCATACTAGGAACCAAGAGTCGGAGAAGGCAATGGCACCCCACTCCAGTACTCTTGCCTGGAAAATCCCATATATGGAGGAGCCTGGTAGGCTGTAGTCCATGGGGTCGCTAAGAGTCGGATACGACTGAGCGACTTCCCTTTCACTTTTCACTTTCATGCATTGGAGAAGGAAATGGCAACCCACTCCAGTACTCTTGCCTGGAGAATCCCAGGGACAGGGGAGCCTGGTGGGCTTCCGTCTATAGGGTCGCACAAAGTCGGACACGACTGAACAGACTTAGCAGCAGCAGCAGCAGTGGTAGCAGCAGTAACCAAGAGTTACATATATAATATTAATAAATTAAATTTCCCTAGGTCTCCCTCTATCTACATATTCCCAATATGTGAGAGTATGAACTCTGGCTCTGTAAATCCTGTGGAAATAAGCTCACCTAGAATATCAATGCTAGAAAGTATTCAAACCACACAAAGGGAATATCTCAAATCATTGCTAGAAACAACTATATCCAAATACCAAAATTCAAGCTAGTATGGTGAATTTTTCTCTTTATAAAGGCATCCTTAACAGATTTTTACCTTTCAAATGAAATATTTCAGGAAAATGCCTACAGTGATTGGAAGTTGTTGCACTGTTTAATCTTGGCCAGCCTGGGGACCAGCTGTGATGTGAAGGAATTAAATGCAGGGCTTTAGATTGAGAAAACCTGAGTATGGCCAGTCAGTTAACCTCTCTGAGCCTCAGTTTACCTGCTTGTAAAATGGAGATAATAATACTCCATATTATATGAGTGTGCATAGGAGCCTGCTTAGAATAGCATATGGGTCACAGTAGGCACTCAAGAAACATCACTTTATGTTGGGAGTAGAAAATCTACAAACACAGAGGAAGGTCTGAGCCGTGGTCTCCAAGGCCAGATCTGGAATACAACACTGGCAGTTCTCAGCGTGAGGGGCTACAGTGGGCTGTGGGTTTGATCTGAGCCTTTCTGTCATGGCTCCGAGCTGGGTCTGTGGTGAGGGCTGCATGCCACCAGGAAAGCACCTGGGAAGCTGAAGTCATCTAAGTTACACCCAAGGCAGCTGCAGCCAAGCGAAGCCACGCAAGAATGCAGGTGGCCAGAGGCCAGAGAGGTTTTGCAAGGGAGCGGATGATATACTCTGAGCAAGAGGAATTGCAATATTTAATCTTGGATGAAAAAGGCTCTAGGAACTACCCCAGAAATCCCACCTGTTTCAGGCCTCCCTTCCTGGGATGTCTGGAGCAGGAACTCGACTGCACCGAGATATGGTTTGTAATGAGGGAATGGAGACGACACAGTGTGCCAATTATTCTGCACAAAATGGCTCTTTTAATCCATACAACTTCTTGTACTAAGCTCTATTATTCTCTCCTTTATAGATGAGAAAATAGAGGCACAGAGAAGTTCAGGATGTAGCAGAGCTGAGCTTTTTAAACAGGCCTGTCAGGCTGGAGCCCTCATGTTGACCTATATTCCTCCCCTCCCCACACCACGGGTACTTAGTAAAGTACCATTTGTGCAGTACTTGCCACAGTACATGCATCAGTTTAAATTTTTTTCCATTTCTTTCCTAAAAATGACCACTACCCTAAATTTGGTCTTTATCATTTCCACATATGTTATTATATTTCCTCCTGCAGTCTAAATTTCTAGGCTGGATCCTGTTTTCTCATTTGTCCTTGTCTCCCGACACTTAGAAGAGATGCATGATGAGTCACCTGATGAATGAATTAGATGCTGAATAACAAGGATGTAGCAAGTCAGATACAACTGTACACACTAGTCTCCATGTGTCTACATGCTCAGCCCATTCTCTAAGCGAAAACACATGATGAGGACCTGCTGAGATAATGTCTTATGCGTAGGACTCTGTGCCCCTGGCAACAGCTGAGTGAATACAGTGGATTCCTCCCCAAAGGCAGTTCATTCAAAGTCAAGTGGTGGGTGAGGCTTCTGGTGTAGAAGGTCAGGCTAATAATAGTCATGTGCCCAGGACTTGCAACTGGAAGATAGGAAAAGAATATGTAGTTGGGAGGAAGTGAAAGTGTTAGTCACTCAGTCATGTCCAACTCTTTGCAACACCATGGACTATAGCCCACCAGGCTCCTCTGTCCATGAAATTCTCCAGGCAAGAATATTGGAGTGGGGTCTCCCACATTGCAGGCGGATTCTTTACCATTTGAGCCACTAGGGAGAAGCAGAAGCCAAAGGGTCAGGTGGCATGAGTTAAAGTTGTAAGAAGATCATTGCCTCAACAGTGGTAAAATATGGATTAAACATAGCTAAAACACAAGGCCTGCGAGGATCAAATTTTCTGAATTACACGGTAGAATGAAGGTGAAGAATGTTTATAGGAATCCAAAAAAAAAAAAAGAGAGAGATAATTTACAAGGTGTGGCATCTATTAAGAAATAGCCCATAAAGAGGAAATAAAATCAATCAACTGAAAACAATTCAGAAATGACACAGATGGTAGAACTAGAAGACTAAAACATTAGAAGTTATTATGACTATAGGCCACAGATACAAGAAGTTAAATAAACTATGAACATGTTCAGACATGAAAGATACAAAAAAGAGCTCAGTTCAGATAATCTAGTAGACTTTTTCCAACAAAGACATAAAGATGGACCACAGGCACATGAAAGGATGCTCAATATCACGAATCATCAGTTAGACATTATTTCACACCTGCCAGAAAGACTTATCAAAAGGACAGGCAATAACAAGGGTTGGCAAGAATGTGGAGAAAGGGAACCCCTATTCCCTGTTGGTAAAATATAAGTTGTTGCAGCCATTATGGAAGAGTATGGATGTTCCTCCAAAAAATTAAAAACAGAACCACCATATGACCCAAAAGTTACATTTCTAGATATTTATCCAAAGAAAACAAAAAGACTAATTTGAAAAGATACATACATCCCTGTGTTCTCTGATCATTATTTACAATAGGCAAGATGTAGAAATCTAAATGTTCACTGATGGATGAATGGATAGAGGATACGTGGTGTATGTTACACAATGGAACATTATTCAGTCACAAAAACAATAAAATCTTGCTTTTGTGATAACACAGAAGAACAGTATGAAATAAGATACAGAAAGACAGATATCATATGATTTCATTCATTTGTAGAATCTAAAAAAAAAAAAATAACAAAACAAACGAACATACTAAACAAGCTCATAGATAAAGTAAACATATTGGTGGTTTTGCCAGAGGAGGAGGGTGAGGGGTTAGACAAAATAGGGGAAGGGTATTAAGAGATAAAAACGTCCAAATATAAAATGAATAAGTCCTGGGAATATAACTATAGTCAGTAATGCTGAACTTCATATTTGAAAGTGACAGACCATACTAGACTTTTGATGCCAACCCTTTTGCAATGTATACAAATGTCGAACCTCTATGTTGTACACCTGAAACTGATACCATGCTGTATGTCAATTATGCTTCAATTTTTAAAAAATCCAGCTGAAAAGGTGCTTGACACTTGAGGGAAAAATAATGAACTTGCATAGAAACAGAAACTATTCAAAATGAACAATGAGAAAAAAGACTGAAAGAAATCAATAGAGCACTCATAAACTTTGGTAAAGCTTCAAGTTGCTCAATATATATGCAATTAAAGTTATCAAAAGAAAGGAGAGGTGAAAAGTACCCCCAAATTTAAAGAAATAAGCACTGAAAATTTTCCCATTTTGATAAAATTACAACCCACAGATCCAAGAATCTCAACAAAACTCAAGCACAAAAAAAATTAAAAATGAAGAAAACTACACTATGTCACATGAAAATCAAAATTTTAAAACCAATAAAAAAGAGAGGATCTTAAAAGCAGCCAGAGGAAAAATGACATATTGCTTGCAAAGGTACAAAAACTATTGCAGAATATTTGTCAGAAACAATAAAAGCTACAAAGTAGAGAAACATCTTTAAATCACTGAAAGAAAAAAACCTGTCAACCTATAATTCTTTACCTTTAAAAACTGAAGGGGAAATAAAGGCCTTTACAGACGTACAAAACACAGAGGGAATTTATCATCAGAATATCTTCAGTACAAGAAATGTTAAAGAAAACCCTTCAAGTAGAAGATAAATAACATCACATAGGCACCTTGATCTATACAAAGAAATAAAAACAATAAAAAATAAAATATGTGAACATAAAGCATATTTATCATTGTTTAAATATGCTTAAAAGATAATAGATTGTCTAAAGCAAGCATAATAATTTATCAATCATAAGTTGATAATCATATATAAATGCTCAAACATCCCCATTAAAAGGCAGAGGTGGTCAGATTCAAGAAAAAAAAGCAAGACTCAACAATATGCTGTTTACAAAAACAAAACAAAACCCACTTTAAATATAAAATTAATTCCACCCAATTTAAATATAAAACATATAAAACATACTACCCAATAATATCAGGATACATATTCTTTTCAAATGCACACAGAACATTTGCAACAATGGACCATATTCTGGGCTATAAAATAAAGCTCTATACATTTAAAAGGATTCAAGCCATACAAAATATACTCTCCCATACAAATACATGCTCCTTCCAAATAAAGAAAAAAAAAAGTTCTCTGTCCCCATTTTTATTAAATTAGAAATCAATAACAAAGACCTGGAAAATCCACAAATATTTATAAGCTAAATAAATACTCTGAAAAAATTTATGGAAAAAGGATAAATCAAAAGGGAAATTAAAAAAGCATTTTGAACTAAGTTAAAATAAAAACACAACCTGTTAAAAATTTGTGGAATGCAGCTAAAGCAATACTTAGAAGGAAATTTATAACAGTAAATGCCTATATTAGAAAAGGCAATAAATCTCAAAACAATGGCCTCATCTTCCAATTTAGAAAAATAAGAACAAATTTAACCAAAAGTAAGCAGACAAGTATATAGAGTAGAAATCAATGAAACAAAAAAAAATTTGACAACTAACACCAAAAGCTGATTCTTTGAAATCAATAAAATTAATAAACCTCTAGCCAGATTGCTTAGAGAAAAAAAGAAGACAAATATTACAAACTGTAGGACTGAAAGAGGTGACTTCGCTACAGATTCTACAGCTTTTAAAAGAATAATAAGGCCTTCCTTTGTGGGCTCAGTGGTAAAAAATTCGCCTGTCAATTCAGGAGAAAGGGTTTGATCCCTTATCCAGGAAGATCCCACATGACTCAGAGCAACTAAGCCCATGTTCCACGGCTACTGAGCCTGTGCTGCAACTGACGAGCCCAGGTGCTGCAAGTACCGAAACCTGTGCTCCTGGAGCCTGTGCACTGTGACGAGAGAAGCCATCGCAATGAGAAGCCACACCAGAGAGTGGCTTCACCCCTCACCACACCAGAGAGTGGCCCTGGCTTGCTGCAACTAGAGAAGAGCCTGCCCAGCAATGAAGACCCAGCACAGTCAAAAATAAATACACATAATCATTAAAAAAAAGAATAAGGGAATGTTTTGAGCAACTTTACACCAATAAACTTGACAACTTAGATGAAAGGGAAAAATCCCTTGAAAGACAAAAGCTACTAATGGTCACTCAAGAAGAAATAGATGACTTGATATGAATTGATATCAGATAAGCATCTTGATGAAAGTGAAAGTGGAGAGTGAGAGAGTTGGCTTAAAACTCAGTGTTCAGAAAACTAAGATCATGGCATCTGGTCCCATCACTTCATGGGAAATAGATGGGGAAACAGTGGAAACAGTGTCAGACTTTATTTTTGGGAGCTCCAAAATCACTGCAGATGGTGATTGCAGCCAATTAAATTAAATTAAAAGACACTCCTTGGAAGGAAAGTTATGACCAACCTAGATAGCATATTAAAAAGAAGAGACATTACTTTGCCAACAAATGTCCATCTAGTCAAGGCTATGGTTTTTCCTGTGGTCATGTATGGATGTGAGAGTTGGACTGTGAAGAAAGCTGAGTGCCGAAGAATTGATGCTTTTGAACTGTGGTGTTGGAGAAGACTCTTGAGAGTCCCTTGGACTGCAAGGAGATCCAACCAGTCCATCCTAAAGGAGATCAGTCCTGGGAGGACTGATGTTGAAGCTGAAACTCCAGTACTTTGGCCACCTCATGTGAAGTGTTGACTCATTGGAAAAGACTGTGATGCTGGGAGGGATTGGGGGTAGGAGGAGAAGGGGACGACAGAGGATGAGATGGCTGGATGGCATCACTGACTCAATGGACGTTGAGTCTGAGTGAACTCGGGGAGTTGGTGATGGACAGGGAGGCCTGGCGTGCTGCGATTCATGGGGTCGCAAAGAGTCGGACACGACTGAGCGACTGAACGGAACTGAAGCATCTATTAAAGGTATTGAATGTATAGTTTAAAACTCTACTCTCAGATAGTTTCCCTGGTGAATTCTAAAAAATACATAAGACAGATATAACAGTTCCACACAAACTTTTATAGAAAGTTGAAAAGGAAGGAAAGATATTTCTTCTCCTTTTATGAGGTCAGCATTACTCTGGTATACAACCATTTTGGAAGATAGTTTACTTAATAATACTTAAGAAGCTAAACATGTACCTACCATATGACTGAGCCATTTCATTTCTATTTATCCAGAAGAAATTAAAGCAAATTTCCATACAAAGATTTGTATACAACTATTCATAGCCAAGGAAATCAAACCAGTCAATCCTAAAGGAAATCAACCCTGAATATTCACTGAAAAGACTGGTACTGAAGCTAAAGCTCCAGTACACCTTGGCCACCTGATGCGAAGAGCCAACTCATTGGAAAAGACCCCGATGCTGGGAAAGATTGATGGCAAGAGGAGAAGCGGGTGACAGAGGATGAGATATTTGGATGGCATCACTAACTCAATGGACATGAGTTTGAGCAAGCTCCAGGAGATAGTGAAGGATAGGAAGCCAGGCGTGCTGTAGTCCACAGGGGTCGCAAAGAGTTGGACATGACTTAGCAACTGAGCAACAACAACTCATAGCTGAAACTGAAAAGAACCCAAGTATCAATCAAGAGGTAAACATAAATTGTGGTACAATCATCCAATTGAGTACTACTCAGAAATAAAAAGGTCTTAACTACTGAAACATGCAATAAAACCGAGGAGTCCCAAACCAATTACACTAGCTGAAAAAGGCCAAACCCTCTCCAAGGGTACTTAATGCATGATGACATTTATATGAAATTCTCAGAAATGCAAACTAATCTATAATGACAGAAAGCCATCCGTAGTTGCTTGGGGATAGGGAAGGGCAGTCATAATCACAAAAGGGTGTGAGAAAATGCTTTAGAGTAATAAATTTGAGCATTATCTCAATTGTGGTAATAGCTTCACTGGCCAACATATGTCAAAACTTATGTGCAATTTTCTGTATGTCAATCATACTGCAAATGCTGTTTTAAAATAAATGCTCCTTTGGTAAGTTTGAGTTGAGTAAAATCTTTTCATATAAGAAGCAAATCTTATATTTGCTTTATATAAGCAAACCTTATATATTACATTTATTATATCAATTTATATATCTTATATAATGTTATCTTATATAACATCTAATATATTTTATATAAATTTATTATATCTTATATATTACATTTCTTATATCAAAAATAAATCATAATCTCTGGTTAAATATTAACAAAACCCAAACTAACCTCACAAATTGATACTTGAAACTATCACTTAATTCACAAGTAGGTGATTTAATATGAAGACTTAGAGGTCAATAGTAATAATAAAATGGCAATTCAATGATGCAATATGGTTTCCTGCAATGGTGAGACTGTTGTCACAACCTGCTTATTAAACTGGGCTCAGCCAGACTAATGATCATAGACAAGAGGAAACTCTGGGATGTGCCCAGCTATAAAAGTCATTTTGCTTGCCCTGAAACAAGGAAACATCAGAACCTTCTTCACACCTTCAGGGCCATATCCCAGCTTTCATGATGAAATGAGCAAGTTCAAGGCAGACCTAAGAAACAGGTAACTTTTCTTCATCAACACTGCTACAACCCTTCAGGATTCTGTCACCGAAGATGGGGATGTGGTTTTAAAGGTTCCTTCCACTCTCTCCTCCCCAACCGGTCACACACCACTTCAGTGCAGGTCTGAGCTTCCCGGCCACAGGAGGGCCCAGCACGGCGCCTGCGGCTGCGTGGAGACTGGTCCCCTGTGCTGTCTCGCGGGCTGTGCTGGCTCATGCAAAAAGGATGACGCCATCCTCCCGGCCTGGCTGGTGTCACGCTCTGTCCTGTCCTCCTGCCCCTTCTGCAGGCCCCGAGCCCAGGAATGTAGCAGTTCTTGCCCCTTCTGTCTTACTTCCCACCCTCCCATCTAAGACCAAGTGAGTCCTCTAGCCAGAAGGAGATCAGTCCTTTTCCGTCATACATCCACCTATATTTGGCTTCACAATTAACACATTCTCCTGGCAGCTTCCAAAAGCACTGACTGCACAAGCCCCTCCCATGTCCCAGTTTCCAGGCCATGCTGGCTTGAACTGAGGCCCATCCTTTTGGTCTTCTCCCTTCCTCTCCACTCCAGGCCAACTTACCCCCTCACCGCCCACCTGCACCCCCATCGGCATGCTCGCCTCTCCTCTGAATATGTATCTTCCAAACACAGTCTCCTAACTATTCCAGGATCATGACTTGAAGAAAGATGTGCAATCACTCTATTTTCTTATCTCCCTTGTTACCTTCCCTCCTACGCTCTGCCCTCTCAGTGGAGGGGGACAAGGTGCAATTTGTCTTGTGTTGGTGACTCGGTTTCCCAGACCTCTTACTAGAGGTGTCCGTCACGAGGACACAGGACCCATGCTGGTGTTCCCACCCTGATGGCCTCTCTTTCTCCACTTCCTCAATGAAAGTTCATTTTCTTCACAATATTTATTTGCTGACCATTTGCTTGTCTTCTGTTTCTGCCACTAGGGTATAAGCTCAATGAAGCCAGGGACAGGGTCTCATTCAGTCGATGTTGGACTCCCAGGTCAGCATACACGGCCCATTCTAAGCACCGGTAAACACTTGCTGAATGAAATGGATGAGTATGTAGAGTGCGTGTGTGTGTGGGTGGGTGTTGCGTGTGTTCACAGGCCCAAACAGGTTTCCAGCTATCACCGGCTCCCATGGTTTTGTGCTAGGATTGTACAAAGACTAGAGAGTGTGTGTGTTTCTATCTCTATCTAGCTATCTAGCTATCTAGATACTGATCTATATTTCTATCTATATATGTGTGTGCACACACACACTTTCTAAAATCAACTTAGAAACCCAGTCTCTTCCACTATAAGAGTAAAACTTACTCACTCATGGCCTGGCTTTGTGGGAAGCGGGGAAATGGAATCAGGGACCCAGAAATACATTTTCTGAAGGAGAATTCTTCCCTATCCTTCCTACCCATTTTCACTCTGTGATCTGTGCACAACGCCAGTCCAAAACCACTGTAGCCAATGAGAACTGGAGACCTGGCTGTCAGGAGCTGTCCCACTAGGAGAGAGGCACAAGCAGGGAAGGTGGTGCCGGGCTCAGCTGACTGCACGGGACACCTGAGTGTCTAAGCCCTATGGGTGGAGCTATTCAATCTGCAGTGTTTTGATGAGTGATATTTGGACTTGCGTGTTACAGATCTCACCTACTCTCTTCCACACAAGTGAATGTTCTCGCTTCCCAACAGAAGTACAATATATATTGATACTTTTTAAGGTTGCTATGGTGATGGTGATGGTTTAGTCGCTAAGTCATGTCCGACTCTTGTGACCCCATGGACTGTAGCCTCCCAGACTCCTCTGTCCATGGGACTCTCCAGGCAAGAATACTGGAGTGGGTTGCCATACCCTTCTCCAGGGGATCTTCCTGACCCAGAAATTGAACCCAAGTCTCCTGCATTGCAAACAGTTTCTTTACCAACTGAGTTACACCATGTAGGAAGGTTGCTATAGACACTCTTTAAGTAAACAAGGGTTATAGAATTGTCTAATTTAAAAATATCAATAAATACATAAACAAAATATCTATTCCTAGGAATTCCCTGACAGTCCAGGGGTCAGGACCTAGCGTTCTTACTGCTAGAGGTCAGGGTTTGATTGCTGGTCAGGGAACTGAGATCTTGCAAGCCATGTAGAATGTCCAAAAAATAAAATAAAAATGTAAAAATCTACTCTAATCTCACTTTCCAAAGGAAGGAAATAAGAGGTTAAAACTGCTCCTGCGTTTGTTTTATTTGACAAAGAAGTGGGAGAAGGGCAGTGAGGAAAGGGGAATCTCATGCCATAGAGATGTAGAGATGGCTGCCACTCAATAGTGAAATAGTCAAAAGGCTGCTGGGACATGCAGACATGGGACGCAGAACATGGGACAAGCAGAAAGTGCTTCCGTGCAAAAACAAACACTTTTATCTTTACAATTTACATGTGGATTCTCCAGTCCTGCTTATCTTAAAGATTTTCCTTGACTCTTTAATCAAATGCCCAGTCCAGAAAGGTGAACCATCTTTATGCCATGGTTTTGTGAAACCCAGGTTCACTAAAGCAGACCATGGTACATTTGTGAACCCCACTTCAGAAACAAAAGGATGAACACATAATTATTCAAAGGGCTGGGAGCTGAAACTGAGGTGCATGAACCCATAAGAACTGTTACAATTCATTCCTCCTGAGGAAGTCAGAGGAGTTTTACAGACAGATGTCATCTACTTGGGTCTTGGAGGATGAGAAGGAAGCAACTGAATGAGCAGCGGAGGAGGCTGGCCAGAGGACGGAGCAAATATGAAAGAAGAGGGCCTTGGGAGAGCCTGGCAGCATTTCTGTGGAGTTGAAGTACAGTGAGGATGGGCGTGCTGATGGCTGCCCAAGCTGCAAGGTGTATGCAGGATCCAAATGTGAGAGATCCTAGAGATGATGCTACTCAGGTGGAGCTTGCTGATAAGTGGTGGGAGGCACTCAAGGTTGCCGAACAGGAAATGTCACTTGCTCAGATCTGTATTTCAGAAAGTGTAGGAGACATACATCACTGCAATACATAGTCCACGTGTGACACAGATCCTGGGCTAAATCTATGGCGGTAGGAGAGGTGAGAAGGAGTCAGATCCAAAACCCACGTGGGCTGACCCAGAGCCTAGGTCCCCTAATGTCCACAGTCACTGGTGAAGCCATCACGAAGCCAGACCCTTCTGCAAACTCCCTCTGTTAACTGACGGGTACCTCTGCTCTCACGCACTTTGGATGTAACACCATTACTTAATCAAGACCACATTATGCCTTATAGGAACTCCTTGTTCACCAAGATTGCTATCAGGACCTAGCAGCAGGCCAGCAGAAAGCCTGCTTGGTGCACAGCGCCAGGAGCACACAGATTCACTGCCTCTTGGTTTGAATGGTAGGGAATCTGTCTGTGTGGGTATATTTTTCTGCTGTTGGCCTTCGTGGGCTCTATGCCATGAACTGTGATCACAAAGAAAGGCAATGCCTTTTATTCCATTTACGTGCTATTCAGGATTTTTTTCAGTGATTTTTTTCATCTACTTTGATCAATTTAAATTAAAAATAAAAATTTAAAATCCCACTGGACAATGGAGCTCTTAACTCTACTGACACAATATTTGGAAGAGTACTGTGTAGACCAAGTGATGGAAGATGGCCAGCAAGTGTTTGGGATCCAGAAAAACACACGGATCATATATTCGGAAAAAATCAGTGATTTGAAAACCAGACAAGTAGAAGCTCAAGGCATATGTAGATACTAGCAAAAGCAAGAAATAATAAAAGGTCAAAGCAGACTAGAACAGGAAGCCAGAAGCACCCAGACACCCATACAGAGCAGTCCACGTGGAGGAGGAAATCAGGATGAGGGAGACACGGGTACCAGCCAATGATACTCAGGGCAATGCTTGATAGGCTTGCAAGCAGCTGAGAACTACAAAAGCCAAAGTAACTGAAAGTAGGCAGGCAAAGCATGGAAAAGGAGACCTTCATCCGGGCGGGGGGAGTTACCACATCAGTGCTGGAGACAGGTATTCTAGGGGTCACAGGACGTGAGATCTCACAAGGCAGTGCTCAGGCTCAGCACGTCAGGCTCCCACCCTCATCCTAACTGCTTGGTCCCAGCTCCCCCAAATATCCCTGTGCTCTTTATTCCAGTGTGGGCAATCACCATATAAAACCCCACAGCAACAGATGACAAAAACAGCAGGACTGTTTCAAGATAGCAGATGATATAGTCATATTCCAAAGACTGGGGAAGAAAGAGGGCTCCTGACAGCCTCAAATGGTTGATCCATCTGAGAAGATGGGCACTGGAGGAGATGGGAGACGCTCCTATGGGAGCACCTTGAACAGACATATAAACAAGCCTGCATTGCTGTTGGTATACAACAAATCGACGGGGAAACAAAGGACTGTTCACTAAATGGTATTCAAACAAGTGAAAAAATGTAACTTTGACCTCTGCCTCACACCATATGCCAAAATAACTTCCCGGGTAGAAAAAATATTTCCATGTGAAAACTGTAGCTACAAAAATATTAGAAGAAACCATGGGAGAAAACTGTAGCTACAATTTTTTCACTTGTCTGAATACCACTTGGCAAACAATCCAACGATTAGAAAAAACCATGGGAGAAAAGGGGACTTCCCTGGTGGCTCAGTTGGTGAAGAATCTGCCTGCAATGCAGGAGACACAGGTTTGATCCCTGGGTCAAGAAGGTCCCCTGGAGAAGGAAATGGCAACCCACTCCAGTATTCTTGCCTGGGTAATCCCATGGACAGAGGATCCTAGCCGGCTGCAGTCCATGGAGTCATAAGAGTAGGACATGACTTAGCAACAAAACCACCTCCACCATAGGAGAAAAAGCTGTCCTCACGAGGAACACAAAAGCCAGAAGACAGAAAAGATTAATAAATATGATTCCAAAATTTAAATTGTTCTGCACACAAATATTGTAAAAAGACCAATGACTGAGCAAAGTAATAGGTACACCCACTGGAGTTTATAAAGAACCTGGACACCTCAGTAAGAAAAAGAACTCAGTGATCATGAAGCACAAATCCACAGGAAAGGAGAGGTGCCTTTAAATACTAAATCATGCTCAGTCACAACAGGAAACACAAATTTATATTTTAATGACATACAACTCTTCACCGCTCGGAGAGCAATGGCTGAAAACTTGAATGGTGCCTCTTTGGCAGAGGGGTTGGGAACACAGGGTCTTTTACACATTGCAGCTGAGAACCCAAACTGGGGCAATCTTCACCAAGAGCAACTGGGCAAAAACCAATCAAAACTGAAGAAATACAAAAACTTGACTTACTAAATCTATTTCTAGGCATTAGTCCTAGAGAGAATCACACATGTGCAAAAGGACACTCAGATAAGAATCACACTGCAGTATCATCAGGGCCCATCGTTACATGACTGGGTATATGAAACAGCACCCAGAGAACAAAGTATTAAAAAGAATGGAGCAGCTGTAAAGAGACATTCAAAAGCAGAGACATGATTTTGCCAACAAAAGTATGTATAGTCAAAGCATTTGTTATTCCAGTAGTCATGTGAGAGCTGGACCATGAAGAAGGCTGAGGGCTGAAAAACTGACACTTTCAAACTGTGGCACTAGAGAAGACCTTTGAGTCCCTGGGACTCCATGGAGTGCAAATAAATCGAACCAGTCAATTCTAAAGGAAATCAACCCTGAGTATTCTTTGGAAGGACTGATGCTAATGCTGAAGCTCAAGCTACAATACTTTGGCCACTGGATGTGAAGAGCTGACTCACTGGAGAAGTCCCTGATGCTGGGAAAGACTGAATGCAAAAGGAGAAGAGGGCGGCAGAAGATGAGATGGTTATATGGCATCACTGACTCAATGGACGTGACTTTGAGCAAACTCTGGGAGACAGCGGAGGACAGAGAAGCCTGGCATGCTGCAGTCCATGGGGCTGCAAAGAGTCAGACATGAGTTAGTGACTGAACGACAACAAAATGGAAAGAGAACCAAGGTAAATTTTTAAGTAAAAAAAAGCAGAATGCAGAGTAGTTTGTATAGTGTATTACTATTTGTGTAAAGCTATATTAAACACATATATGCTGACATTAACATAAAATATCTCTGGAAGTACACATAAGGAATTGCAAGGAGCCCTTGTTTTGGGGAAAAATAATGGGGTAGGAAGAAGCTTCACTTTCAAACTGTGCACCCCTTCACACTTTTCAAATGCTACTACATACATGAAAGGCCCATATAAACAATAATACACAAAATTTAAAGTTGCAACTTTAAATATTTATTTATCCCTTACTATCCATTTTATTTCTAAAGGAAGTATTACTGCTAATATCTATGCTTACAGTCTTCCAGAAAGTCAAAATGCTGGGATGACTATACAAGGTAAACAATTCCCAAACTTATAAGCACTCTTTTTTTTTTTTTTAACAATTAAGCTTTGATTTTTATTTTGTGTCCAACTGTTTGTGACCCCACGGAGTGTAGCCCACCAGGCTCCTCTGTCCATGGGATTTCCCAGGCAACAATGATGAAGTAGGTTGCCATTTCCTTCTCCAGGGACCTTCTTGGCCCAGGGATTGAACCCACATCTCCTGCATTGGCAGACCGATTCTTTACCACCGTGCTGCCTGGGAAGCATTGTTACATACGTACATGTACCCTTAATGAGTATAATTGCTTTACAGGCTGTGTTAGTTTCCGCTGCACAAGAGTGTGACTCAGCTGTATGTAAACATCTATTAGGGCCTCAGCACTAGTGGTGAAGAATCCACCTGCCAACGCAGGAGACGCAGGAGATGCAGGTTCAATCCCCGGGTCAAGAAGATCCCCTGGAGGGCATGGCAACCCACTCCAGTATTCTTGCCTGGAGAATCCCATGGACAGAGGAGCCTGGCGGGCTACAGTCCATGGGGTTGCAAAGAGTTGGACACCCTGAAGCAACCTAGATTGGCACATATATATATTAAGGACTCCTGACATTAGTGTGTAAAGCAGGCAGGTGACTGGCATTTACAGCAGATAACAGCACTAATGTAAGGGGGGAAGGAGAACAGACTCAGTACACAAGGCACATGCTGGCAGGCCCACAGAGAAGTCCTCCCTGGCCTCCTAAAATCTCCAAGGTGCACCCACCGAGCTCTTAGCATCTTCACTTGCTCATGACCACCCACCCCCAGCTCACAGCACAGGGGCCTCATTCCCAGAGCACTTACTTCCCAGCCCCAGCACAAAGACTGATCCGCCTCCAGGCACCTTCAGGCCCCAGCACTGGCCTCACTGTTCCCTTGAATTCCCTCAGCAGCCACTGTCACAGTACCGAACAGGCGTGCAGCTGCCTCTTCTGAAAAGGCCCACCAGAGGGGGATGTCGCAGTAGGGATGCAGAGAGGATGCACTCAGGCCAGAGCCACAGAGTGACCACGCTGTGATGACTGTCTGCCTGTTTGTTTTATTTGAATACTTGAAGATGAATGGTTCAAATGCTCTTGTAATTTTGTTTTCTTTTAAAAAGAAAATATTTAGAATGTTTCCACTCAAAAAGCACATTTTCAAAATTGAAGCATTTTAAAAGTCTGCTTTCATTAAACAGTTGCATCTTGTATCCCTGAGGGCTTCTGCAAATGGTTCTGGTCTTCTTATTTTGTTTTGTTTTGGTACAACTCAAGCTGCAATTTCATGAAAGTTAATGCTGCACTCTCTGTTTCTAACAGAGCCCTGTAAACAAAGCTGTAACAGGAGATGTGGAGAAGGGTTCATTTTAATACCGCTGCTTAACTTAATTTGTATATTGTTTCTTCAGCTCTTCCTTTCTAGGTCAATTTATCATTCCAAGTTTTATTAACATCCAACACACTAATATGCTTGGGGAAAATATGAAAACTCTAAACTCACAGTAATGCCCAGTTGTAGTCCCAACGCGGGCTGACCTGCCTGAAGGGGTGTTTTAGTTGGCGTGATTTTCCTAGGACTTCAGGGAAGTGAATCTTGTTTGCAAATCAAGGGAAAGGGTTTCTAGAACTCCCCAGTAATGCATGGGGCCTTGTCATGCTGTTTATTAGCCCAGAGTGTTCTGACAGAACATGTGGGTTCTCATTGCAAAAATGCAATTGTTCATAAGAGTGCAATGTTTTTCCTAAGAGATTTTCTTTTGAGTTTCAATAATTAGGGGTATATAAAACATCTCAAGGATAAATCTTACAAACCCTCCTGAAGTATATACCTCGGTCAAAACAATCCTGTATCTTAATAAGACAGAAAATATTTGTAAATGTAAAAATAGATTACGGTGACATCCAAAGAATCCAGTTGTTGAAGAGGAAAAAAGAAAAAATCAAACTGTATAAAAATAAATATTATAAATACAACTGACATAATATGCTAGGGTGGTGAGATACGAATATGATTTGGAGTTAAGGACTCTCTTGTTTTTACTGGTTTTTATACTCACAAAACATAAGCTGGCAAAGTGAGAGCAGAAAGTGGTGATGTGGCCGGGCCTGGTGGCTTTCTGGCCTTAATGGAATGCCATATCTGATGTTTCAAAGTCGCAGATGGTGATGGTTGAAACAAAAATCATGCAAATGCAAAGGAAGTAAGAAACCCTTTGCAGCTTTCCTCGCTGGTGGATACAGTGATATAGTGAACTTGCTATGGCAGGAGCGCACAGGGGAGAAGAGGCAGCTCAGAACAGGAGGGTTCCCTGCCTCAGCTGCCACCCAGCAACGGGGTCTCAGCGCGCGGGCTCCCTCTGAGGGATTTCAACCCAGTGCCTTCTTCAAACCGAGGACCACGAAGTCCTCACCCCACCAGCACCGGAGCATCTCCCGGGGTGTCAGACAAGACTCCTCAGGCCGTGTGCACCCCAAGATGAACATCTCCATCCTTGCTCTGCTTCTCATCCCGCATCTTCCATCTCAGTTCCTTGTTTCTAACATCCGCAGGCTCCCCTGCGTCCACCCTCCCAGCAGCAGCCAAGTCTGCACAAACCCACTGCTCCTTTCCAGCCCCAAGGCCTCTGCCACTCCCGGGCAGGGTCACCTCTCTCTGACTTAGAGGCAGCTTCGAGCAGCCCTGGTCTCTGCAGCTTTGCCCCATTGGCTCCACCTGCACTGTGGGCCAATTAGTTCATGGCACCAGCTGTTTCAAAACCCTAACAGCCCAGGGTCTTGGGATGAAGTCCAGCCTCCGCCAGGGCACTCAAGGGTTTCTGGGATCCAGCCCCTCTTCTCCCTCCCCCACTAAATCCCCCCAGCCCCTCAGGGGACACTCAGCTAGCCCCAGCAGGAAAGAGGCACAGGCAGGAGTCCTTCAGGGTCCTGAGCTCCCGGACCTTCCAGCTCAAATGGGACCTGGGTTTCCCCATTAGGACCTGGGAACAACATTCCTCCAAAGGCGAAGACTTGGGAAACCCGTGGACCTCCTGTCCTTCCAATTTCTCAACCTTAGAAACCTCCAAATTGTCCACAGTGAGTGGATAATTCACCTGGATCCTTCAATTGGCATTCACCTCGACTTTTCCACAGCCTAGCCCCAGAAACTATAGCAATGAATGGAGCCTACTTCCTTGCTCCTAAGGAGCTGGCCACCCGGCAAATGTAATATCAAGTCAGACTCTAATATTCCTCACTTCAGCCTCAAATCTCACATCTCATAGGACAAAGGTTCTCTTTCCAGGTGACCTCTCTAGGAGCACAGGAGACCTCAGTTGATCCCCAGAACGAGTAACCTAGGGTGAAAAGCAGAGATTTCATGGCAATCCATCTGCTACCTTATGACCAGGACCAAGCCAAGCCCAGATGTGACCAGCTCACGACCACACTGGACTGTGCCACCTGGGAGTCTGACACCAGTGGGTTTAGGTACCATTTTAGAAATTAAAGGTGGTGTGCGGCCAGGCAACCCCCTTCTTCCAAGATCTCCAGTCGGCAAAACACCCTTCAGAATATACTGGAGACCATGCGAATATGGATTTGTTTTAAATTTGGGATTAGAGGCAAATGACCTCTGTGAATTGCTCACTTCTGAATTTCTGATCATTCACGAGCTGCTGGACATTATATCTCACCATTGTACACGGTCAGTCACTGGACCCACACAGTGGGGTTCAAGTGTGCCTTATCATCTGCTCAGAAAACCACCCTCTAAGGTGAGGGTTGACATAATCGGCACATACCCTCAGGGATTAAATAACTTCCCAGTGAGAGAACTGGAACCCTGGCCAGTCTCCTCTAACTCGGGGCTCTTGCCATATAAGGGAAGCCGTTTTTATTGTTCTAAAATTACAGGCCTTACCTTTCCCTTGTAAACACATCCTTGTGCAATCCCTTGCTTCTAGGAGTAATAATAAGTTCCTTTCTGGTGGTCTAATTAATACTCTTGCCAAGTTAAATTCCATCCACGGACCCATGTAATTCATTTGTTTTCTGGTAGGTCCTGAATTAATAAAACAACATCTTCAAGGTGCCCTTAAAGGGCCCACTACCTCCTGATGTACATAGAATGAATCATTCAAAGGCAAAAATGGATGTGTATAACACAAATTGCAGGGTTAACACAAAATCTAGAACAGTTTTTAAGGGGTGAATCAAAACATTCACATTTAAATACTTTAGAACAAATGTGTATACCTATCTTTAGGATGCTGAGAGAGAAGACAGGATTACCAATAAACTACCACCTCTAATAAGACAGTTACATAGTACAGTGTGAAAGAGAGAAAAAGTCTTACCTTTGGACTATACTCTGTCAAGGGAAATATTTCAGATTATTCTTTTATACTTTTCTTTGGGCACTCTTTTTTAAAAAACTTTTTTATTTTGTAATGTGGTGTAGCTGATGAACAAATAATATCATGATACTTTCAGGTGAACAGTAAAGGGACTCAGCCATACATATACATGTATCCATCCTCCTGCAAACTCCCCTCCCACCCAGGCCACCACATAACATGGAGCAGCGTTTCCTGTGCCATACAGTGAGTCCTTGTTGGTGATCCATTTTAAATACAGTTGTGGGTACATGTCCATCCCAAATTCCCTTTGGGCACTCTTAAACTGATTCCCTTCGCTTGAGGACAAGGAAGCAGTCAGTACATACAACCCACCTTTCAGGCCTGGCCTCCTGTGGGGGTGAGAGGGATGACGTGGGGGTGGTGGGCACACTGGATCCAGGTGAAGGTCTCGAGGAGTGATGAGAGTTGTTGCCAAAGCTGCTGTATCTGAAGAGTACAGAGGGTTAAGTTGGGGGCAGGAAGGGACAGAGAAATGAGTACAAGCCACTAGATGAATAACACTCGGCAAACTGTCTTAATTTTTACAAGAAAAACAGGTCTAGACAAGGTAGCACTGTTAGTGATCACCCTAACTTAGAGAAACTTACTAACTTCATTTTTATTATTTCTTATTAGAGAAGCTTCCTAAAGTCCCAAACTGCTAAGTAGCGGGTTATGATAAAGGGCTTAAACAAAATCCTCATGTTCTCTTCAGTCGTATCCGACTCTGTGCGACCCCATAGACGGCAGCCCACCAGGCTCCCCTGTCCCTGGGATTCTCCAGGCAAGAACACTGGAGTGGGTTGCCATTTCCTTCTCCAATGCAGGAAAGTGAAAGTGAAATCGCTCAGTCTCCGTCCATGGGAGTTTCCAGGCAAGAGTACTGGAGTGGGGTGCCATTGTCTTCTCCGTTTCCTTTCTAAGTGTACATTAAAACTAGTTGCTAACATAAATAGAATCCAAATTGCTTTGAATTGAATCATGAAGATTTTTCTTGCTTCTAGGATCAAACCTGCGTCTCCTGCACTGCAGGTGGATTCTCTACTGCTGAGCAACCGGGGAGGCCCTGGTGGTGGTACTGCCGCTGCTGCTGCTGCTAAGTCGCTTCAGTCGTGTCTGACTCTGTGCGACCCCATAGACGGCAGCCCACCAGGCTCCGCTGTCCCTGGGATTCTCCAGGCAAGAACACTGGAGTGGGTTGCCGTTTCCTTCTCTGGTGGAGGCACAATTAGTGTTAATTCCATCAAAGGTCTGCAGAAAACATCAGACAACTAACTAAAGAAACATCTTACTAAAAAATTCTCCTTTAGGTGTTTCTGAATCAATTTCATCTACTAGACGCCATAGTCTCGTTGCATGCCCAGCAATCAAGGAGCAACTGTCTCCAGACCTTCTAGGCTGGCCCGCCACTTAGAGGTGCACATATCGAATGTTTTCACCCGATATTGGTCTGAGGACGTTTCACCAATATGTCCTCAGAACCAAAATGACAGCCACTAAGTTTCAATGAGCTTTTATCTTCTCCCAGTCAACCCTGACAAGTTTCAGGATTTGTTAAAGTCTAGGGCTTTCTTGTTTTTTTTTTTTCAGAATAGCTGTTCTTTAGCTAAGGTGGATTTAGCTATTATCAGCAGAGCTTTGTCTTACAACCTATTCAGCGACAGGGCAGGGCTGACTCTACCTTCTAAATTGGTTAGGACACACTACTGGAGTGTGTGGGACTCCAAGGGCTGCCATGATGGAAGCGCACAAAGACCTTCCCATACACAGTGGATCCAGTACAAGTTCCCACCAAGAGAATCAGTACTAACCATTCTAGGAGGCCATTTGACCTCAAACTGTGGATATCCACTGACCAAATAAGTCTACTTTTGGGGAAGTTAACATAACCTTACTTACAGTGATTTATATACTAAAAGCATCACACAGGAAGATTCTTACTGGCAGCTCCTTGAGATCATGGCAAAAAACTGGAAACTACCCAACTAGGTAACAGTGTGAGGATAAGAAAGTATGGTGTAACACTCACTGATGGAATGTTACGCAACCATTAAAAATGACTGCCAATTTATAAGTGAAAACATGGCAAATGTTCATAGTGTGTTTATACCTGCACACATACCGCACGCAACATCAGTTTATAATATTATACAGTAAGTTTGATTACAATTGTAAAAAATATCCTCAAAGGTAAAAGAGAATGCATAGAAGAAAGCATAAAATAAAGATCATCTATTTAAAAAAATAGAATACAGAAGTAAAATTTCAGATTTCCTTAATGAATTACTATATTATAATAGAACCTAAAATACTCATATTACCCCCAATCTATCCTGTGTTGCTAAGTCTGCTGCGTCTGCTGTGTTGGCTTCTTATTTGTCTCTTTGCTGTCATGTGTCAGCTTGTGCTCAGTACCAGGCACACTGGCAGGCAGATGGGGACTCACAATGCTACCCCCCACCCTCCCCCGGTAACACACCATCTTCATGGCACTTGGTTTCTGGGCATTCATCTTCTCATTTCTTAAAAGTCCCAACGCGCTGCCTGTCCAGCAGGCTAACTGCTCCTTCTCTGAGTGAGTGTTGGCTTGATTTTTCAAGTGGCGGTGGTGGTTTAGTGGCTAAATTGTGAATGACTCTTGTGACCCCAAGACTGTAGCCTGCCAGGCTCCTCTGTCCATGGGATTTATCAGGCAAGAATGCTGGAGTGAGTTGCCATTTCCTTCTCCAGGGGATCTTCCTGACCCAGGAATTGGACCCATGTCTCCTGCATTGGCAGGCAAATTCTTTACCACTGAGTCACAGGGAAGCCCATTCTGTCAATTACACCTCAATAAAAAAATTAAAATACAAGAGGGTCACATAGGCCACAGAGAAGAGGGAAAGCAAAGAATAAGATGATATGAAAGAAAGGAACCAGCAGAGAAGGGAGAAAAAGCCCAGCAGGAGAGAGGAGAGAAGCAGCAGGCAGCGGGCCCTGCTCAGGAGGGAAGGAAGCTGCCCCAGACCTTGGGATCCTCCAGGAGACAGGCCCCGTGCTCTGGCTTCAGCCCTGCGTCACCCAGCTGTCTGGACACTGAGCTTGCTATTCTACACAAGCATCTAAAACCATCCCTTCCAGACCAAAAGTGGGCATCCCAGAGAATGTTTTAACAGGATTACTTTACTAAAATTATGTCTCAAAAACATTATGGAAATAAAACAAGCAGAGAGTCATTTCCCCTCCTTTAGTTTCTCTAATGGTTGAACAATTAATTCGACTACCTTGTGGTCTGTCCAATTTTGCATCTCAATTTCAGCTAAACTAACTGAATTCACTGCACAGAGTTTTATGTTTTTGTTTTCAAAAAATTCTTTTTAATGACTAACTGCTTGGTTTCTATTATAACCTATTCAGTTGCAGTCCACTACTGAGCAGTCAAATGTGCAGCCATATTGACCTGGGACAACCACACTGAGTGAACATCAGAAAATTAATAGGTACAAACAATATTTATACAGTATTCAAATTCCTGTCAAATAATTTAAAAGTTATTAACTTTCCTCAGCTAAATCCAAGCTGATTCTCATTCACAAGCTGTGTCTGACTCTTTGCAACCCCATGAACTGTAGCCTGCCTGGCTCCTCTGTCCATGGGATTCTCCAGGCAAGAATACTGGAGTGGATTGCCTTGCCCTCCTCCAGGGGATCTTCCTGACCCAGGAATCGAATCCACATCTCCTGCATTTCCTGCGTTGGCAGACAGATTCTTTACCACTGAGCCACCCGGGAAGTCTCACAAGCATGAGGCTGCTTTTCTCAATTTATGTGTATATTTATTTTGGCCAGTTCCATGTTTCTATTGCTCTCATCCCCCAGGACTGTGAGTGGTACTGAAGCCTGGGGCCACGTGGGAGGGACTCGGGCCCAGAAAAGCCCCGTCAGGGCCTGTGAGTCCATCACCATTCTGGGCTAACACCGTCCTGCTAGGGAAGATGAGGTTGCTAGGATATCTTTCTTCCAGTCAAATGTGTTGCTCATCACTTGTACACAGATACTATTATCAAGGGATATAAGAGCTATGTCAGATGCATTTCATGAAAATTGTGTGAAAGATCACAGTAACTCAGAATTTTAGACCTAAAAGAGACTGGTACAGAACTTGTTGTTTGGAGGTATTCAAACAGGAGGTCACATATGCCCGAAAGTACACAAAGCCATTCTGGCTGAGTAAGCCATCTCCAGTCACCAAACCACTCTGTGCCTCCATTTCCTCACTGAATATACATGGGGCCATCAGTTAATACTGATTTTTATTACTGATTTTGGACAATTTGATTGTTTGAAATATTCAAACTCTCTGCTCCCCATTCTCTGCTCTGCAGAGAGGTCCTGATCCAGGCATCAGCGAAGAGCAGGCACATGGGTAAGCGTACAAACACCTGCTGAAAATTCCCTGAGCATTTTTGATTTGCACACCTCCTTCCCTCGGCCTCATCTCCAATTGGCATAGGAATCACTGAAGCATCCATATGTAAATAATGCAATTATATTAGCCAAGATATGGAAGCAACCTATACGTTCATCAACATATGAATGGATAAAGAAGATGTGAGTCAGATATATATCGATATACACAATGGAATATCATCAGTCATAAAAGAGAACAAAATAAAGCTATCTGCAGCGACATGGATGGACCTAGAGATTGTCATACTAAGTGAAGTCAGTCAGGGAAACAAATACCATATCACTTAATAATACATATGGAATCCAAAATATGATACAAATCCACATATCTATGAAACAAAAACAGACACACAGATACAGAGAACAGATTTGTAGTTTCCCAGGGAAGGGGAGGAGACTAGATTGGGAGTATGGGATTACCAGAGGCAAAATATTATATACGGGGTGGATAAACAACGCTACACTATAGCACAGGGAACTATATGCAACATTCTGTGACCAAAAATAGTGAAAAAGGATATGAAAAAATATATGTATAACTGAGTCACTTTGCTGTACAGAAGAAATTAACACACTGTAAGTCAACTGGACTTCAATAAAAATTTTAAAACATAATTAAATTAATGCCCAGGAAGTGATTCAAAATGGCAACTGTTTGCCATCTCACAGGAAGTTATGAGCAGTGTCTGAAAGAAAATCACCGTACATTAGAATGAAAACTGAAAGCTACAAAAAAGAGAAAGGAGATAAAGAAAAGACACCCACCTATTAGAAGAGAAAGACCGGAAGTTGTAAGGCTCGGAGGCAGAATACGTGCTCAGATGGAGAGAATCAGAGGAACTGTGAAAGGAAGGAAAACCCACTCAAGAGGCTGCCTGGAAAGCTGGCGAAGCCCCTTGCTGCATTCTGCAGATCAAGAGAGATGGGCTTGGGGCGGGAGGTGGGGGGTGCTTTAGATTCTGACGTCATGCTTATGTTTATAAACCTTACCTTCATTAATCCATTTTTAGTAATGGCATTAGAACACAAGAGCTCCTCAATTGGCACAGACAGGATTTTCTTCTGTGTGTGCTAAGTCGTTCAGTCTTGTCCGACTCTTTGCCACGGTATGGACTCTAGCCCACCAGGCTCCTCTGTCCCTGGGATTTCCCAGGCAAGAATACTGGAGTGGGCTGCCATGCCCTCTGCCAGGGGATCTTCCTCAACCAGGGATCGAAGCTGTGTCTCTTACATCTCCTGCATTGGCAGGTGGACTCTTTACCACTAGTGCCCCCCTGGGAAGCCCATATTTTGCCTGCATGCTATAATTAGTGAGTGGTCAGGGACTTTACACAACTGCTGCCCTCTGCTCTGACCCGAATTAACACAAGCACAGTGCAAGATGAGCCAGAGGATGCAGCTAACACGCCCGTGTCACCTTCCCCTGGGCAGCCTCACGCAGGCCACCACGTGGGCTGGATCTACCTGCTTTCCTGCTGGGACTCGGCTTCCTTCTCCTTGGTGGACAAAGGCGAATCCTCAAAGTCATAGGAGAAGAGGTGGAAGGGGCTGTGGGGCACGTAGGGCAGCTTTTCTCTGCTGGGTGACGCCTTCGGGGGCGCAGGCGCACTGGAGGACGGCCAAGAGGCCGGGGTGGGGCTGGGGGGCGGCCGCAGGGCGGGCCCCGAGGACCCTCTGCCCGAGGGGGTCCCCGCCTCAGCACTGGCCGCCAGCGGCTTCCCCGGCGAGGCAGCGGCGGGGGCTGCATCCTTTTCGGTGGCGGTGGCGGCGACCTCCGAGGCAGGGCAGGCCTCGCTGCTTCTGCAGCAGCGGAGAGGAGAGGGGAAGAAAGGAGAGGAAGAGAGATTGAGGAGAGAGAGAGCCAAGGTTAAGAAAGGGGGAAAAGACGCGTAAAAACTCATCACCGGCAGGGCTGCTGGCTTCAGAATCCGGTGGTGTTTCTTGACCTGCGGCATAGAAGCCAGAAACCCTGCTTTTCCCAATAATCCTGACGCCCTGGGCTGGCCAGTCTGGGAGGTCAGACCAACCTGGCCTCCAAGCAAACAGGGGCCTTTGTGAGCGGATCTCATGGGGCCTCAAAGGCTCGTCTGCACCTGCCCTCCTCACCCACCAAGGGTACCCCCCCAGTTGTGTTGGCACTGAAATTTCCACAATTTGAACTTCATTTCTTTGGTTCAACAGGGGATCCTCCTCCTTTACATCCCAGACTTGAGGATAAGTTATCCCACAAGCTCCATACTTAGGAGTTAGGGCTTATGGATCCTTTCCGGAAAGCAAGCGTGGAGAAGGGAAAACAATGCCAGCAGGACATGCAAAGAACCTGAAATGAGGGGCTGGTAGAGTGAAGACACATTTTGCCTGGTTCACAGGCACATTTCCCCCAGGCCTCCTCTACCACTAAGCCCTAGACATCTAGACCCCTGCAGGCAGGCCTGACCCTGCCACAGACACAGTCATGGAGACTTCCACCTTCAGGGTGGATTCGAAACACTTAGATGTCTTGATGCCCACCTCTGTCACTGGAGTCCTGTGCTGTACTTAGTCGCTCAGTCGTATTTGACTTTTTGCCACCCCATGGACCTTAGCCCACCAGGCTCCTCTGTCCATGGGAATTCTCCAGGCAAGAATACCAGAGTGGGTTGCCATGCTCTCCTCCAGAGGATCTTCCCAACCCAGGGATCCAACCCAGGTCTCCCCCACTGTGGGTGGATTCTTTACTCTGAGCCACCAGGGAAGCCCACTGGAGAATCTACCTTAAATTCTGCAGTTTTCAAAACCACAGTCCCTTTCCCAGAGAACTTGACTCCTGGCCATGCCCATTTGGGAATGGAACATGAGCTATGTTTTTTTTCTTTCCTACCTCAAATTCGGAGCTCCATCTGTGTATAAGAGCAGGGATATACTGGTTTCCCTGGCTCAGAGGGAGAATGGGATGAGACCACACTGCGGTGCTCAGGGCGGGCCTGGCACAGGGGGTACATACAATGGCACACACATGTGGCGGGTACACATGGCAAGCATCCAGGGAAACAGCCAGCAGGACGAGGGAGCAGTGGAAGGCACCGGCCCACAGAAGGAAGCGGAACCTTTCCCACCACTTTTAAGTCTAGCAGCTTGACACCAGGGAGCAAGTAGCGTCACATCCATGTTAATGAACACCCTGGCTGAGATCAAACCCTGGGGCTTCATGTGCACACCCTGTGCTTCCTGAAACAGAAAAGTCTAGTCTGTACAATCTCAGATGAAGATGCCCTACAGCACCAGTCGTGCCATCAAAGATACTGCAGGGGTAGGATAAACTGCCGTCTATCTGCATCAACAACCATCCCGTGTAAAGGCGGCAATGGTAGTCAGGATGCCTTTAGAGGCTGCTCTTTCCAGCCAGATTCTTCCATCTGGTCTGGGGGTGCTACTGAACTGTTTAAGTCCCTGAGGGTGAAGGGCTTGTGTGGGTGGAGGTCACACCATGTACACTTAAGCACATGAGGAGCCACACGGGTGTATTTATTGAGGGTCCACATAATTTTCTGTGGCTCATTTTCAGCCTAAGGTGGGACTGTCATTTGAACCTCCTACTTTCCCAGAGCATCCCTAACTAAAGTCACTACCCCCGAGCCTGGCACTCAGCACAGGCCAGGGAGGGGGTGCCCTGGTTAATGGCCACCTTTCACCCCCTCACTCTCGAATGTGCACCTCACTCTCTGTGGACACCTAGTGGTCATTCCTTTTCCATCTCTACATTCTGCTGGCTTCTTCCTGGACATTCCCCAAGTGGGGAAGCAGTTCAGAGAGAAGTCCATGGCCCCAGAGAGCCGTGGACATTCCAGTGCATCCAATGGGCCTATCTGAGAACTTTTACTTGCGTTGGTGACCTGGAGAAGCAGGTCACAGCAGCAAAGAATCCCATTAACTTTGAAATTGGTAAAAGAAAGATTTTAGCCTTTTGACTTTGCTTATTTGTGGAAAAACTAACAGCAAAAATATCAAAGTGCAGTGTAGTCAATCAAGTGAAGGAACTGATTATAGAATTATTTTTGAATACTAGAAAATGAAATTACCCATGATCAACTTTTATGTTTCATACAGACCTCATTTGGGGGGAAATATCCACCAAATTCACAAGTATCTACAAGGTGCCTTTCTGTTAATATTGTTTGAAGACAGAAAGGATGCACCTTGGAGAGGTGAGTAGAAGAAAGAATACTCCCCCAAAGGGTTGAATAGCTCTGAGAGTCATTCTGGGCATGACAATAAATGCTGGGATTTATTTATTTATTTTTTTCTGTGCTGTATGGGGGTGAAAAGTGGTCCTGTCCATTTGGATACAAATCAAAGTACATTATTACTCTAGCAGTCATCCACATATTTTAGATAACATTATACTGGTATAATTAGCAAGAAGAAGGGGACACATGTAATTATTCTTCCTATAGGGCAGAAAGGGTTAAAATTTTCTGAGTGTCTCATTAGTTATTGCCAATGTGACTGAGCCCAAGCACTCAGGGAGGGGACAGTGGGGAGAAAAGCAGCTGGGTGTGTCTTCCATAAAGCGTGGTGAGGGAGGCAGTATTTGAGTAAAAAATACAGTCCTTTAGGGAAAACATGCTCAGTTATATTTCTAGGAAGCTAGTCACTCTGGGGCTGTGTGTGCAGGGAACCAGTGCGGAAGGGAGCCAGTGAGGAAGGAAGGAGGCTACTGAAGGATGCTGCAAACTCTCCATCAAGAAGGAGCCTCCAGGCTTTCAGTGGGAGCCAGGGAGGGTCCAGCCCTCGGTACCTGTCCTTGCCCTGACAGGGGGCATCGTCCTCTCTCTCTTCCTCTGAATTGGGCTCCGTGACTGGCTGCTCCTCCTCCTCCTCCTCCTCCTCAACCCTGAGACAAGGCCAGGAAAAGAGAAATGCACACAGAGACAAGATGGAAAAGCGAGATAAGCATTACAGACAAACAGGAAGATGAAGCCAAAAAAAAAAAAAAAAAAAACAACAACAACAAACCTCCAGCTGGCTGAAATGAAAAGAGCACACTTAATCTGTTAGGAGAAAAGGAGACAGTTCTGAGATGGAGAAATTTAAGTGTGGGTCGGAGATGCAATCACCTGGACCAAGCCAAATTTCTGTATTGAGCTGGCTGGATGCAACTGCCTTGCACACCCCCATCCGGCTCCCACCAACCCCCCCCCACATGAACTCAGAGCTGCCTCTGGCCTCAGGCCGGCCTCCCAGGCGGTTCTCCTCCTGCACACGGAAGGTGGGTGGCTGTCCTGTGGGCTGCCCGGCGCCGGCAGGGAGCAGTCCTCACGTCTCCACTGCGTTCCGTCCAGCACCAACCTCCACGTGGGCAGGTGGTTTCTGCATGTTACTCCCTCATTCGCAGTCAATGTGTCTGGTGGTGGAGGGCTGATCCCCCCCCGCCCCATTTCAAGGGTTAACACATGGCCCAGGTGGAATCCATCCAGGCCACCCCTGGGATTTCTCCTGGTGCCTTCAGGGACGAGAAGGTACAAGGACACCCTAAATTGAGTGGAGGAGGGCTGCCTGTGACTGAAGATGGTCCAAGAACAGCAGAGTTGGAGAGAGAGAGAGAGAGGGAGGGAAAGTGGGGGATGGAGAGAGAGAGAGAAAGCAGTCCCCATGACAGTTTTAATACTTGGATCTAAAATACTTCTGAAGCTTCACTAACAGAAGATAGTAACTGCTCATTTGCACTTAGGATAGTTTAACTTGAGTTTTGTTCCTGCAGCTACACAAGGACAGACTCTGATAACTGATTCATTTCCTTCCTTGGCCTCTAAATTCTGTCGACATGTGACTTCTGTCACCATCCACGTGGAACACCCTGAGGGCTTCTTAATCCCTTGTCAAAGGGATTGAAACAACTGGACTCCGATGACCTCCATCTTTGTTCACTTCAGCCCCACGTGCTGGACCTCACGATCACACAGAACTAGCCCACCTCGGAAAACCTACATCCAGACTTCTACACCTGCACCTCCCCTCCCCAACCACAAGCCCCATCCTCCAACTCTCTCATTTCTCTCCTCCCACCGTAACTCTTCTGCAACCTCAGTGTCCACCTCTGTTTCCAAGAGGAAGATTGTCCTCCACCAGTTCCTTCTTGCCCTCAGTCCTCATGAACTGACCATTCTCACTGCACCCATCATTTTGCCAAGATCTTTAACTCTTTTGCCCCAGTGTCCTTTAGTCATGGTTTTTAATTTTTACTGAAATACAAAATATATACATATAAGCACACGAACCACTGAGGTTTCACAAAATAGACACATCCCTGTAATCAGCATTCCTTCAATGCTCCTGTTTAATTGCTTCCCTCCTCTACCTCAAATAGCACAAGTCAGCCTGGCCTGATTTTGTCCTCCATCTAAAGGAATCATACTGTATCCAGCTTCTTTTGTTCAACATTACACTTGTGAGAATCATCTATATGGCTACATGTACTTGAAGATCATTCTTTCTTGTGGCTGTATACCATTCTCTCACATGGATACACTATAATTTAGTTATCCATTCTACTGTTGATGCTAACCAGGTACTTGTCAGTTTGGGGTTATTTTACCTAGGGCTGTTATGGATACTGTCGTAGATGTTTTTTTAATGTTTTTGGTCATAGGATATGCTTAAGTACATCTCTGTTAGAAACTGTCAAACACTTTTTTAAATGAATGAATGAATTTACATTGCTATAAATAGTCTATAAGCATTCTGGTTGTCCCCACATCCTTGCCACGATTTGATATTTTTGCCTTTCATTTTGCCATCTAATCTGAGGGTGAGGTCTCACTGTAGCTGCAGTTCACTTTCCCTGATGACCAATGAAGCTGGGCACATTATTATACTTTTAGTGCCTATTTAGATACCCTTTTTTTGAAGCGTCTAAGTACTCTGCCTTAAGAACCTGTAGGTTGTCTTTGCATTCACTTTATGGTGTCTTTTAATAAATGTAGTTTCTTAATCTTAACGGGACCCCATTTATCATTTTTTCGAACTTTGAACAGTTCCGTTCAGTCACTCTGAATGGAACTGTTTTCAGTCACAAAGTTCGTGTCTGACTCTTTGCAACCCAATGGACTGCAGCATGCAAGGCTTCCCTGTCCCTCACCAACTCCTGGAACTTGCCCAAACTCATGTCCATCCAGTTGGTGATGCCATCCAACCATCTCACCCTCTGTCATCCCCTTCTCCTCCCACCTTTAATCTTTCCCAGCATCAGGGTCTTTTCCAATAAGTCAGTTCTTCGTATCGGGTGGCCAAAGTATTGGAGTTTCAGCTTCAGCATCAGTCCTTCCAACGAATATTCAGGACTGATTTCCTTTAGGATTGACAGGTTTGATCTCCTTACAGTCCAAGGAACTCTCAAGGGTCTTCTCCAGCACTTCTCCAACACTTCAAAAGCATCAATTCTTTGGTGCTCAGCTCTCTTTATAGTCCAACTCTCACATCCATACATGACTGGAAAAACCATAGCTTTGACTAGACGGACCTTTGTTGGCAAAGTAATGTCTCTGCTTTTGAATATGCTGTCTAGGTTGGTCATAGCTTTTCTTCCAAGAAGCAAGCGTCTTTTAATTTCATGGTTTCATGGCTGCAGTCACCATCTGCAGTGATTTTGGAGCTTGAGAAAATAAAGTCTGTCACTGATTCCATTGTTTCCCTATCTATTTGCTATAAAGTTATTAGACCAGATGCCATGATCTTGTTTTCTGAATGTTGAGTTTTAAGCCAACTTTTTCACTCTCCTCTTTCACCTTAATCAAGAGGCTCTTCAGTTCCTCTTCAGTTTCTGCTATAAGGGTGGTGTCATCTGCATATCTGAGGTTATTGATATTTCTCCCAGCAATCTTGATTCCAGCTTGTGCTTCATCCAGCCCAGCATTATGCATGATGTACTCTGCATATAAGTCAAATAAACAGGGTGACAACATACAGCCTTGACGTACTCCTTTGCCAATTTGGAATCAGTTTGTTGTTCCACATCCGGTTCTATCTGTTGCTTCTTGACCTGCATACAAATTTCTCAGGAGGCAAGTAAAGTGGTCTGGTATTCCCATCTCTTGAAGAATTTTCCACAGTTTTTTTGTGATCTACACTAACCTTTGATGGTTGGTGTTTTTTTGTCCTGTTCTAAAATGTTTTTTTGCTTACACCAGAGTCTTAGAGGTAGTCTCTTATTTGTCTCTCTAAAAGCTTTATTATATTACCTTTCATATTTATAGTTGATGTTTATCCATAATTTATTTTGCACATCATATGAGATAGGGTTCAGATACTTTTTTTTTTTTTTTTTTGCCTACATAGACAGTTGGCCCAGAATCATTTAGTAAAAAGGCCATATTTTCTTCAAGTTAGTATCATCTTTATCACTCATCAGGTATGTATCTGTGGGTTTCTGGACTTTTTCTCACCAGTAATCAATTTTTCTACCTTTGAGAGAATCTTTGAACACTATCTGAATTACAACAGTTTTATGATAGATCTTGACACTCAACATATAAGTCCTTGGCCCTTTATATGTTCATAAAACTTTTGAATCAACTTGTCACTTTCCACAAAAATTTTGATGGACTACTAATTAGGAGTGTATTGAATTTACACATAAATTTGGAGAAGAACTGACAACTTTACATATTGAACCTTCCAATCCATGATTATGGTATATCCTTTATTTACATCAAACCTTATTTCAATATCCTTCAATTTCTTTTAAAGCTTGAAATTTTCAGTACAGGTATTATATATTTTCTTTTAAATTTATTTCTAAATATAAAATTTAATTCTACTGTTGTTGTTGTTCAATTGCTAAGTTGTGTCTGACTTTTTGCAGCCCCATGGACTGTAGCCCTACAGTCTGCTCTTCTGTCCACAGGATTCTCCAGGTAAGAATGCTACAGTGAAGTGCCATTTCCTCCTCCAGGGCATCTTCCTGACCCAGGGATTGAACCCACGTCTTTTATGTCTCCTGCACTGACAGGTGGGTTCTTTACCACTAGCGCCACCTGGGAAGCCCTAAACAAAGATAGTTGTATTTAATTTGCTCCAGTTCTTATGGTTTTCTTTTTCTTGCCTTATTACACTGGCTAGGAACTGCAATATTACACTGAAGTGATGATACTAAGCATCCTTTCATTGTCTCAAATATCAGGAGGAAATATGAGCTTTGTCATTTATTTTTTGTAAGCATTCTTTATCAGATCAAAGAATTTTCCTTGTTTACTAAGAATTTTTGCCATATATGAGTGCTGAAGTCTATCAAATGCTTTCTTTCCATTCACCAAGATAATTATATGATTTTCCCCTTTTTCTCTGTAAATGCAATGAATTTCATTGCTTTTTAAAATGTGAAATCAACCTTGCATACCAGGAATAAATCCCACTTTGTTATGTTATCCTTTTTTTAATATAAATATCTTGGTTCTATTTGTTAATTTTTTATTAAAAAATTTTTAACTGAAGTATCACTGATTATAAAATTATTTAAATTTTTTTACATATATCTTCTGAGAATAGGTTGATCAATAATTCCTCTTTCTTAATATGTGCTGATCAGGTTATGCAAGTCTCATAAAGAGGTAGGGCAAAGAGTGTGACAGCTGGGAGGTTAAATAAAAAGAGATGGATCCAAAAAGGCTTAAAACAGACATGGCTGAACTTAGTGACTGATTACATGTGGCAGGAAAGGAAGAAAGAGGCATTGATTCAACCCCATGGTTATATGTCTCATACCTGGATTGAGGGGTGTCTCTGTCAGAAACGAGGCCAGTGAAACGGTGAAGACAGGATTTCTCCTGTAATGCCACAATCCACAAGTGAGCACACCTCATCTGTCCTTCTGAGTCGGGCACAGCTCACCCTCACAAACCACAGTCCTTTTTTCTTGGCAGTCCTTTTCTGCTCTAACAGCAGCCAAGTTAAAAACTATACCCTCAACCTTCAGCCAGAGGCCACCTTCCCTCAGCTAGGTGAGGAATCTGCAAATGTTATTACTGCTGGTCTGCCCAGAACCCATGAATCTCTAGCCTGCCAACCAATGGGCCTCTCCTCTTAAACACAAAACATGGAGCACCTCCCTTCAAAATAACTTGATTTCATTTGCTCCCCCAGGTACTTAGGTCATTTATAAGCAAAGTCTTCTGCAGCTGGAAAGGTTCATAGTCAAGCTGCCTAGGTTGTATTATACACCAGCTCCATAATTTACCAGTTATGTGACCTTGGGCCCCACTATCCTCCTCCCAATTTAGGATATCAATGGTACCCACCTTTTAGAAGGATTGGGTTAACATGTAAAGCATTTTGAAAAGGAGTGGTATATAGTGAACTAATCAATTTGCTTTAGCTATTAGCTCTAACATCATCATCACTGACTTTCAGGTCTTCTTGGGAAATCTCTACCATCCCCCACCAATGGATACTCAGAACTCTACTTGATTCACTAAGGAAAAGGTCACAGTGCTCTGCAAAGCATTCCCAACCACTGGCAGATAGCAACACCTTCCCCTTTATAATTTCCACCTATGCAAACTGTGTATTTTTGATCCTTCTCTCTTGCATGTAGCTGTCCTAAAGATGTATTGTTGTTGTTCAGTTGCTTAGTCATGTCCAACTCTGTGACCCCATGGACTGCCCCATGCCAAGCTTCCCTGTCCTTCACCACCTCCAGGAGCTTGCTCAAACTCATTGAGTCGGTGATGCCATCCAACCATCTCATCTTCTGTTGTCCCCTTCTCCTCCTGTCTTCACTCTTTCCCAGCATCAGGGTCTTTTCCAATGAGTCAGCTTTTTGCATCAGGTGGTCAAAATAATGGAGCTTCAGTTTCAGCAGCAGTCCTTCCGGTGAATATTCAGGGTTGATTTCCTTTAGGATTGACTGGTTTGATCTCCTTGACAACAATTCTGATCTACATCCCAACCTGTTTCCTCTTTGGGCTCAACATCTTCTGATCCTGCAATAAATCTCCCAGTGACTTGTGCATATTACAGCTTTACTATCATGAGTGGCAGAGCAGGACCAAGGACAGGCAGCACAATGACTCATTCAGGAAACCCACTTCCAAGAAGTCCCATGGTCAAAGTGCTGGCTGTGCCCAACAACTCAAACCCATGGAGAAGGAAATGCCCTCTCGAAGGGCACCAGATTTTCTATGCTTGATTTTATTTAATTTCATCCTAGTGGAATTAGTCAAACAAAATTATATTTTATGCAGATAATACTCAAGACTGAAGAAACAGATCAGACAATTTTGCTTTTATTTGAATTTTCTCTTAAAATATAATTTAATTTTGTTTATATTGTACTAAGGCATTCTGGGTGTTTGACCTCTGGCTTTCAAATACCTCTAGGGGTATTTTGCTTGTTTGCAATTGGTGAGGAGTTACTCAAGGGCACAAGCTTGTTCTGCACCCGTCAGGTGGTCTCCTTTTTACCATACACAGTCCCAGACTGGAGTCCACCCTCTTCACATGAGAAAAGCCACCGGCCCACAGAGTGACCAATTCCTCAGGGCACAATTTCCTTCAAAGCCAAAGCAATTTCCCCCAATTTGGGTCTCAGGCTGCTGGCATGTTCCTCAGACTTCAAAAAACAAACAGAAAGGAAAATGGATGTTGCAGAGATGTTTTAAAAGTACAACAGACACATTTTAAACAGCAGCAAAGCATATTCTAAGACCAAAGCAATCAGGAAGTGGAAGAGCTAAAGCAACGCATTCAGAGCAGGCAACCCACTCCAGTATTCATGCCTGGAGAATTTCATGGACAGAGGAGCCTGGCAGGCTACAGTCCATGGGATCAAGACAGCCGGACACGACTGAGCGACTAAAACACAATTCATATCAAGGATATGAAAAAATATTTTTTAAAAAACAATAAAAATACAACTATAAAAGTGAGCAAAATACATGATCATGGCCAATAAATCTGTATGAAATGATATCTGAAACCCAGAGTTTAATATAAATCAATCAGAACTGCAATGAGATAACATTTTTTGTCTGCTTGGTATAAGTAAGAAGTCTGAAGATAACACCAAGAACTGAAGAGCATACAGATCAACTGGCTCTCATGTATTGCTGATAAGACTGTGCATTAGTATAACCACTCTGGCAAAGTAACTGGCACCATCTTGTCAAGGTAGACAATTCATATCATAAGTGTGATTCACATCGCCTAGAAGCAGACTGCTATAGCCTAGGGCAGTGCTTCTGAATCCGGTAATTCTGTCCTCCAAGGGACATGTTTTGATGTTGGGAGACATTTAGGCTTAGATGCTGCATCCTACAAGGCACGAGGCAGCCCTACACAGCAAAAACATATTCAGTCCAAAATGTTAACTGTACCAAGCCTGAGAAACCCTGGGGAAGCCAAAGCATGTGCAGAGGATGTGAGTCTGAGAATATTCTCAGCAGTGCTGTTTGTAACTGACAAAAATGTAAACAACATAAATGCTCCCCAATGGGAAAAGCACTAAATATATTCTGGTATATTCCAAGCAGAGGAAACGGAAGACTTCTGTATCACGTGACAATATGGATGAACACTGAAAGTATAATGTGGACTGAAGAAAACAACTGCCAGGAGACACTACAATATGAAAACACTTTTTATAAAGTTAAAAAAGGCAAAATTACTAGACATACTATTGTTTTATATATAATATATATGCATATCTGATAATAGTAAAAACAGCAATAAATCCATAAGACAATGCTAAAGGATATTTAAGAGTGCTGGTTACCCAGGTCCAGAGATTTGAAAGTTGGAAGTTCATAGTGAGTTAAGGGTAATGCCCTGGGTTTCTAGCGGGACTGTAGTCTCATGGATATTCTTTGTATTAATAAGTAAATCTTACATAAAATAAACTAGGAGAGGGCCACACATGGACCAATGATGCCAATGTACCATGAACTAAGGATTGTGATTCATTCAACTCTGAACAATTCAAATTTTTTAAACAGATTTTTTAGAGCTGTTTGATTTTCATAGCAAAATTGGCCAGAAGGTTCAGAGATTTCCCATGGTAAGTAGCAATACAAACATGTTTTAAAAGTAAAGAAGTGTAACTACGGGGCAAGAGTTCTCTCTCCACATACCCAACAATTATTTATTGAGCATTTCTTATGTGCAAGATGCTGGGGTATAGTGGTTAATAGAGGTTCTCACCCTTAAAGTTTACAGGTCTGTGGGGGAGAAAGACATCAATTGCACCAGGAAGTATTCAAATGAGAAAAACTTCTGCAGTGCTGTTGGCCAAGTAGGAAATGACCAGAAGACAAGATGGGACTTTGCACACAACCCTCTCCTGCTCCAACATGTATACACTAACCTTAGGGTGAAGTCCAACTTGCCCAGCAAACACCCCCATCATCTCTCCATCCCCTACTCTCCATTCATCAACTTCCTCACCCTAGTTTTAAATCAGTCTGTTGAGCTGTCCACCCAACTCCATGGGCATTTCTGCTGGGGGTCCTTGAAGGAGCCATTCTCTCCACCTAGAGTTACTCCTCCCGCTCTGTTTCTCTAGTGGACCCAGTCCACAAGGACAGCCAGTCTGAGTAGTCACTGCCTGTTGGAGATCTTTGACCCTGAGAATCTCACATGGTGCTCAGCATGGAGACACTTGCTGTGGATAGTCAACAGATAGAGTGGCCAGAACTGGGAGATGACTTGGAGATCTCCCCCTGTTGCAGATAAGAAAGTCGAGGTCCAGAGAGGGCGAGATCACACAACCTGCCAGGAAGAACTGCTGATGCCATGAACTCAAAGCAGAATCCAAATGGGTTTCATGGCTCCTGCATCACTGCATGTTTCCACCTAAGCAATAGTGCCTTGGACGGGGCTTCTCGGTTCTCCTTGCACAGGGCTCAGACAAGACCATCTAGGACACAGCCACCAGAGTAAGGGACGGGAGACCTGCCCAGTGCCCCCATCACCCTGGACATGCCTGGTTGCCTAGAGGGAAAAAATCAGCATCTTGACACAGGTGTGATCATTTGTGGCAACTCATTAGAAAGCTCTGTATTAAGGTTTAGATAAGACATAGACATTCTAAATGCCCCCATTTAGTTCTACAAAATACATATGACATAATTAGATGAAAGAGTATTTCATGGAAATAGTGTGTTACTATGAATGTGATCATTGCCACTAATTTGTAAAATTAACAATGATCAAAATGGTAAATTTCATGTTATATCTTTTACCACAATAAAAAACTAAACTTTACATTTTAAAAACAGAAAAAGAAACAGCATGTTAAATTTATGTCAGACAAAGTGCCCCCTTGGGTTCCATCTGCATCCCTCAGCAAACACTTCAACTGGAGTTTGAACTTAGCCTCCCAATGACTCACACTTTCTCTTCACTTCAAGGCTGTTACTAGGCTACCAAGGCCCCAAGAAGAGATTTAAAATTTTCCAATTAGTGATCTTAATCAGTTAAGACATATCTCTGACCAACTGGAGCAGTGATTTCATTCAAAAACAGAGGTCTGTCATCCACCAAAAAAGAAGACACTTCCCTCAAAAGATTTTTTGCCAGCCGAGAGGATGAAAAGGCATCTAAGCTCCGCTGTTGCTCTGATGTTTCCATAGTGAGAACCCAAAGTTAGACAGGAAAATATTTATTGTCCCTGCAACACTCAAAGTTTAGAAGGAGTATTAAACACAGGCCATGGATACTGAATATACCTAGTAACTGGCCAACCAACCAGAACCTTAATGCATAAGCCATTATTTTGCTATTTTGCTTTAGAATAAATTACTAATGCATAAGCCATTATTTTGCTTACAGTAAAATACTAATGGATCCAGCACATTATTTTTGCTGAAAACATGGAGAAGTTGAATAGAATAGAATTCCAGTCTGCAGAGCATAAATATCAGTAGAAAAAAACACAATGAGTAGCCTAGTTACAGGCTTATTTAGAAGTAAAACGAATCAGTCCAGTGAAAACTACAGACTGCGGGGTGCTTCACTTCTTTCTTTTGTGGGTGCTTTGATTTCATGTTTTAGAAAAAACTTTATTCCAAGCCAGAGATACTATCTAATTGCCTTAAATGTCTCTTAGAGGCCTGAGAGAGCAGAACAGAAACTAGGAGGAAGGTAGACTGGGATTCTCTGTGACCTTTTAGAAACAGCAAGGATGCCAAGCACAGGCTAGGCAGAGTGTTTCAGAGGTTTCAGAGTGATCCTTTCTTTGTGGTTGGAAATAAATGCCTCTTTACTTTAAGGACTGGAAGAAGCATGAATCTTTCCTTCTTTCAGATTCTCTTCATGTATTCAGGTGTAAAGGTGTCTACCAGCTCTGACCCTTTGTCCATCACGGTGAGACTCCATTCCACCACTAGGAGAATCAGTGACACCCTGACACAGACCAACGATGGTCTGGACCACAACGATGGCCCATGTCCATTCTCAGCAGGCTCGGAAAGCTCAACATTAATTGCCTTAGAAATCAGTGTTTTCTCAACATGAATATAATGTTCCTGTGACCACTGTCAGCTCACTGAGCACGTGTGTGAGATAAAAATGACATTAGGCCAGGTCTCCCTTTATTTGGATCTCTCCTTATCAGTTTCCAGAGTTCATTCCCAAGAAGCTCCTTGCAAAATGCTTCCCCAACATCATCTCTGCCTACTCCACACTCCGTTTGTTTGGTTTTTTTTTTTTTTTTGCCATGCCAGATCTGCCCTCCTCAGCCTACATTTTCAGGATTTTATATTTCCCTACTCATTCAAAAGACTTACTACCAGGCTCCCTCTGTAGACTCCTGTCAGAGATACGCTCATTCCTCCTTCCACAACAGGATTTAATCAGCTCAGCTTAGTAATCATTAGAAAGCCCCTGATTCATATCCAAAAGGATCCTGGAATTGTCAGGGATTTAAAAAGAGAAATGCTTGCTCTACAGAATGGCCCCTCCCACCCCCATACCTGTGTGAACGGCCAACAAAATCAACTCTACCAGAAAGGGCTGTGAACAGTCAGGACATGGATGGGAACATGTATACTATAGGAAATGCGGCATTTGCACAGGTCAAGGGCAAGCCAGTTTGACACCAAAAGAAGAAAATTCTCAAAGCAAGTCAAAAACTTAACTAGAAACAAGAATCTTTCCTTTTCTTTGAGGTGTATTCACCATTTCCATAGCAAAGGGCTAGCCCGTTCCTGCAACATCACACCAAATAAGGCTACTCTGGCTTGAGAAGCATTCTCATTTGAAGACGACCAAGGTCAAGGTTCACTGACTCGGGAAGTAAGTCACCTTCTCAGTTTCAGACTTCCATGAGATGACAACTCTATCCTTTCACTTCTCTGCTCATGTGGTTTGCTTTCCCTGGGTTACAGGGGGTCGGGGAGAGGGTCAAAGCCCAGGCTTCACCCCTCACCTGCATGTATGTGACTTTCAGTTTATGCCTATCCAACTGCCTATGGGAAGTTCTACTTGTGACCCAGACTTCTCAAACTGAAAATGCCCACAGCTTACTCAGTGGCCTCGAGCCATCCCATGACCCTAACTAAGTTACTGGTTGTCTGGGGATCACCCCCAAACTCTTTCTTCTTTCCCACCATACAATCTACTCACCTTCCCACAAATGATATCCATCCCATACCTCGTCCCCTTCTCCCTGTTGGCCCCTCCACCTCTCTCCAGGGTGAGGTCCAGGCCTCCCCCCCGCCCGCCATTCCCCATTTGCTCAGCTCTCCTCCCATGCAGCCTCTGGGCTGTTCCCAGAGGGGTCTGGTTGAAACACTACCTCGATCTCACTTCTTCACTTAAAATTCAACAGTGGCTCTGTTCATTTTTACAGTTTTGCTGTTGTCTTCAGACTCTAGAGTCTAGAAAATCTAGAAATCAGAATCTAGAAAAATCCCCAAATTTAATGCAGCAAAGTCCAAACCCCCAAAGAAATATGTAATCTGGTCACAGTGAACCTTCTGAGAACCAGGAAGTGCTGTCACGGAAATCAGAAGGAAGCTTTGCAAAGCAACCACTCCCTCACACCTTTTGCTTCTAGTCCTTTCTTGATGCAGGTTCTCTCAATTCCGAGTTCATGCCCCTTTGCCTCCCACTCAGCCTCCCACCCAAGCCATGTTCCCTCCTTTGCTGAACACTCTTTGCCATTCAATATTCAAGAGACCACAAAGGGCTTCCTGGAGATTAAATGGTAACTTGGAATCACTGGCTATATTCTAATCACGCCTACCTGCAGAGGTCATATCCCTTGCTGGTGAATCTCATTAGTGAAATAATTATCATCAGATAAACCTACCCAAGTAGCTACTTGCTGCTCACGGTACCAATGGTTGTTAATCTAGTTGTGAAATCCTCTGGCATGTTCAAGCCAGTTCACAGAATCTTCTCGTCCATTCCTACCCATACTTATTTAACAATTACCTTCTTTAATAACAGTATCCGAGAAAGCTCCAGGGCATATAGTGACTGGAATAACACTGGGCTAATCACACATTTGCACTGCCTCTCTTGACTCACCTGCCATTCTATTAAGGAGGCATCATCACCTTGAGTTTACTGTGGAGGAGACTGAGGCCAAGCCTGGGGAGGAAGCGGGGACTGTAGCCGAGAACGTCATGTCTGTGCCCTCAATAACCTCAGCGGCTGCTTCTGCACTGCACTTGGCCAAATGTTCCCCAGGAGCCAGGACTGAGGTCATCCGAGTGATAAATTTTGTAAGTTAACACCAATTATGCAACACCTACTGTAACAGAGAACAAGCCCGACTATGTACAGAATCTAGTCCTTTGGCTCTAACCTTTGTGCTCGGTTGCCTGTGCTTAACTATGCAGGCTCTGTACCTTTTATAAAAGAATGTTGTCTATCGCCTGAAATATACAGGGTGATCCATTCACAAAACTTTGCCTGCCAGGCTTGGGAGGTTATATGTTGAAGGTATAACAATTTCCATTCACATAGACATAAAAAGTTGCAGAATAGAGAATAACATTTGTCTTGTTGGAGGTTTCCAGCAACATCATGACCAGACCTAGGTGGACAGCTGTAAGAACAAAGGATTATCACATCGCCTCCATCTGGTCAGCACCAAGAAGTCAGCAACAACCAGTCATACCCTCTCCCCTTTTAGTTAAAAGAAGCCTGAATTCCAACTCAGGTAAGAAGGCTCTTCAAGACACCAGTCCACCATCTTCTCTGTCTGCCGGCCTTCCCAATAAAGTCACTATTCCTTATCCCAACACCCTGTCTCTCAATTTATTGGGCTATTGTGGCAAGCTTGGACTCTGTAACACTACCGGTTATATAATAGGTTTTCCTGCTTTCAAATTGATTGTTCATTGCCAACTACTTCCAAGAAAGCCAGAACTATTGTTGCTGCAGATCCTGCAGCTCACAAGGGAGTGGAATCTATAAGCCTTGGTATTGAAGCTCTGTGCACAAGGCAAGAGACCGACTGGAGATCACAGCACTGCCTTGGAACTCGGCATCCAAATATGCCTCCTCCCTGTCAAAACGCAGGAAGGTCGCTTCTCCACCCTGCACCCCTTCATAGTTAGGCTCTCCCATCTGTCCACTGGTTCCTGTGACTGGTGGAAAGGTGTCAACACTCTTTTCTACTCTCACAGGAAAATAGAAAGCCACACCCTCTCTGAATACCTCCCTCCAGCCCTTACCCTGGAGGCTCAGCCTCAAGGCTTGGCTCCCTTCTTCCCACCACCCACTAGGCCACTAACTGGTGCACATCAAGTATGATCCCCCAAACCTGAGGACAGCTAAGCCTCCAATAATTGACAGTTAACGGTGGGTTCCTGTTAACCATGAACTTTTGCTCTCTATACCTTCCTTCCTGCTCCCCTCACCGAGATTATCACTCGCAAGCTATGATTAACTGGGAAGGCTGTTCCGGTGTTGGCAGATATTACTCTGAACACTTTCAGAACTCCTCGTTAGGAACTGTCTCCAGTGCCAATTTATGAGAAAAACAAGCAAACCACTATGATTATCTCAGGATCAGAATCTTAACAGTGACTATAAGCAACACAGCTTAGTAGGATGACCAAGTTCCAGGGGATGTTTGTTCTGAAAGATTTTTTGCTTTCTCTAATTCATCCTCCAAAGAGAAAAAGCTTGTCACCATAGAACACGTTCTATAGGTTCAGAGACTAGTTCCAGGGATGTTTGACTGAGGGCAGGCTCTGGACTACTAAAATCTGGTTTGGGTTCAAACTCAGCTATGCCACTTACCACCTGTGAGATCTGGGGCAAGTTTTTTAGCCACTCTGTGCCTCAGTTTCCTCATCTGTAAAATGGGGAGGGTGCTATCACCTTCATGGAATTTTCAAAAGACAGCAGGTTGAAGACCTCTGGTTGAAGACAACTGCCTCTTGGCACCACTGGGACTGATCCCAGTCTCCCTGCCCAAGCAGCCCAACCTTTCCTGGAGTCATCACCACACACCCTCCTCCCTGCTGGCTCTGTACGTCCCCTCATCTGATCTCTGCTTTCTCCAACCCCCTCAATAATCCAGTGACAACTCATGAGCGGCCATCAGCAAACAGCCTCCATGTCTTCATGAAATATTCCTAGCTATAACCCTGGTCTAGAGGACGCTGTTTCCTAACAGTCCTCTCATAGCGCATGATGGGTTCTTCTTTCTTAGCCACATTCTTCTCTCTGTCATCTCTGCCATTCCCCATCAACTTCCCTCAAGAAAGCCAGCCCATTAGAACAGGGGTTGGCAAGCCTGTGAGCCAAATGTGGCCCACCACCTGGTTTGGTACAGTCTGTCAGAATGATTTTCACTTTTTTTAATGGTTGGGGGAAAAAATCTAAATATTTTATAACATGTAAAACTCAAATCTCAGTGTCCATAAATAAAGCCTCGCTGGAAGGCAGCCATGCTCACTTGCTTACCTGCTGTCTGTGGCAGCTTTCATGCTACAAAGGAAGAATTTAATTGAGTAGTTGCAACAAAGACTGTCTGGCCTGCAAAACTCAGCATATTTATTATCTGGCCCTTGACAGAGAATGTTTCCAACACTTGACTTTGAGGCACATGGGAGTCGTCTGTACCAAGCTGCTGTCAGCATCCACTACCCGCCAGGTCACTCGTCCATGTGTATTCAAATATACACACGACTGAAAGCTGGAAGGCGCGACTGCTAACAGGAGTGACTAAATGAAGCTCAAAATTACCTCCACGGGTTGGAATGTTGTGTGGAAGTCAACAGGATGAAATTTCAAGTTTACATATGAAGTCCCAGGCCATGCTCATTGTCAGAAAGGTGGTCGGTCGTACAGAACAGGAAGAGGACCTCACGCGCGCTGACAGCGTTGAGAGCCGGGATGAATGGGGAGACGTTGCAGGAGAATTTTATCCATGTAGTAAAATTCTAAGCACTAATAAAGCCACCACATTATGGAGCACATTTAGTCCAGGGGACTTTCCTAAGGAGCTGAGAAGTTCAAGGACAGAGTGGAGTGCCTCAGGGAGGAGAATGTCTGAGGTTAAAGGCATAGAACAGGCTTCTGCTGTGGGCTAGACAAACCTTGAAGACTTTTTAGTCCTAACATTACGATTACAATTTAAATCAGAGACACTGGCTCTTTTGATGATTAGATGTTAAAAATAATCTTCCTGGTTAAAAAAAAAAATGAAAGCACCAACATTTTTTTTTCTTCCCAATCAAATCTGTAAATTGAATTGCAAAGGTGAAACTATGGCACACATGATCACAAAAAGTACTTTTAGGTGGCAGATGAACAATAAACACACACCTTATTTGGTGAGTGCTCACTGTGGAGTTCTATTTCTTCAGAAGCCAAAGCAATGTGAGTTTCAAGCCTTATTAGGCCTTAGTAAAGCTCACAGCCTAGCAGGCCTAGGTCTACAAGACGACTCTGGGATTCTCTCCTGTTCAACTTTGAATTTTCATATGAACCTGAATAAAAATACCCCTGCATGGTATGTAAATCAAATTACTTGTCTAAAAAAGTCCAGAAGTACAAATCTCACTCAATGATTATGTTAAGGAGTGGTAGGTGGGAAGTGATTCTGTATGACTGGGACATTGAGAGGCAAAGGCCAAAGACTTAGATTTAACCCGAGGCTCAGCCCCCTGGTTCTAAGATTCGTCACAAGGCACCAGCCCCCAGCTGCTTTCTCATTGTAATGTGAGGATAATGATGCTTGTCCCACCTGGACCTTAGAGAGGATCAATAGGAGAATTTGATTCAAGCTACACAAAAGAAGCATCTGAGTGCAGAGTGCCAGATATGAATATACTGAGGACAACATGAATCTCTAATCTGTAGCATAGTTCTGTCTTCTTTTCAAGAGTATTGGCATTATTTGGGACACAGAGTTAGACAATTCAGTCTACAATTCTTCATGTGTGATACATGCAGCCATGTTGCTACAAGCTAGCAGTAAGCAGGGCCAGAATGATCACACAGGTGAAGAGTAGTCTAGGTCAGGTGTGTCTGTGTCTTTCAAGGTCTACGGGCAATCGAGCACAATGAACTTCTAGATTCTAAGGTGACGTGTGAGGCACAGATGCTGAGCAGGTGACTAAGCTATGCATATGCTGGGACTGTTTCCCAATTTGCTTCTCGTTACCCTCTCCCTTTCTCCTGCTCCCATCTCTGCCAAAATCATGCTGTGATTTTGTGGCCACGGGGCAAAATCCCTCCAATAGACTTCAAGGATGAAGCCACTTCATCATCATCTATCTTAAAACCATGATCTTTCTTTATAAGCTGGAAAGTGGATTTTTCGTAAGCGAATGCTATGAACTTTACAGTGATCATTTCATTAAAATGAAAAATCAGTCGTATTTGAAAACACTGAGGTGGGAGCACTCAGAAGTGTGTCCTATTCCAGATCCCACCAAGGCCGGAGCCTCAAAACTGTGGACTGTGCCCAGCTGGTTCACCCCACTGTCACTGCCTTTGCCAACGTATCACAAGGCTTGGTCACTGGAGTCACAGTGCAGGGACCTTTAAAAGCCTAACAACAAGAAAGAGAACAGAACAAACGTGACACGAGGCAGACAGGGCACAAGTGTACCAAGTGCCACCACCGAAGCCTCAGAGCTCCCACCTTCAGCATCTTTGGTGATCACAGATTTTTCAGCCCACTCTGCCCAACTCTCTCCATGCTCATTTTTCTAGCTGGTAGAAACAGCACCACAGGGAGTTTTGGGACCCTGTGAGAATTGCCTGAGTTTCTCAAAGATCTTAGATCACAACATGCAGTTTCACAGTAAATGTTCTCATTTCTCATTCCGCTCAGAAGTTTCAATTTTCTTTTCACTGAAAGAGAGCTTGCTGTACATTGACTCTTAGAGACAGAAAAGCCTGTAGGCTATGTGGTGGAGAAGGGTGTCAGCATGGACCATGCCTTGCACATCACTCTCAGATCCACGCCCTCCATCTCCTTCTGCAATAGGAGGCACCCAATGGGGTGGGCTGTGCCAGGACCCCAAGGGTACCAGACTGCTCCAGTCACTTCTTAGTAGAAGTGAGTATGGGTGTTCCCTGAGGGACAGAGAGGAAGGGACATATCTGAACCACTGTCTTAAGGTCATCCCACCTATTCTGAGTTCAGTTCTTCACCATGCAGCCTCCTGAACTACATGTGGCTCCCAGGTAGATCCCCACAATGGGAGAAAATACTCCAGCCTAATGATGCGAGCAGGGTTTCCACTGGCAGCAGAAGAGGGGCACTGGCAATCAGTGTATCAGTCAGCCCTGGTGGAGCTGTCTGGCACAGACTGGTCCATGGAGCCCCACCATCCTAGTGATCTGAGGGCTTCCATTTGGGAAGATATCACTGGACCCAGGCCCCAGAGCCGCACAGCCATCCTTCAGCTGCACCTCTGTTTAATGGAACCACTTCTGAGCTCCTAGAGATCTGGTCAAACTTTGTATTTTGGACATACATAATTTCTCATGGGATTGTCAATCTTTCTGTTTCTTTTTATGTCCTTTCTTCATTCTTACTTTCTCTCAGCCCTGATAGGAGTTCACAGAAATGGAGATCATACCTTTTCCATTCATATGTCTTCACGGTTGCAAATAGTCCTGGCCTATAAGACACACTTCAGAAAAATGTATGCTATATGACTAACTGAATAAATGACAGAATTAGTTTTTACTGAAATTATGTGAAAGTACATATTTGTTCTACTTAACCTCAACTATGTATTGTCATGCGTACCTCAGACTCTAACCATCTCACATTGGTGTGGTGGCATACCATTTATTTCTAGGCCAAAATTTTGTGGTTTGGATTCTCTGCCAGTTGATAAAGCATAGCTTTCTACACAGATATTAACTGAGATGCTAATAATATAAATAATATAAAAACACAAGGAGGTGAAGATGAGTTCAGGAAGTTAGATCAAGTCTGTGTGTGTCACCAGGGCCACCTTGCCTTGGGAAGTTTTGGGGTAACTGGGGGTGATGGCTTAAATGTAGAGAAGAGGCAGGGGACAGGAAAGGCTGGGATGGTCCAGGACACCCGTGGGGTTGGGCCTCCTTTCCACTTTTAGGGGTCCTTGTGCCCTTCTCCAAGGCTGGGTTAATACTTACTTTTCCCGGAGATCTCGCACTTGACTGGGCTTGAAGTCAGGAGCCGACAGGGAGCAGGGGCTGGACGGGGGCGACAGGGGGCTCTTGATGTTCTGCACCGAGTGCCTGCGGCTCCGCCTTCGGTCCAGGCCCCGGGGCTCACTGCCCGTGCCTCCGGAGCACACACTGGCCCGCCTGCGGTCACGGCACCCGCTGGGGGGCGGCTCTGCCGTCTCATCCCCATCCTCCAGCCGGAGCGCCACCTGGAAGAGCAGAGAGTGCACAGAGCAAGGTCAGACCTTTCACAGTCCCATCCCAAAGGGCACCGAACTCCGTCCTTTCCCCTCCTGTGGCGTGGGCTTCTCATTGTAGTCATCACAACACGCCCATCCCAAAGCGCAGCCTCCAAACCAAAAGATGCTCGCCACTGCGTATCTTCCCAAATGGATCTGAGAAGGTCAACTGATGTCTCGAGAAGATCTGAGAACTATTTTGTAATTAGACCCCAGGACTTCCCTTTAGAGGCCATCTCTCCTTCTCGTGAACTCCCCCCAACTTGGTGTTCTCTGGTCCAGGAGGCGGAGTGTCTCCTGAAACCCTGTCACAGGAAGCCCTGGAGGTCCTGACCCCGAGCTCGCTTCCCAGGGAGGATGCTTAGAGAGCACAGCAAGGAGAAAGGCAGGAGCCACGAACTCCAGGTGAGACAAACAGCCTCACCTGCAGGTCATTTGAGAGGCCTGATCTGAGACCCCCATGCACGGGGGTGGGGGGCACCCTCTGAAGCCTGGTCTCGGGTGGGCATGGAGCCTGCTTGCACCTGTGATCACAAAAATATAGGCCAGAAATAGACTGGATCTCTAGAATTTAGGATTTTTAGAAAATTTCCTCTTAAAAGCACTCACACTTGGCCATTTTGGCTTTCATGTACAGGTAGGCCAAATAGTTCGTTCGGATTTTTCCATACGATCTTACAGAAAAGTCAGAATAAACTTTTTGGCCAACCCAACAGAAACCAGAGCCAACTGGCCCCACACCCCACACCCCTGCCCTCTTCCCAGGGATCTTTTAGTCCTGCCCCTAGTTGGGTGAGGCCTGGCCAAAGAATCAGCTCTGCCATCTGTTAATCTCCTCCATCCTGGATCCTACTCCATAGGCCTTCTCACATCAACACCCACTGTTTCTGTGCATACCTCCTCCTTATAGGAGCTCAGCCTTTCCAGCTGTGGACTATACCTACCTGTTTCTCCAGTTTCTTTAATTATGTGTGTGCCTCCCTTCTCCAAACCTACACAGTCGCAGGAGCTGTCATTGACTAGACCTTTGTGTGACTAACAGACCAGGAATGATCTGCAGCAAATTGCTTGCTCAAGAGTCTCTCGTTCACCAAATGAGGCTAACAGGATTGCATTTGCAGGTTTGTGGTAAGAATAACTTATATAATGCATGTAAAGCAGCTGGGGTAGGGCCCACCCTGTGGCTGGTACTCAATAAATGTGACAATTCTTCCCCAGCCTGTGCCCTCAGCTGAAGGGGCCTAGTGAAAAGTGAAACTGTCAGTCACTCAGTCACGTCCAACTCTTTGTGACCCCATGGACTGTAGCCCACCAGGCTCCTCTGTCCGTGGGATTCTCCAGGCAAGAATACTGGAGTGGGTAGCCATTCCCTTCTCCAGGGGATCAGCCCAACCCAGGGCCTGGAACACCCACAAATTCTTATATCACACAGAACTGCCCAGGCAGGCCACCTCACAGCCCAGGTGGGCCAGGCCCAAGCAAGTCCAACAGTCTCTCTGACTTGGTGCCCAAAGACCCACATGGTCCCATGTCTCCAGAGGTGCATATTTCCCAGCCTTATGGGTGCTCCTGGTCACATTTCACAACCTGGTCCTGAAAAGTGAGAGAATGGAGAAGTAATATAAAGACCCAGATGGCTAACCATGCTACTGGTGTTGGCATCGCCTGTCTGCAGAAAACCTGGCTATTGCAAAGTCAGTGGCCTCCCATGTCCAAAGTGTTGATGCCAAATGTGTTCACACAGCATGGTGAGCTTGGCCGAGTCGAGGCCAGGCTGGCCCCTCTCATCCGGTTTATAAGGATGAACACCTGAGATGCACAGCCTGTTTCCCAGGAGTGAAGCCTCCCTGGATGTGCTCCATCTGCAGTTGCCTCCAGCTCTAGCTTTTAGACAAGTCTGATTTAGTGAAAACTCTTCTATCTACATGCCAGATACATTCTATAACAAACTCCCAGATTAGAAGACAATCTAATAATGTTTTGACTGCTCTGTTCCCCTAGAATTTACTAGGCAGACATAATCTGGGGAGGTTTGAGGTAAGAATGGATAAGAGTTCAGAAAACGCTCTACTGTTACAAAATTTCACTGGAAAGTCTGTTTCCTGGGGTAAGGGTGTTCTGCAGTGTAACTGCAAGAACTGGGAAAGAAATTATGTATTTGATTAACCACTTTTATCACCTCAACTTTAACACTGCAAATGGTATTCTCTGGGGACCGTTTGAGAATGATTATATACCTAGCCAAGCACAGTGTTTTAAAATATCACTAGCCAATTATTTTTCCTTCATTTTTAGATATTAAAATTCTAGACCACTTGAACTCATTCTGACCTGAAATATTGATTCTGCTTCTAATTAAGCACATATTTGGAATGATAAGGTCAGGGGATAACGTAGAGTTCAGATATTTCTAATTCCTTGTCTAACCTCAGAGATGCAAAGATCAAATAGCATTCCACTCACAGGGCCTTTCAGAGAGGCACACGGCGTGTGCACAACGTGAAATCTATTTCAACCGCCTTTTCTCAAGGAAGATGAGACAACCATTGTTTAATGGTTTACTGAAAAATTATCAAAGTGGCACCATAAAATGGAATTCAATGAGAGCTGTGTAAAATTCCAGTCCTAAACAAAGTATCCATCTTCTTAAACACAGAAAAGGATGCATAAGGGTAGGGGCAAGTGGGAATCACAATCCCAGGAGATCCAATGTCAGCCTCGGGCTTGGCAGGGAAGCTGCCTTGGGAAAGCTGTAACATGAAATTTGGGCTGGTCTTCACCCCCAGTTTTTATTTTACAAGAAGAATCTTAGAATCACTAGTGTCCACTGATGACAGGGAAAGAGATCTGTTTTCACGTCCAGGGCTGTGGTAGCAGTTCCAATTTCTTTAGATTCTAGGGAGCACTTCAAATTACAGCTAAGACCAATAAATTCTGGAAGACACCTAGAGAGAGAACAGCACTTACCATGAGACTTATTCAGAACCTGTGGTGTCAGATCTAATTAACCACAAGTGTGGTGTCCTCCCCTGGACCCTCGGTGAGATCCACTATGTCCTGAACGACTTCTAATCTCAACCAAGTGATGGGGTGTTTTGCTGCTGGGCCCCTCACCAGATACCTTCTGACTCTTTTAATCCAATGTAGAACAGTCTCTAAAACCCAGGTGAGGGATCCAGCACCGACTGCTTGGACACCCTACCCCATCCTACCAAGAAAGCAGAGAACAGCAAACTCAGGTGGCATCTGGGACAACTTCCACCTATCTTTGAGGTCACTGACTGATCTAAACATTCTTTTTAAAATTTAGTGGCACATCAAAGGAAACTATCAGCAAGGTGAAAAGACAGCCTTCAGAATGGGAGAAAATAATAGCAAATGAAGCAACTGACAAACAACTAATCTCAAAAATATATAAGCAACTCCTACAGCTCAATTCCAGAAAAATAAATGACCTAATCAAAAAATGGGCCAAAGAACTAAATAGACATTTCTCCAAAGAAGACATACAGATGGCTAACAAACACATGAAAAGATGCTCAACATCACTCATTATCAGAGAAATGCAAATCAAAACCACTATGAGGTACCATTTCACACCAGTCAGAATGGCTGCGATCCAAAAGTCTACAAGCAATAAATGCTGGGGAGGGTGTGGAGAAAAGGGAACCCTCTTACACTGTTGGTGGGAATGCAAACTAGTACAGCCACTATGGAGAATAGTGTGGAGATTCCTTAAAAAACTGGAAATAGAACTGCCTTATGATCCAGCAATCCCACTGCTGGGCATACACACTGAGGAAACCAGAAGGGAAAGAGACACGTGTACCCCAATGTTCATCGCAGCACTGTTTATAATAGCCAGGACATGGAAGCAACCTAGATGTCCATCAGCAGATGAATGGATAAGAAAGCTATGGTACACATACACAATGGAGTATTACTCAGCTATTAAAAAGAATACATTTGAATCAGTTCTAATGAGGTGGATGAAACTGGAGCCTATTATACAGAGTGAAGTAAGCCAGAAGGAAAAACACCAATACAGTATACTAAGGCATATATATGGAATTTAGAAAGATGGTAACAATAACCCTGTGTACGAGACAGCAAAAGAGACACTGATGTATAGAACAGTCTTACGGACTCTGTGGGAGAGGGAGAGGGTGTGAAGATTCGGGAGAATGGCATTGAAACATGTAAAATATCATGTATGAAACGAGATGCCAGTCCAGGTTTGATGCACGATACTGGATGCTTGGGGCTAGAGCACTGTGACAACCCAGAGGGATGGTATGGGGAGGGAGGAGGGAGGAGGGTTCAGGATGGGGAACACATGTATACCTGTGGTGGATTCATTTTGATATTTGGCAAAACTAATACAATTATGTAAAGTTTAAAAATAAAATAAAATTTAAAAAAAAGAATTAAATAAATAAATAAATAAATAATAAAATTTAGTGGAAGTTTCCAAACACACGCAAAGTATGGAGAAGAGTACAAAGACTTTTGTGTCATCACCTATGATAGTTCAACAGTTATCAACCCTGGACAATCTTGTCTCATTTACTCCCTGCCCCTGACGCCAGAGCCAGGTTTTTTTGAGATAAGTCTCAAATCATATAATTTTATCCATTAATATATCAGTATATATCCCTAGAAGATAAGGATTTTTAAAAACCATAACCACCATACCACTGTCCACCATATCACTAAGAAATTAAAATAATTTCTTAGTATCATCGAACATCCAACAATCTGAACATTCTTAATGAAGGTCAAAAGCTATTAACAGATCTTTGAGATTATGTTGTTATACTACTACTATCCTCCATGACAGGCAACCATACATAGCAGATGTAACCATTTTCCAAACTGCTCTCCCATGCTTTCTTTTAATGCACACCTATACATCTTGATTCAGCTTTTAGGTAAAATGGATGCCAGTGCTACTGCCATTTCAAGAAGGAACTATGCTGATAATTCTCCTATCAGGTTGAACGGGTTGTGGCAGATGATTACAGCATTAGGCTCCCAGGGAATCATGCCTCTCTGTTTACTTATCTTTGCGTAGTCCCCTCCTACACTGAGTCTACAATTTTCCACATGACTTGTTTTGGCCAGTGTGACGTCAGAGGACATAGACCCTTGAAAAGTGTTTGTACTTGAGACTTTCCCTTCTGAAATGCTGCTACCATGTGAAGAAGTATGTGCTAGCCTGCTGAAGACACATAGCCAGCCAACAGCCACCACTAAAGGCCAAACCAGGTGAATAAGGCCATCTTAGAGCATTCAGTCCCAGTTAAGTCATCAGATAACTGCAGCTCTATGAGACTCTCTCAGCTGAACCAGGCCAAAATTTCTTACCCCCAGAATGATGAGCAAAACCTGCTGTTTTAAGACCACTCTTTTTGGCATATTTGTTATGCAGCAAGAGCTAACTGATACACATTTTAAAAATCAACTATGACAAGGAAGGATTTGAAGAGACTGGACCTATTAATTATTCCTAACAGTAACAATCACTCCTCACCCCCAAAGTCTTCAGCTCTAAGATGCCTTTCCCATTACTAGGACCACATTTTCAGCATCAAAAGTGAGAACGCAATCCGAAAAAAAAGAAAAAGACTTTTGATTTTGATTTGTGAAATTATGTATTTGAAAAAATCATTTGGAACTATAACAATTCAAATGAATCCAATTAAACATGGATTAAATTACCTTTCTAAAATGGTAAAATTTCTAAAATTAACTGCATTTGGGCCTATCCCCAGAAAGTCCAGGACATATGGTCACCAGACATCCTCCACTATTTAGAAGAATTCTAGAAGCCCAACAAAGTTCTCTGCAATGGCTTGAAACATTTATAATCTTTCGTGAGGAAAATATCAGTACTGCTTATAGGCTTCTTACTGCCCCCACCTATAATGAACTTAGTTGTCCAATGGCACCAAACACTTTTAAAAGTGCATTAATTTTTAGATAGGAATAAAAATCCTAACTCTATCTGGTACCCCAAGCATTCAGTTGTCACCTTGAGTGATTACCCAAGGCATCTTCCCTTTAAAGTGGCTGATTTCTGATTAAATCATGCCCTTCCTTCAGCCCAGAATCTATCAGTGATATTTAAGAGACCTTCACTCAAGTACTTAACTTCTACTCTGGGCAAGGGCACAGCTGAGCACAGAGGTTAAAGAAGCAAGTCACAGATGACAAAGGCAAACGGACAGGCAAGTGCGTCCTGAGACTGTTCAGTGTGAGGTGTGCACACAGGCAAGCGCTCCCTCCTGGGTTATAAACAAAGTGCAGGCAACAAGCCCAGGGACTCCTACACCTTGCCAAGGAGGCCTTGCAGACAAGGGGACATCTGAGGCGACTCCTACAGGGGAAGGAGGAGTCTGCCAACCTGAGAACAGGAAGGAAGAACACTCTAGGCAAAGCAAGGAGAACGGAAGAAAGGAAGCTCCGCGGTGACCTGCCTTTCACGCTCAGGAAACAAGAGGAGTTGAGTGTGGCTGCAACTTCAGCAACATCTTAGGAATTGCTGGAGACAAGGCCACAGCAGCTCGAAGGCCGCAGATGGTGTTGCCTCTTGAACTAACTCAAGGCATTCCAGCTTTGCCCCACGGGCTGTGAAAAAGTTTTTAAGGTTTCTTGTTCATTCATTCCTTCACTCTTGTTTATTTTCCGAAATGGAGGAGTGGTGTAGTTAGCCCTGACATTGAGGAGGACCCCTTGTTTTCAGTTGCAGGGAGTTAGGAAGAGGACAGAGAAGGCAGTGGCACCCCACTCCAGTACTCTTGCCTGGAAAATCCCATGGATGGAGGAGCCTGGTAGGCTGCAGTCCATGGGGTCACTAAGAGTTGGTCACAACTGAGCGACTTCACTTTCACTTTTCACTTTCATGCATTGGAGAAGGAAATGGCAACCCACTCCAGTGTTCTTGCCTGGAGAATCCCAGGGACAGGGGAGCCTGGTGGGCTGCCGTCTATGGGGTCGCAGAGTCGGACACAACTGAATCGACTTAGCAGCAGCAGCAGCAGCAGGAAGAGGGAATAAGCTGAGAAGCCCCCGGGGATGCGGTCCTGCAGGTGCCATCCTCCCCAGGCCCTGGCCCTCATCACGCCTCCTTTCACACCAGGCAGAGCTCCTCCATGGCTCCCCACTCTGTCACTGTCCTGCGTTGGGCCACCACCTCAGGCCGGTGGTGGTGGCCCATCCACCCAGTGTCTCGCCTCCAGCTCACCCTGTCTCTGTTCTTCACAGACATGCCGGCAGCCTCGGGCTATCAGCTGACTCATGCACTCGGTCACGGTCCATTCCTCCATTTCAGAAAATAAACAAGAGTGAAGGAATGAATGAACAAAAATCCTTAAAAACTTTTTCACAGCCCGTGGGGCGAAGCTGGAATGCCTTGAATTAGTTCAAGAGGCAACACCATCTGTGGCCTTCGAGCTGCTGTGGCCTTGTCTCCAGCAATTCTGCACCCCATGAGACTGTGCATCCCCTCAGGGCACTGGCCTTGTCTGTCTAGTTTGCTGCTGAGTCCCATGGCCTAGAATAGTGCTGGGCACAGAATTGGTGCTTAGTGAAGCTCTGTTCAATGAATGGACTCACAGGTGAACAAATGAATGAGAAGGCTATTGCAACAAACCAGACAAGAGACAAAGAGAGCCTGAGCTAGGGGAATGGAGAAGAAATTTCAGTCTTCAGCCATCAGACCTCTAGGTATGAGGATGGGGGGAGAGAGAAGGAGGTCCAGGACAGCTCCAGGTTTGTAACCTGGGAGACTGTTCTTTGCAGAGGTGGAGAAATGAACAGACTGCGCAGGAGTTTTGTTTTTGTCATGGGGCGGGGAACAAAGGGTTCTGTGAGGGCTGGGTCATGTCATTTGCAGCTTCTAGGTGGCTCTGTCTGACATAATCTGAGCTCCTCTGACACCTTCCATGCCCCTCTGTGCCATCACATACAGCTGCTGGGAAATCAGCCACCTGCTTGTCTGAGACTACAGAATGTCAGTTCCTTGGGACAGGGACAGATCTTCTATCTCTGAATGTTCAGAGTGCATGACATATCTTCAGTGAATAAATGAGCATAATGCAAAAACACAAGCAGGCAGAGGGGCAGGCAGCCTTGAACCTTGCAGACAGCTCAGGTCAAGGTATCAGCTGCAGCCAAAGCTGCTGGACTCACTGGGTGAGTCGCAGCTCAGGCTGCCTAGACTGAGAGAGGAGGTCTGATGAAGAAACCCCGACACTGAGAAGGAAGAGACAGAGAAGAAAGAGCCAGGAGGGACGCTGAGGAGGAACAGTCAGAGAGGTACCCTGGAGACACCCACAGACACAGTCACCAGCAATGCATTGTACAGCATCAATGTACAAGACTGGTCTCGTGCCCACCAGCACCATTTTCTTATGATGTGAGCATAACAGTGATGTCCAAGTTGATAGGGATGGCATACAAAAAAGGAAGGGAGGAAAAGCTGGGGGAAGGATGAGGATGGAGGCCAGCTCTACTTATGACTATTTGTCTAAAACTCTAAGCAAATTAGTATCAAACAGAATTCCAAAAGCACATGAAAAAAAACACACATCATGACCAAGTGGGTTATATTCCAGGAATGAGAAGATGGTTAAAAGATAAAAAGAAATGAATCAGATAAACAACTCAAAAATCTAAAAAAAGACAACAAAATAAACTGAAAGAAAATTTAAGAAGGAAATCATAAAGATAAAAATGTTTTGAGTTATAAAACAGAAGAGCACTGAAAATCATATATAAGTCAAAATTAACAACAACAAAATAGACAAACCACTAGTTAACCTAGAGGAAAAAGGGGGAGAAATTACAACCACAAAAATTAACAAAGGAAAATAACTTCTCAAGGAAAGGAAATTAGAAACATTCATAAGAGACTATTTACATAGCTCTTTAGTAATCACTTTAAAAATCCAGATGAAATGGATATTTCCTAGGAAAATATGATTTAGAAAAGCCAATCCCAATAAAGATAGGAAGTTTACATAGACCAATATCCAAAGAATAAAGCATAGTTACCAAAGATCTCCTGCCTCCAACACACACACACACACACACACACAGTCACACAAACACACACACACACACTCCTCTTCTGCCCCTCCATCATCATCATTACAAGCCCACACAATTTTCCAAGGGAGCTCTATCAGATAACCAAAGACCAGAGACAAGGGCAGAAAGAAAAAAGAAAAGCTTCTAAATATTTTTACAAAGCAAGAACAGAACTGATACCCAAACATAATAAGTACTGCACATGCATCTACACACACAAAGGAAAGAGGACAAGAACGCTCGTGGTAGCACTGTCATGGCAACAAAACTGTAGCTAGCCAACATCTAAGTGAAGAGCAGGTACATAAATTGGGATGTATTCATCAGCAGTGAAAATGAGCAAACTAGAACTCCGCATAGCAACACGGGTAGGCCTCAAAATCAAGCAAAAGAGAAGCTGCAGGAGGACACACGTGGTATGGTCCCATTTATAAAAAGACAAAATTAAGCCATGTGTTGTTTAGGGATACAGACAGGGAGGAAGGAGTTACAGCAGCTGGCCTAGAATCCCTCCACCCCTTCCGCAGGAGCGATGCTTCTAGGGAAAGAAAGAAGGCAATGACCCCATCTGATCTTTCGTAAATATGCTAACTAGACTATTGAATAAATAGCCTGATGACATTTCCAAAAATGAGAGTTCTTATTTCTGGAATGCCTTTAGCAGGCCAGAATTGGCTAAGGATCCCCTATACTAAGTAAACACAGAATTTATGGATTGATAAGCCATGACACTCTGGGCTGTGTAGTAGAGATGCTTCATAACTGAATATTACTCGAAGGGCAAGGTGACTTGGAAACCACACTTGGAAACCCTGTCTATTATTCTGGGTCAGAAAGCCCACGTCTGATGCATGAAAAAAAGATCTAGGAGTCACAAGGGATGGCCCAGATCTCTCCCTGCATCCCCACACCTGTGTATTCTGGAAATTAGTAGCCTAGATAGATTAGTATAGCTCTGCTATAGACAGCAAGATCTCAGATGGTCAATTCTTACTTGATAATCTGATCATTTGTGTTAGCTCAAAGAATAGCTATTTTCAGACAAAACTATTTAAAAAAAAAAAAAAAAGCAAAAGAATGGTGCTGGGAGTTAGTTGAATGACACCAGGAGGGGTCACTGAGGACACTTCTGAGTTACTGGTAATACACTGGTTCTTAAACACGAGTGTATTAGGACTCTCCAGAGAAACAAAATAAATCGGATATATATGGAGATTTACTATAAGGAATGGGCCGACATGATTATGGCAGCCGAGAAGTCCCAAGAGCTATGGCCCAAAAGCCTGGAAACCAAGGAAGCCAATGTCAGTTCCAGCTGGAGGTCACAGGTAAGAGGCAACCTACATCCCAGCTCATTTCCGTCAGCAGATAGTGAACTCTCTCTTGCTCAGCCTTTTGTTCTATTCAGGCCTTCAGCGGGTTGGATGAGGCCTGCCAACAGGGAGGAGGGCAATCTTCTTTACTCAGTCTACCAACGTGAATGTTAACCTCATCCAGAAGGTTAAGGATACACACTGCACCGACACACAGTGATGTCTGATCAAATATCTGGGCCCTCTGTGGCCCAGTCCAGCTGATACACAAAGTTAACTATGGCAATGGGTGTTCGCTTTGTTGTTCTTTGAGTGACACATATAATCCACAGTTGTGAATGATACACTTAAGGCTAAAATATTAAGCAGATGCCATTTGACCAAAGAAAGATGGTAGACACAGAACACCTTGTGAAACTTTTGGCACGAATGGAAAGAGGAAGACGGGGAGGTAGCTTGAGAGTCAGGAAGGCTGGAAAGTAAGTGTGCCCCGAAGCCAAAAGCAGTCTCCTGGGGGAGGGATCCAGCATGCTTTGCAAAATTCTCTCCCCGTTGGTTCACTGGTGGGAAATTCACCTGTATGATGCTGTCTTCTGGTATATGGTGGCTATGTCTGGATTGAAACTCAAGCAACTGTCATATAAAACCCTAAGAAGTCTCAGCCACAGTGCACTGTAGGTGTAAATTATGCTGTGAGTGGTATTATTCAGCAGGACTTGATTTTCTCCCTTCAACAAACAGAATGTGTCCTCAAGCCAGTTGAATCTTCAGACGTGAAAATGACTCAGCTATTCACCAGAGTTGACTCAAAGACACAAGCAGCCTCTTTGAAAAACTTAAGAAGGTACCTGACACTTTAACTTTGCTAGCCCCAGCTGCCGGACACACAATCATTCCTTTTGACCACACAGAATCTCAAGCTATGATCATATAAGCCCCTGGTTGAGTAGAGATTGGGGCTCTGAACAGGAGTTAAGGGGGTGAGGAAGGGAGGTGTCTGTACTGGGGAAAGTCCGTCTTCTACAGTCCTGTGAGCCGATTGCCTATTCCCTTCCTTCTCCATCTTTAGTATTCTTATTGCACTCCTACGTTATCCTGTCTTCCATACCCCTCCATCACTCACTGAAAACAAAACATGAAAGTGTGAGCAGATAACTGGGTAACTAAGTGAGGCTTACATTAGAGGACAAGGTGCCCTAAGCAGCAGCACAGGGAGCTGGCCGGCTGTGGGAAGCTTTACCCTCTGACCGCAGACTCTCTGGCTCAGTTTCCTCTGATTTCTCCTAAGATTGTACAAAGATAATTCTGCTCTGTTCCTCAGCTTGACACTTATGAGAGTAACTTTTAGGAAGTAGTGAGTTACATGTTAGTCTCTCTACTTCTACCCAGCGAAGGTTACAGTGGAGCCATTTAGCTGGGAAATATCTCTCCTAGGATGCCAGCTGTGCACACAGATTTATGAACAAAGCTGTTCATTGTAACAGCATTTATAATTGCAAAATCTTAGAAGTCATCAAATCTGAACAAAGAGAAACTGATCATATGTATTATGGTACTTGCATACAGACAGGATATTATGTTTCTAATAAAACTAAATTCTTGAAGATGATTTGATGACAAAATGGTTCAAACATATTTACTAATAAAAATTCAGTACACAACACTGTATACAGACTATTGTCTCCACAGTTGTTCTTGCTTAGCCACTAAGTTGTGTCTGACTCTTTTGTGACCCCATGAACTGCAGCCTGCCATGCTCCTCTGTCCATAGAATTCTCCAGGCAAGAATACTGGAGCAGGTTGCCATTTCCTTTTCCAAGGGATCTTCCTGACCCAAGGATTGAATCCACATCTCCTGCATTGCAGGTGGATTCTTTACCACTGAGCCATGAGGGAAGCTGAACTGATAGGCTAGAAAAACAGTTAGTATGTTAACCACAGTTAGTAAATAAAATTATGGGTGATTTCCTTATCTTACATTTTTTGGTATTTTCCAAATATTCTTCAAAGAGTACATACTTGTAGCAAAAGAAAAAAACAAACAAACAAACAAACACCACAGAGACTTCTCTGGTAGTCCAGTGGTTGAGAATTCACCTGCCAATGGATATGAATTCAATCCCTACTCCAGAAAGATTCCGCATACCACAGGGCAACTAAGTCCGTGCACCACAACAATTGAGCCCATGTTCTAGAGCCTGTGAGTCGCAACTACTGATGTCCAGATGCCCTAAAGCCCATGTTCCACAGCAAGAGAAGCTTTCTGTCACCACGAGAAGCCCAAGCACCACGAGAGCAGCCCTTGCTTGCTGCAGCTAGAGAGGAAGGGCCTGCATGCACTAACAGAGACCCAGAGATCCGCTAGAGAAGGGATGGACTACCCACTCCAGCGTTTGTGGTCTTTGCTGGTGGCTCGGCTGATAAAGAATCTGCCTACAATGTGGGAAACCTGGGTTTGATCCCTGGGTTGGGAAGATCCCCTGGAGAAGGGAAAGGCTACCCACTCCAGTATTCTGGCCTGGAGAATTCCATGGACTGTTTAGTCCATAGGGTCCCAAAGAGTTGGACACAACTTTCGCTTTTTCACTTTTCAGAGCTGCCAAAAATAAAATAATTTTTAAAAATTAAAAAATATATATATCATAATGAGGCAAGAGGCAAGGCAGAAGGAAGCGAAAAGTTTAGTATCTCTTACAGCACTTTTCCCCACATTTTCATTCTGCACTGGACCCTACGAAGTATGTAGAGCCTGCCAGAAGTTCTACCAGCAGGATAAGAAACATGCTTTCTGTGCCTCTCTTTCGTTCTCTCTCCCCACCAAGAATGAATGTTCTTTAAAAGAAAACAGCAATCAATCAATAAGCAAGCAAGCTACCACATTTCCCCTAGATCAGGGATTCTCACACTGGAGTGTTCTCAGAATTACCTGGAGGGTCGTACAACACAGATCTGGGCCCAGCCTCAGTTTCTGCTTCAGCAGGTCTCGGGTGGGCCTGAGAACTTGCATTTTGGCAGCTCCGAGGTGTTGCTAATGCTGCCACGCTGCACGCAGAACCACTGGTCTAGAGAATGTTTATCTCAGCCTTTGACATGTCTGAGCTGTACAAGGCCCTTAAAAGGCATATCCTCTTACCTCATAGATGTTCAACTGCTCCACTAAGTCCAGGTCAGCCCCTTTCTTGGTCAAGTGCCTCTGGGACACGGCTGCAATGCCCAGCTCCTCCAGGCAGTCCACCACGTCGTAGAAGGTGTCTTGGTCTGGCAAACCGGACAAGGTCTAGATGAAGAAAGAACAGGACACAGTGTCTTAGGAGACTGTCACAAGGCTCTTGGGACATCTTTTGCATGGTAGCCAGTGGCCATGAGTATAAGAATGGAGCAAAGCAAGACAGATGACAAGTTCATTGGAGAAAAAAGCTTCTTTAGGGTGGTAAGCAGACTGAACCCCAAGAGCCCACCCCCTGGGGTAGAGGTGCTGTACAATCCCCCACCTTGAGTGTGGGCAGGACACTCTAATGATTAGGTGACATGACATTACAGGGCAAAGGCAAAGGGCATTAAGGTCCCAAATCAGTTAAGTCTGAAAAAGGGGAGAGTAGCCAGGTGGGCCTCACCTAATCAGGTGAGCCATTAAAAGGGGGTTAGGCCTTTTCTGAGCATAGAGACCAGCAGAGACATTATCCTGCTGGCCCAGGAGAAGTTGCAAGCTGCCACGAGTCCCACAGCTGCAAGGAAGTGAGCTCTGCCAACAACCACAAAGGCTTGGAAGGGAAATCCAAGCTCTAGACGAGACGCCAGCCCTGGTTGACACCTTGACTGCAGCCTTGTGAGACTCAGCAGAGCGCCCAGTGGGGCGGTGCCTGGGCCCTGCCCCCATGGAAACTGCAAGATGGTAAGTCTGTGATATTCCAAGCTGCTAACTTTGTGATAATTTGTTACATGGCAATTGAAAACTAACATACTCAGAAACTCCTGTTAAGATTGATCTACCAACAGATGGAGTTAGAACAATTTAATGATTCCCTTTTCTTTCAGTTCTGTAGGCCTTCCCCTTGGTCTAAGATATTTATGGCAATATGAGAAATTCCAAAGTGGCAACCAAGAGACAAAAAGATAACCCAAGAAAGAAAAAGCCAACTTCTCTTTGGATTCTGCTTCTCTTTGTTTTCTAAAATGTATTTATTTTTATTGGAGGATAATTACAATATTGTGATGGTTTTTGCCATACATCAATATGAATCAGCCATAGGTATACACGTGTCCCTCCATCCTGAACCCCCTCCCACCTTCCTTCTTATCCCATCCCTTCTAAAAGAAGGATGATATTCAGATCAGGCCTCTGCTTAGAGCTGGAAGGACACTTGGGGTGATTTACTCAAAGCCCCTTATCTTATAAATGAGGGGGATGAGGGTGGGGAGGTAGCAGGAAGTTACTAAATAATAACTAATAAAATCCTGTGCTCAGACCTGCTATTCCAGTCTTCGTGCCTTCTAAACAAATTGCTCTGGACTCGAATTTCAGACACAGAGTTTCACTCCCTGTTTATTTCACTATTATTGCATTTCAAAATTATTCTAAACATGTTGACTTGCCTTGGAAGGAAAAAGACCAATATTTTCTTAAGGATCATCTCATGGTACCAACTTCTTTTAACACTTCTATTTTGGGGCTATGAATATTGGAAAGAAATATCTCTGCCCCTAACCCAAATAATGGCTTTTTCTCTTCTATGCTGAACAAAGAGGATACAACTCACTGCCATTGAAACCAGAAACTAAAGAAAAATAGCTGTGATGCAACAGCCTTAATCCATCAGGAGCCCCAGCAAGGACACTGAACGGAAGGTTGTGAACCAGTCAGCAGCTGTGATAAATAGACAGGTGCTCACACTGAAGTGACCAAGTGTGCAAGCATATGTTGATGTCTGCAGGTGCCAGGCAAGGCGGTCACTGCTGGGTTAGCAGACAGCAGTCCACTGACCTAACCTAAAAAGCACACACCCACCCAAAGAACCTTCTCATCAGAACAAGTCCATCTTTTGTTTTACTGAAAACTCTAGAACTTGTTTAAAGATGAAGAGAGGGAGGGACCTCCCTGGTGGCCCAGTGGTTACCAATCCACCTTCCAATGCAGGGATGTGGGTTTGATCCCTGGTTGGGAAGGATGATCCCACATGCCGCAGTGCAGATAAGCCACTTGCCACAGAAGAGAAGCCTGCGCACTGAAAAGAAGACAGAGCACTGAGCTGTGCAAAAATGAGCAAGCGAGCAAGCGTTAACTACTCAGTCATGTCCGACTCTTTGTGACTGCACGGACTGAATCCCACCAGGCTCCTCTGTAAATGGAATTCTCCAGGTAAGAATACTGGAGTGGGTTGCCATTCCCTTATCCAGGGGAATCTTCCCGACTCAGGGATCAAACCCAAGTCTTCTGCATAGCAGGCAGTTTCTTTACTGTTTGAGCCACCAGGGAAGCCCCAAATAAGCCAAATAAGTAGTAAATAAATAAAAGATGAGGAAGAGGTGACATAAAAGCCATGAGAAATGGTGACATAAAAGCCAGGGCAGGGCTAATGACCAGAGGTGCCCTAACTGCTGACCTGCCCATCATAGGTAAGCTGACATTCAGTGTTAGATCCAAAACTTCCTACACAGTAGTGCGGGGTTGGGGCGGGGTAGGATGAGACACAGAGAGAGGCCTCTGGTGTCTCCTCAGCATTGGTTCCCCTCCTTTCTTCTTCCCCTTTCTTCCCTGCAGAGAGTCAATCGAGATTCTTTCAGTCCAGGGGGTTAAATTCCTAGAACTAATCCCCATTGCCTTTGCAAGCCCAACCCTGATGGCGTGGTAGGGGGATTACTATTAAAAAATTAAACCTTTAGGTCTATAGAACCAGACTCAGGGAGGCCGTGCTCAGTAAGAGGCACAGAACTGAGGGTATTGAGAAGTCCCTGCATGTTCACGGTGAAAATGCGGGCTTCAGCCATATCCAGATGCCACCCCCTCTCACGTGCGGCCACAGGGGAGCTGGCCTCCCACCACAGTCGAAGATGGCTTGTCTCTCTGTCCGCACAGGGAGGGGGCTGTGCAGCCCCAAAGCACACACTCACCTATTCTCAGCAGATTCTCTAACATGTTCAGCAAACTGCCATGCTCTCACCCCTCCTGGGCCCTGTCTTCCCATGTCTACCCTGACACTCATGGCCAATGTGCCTACTTCTGGCAAAGGTGGCAGCCACTCCAGAAAACTCTGTGAGCAAATGTCTCTTGATACCTCCACTCTCAGACGATACTAGGGACCCCCTTCCTGGTTTCTCTCAGACCTTGTCTTGCCAGGATTTGTGACAAGTAAATCTTTACAGTCCCTCTCAAGGGAGAATGTTTGCTCTCTGTCTGAGCAAACATTCTGTTTTCCTTTCCCTGGGTTTTCACTTATCCCATCAAATCCTCCTTGAGGGATAAAACCAGGGTAGTGAAAGCCTATACACAAGTGTTCATTGCAGCAGGAGCATTTGTGAAAATTAAAAGCTGTGGACACCCAAATGTCTTCAGTGGATGAAGAGCTAACAAATGGTGGTGTATTTACACAATGGAATACTACTCAGCAGTGAAAAGGAGCAAACTATTAATACACCTAGTGACATAGATGAATCTCTAAGGCACTGTGCTGAGTGAGAGAAGTCAGCCTCAAAGAGTTACATCCTGTATGGGTCCCACTTTTGAAAAAACAGAACTACAGTGATGGAGAATAAATCTGTGGTTGTCAGGGACATGAATAGGGGGTCAGGATGTCACTACAAAAGGATAACATGAGTGTGAGATTTTGGGGAGACATGGAGCTGTTCTATATGCTAATTGTGAAGGTCATCCATGACTACATATGTTTTAGAACTTCCGCAGCTAAATGCCAAAAGAAAAGAGTTAATTTTACTGTATGATAATTTAAAAAGCCTTACAGTCGAATCTAAATACAAACCCTCAGTGTGAATCCCATCAGGTTACTCATCCCCCAGGCTCCACTAGAATAACTTCCCTCCCCAGGGCTGCCTGGTGCCGCTTTCCCCGAATGCTCCAAGCCAGCCCCACAGTGCCACCTCTTGTTAATCATGTCCCCACCTTCCTCATCTGATTCTACAAGGTGATCAATATCTGAGCTCCCAAAGTGGGGGAGGCCCACTGAGAGGACTGCGGCTGGATTGGGACAGGACTCCACACGACTGCAGCTTGCAGGGTGAGAAATGGATAATTCCTGATGCTCTCTCAGATCTACTGATGACATGGAGGAGAGGGGAAGAGCTCAGCCGGGATCATTCTGGATCCTGGAAACCCCTCACTAATGTGTCTGTTTAACCAAGGGAGCAGGCTTCAGTCTCAGAGCCCTGAGCAGGCTAGGATTTCGTACCCTTGTTCTGTCATAAAAATGTTAATGTTTTGAATTCCATTTTATTAGGCCCCCTTCCATTTTGTTGAAAGAAAAGTCAGAAAAGCAATACAATTTCCCAGATTTCAGAGTCTGCGTTTTTTCCAGACCCACATTAGCACGTCAACGCATGATGATATTTCGGGTCTCAGAGGACATTACCGAAATGATCAATGTGACTAAAATTCAGCAAAAACAAACAAACCCCATATGGGTGCCTGCTGATCTTTCTGAGGAAAGGATGGCACCTGGAATTGTGTCCTTGGAACCTTCCCTTGGGCCAGGACTAACAAATATGGGATGGAACCACCAGAAAAGAAAGAGTAAGCGAGGAATTCCTGGATGTCGGAGGCCATATGGTGCCACGGAGAGTGACACGCACTGGGTCCTGGCCAGCGATTGGCAGCAGAAGCCCAAGTCACACGGCTGCCGCCGGGCTCATTACAGAACCAAGCAAGGCCTCCACCACTAAGTGAACACGCTGCCCAAGAGTGAAAATGCCTGTTTTTTTTTTTTTTTGCTGAATTCAGTGTTTTCCAATACAAGGTCAGTGACTGAAAATGACAGGAAACAGATGACCTTCATCTTCAAAAACCAACAGAAAATTGCTTTCAAATTGCATGCTACTATTCCTTTTTTTTTTTTTTTTTAAATTTTTTAATAGTAGAAATATTAGTCACTCAGTTGTGTAAAAAAAAAAAAAAGAAAAAAAAGAAAAAAAAATAAAAATGTAGATATAAAATCAAAAAAAATATATATATAATTTAAACTTTGAACAGTATTATTGGGTGCATACAAGTTTTACTGTACCCTTATCTGTATTAAGTAGTATCACATGGCTAATTTGAAAGGCAAAATTGACCATCTTCCAATTTATATGCATTTGGTTACTAATAGGTTTAAACATTTTTTATGTTTACAGTCATGGACATTCTGTGAGTCTTCTGTTTGTGTTCACCTGATTTTCTCCTGGGTTTTAGAGTTCTTATATATTAAGAATAATGTCCACTTACAAACCGAAAAGACAACCTTCAGAGTGGGAAAATATTTACATATGAAACAATTGACAAGGGATTAATCTAAAAAAAAAAAAAAAAAAAAAAAAAATTGCATGCTAAATCAACTCACAAAGAGATTTTCAAATAAAACCTTGAGTTCTTAGGATTATTGTCCAGAAAAGGGGTGTCTGTTTCCCACCAGGACTGTAGGAAATTTCCCATGACTTCATCAATAACTGGCATTCAATTAAAAAGCAATCACTGCCCACGTGACCCAGAGAAAATGACTTGCTGTTTAACTACATATTTCTTTCAAGCTTAGTAGGGTTAATGTCATTCATTTGTCGACTGGGGTCATACTACTGGGTTGGCCAAAAAGTTCGTTTGTGTTTCCCAGACGAGCCTAAGGAAAAATCTGAACCAACTTTTGTGCCAACCCAATATACTTAGGATAGTACCCTTTTCTGCCCAATTTTTGGGAATTGATTCTAAGTTTGCCACTTGCCTTTAGTTTTCATTGGTGGTTTTCAATTTGTAAATACGACTTTTTATAGTTTAATACAGTGAAATATTTAAGTCCTTTTCTTTGGAATATTTTTGACTGGTTATATTATTAGACAAACCTTCACTGACCAGAGACTAGTTGATTTTCACCTCTGTTTCTTCTTATTTTTCTACAGTTTGGTGTGTCACATTGAACTTTTCAATCTTTCCGAAATTTATTTTGCTATACAGTCAAAGCATGTTTTCGTTTATTTCCACTTAGCAAAACCCTTCTCAGTCATACATGGTGCTGACCATCCCTGTGGATTTCAATTACAGGGTGCACTGCATGTACATTGTTTATTTCCACTTAGCAAAACCTCTCTCAGTCATACATGGTGCTGACCATCCCTGTGGATTTCAATTACAGGGTGCACTGCATGTACATTGTTTATTTCCACTTAGCAAAACCTCTCTCAGTCATACATGGTGCTGACCATCCCTGTGGATTTCAATTACAGGGTGCACTGCATGTACATTGTTTATTTCCACTTAGCAAAACCTCTCTCAGTCATACATGGCACTGACCATCCCTGTGTATTTCAATTACAGGGTGCACTGCATGTACATTGAGGGCTGTTTCCAGCCCCTCTGCTTCAGCCATCTGCCAAGGAAAAAGTCAGGACCACATTGTTTTAATCCTTAAAGTTTACACAACATCTTAATACCTAGTAGAATTACTTCTCATAATTACATTGCTTTCTACCAATTCATATTTCTCAGTTCATATTTCTCCAGATATATTTCAGGAAGAGATTCTCAGTCCTTTCTAAAGAACTGCAGTTGGTCCTTAGGCTTGTACCTGGCACCCTGGGGAGTACAAAGGTAGGGCCTTGGGGTGGCTGATGTGCTGTCTGGGGTCCAGGGCGAAGATAACCATCTCACCCTCCCTCAGTTATTAATAAGGAAGGGCCAGGGCACTGAGGGAACCCCAGTCCTGAGAGTGGGCTGTCCCTGGTCAGCGTGGGACCCACTGTCAGAGCACCCCTCAGGATGGACACTGAAGACAGCTGCTGCCCCATGAGCTGGTGACCAGGGAGGATGCGATGGGCAGAATGAGGGCACAAGGGTCAGGTCACCATCATAGGAGAGGATGGGATCCACCTTCAGGAACCCTCACCTGGCCCCCACGGCCAGAGTTCAACCAGCTGCAGAATAAGAATGCTTGCTTTTCTGCTGGATCGAGAATCATCTCCTTAGAGTAAAACTTGTTCATCTATATTTTAAGGAAAGATGTTAAGGGGACATCTCGATAGGAAAAGTAGCCATAAAAGTCTTGATACCCTCTTTCTAGTTTCACTAGAAAAACCAAAGTCTAGAAACCTGGCAGACAACTCGGGCCTTCACATGTATGAATACCAGCACACACGCACACACGCCATGCGTCTGTGTAAAGGGTCTCCTCTAATGCAAAGGCATGCTGAAGCGTGTTCCAGCCACCAGCATGGGGGTGTACATGGAGTAGGCTTCTTCAGAGGGCAAATTTTAGGTTTTCACATGCACTAGTTCCCTTGAGCTGCCATAACAAAGTACCACAACTGAGTGGCTTACAGTGACTGAAATGAGGTACGAAACTTGGGAAACTGTAAGCTGAAGACCAATTACATGGGCCACAGAGGCTGCCTGAACACTGTCTCTCCAGGTGGATCCCTCTGTGCTTCTGGGGGTAAGGTTGGCCGAGCCACACTACGGGACCTTGATGAAGGCAAGCACCTTCACGGGCTAGAAGGCGGGAACATCATCAAAGCCCCGTGCTTCAGTCCTGGCCGCTCCCGTCTCGGGGCTGCCGCAGGCTCAGCATGAAGATCTGGGAGTTGCAGGGAAAAGTCACTGCAGGTGAACTGGAGCAAGAAACTTTCAGGAGCAGCAGCCAGACAGAGCCGCCCCAGGGGACCTCTCTGGCCTTGTCTGCTGGCGGCCAGACTGTTCGCTGGCTGCACAGACAACCTGGTGTGAGTGTGGCAGGTGGCCTTCGGCGCCCACTAGAAACATGGCAGAGCTTTAAAAAGGAAAAAACCGGTTTTGGAAAGATAAAAGGGGGTCGGGTGGGCCATGCTACCCCTGAAGGCCCTAGGGGAGGCCCTTCCTCGCTGCATCTGGGACTGGTTGCTGGCAATCCTCAGCATTCTTGGTGGTCCGCGGTTGCAGATGCATCACTCCAACCTGCAGCCCTGCCTTCAGAGGCCACCTTCCTCGTGGACGAGTGTGTATGCTGTCTCCCCTCTGTGTGCTTCTTCTTTCCTCTTCTTATAGGACACCAGTTCTACTAGATTAGGGCCCACCCTAATGACCTCATCTGCAAAAATCCCATTTCCAAATAAGATCACATTCACTGGCTCCGGGGTCAGGACTTCAGCGTCTTTTGTGGGAGACACAATTCAACCCACAACAAACATCAACCAACCTTGTTCACTAAAGTCATCGCGTAAACCAGCAGTTCCGTGTCGACCCCATCCTTTTCCTCCAGGATTTCCATGATATTTGACCAGGGTGTGACTCCTATGAATAAGGCAAAAATCATGAGAAACAGCAATTCGGGACCCCTTATCCAACTCACATCACAGTTTATCCAGACTCATCACCCAATGACAGGAACGCCTTTCACCAAATTTTGAAGCATGACTCTGTACATCCTTCCAATGAGGTGATGATATGCCGTGTCATCCTTGTCTACTTGAAAATGTATATTCCTCATGTCGGATGCCTATCAGTTTGCTTGAAAAGTTCCCTTTATACTAAATAGGCAATTAAAAAAAAAAATCCAATTATATGCAGCTTTTTTAGACCATGCATTTTACTCTCCGAGTATGGAAATGTTCTGGAATTACTCTCTATGTGTGTCCATCTCCTGCAAGGAAAGAGGATTCAGGAGAGCTTTACAGTCACTCAAGCAAAGGACTCAAAACAGTAACAGTGAAACGTCCGTCTAGCAAACATTTCCAGAACAGAAGTATATTATCTCTATTGTATCAAGTCACAAAAACTATTTAGGCATCAACCAGGTACAAGGAATTGGGTCTCTAGAAGGTGGCCCTCAGAAGGTCTACAGTCAAATGGAACAGTCAGGCACAGACACAGAACGCATGCCAGCACAGGGTAAAAGCAATTAGAAGGCAAAGCGCTTAGCCACGCCTGTCACTCAACGACGGTGGTCTGTCTTTTGAAGTGAGATGGTCGAGGAGGGTTTGGTGTAAGAAGTGACTCCTCGGTGAGACTGGTGGGGGGGGCGCTCACGGAGGTTGTCCCATGGCTCCAGGGAGGGCAGGAAAACCCTCCATGTTCAGGATCACTAGGCCAAAGCCACAAAGAGGACACACACCCCGACATGATTTGCTACTCTGGGGATAAACATCTGCAGCGAAGTGCTGCCTTGCCCCTGGCATGGTGGGGTGGAACACGCAGCTCTTTCCTGGTTTCTCTATAAAGATCTCAAAGGGATATTGTCTATTTTTGCTGATAAAATTAAATTCTGAAATAACCTAAAACCAGTGGGTTTCAAATGCTGATTCTTGGGTGGGTTATGTCAGAGCTGATTTCCTGGTCTTGTGAACCAAAACTCCTCCAGGGAAGTGATGGCTTCTGTCTTGTCTCTCTGCCCTTGGCAGAGTGCCCAGCACATAGTAGGCGCTCAATAAAATGTCTGCTGACTAGTGAATGGGGACCTCTGAGAGGGTACAGGGTGGCTTTAAACTGGGGTAGTTTTTAAAGAGCCACAGGGTTCACTGCACACAGTAAGGAGACAAGACAGGAGAATTTAAAAAGGATGAGGTACCTACCATAAAACATGAAAGACACAAGTAGAATTTCAGGTCTGTTGGTGATCCCAGCAAGGGAACAAAATGCCTTTTCTTTTGGGCTGAAAGTGAAGGCGCTCAGTCGTGTTCGACTCCTAGCAACCCCGTGGACTGCAGCCCACCAGGCTCCTCCGTCCACGGGATTCCCCAGGCAAGAATACTGGAGTGGGTTGCCATTGCCTTCTCCAGGGATCTTCCTGACTCAGGGATCGAACCCAGGTCTCCTGCATTGCAGGCAGATGCTTTAACCTCTGAGCCACCAGGGAAGCCCATCCTTCGGGCTAGTTGCTCAGTTAGTCCAAACTAGGAGTCTATGACTAAGCTTCTATAACCCTTTGTTACTCCGAACACAAAAGCATGATCCTTTGTGTGCTAACTGCTGAATTATCTTCTTGCTGATATTTATCATCAAACTATCTTGAAGTCCACACCTCTTCTTCATAGCCAGGCGAAGTAACCATTTCTGTCCTCAAGATAATCAGTGTGGTCAGTAGGTCTCATTGTCCAGGTGTAGGTCAAGCTTTCTAAATGCCTCTGCTTGTGCTTATAAAAGGGCAACTTCCGTCACTCATACTCACACCCAACCTCAGTACAAAACATGAAAACATGAGTTCTACATGGGTAAAGAAAAGCCTGTACAAGAGAGACAGCACTGATGCAGAGAATTCCCAGTGGGACTCAGGGGCCCTGAAATGCTTCTTGGTTGCTTACTTAGGAGCCAAAGATGTCAAACGGGGCCTGTGGAATGAGAGGAAGGAAGCAAACGGCAAGCATCCCAAAGAGAGAGGTGAATAGTCTATTTCCTCTCTCTTTCTCTCTCTTATGCAGACACACATATCTATGCACCTCTTTATCCATTATCATGAAAGCACTCAAACAGGGGCTTCATTTAATTAAAAAACATATTCGGGGCTCCTCTGATGGCTCAGTGGTAAAGAATCTGCCTGCCAATGCAGGAGACACGGATTTGACTTGATCCCTGGTCTGGAAAGATCCCATATGCCACGGAGCAACTAAGCCCGTGCACCACAACTACTGAGCCTGTGCTCTAACGCCCAGGAACCGCGACCACTGAGCCTGTGCTCTAACGCCAAGAACCGCGACTGCTGAGCCTGCGTGCCGCAACTACGGACGCCCTAGAGCCCGTGCTCCCCAACAAGAAAAGCCTCCTCAGTGAGAGGCCTGGGCACCGCAACTAGAGAGGAGCCCCACGCCCTGCCACTACAGCAAAGCCCACACAGCAACGAAGACCCAGCACAGCCAAACTAAATAAAGTTTAAAGAAGATATACACAAAAAGTTTTCTTCAGTTATAATATCTGATTCCCTTTTTATCATTTAAGGATTTTGAGTCTGGAAATTTGCATGTAATCAGACACTACTGGGATACATGTTCACTATCTTTTGACTGGGGACAAGAAAATAAATTTTTAGAAGAATGAAGGGGAAAGTGAGGACACCTTCTGCTGCTGCTAAGTCGCTTCAGTCGTGTCCAACTCTGTGCGACCCCATAGACGGCAGCCCACCAGGCTCCCCCGTCCCTGGGATTCTCCAGGCAAGAACACTGGAGTGGGTTGCCATTTCCTTCCCCAATGCATGAAAATGAAAAGTGAAAGGGAAGTCGCTCAGTCGTGTCTGACTCTTCGCGACCCCATGGACTGCAGCCCACCAGGCTCCTCTGTCCATGGGATTCTCCAGGCAAGAGTACTGGAGTGGAGTGCCATTGCCTTCTCTTCTGCTGCCGCTGCTGCTGCTAAGTCGCTTCAGTCGTGTCCAACTCTGTGCGACCCCATAAACTGCAGCCCACCAGGCTCCCCCGTCCCTGGGATTCTCCAGGCGAGAACACTGGAGTGGATTGCCATTTCCTTCTCCAATGTATGAAAGTGAAAAGTGAAAGTGAAGTCACTCGGTCGTGTCTGACTCTTAGCGACCCCACGGACTGCAGCCTACCAGGCTCCTCCACCCATGGGATTTTCCAGGCAAGAGTACTGGAGTGGGGTACCATTGCCTTCTCCAGCCTTCTCTTCTAGTTCAACACAAATACCTTGTCAGGGCTCCAGCTGGCCTGCATCAAGCACCAGCAGTTGTACCTGTCCCAGGAGCCCACCCGTCAGAACTAAAGGGTCCAGTTCACTGCCGCCCCCATCCACACCTTCACTGCTCCATATGGGATTTCATGTGTGTATGTGTGGGTAGCAACTAACACTTTCCCTGGGGCTTCCCTGGTGGCTCAGACGGTAAAGAATCTGCCTGCAATGCAGGAGACCCAGGTTCAATCCCTGACTCATGAAGATCCCCTGGAGAAGGCAATGGCCATCCACTCCAGTATTCTTGTTGGAGTATCCCATGGATAGAGGTCACAGTCCATGGGGTCACAGAGTTGGACATGACTGAGTGAATAACATGTGGGGGTAGGGGGTGGCCCTGTGTTAAAATCATAAACCACACGACCTTCCCCCTTTACATAACAGAGAACAAAATTGAGCCCCAAAGTAGTGGAATGAACAGAGGCTCAGGGGGAGGCATGTAAACTGGTGAGATGACGTCTACCCTAGCGGCTCACTGTGAGGTGTCCCGGAGATAAGGCACTTTGTCGCCTCTCCTGAGTGCTGATGCAGAACATCAGGAGATGGTCACTTCCTTCATCATCATTGTCCGTCTCTCTCCAACTCCACCTCCAGCACTGGAGTGAGTATAGGATCGATGACAGCCTGGTTTCTTTCTGATGTTCAAAGGCACATGATTGGCACTTAAATAATTGTTAAACAAATGAATTTTATATGAAAAACGCTTAGAACGGTGTCTGTTGTGTGGCAGGCACTTGGATAGCAGTAGCTGTCACTGCGGTGGAGGTGGTGGGCAGGGGACACCCACGCTGCCCCCCAGGCCTGCCCCGCAGGCTTCCTGGCCAGGCCCCCTCCTCCCAGCAAACCACATCACCCCTCTCTCAACCCAGAATGAATAAGCACAGGATAAACTGCTCAATACTCTTGTCCTCTTACTCTCTTCCAAGTCTCTGTATTAAACTCCAAAGAAAATAAAATATTTTGCATGAGGCCTCGTATGCGAGTTGGTCTAACACTCAAACACAAGGTCCCAGTGGCATGTTCCATGTCTTTCACTGTGAGGGATGAACACTTAACGAGTACACTTCTGCTCCAAATAACCAAGGAAACAGAGCTTGAGTTCTGTGCACTCTAACCTCCACCATGCTTTGTGCAGTCTTCACAGAGCAACGTACCCTTGAGCACAAGTCAGAGCCAAGATGGCTTGAAAGGATGTCTGGATTCCCCACCCACCTCCCCAACCCTGTTAATCATGTGTGAGACACATGTTTAAAAATTATGTCATATCTCATCACCTCACATTCAAATGAAAAAATGGCACCTCTTCAAAAGCAGTGTTGAACCAAATTAGCAGGACTCAAGATTTATGACTGAAATTTCAAAATAAGGTACCCCATCTGGTCACTTACCCCCACCCTCTGTCTGGGAGGGAAACCCAGTCAGAGGGAGGGGGCACCCTGCCCAGGGGAGCAGGGGATTCTCGACCAGTTTCCTGCTAATCACTAGAGTGAAGAAGTCTTTGATGATGGCAGAATGAGAAAGCAAAGCCTTCTCATGGGCTTCCATGACTACTAACTGCCATTCTCTCTTGCTGCCTGGCCCTGTCCACTAGGAAGAGAAAGTGACTTGAAGACCCATGCAAAGGAGAAGACATGCCAGCAGTCTACACAGACAGGTATGACACTGAGCCATGCCTCAGAGACTAACTCAAATCCATGGTTTCATTCTAGCACCTGAGCCAAAGTGCCAACTGCCACGATCAAATGGGGCCCTTTTAATTTTCATTAATTCATACATATTTGCTAGTCCCTATGATACACCTAAATCCCTCAGCTTTTATTGCTGCTCCCTAACTGGCCCAGTGTTGGCAGAACAGCAATTTGTCCATCCATGCTCACCAATGAACCCTTCCCGTTAACCCATGTGTGGGATGTGCTGTTTATACAGCAATCAGAGGAATTTGTTCTTGGACAACTTCATTTGCTAGTAATTTCTGAGAACTTGTGGCTCACTTGTTGATTTTCCTTGCTGATTCTTTAAACCTATCATTTTTCATCATCCAAAAGAATTCCTTTCTACTAAAAAGGTCTGTACGTTAACATGCCCATTCTCACCCTAACCTCCAAAAGAATGAGTCCAAAACCACCTTGAGGAGTCACATTTATGGCAGATTTATAAACCTGTGTAGAAATGGACATACTCAGCTGGCCCTCAGTCACCCCTGGCATGTCTACCTACTCGCTCGTCCAGCTGAGAGGGACTGGAGAGCAGCTTCCCAACCTGCCAGGTGGAAGCACACCAGCAGGTCCTGCCTCCCCCTGCAGAACAGCAGGGCGTATTTGTGTGTCCAACTTCAACACAGAGGTCAGGGACAGTTTTACTAGCAGTAATATAGGATGGTGTTATATGTACGTGTTATAATGTCATGGCCAAGACCACACACGTCATAGAGAAATATGTGACTGAACCACACATGATAAGCTATGGTTGAGTTTTTGCATCAGTGCTGATCCTTTTTGTTCTCAGCTGCTAGTGCTCAGTAGCAACTGGATGACAATACTTGCCAATAGCTTAAGAAATTTCATTGGAAAAACCATGAGGTTGAGAAAACAATCCATTCTCTGTTGACTTTTTATTTTTATAAATTGGGAAACAGCAGCCATGGCTTTGTCTTGGGGGAGAGAGTACAGCTGAGTGTACAGCTGGGCCTGCAGGTGGAGACTTGGGGGTTGGGTGTGTTCGGGATCACTCCTCTATCCCAAATGGTCTCTCCATTGAGATATGCAGTCTGAGGAAGGAAGCTATGAGTTCCCAAACCAGTGAAGTCAAGGGAGAATCTCAAGGTCATAAGAAGGTTGTTTCCTTTAACACGGCCCACATGACAAGGGCCCAAGGGTTACCTGAAATTTAGGATAGGAAAATGAAGAGTCTGCTAATTATCCTAAAGTAACTCTAAGAGTTGGAGAATAGAGTATGAATCTTCCAAGGATGAATGAAAGGATCAGCTTCACTCTCTTCCCAAACATCCACCTTTGACCCTAAGCCATGGACTGGCCTTGGGAAAGCCCATCCTGGCTTCTGAGTCATTGGGAGCCTTCATTAGGATTCTCAAGGGGTCCCCTTGATGTGCTTTAGGCCACGAGGGTCTTCATGCTCATGCTTCAGATGGCAACAAGCCTTGGCAGAAAAAACCTGCCCCAACCTGGCATCAACCTTCCAGACTCACAGCCCCTGCTCACACACTAGGACTGCCTCTGTGGTACACGCAAACACAGGCCTGGAGTTGCCTCCCACCTATATTCTACCATGCTGGGGACTGACATCTGCCTGTGTGTTTGTGGGAAAAGTGCAGAATCCCAGTTCATGGTCCTGGATGGCTTTCATTAACTTATATTCAAACTTTCTTTCTTTTTTTTTTTTTATTGTTATTATTGTTGGTTTTTTTTTTAATTTTATTTTATTTTTAACTTTACATAATTATATTAGTTTTGCCAAATATCAAAATGAATCCGCCACAGGCACACATGTGTTCCCCATCCTGAACCCTCCTCCCTCCTCCCTCCCCATACCATCCCTCTGGGTCGTCCGAGTGCACTAGCCCCAAGCATCCAGTATCGTGTATCGAACCTGGACTGGCAACTCGTTTCTTACATGATATTTTACATGTTTCAAACTTTCAAAGCAACTAGTAAGCTACTTTCCTTCATCTTTGCATTCAGTCCTGAATGTGGGTCTCTGATCAACACTGAGTCAGAGACAACAAGTGGTTTGAATCAAAGAAGGCTATTTAGGCCTCTCATTTCTTTTCATCGGTTGTCCCTGAGCTGACTTGTACATAAACATGTGTGTCCACACATACATACACACACACAACCATACACCAACATGTTAAGAACAATTCTATCTTGTGAGACTACAGGTAAATTTTTATGGTCTTCTTTACACTGTTTTTTTCCAAATTTTCTAGAGTATTTCCATTATAAAAAGAAAATAATTAATGTTAACAAATTTTTGTTCTTGTTAGAGTCTTTGTGGGGATGACAATATTAATAAAAATGTCCTACTGAGGAACAAAACCTAAGTATTTGTTAGTCACTCAGTCATTTCCAACTCTTTGCAACTGCATAGATTGTAGCCCACCAGGCTCCTCTGTCTATGGGATTCTCCAGGCAAGAATATTGGAGTGGGTTGCCAAGCCCTTCTCCAGGGGATCTTTCCAACCCAGGGATCAAACCCTGGTCTCCTGCATTGTAGGCAGATTCTTTACTGTCTAAGCTACCAGGGAAGCTGTTTTAAAGAATAAAACAAAACAAAAACCCGTTTCAGAATCAGACTTCACAACATTAAAGGGGACGCAGCATGTCATGCTGTAAACCAGATCCAAAGCTCATTTGTCATCAGGTGTGCAGGCCGGCACTAGGCCTTCCTGCTGTGGGTCAGCCAGGTGCTGGGACACCCAGAGGGGACAGGCACCCCACTGTCCAGCAAGGACACACACTCCTGGGAGAATGGGCACAGCAGAGATGAGGGGCACATGGGGCTTTGAAAGAGTATGCTCATCTGACCCAAGGCAGGGCGGGCCTGGCGCAGGCTGGGTGGGAGGTGGGGGTGGTGGGTAAACAGGGATGGGACATGAAGGGTCGGCCCTAACCGGGCACTGGGGAGCCACCGGCAGGTTTCAGACGGAAAACGACGTGACCATATTTGTGCTTTAGAAGAAGCCTCCAATAGCAGAGAGGCGGGTAGCATTTCAGGGAAGTAAAGGATGCCCAGTGACAGATGGTGAAGAGGATGCAAGGGAGGGAAGATGTTTAAGGAACATTGTGGGGTGAAAGCCAATAAAGCAGGTGGGAGGAAGGGGAAGAGACAAAGGAGCCAAAGTGACTCCAACAGGATGGGAAAAGAGAACAAGCTGGTTCTGTGCATTCAGTTGTGGTGGCTGAAGATGGAGCATAAGGATAAGCTGGAGTCTGACCTGTCCTGGGTCAGTTAGGGGTGCTTTTCTTTCCCTGTTCCCTCCTTCACCTAATCTTCATACATATGCATCCTGAAACATCTGTTTCCTGATGTCAGAAGTCCACACAAAGGGAATTCTGTTCCTTTTCAATTCTGCCTTGAACATGGAAATAAAAAGTGGAAATCTTCCATGAGACACTTTTACTTGGATGACATAGTAAGCAGGGACCACTCACCCCTTTTTGTGTCCACGGCAGAGATGGCCTGAATCAGGAGAGGTGCATTGGACTCCGAGTATTCCACAAAGACCAGCAGCAGCTTCAGGGCTGTCTTCACCACCAGGCGGAACTGTGGAGACAAGACACAACCGTCGTGCAGCTGCACACACAGCAGGGACGTCTGCAGCCTTTGTCCTGACAGCAGCTGGCACCCAGATGCTCTTCTCAGCAGTTACGCAGATTCCTTCACCAGACACCTCAGAAGGCAGGTGTCAGTATTACCCCCATTGCACAGATAAGTAAATTGAGGCCAAGTCCCTGACTCAAGATACCACAGCTAGAAAAGGAACCAGAATTTGAACCCAAGGCCTTTGGCCCCCGGGCTCACACAAGTTCTGTCAACACAGGAGGCGGCAGTTGCTGGGTCGGTAACTTCGTTTTAACCAGACTACATCACTGTGATGTACCGCAATCAAGTCTCATTTGTTTTCTGATGAAGAAGCAGGCGTGGCAAGCTAAATGACTTGTCTGACGCTGTGACAGGACGCTTGAACCAAGTCCGGGTTCTTAAAACTGCACAGGGAAGGCCATCTGGGGCCTCACCCCCACAGTCCTGGGCCCAGAGGACTGCACTCGTGAGGAGCCACACCCAGCCCAGGGCCCCTCTTCATGCAGACTGAAGGTCACTTACCTGGAGAAATGCAGCTGACACTGAACCCTAACTCACTCAGCTGCTGGGGGTGGGGTTTGGGCGGTAGGGTGGGGTGGGGTGGAGTTGGAGGTGGGCTGTGGCAGCCTGGGGCTTCCCGCTCAGCCCCCCACCCCTTCCCACAGGCTTTGTTGCTGCAACCTTGACTCATGTCTCCTTTCCTGCACCCCATTTCCTCCTTCTCAAAGAAATCACACACCACCTTCCTCCTGGAAACAGGTTCAAATCCCCCTTCTAGGAAACAGCGCACCTGCCTCAGGGCTGCTCCTTGAGGGGGCCCCCAGCAGGTGGCTGGACAGTGCCCCTCTGCCTCCGCCCCTACCCCACGGGCAGAAAGAGCTCTCCTGGGGAGAGGGGCTGCTGTGCATGGAGTCTGCAGGGTCGGAACCACACCTGGGTCAGAGTGGCCTCAACAGTGTTTGCGTGTGGAATGAACGAATCTCCCAAGAAGCAACCAATCAGTCCACGTTTGTTCTCCCACCCCTGTGGCTGCGGAAAACCGGCTCCAGGCACTCCACCAGGTCTGCCGCCGAGCAAGGCCCAGGGACTCCTGCAGGCATCTCCTCACATCAACATATCAGAGCCAGGTGTGGACTTTAGGGCGGGATGTGGAGCCCTGCACACGCCAGGGGGACAGGGTGAAACCATCACCCATCCCAAGTCATTTCTCCAAACTCGTGACCCCACCTCTCCCCGTCAACCCCCTGTCCTCTGTCATCTCCCCTAGTAAACCAGCTGGCTTTTCCTCGATTCCATAGCTCTCTCCAGCCAGAGCCATGGTATCCAGCTCCCCTTAAAAGAAAATTGCTCAAAAGAGTTGCCATACTCCCTGATTCCCCTTCTCCATTTCCCATAGACTCCTCAACCCATCTGACAGAGCTCCTATCTCCACGGCGCAGATTAAACTACTCTTGTCAAGCTTGCTGATGGCCTCCATGTTGTCCAAGCATCCCTGGTGGCTCAGACACTAAAGAATCTGCCTGCAATGCAGGAAACCTGGGTTCGATCCCTGGGCCAGGAAGATCCCCTGGAGAAGGAAATGGCAACCCACTCCAGTATTCTTGCCTGGAGAATTCCACGGACAGTGGAGCCTGACAGGCTACAGTTCATGGGGTCACAAAGAGTCAGACACGACTGAGTAACTAACTCTTTGACTTTCCATGGTGTCCAGTGGTTACTCTTCTAGGCTCATTTTAGCTCAACTCTCAGCAGCCCGTGACAATCAACTGCTCCCTCCAGAAACAATTTCCTCATGACATGGCTGACCACCGTCTCCTACCTGGGGGGCTACACTAGCTGGCTCCTTCTAAGCAGCTCAACCTCCAGGTGTGGGGAGGCCTCAGAGTTCACTCCCCACCCCTGCTCCCTTGCCACACACTCTGTCCAGGTGAGTTCATCCAGGCCCTTAACTGTAAATCCCACTTATGACTCAGTGCTCTTCAGACCTGGCACCTGACCTCGCCACTCTTATGGGCCCTCAAGTTCAATGTAGCCCTAAGAAAACTCTCTCGATTTGTACTTGTGCTCATTCTGTCCCACCACCACTTCCAGCGTGTCCCTTCCACAAGTCCACACCTTGGGACAAGGCCCCACCATTCACTCACTGCAAATGGGAGCCACACTGCCCTCCTCCCTCCCAATTTCACAATGACTCCATCCATCAGGGCTGTCGGCAGCTATCTGACTCTGCCCACAGCTCCCTCTCCCTGTCCACCCGAGACCACCGTGAGAGCCTCCTCAGTACTGCTGGGCTTGTCACCTTGAAGCCCTTTCTCTAAACTTCAGCCAGAGGGACCCTGGCCCTCTCAACCCTCCACTGGCTCTGCATCACATTCAGGGTGGCGTCCACCCCTGCAAGCTTTATGTCGCTACCAAGCTCTCCGTCCTCATCCCCGTCACTCCCCTTCTGCCCAGGATGCTCCCATCAGCCACCTCTCTTTAGTCACATGACCGTGTGTTTTTCACATACAAAGCTTGTGCCTGACTCAAGAGTTTTCTCATTGGCTATTCCCTCACCAGTCACCACAGGACTGGCCTTTCCTTATCTTCCAGGTCTGAGAGATTTCCCCTCGTGGGAAATAACATTTCTGACGACGTCATCTAAAGGAGCCCCTTGGTCACTCACGTCACCCTGTTTTCTTCACGTCCTTTATCATGACCCGTAACTGCTACATACACGTCACTCATCTGATACACGAGCCACACCTGTTTAGAGCGGCCGGTCCCTTCCCCAGGGATCTTCCTGACCCAGCAATTGAACCGGGGTCTCCTGCATGGCAGGTGGAGTCTTTACCAGCTGAGCCACCAGGGAAGGCCCAGAGCAGAGGCCACCTGGTGGTGGAGATGCTGATTTTTCTGACACACCAGAAACCGCATCTCCCTCCAAGGGGCTGCTGGGTCAGTACTGCACATGGGCAGGCCGGAGTGCCCTCTTCACCAAGGCTTGGCCTGCAAACCCAACCCCTAATGTGTGTGGAGCCAGTCTCCTCGGCCCGCTCTGACCCCCCACTCCACCCCAGCCCTCAGCACGGCCGGGCCCCCCGCACCAAGTGCAGAGGACAAGCAGCGCCTTGGGCTTCTGTCCGTCCGCCCTGCGACGTCCTTATCAAAATGGGACCTGAGTTCTGGCGAGGGCTCTGAACTCTCTAGAGCACGTTCACCTTTTGTCAGCCATGTCCCACATTCTCTGTTCTCCCTAACTGGGAATAGACTAAATTCCAGAGTATTTTTCTCCGCAACTACAAGGTGGGGGTAGGAGAGGAAGGCATGGCACAATGAACGGTGCTATCTCGGTACATGTAGAGCAGAAAAAATGTCTTCAAGTAAATAAAACAACCCAGCAAGCCCAGGCTTGGCGCCCTCATTGGTGGGTGGACTGTTATTATGTGGTTTAAGCCTCCTCGGTGTCTTCGTGGGAAAGAACCTGGCTGCTGCCCAGCCCATGGCCCCATCAGCTGGTCTCAGCTGGGCTGCCTCCCGGGCATCTCTGTGGTCACGGGGCCTTGGCTGACAGGGTACTCAAGGACCCACTCTCCCTTACAAGGTTCTCTAAGTAAGAAACCACTGTTTTCTCGGGAAGTCTTCTTTCCTTATTAGTCTCAACATGCCTGTTCACGTCATCTTCTCCTTTGCTATGAAGGCTCTGCTTAGAGATCTTTTGCCCCTGTAACTTTATTTTTAAAAAACCCTTAAACTCTTCTGAGTCATGATCTTAGGCTTCTATGAATTTGGCTTCTACTCGGTCTAAGTTGATGTTTATGTGTGTTTGGAAGCCTTACTATGTAAAATTAATCACAAACATATTATATAGTTAAACTACTTTAGAAAAAAGAGAGCATTGACACATTAATTTAATGGAAATGAATAGTACTAATTGCTAGCATGTCCCAACTAATCATCAAAATACAACCAGCACAGCTTCTCTTCTGAAATACCTCATTAGCATTGCTGTACAGACTTAAAAGGAATAAGAATTCCTGACTTCAAAAGATTTCTACACCAAATGCTCATTTTTCCAGAATTCACGCAATTTGATGCCCTCAAGTATCTGGAATGCTATCAAAACCCTCCAAAACCTTGGCACAGTCACAGTGGAGGCCGCACAGCCATTCCTCCAAGTCGAAACACGCTGCTCATCATCTCAGAGCTCTTAAAAATCCGCTGTGCTTATTCTAAGACACATTCTAGCAGGAGTGGCCACCGAGCTTCCTGACCTGCTGAGAGGAGGTAAACGAGAGGCCAGTGATGGACCGAGAGAGGCAGGCCCACCGTGGCAGCGGGAGCAAGGACCACGAATGAGGGGCGGGGACACACGCATGGATGCCAGTGCACACAGCACTGCAAGGCTCAGACACTGGAGGCTTCTCAAAGGGCTGTGGCAGTGACCCTCCAATGCCATTTCATCTCCACCTGGTGCTCCTTCATGTTCTAAGGGGCAGTTTCATCACAAATGACTTACAGGCTAAAAACTCTGCCTATCTGTCTAACACTGAGGGCAATCAGTAAGAACTGATTCTCATTCTTATGGAGCATGAAGCACTTGGGAAGATAAAGCAACTGGTCACAAAACAGTAACCAGGACAACACGGAGTCAGTCTCAGAAGCAGTGGTTCTGAGACCAGTCAGATGCTGCGGGCATAGATTCCCCATATCAGAAGGTCTGGGTGGTCCTTGCTAAGGCTACTGCAGAAGGAATTCAGAACCTGGATGGGGGTGAGCCGGCCAGGCCATCTAAGGTCCTTCCCAATTCCAAGATGCTCTGATTCTTCTTTCAACATCCTGAGTGCCTTCCAGATGCTCAGTACCCACTGAAGGTCCCTGGGCGGCAGGAGGTCAGGAAGCTGTAGCCCAGCCTTTAAGAAGACAGTCAACCTGCTTTGGAGACAGGACTCAGAACACCTCCACACAACACGGCTGAGAGCATTACCTGTGCCAGGGGCCATCAGAGTCCGGCTACTGAGGACAGAGAGCAACGTCCCAGAGCCAGGCCCCTACACTGGGGAGGAGAGGCTCAGAGCTGATGTAGCCGGCCTTCTAGGCTTCCAGGGACCCGAAGAGCGGTGTGACAGCCTTCAGGTTCCCGCTTATACAAATAAGCCCACTTATTTTAGGGTTTGGAGGAACCACACGGAGGGGAGGGTCTACATTCAGCCTTTGGGCTACACATTACCTACTTTTATATACAGTCAACCCTTGAATAACATGGGTTTGAACTGTGTGGATCCACTCATAGGAAGTTTTTTTCTTTTTCAAAGGTAAATACTATGGTACCACATGATCCGCGGCTGGCTGAATCCCTGGGTGCAGAACCACGGGTACAGCACTGCGGACATGGAATAACCGCAGATATGGAGAGCTGACTTTAATCTATACACCATTTTTCAACTCCTGGAAGGGTCTGGGTCTCTAACCTCTGCATAATTCAAGGATCAACTATAATTACATTCTAGGAAAAACTGCTACTCTATTTTAGCGCTGTCCATCATAATGCTGCTGCTGCTGCTGCTAAGTTGCTTCAGTCGTGTCTGACTCTGTGCAACGCCATGGACTGCAGCCTACCAGGCTTCTCCGTCCATGGGATTCTCCAGGCAAGAACACTGGAGTGGGTTGCCATTTCCTTCTCCAATGCATGAAAGTGGAAAGTGAAAGTGAAGTCGCCCAGTCGTGTCTGACTCTTAGCGACCCCATGGACTGCAGCCTACCAGGCTCCTCCATCCATGGGATTTTCCAGGCAACAGTACTGGAGTGGGGTGCCATTGCCTTCTCCCGTCCATCATAATAAATTATGTTTTATGTTGCTTTAAATATGCAGCTAAATCACAGTATATAACAGGAATCTGAGACAAGCCTTTCACTCAAGGACAGGAACATGTAGTCAGCGGTGAACTGTGCTTCTTATCATCAGTGTGAGCCTTACTTTCCACAGCAGCTGTTCCTCTCTGTTCCTACACAGCATAAAGTGGAGGCCGTGGGGCTTCGGAAGACCAGGGAGGTCCCACGGACAACCTGGGACTCCAGTGTCACCTCCACGTCAGGGAGGCGGGGACTGAGTAGGACGATGGAGTCCATAGGGCTTGGCTGGTTTTGTTGTTGCTGTTGTTTAATTTTCAGCCCACAAGGAGGGCATGGAGTCAGCCTGTACAGAACCTGGCTATCTAGGGTTTAGATAAACTGTAACCACCAGTTGTTATGGAAAAGGAGTAAGAGGCAGTTCCTCAATAATTCTGCTCTTAAAAGCAAAGTAGAGGGCTTCCCTCCTGGCTCACTGGTAAAGAAACTGCCTGTGAATCCAGGAGACAAAGGCTCGATCCCTAATCTGGGAAGATCTCACATGCCTGGGGGCAACTGAGCCCGTGTGCCACACTACTGAGCCTGCGCTCTACAGCCGGGAGCCACAACTAACGAACCTGAGCACCCCAGAGCCCATGCTGTGCGACAACGAAGCCACCGCAGCGAGAAGCGGGTGCACTGCAACTGGAGAGTACCCCAGCTCGTCGCATAGAGAAAAGCCCGCACAGCAACAAAGACCCAGCACAATCTGAAATAAACAAATAAAAAAGCAAACTGGAACTCCCTTCACGCTTTATGGTACTTAGAGAAGACCAAGAACTTCACTTAGCAGGTCAAATACGTTGCTTATGAAGTAGAAATCAAAGTATTCCCCCAAGTCTCCAAATTCCTACTCTTTTAAAAATTCAGCAACCATAGAAAGAAAACAATTTCCAAACCTCAGGATTTAAATTATAAAGGGGGTTTGAAAGACATGCTTCATTCTATCTGTTTCATTTTCCCCTAAAAAAAGCATGTTATAGAAGTGGATGCTGGTTATTAAAACTGAATTAGAAATTGGAGGGTAACTTGATCCTCAAAGCTTTGCCACACTGTTTACAAGCTAACCAGAACTAAGACTATACTGAATATTTTAACAAGAACAACAACAAAATTCAAGTGACTTAAGATATTTATCAAACTTCTCTTAAATGCTTTATTCCAAAGACATATACTCAAGCTCAGAATTTCTAAGCAAAAAGCTCAGAATGGGCCCTCAGACATCTTGGGGTTCAAATCTCTCCCCTTTTGTGCTGTCATCATAAGAATGAGGTTGATCTTATCAGAAATAAAGTATAGGCCAAAATACTCTCCCTGAGTCCAAACTTCTGAGCCAAGGCTTTCAGGTGTCTGTGGGGGAGAGGTGTAGACCCCAAAGCTGGCACACCTGCCAGGACAGGAAGCCACTCACATCAAACCCATGTGCTGTGGCTTCAGGGCCTAATGGCCAACCCATGTATGATCCAATGCAATTTGCAGAAAGGGAACCATCTTGGTGATTAATGGAGTAGCCAATTGTGGGGCTGGGAACCCCTCAAACTTTTACTTACTTGCTGTCAGAAAATCTTGCAGAATGTCAAATACAGAAGACTATTCAAAAATAAAGACCCTGATACTGGGAAGGATGGAAAGCAAAAGCAGGAGGCACCAGCAGAGGTCGAGGTGGTTGGATGGCATCACCAACTCAAAGGACATGAGTTTGAGCAAGCTCCAGGAGACAGTGGAGGACAGAGGAGCCTGGCATGCTACAGTCCGTGGGGTTGCAAAGAGGTGGACACAATGTAGCAACTGAACAACAAAAACAAAAATTCAAAAATAATTCAAATAAATGTCAAAATAGTAAATAATGCTGTAAAAGAACATGTTCTTCTATTGAGATAAAGTACTGGGGCTTACCTGGAGGTTTCTGTAAAGAATAATGTCTAAAAGTGAATAAGACCAAAAAACATCCACTTGCTAAATTTCTTTTGGGATACATTTCTCAGTGTAACTATGAAGAGTTAGCTGATAACAGGTAACATAAATCCATTGTTGTTATCTAAGCACTTCACCCAATATCAATAACCTCAGATATGCAGATGATGCCACCCTTATGGCAGAAAGTGAAGAGGAACTAAAAAGCCTCTTGATGAAAGTGAAAGAGGACAGTGAAAAACTTGGCTTAAAGCTCAACATTTAGAAAACTAAGATCATGGCATCCAGTCCCATCACTTCATGGAAAATAGATGGAGAAACAGTGGAAACAGTGGCTGACTTTATTTTTTGGGGCTCCAAAATCACTGCAGATGGTGATTGCAGCCATGAAATTAAAAGACACTTACTCCTTGGAAGGAAAGTTATGACCAACCTAGAGAGCATATTCAAAAGCAGAGATATTACTCTGCCAACAAAGGTCCGTCTAGTCAAGGCTATGGTTTTTCCAGTGGTCATGTATGGATGTGAGAGTTGGACTATAAAGAAAGCTGAGCACCAAAGAATTGATGCTTTTGAACTGTGGTGCTGGAGAAGACTCTTGAGAGTCCCTTGGACTGCAAGGAGATCCAACCAGTCCATCCTAAAGGAGATCAGTCTTGGGTATTCATTGGTAGGACTGATGTTGAAGCTGAAACTCAATACTGTGGCCACCTGATGCGAAGAGCTAACTCATTTGAAAAAACCCTGATGCTGGGAGGGATTGAGGGCAGGAGGAGAAGGGGACGACAGAGGATGAGATGGCTGGATGGCATCACCAACTAAATGGACATGGGTTTGGGTGGACTCTGGGAGTTGGTGATGGACAGGGAGGCCTGGCGTGCTGCGATTCATGGGGTCACAAAGAGTCGGACACGACTGAGTGACTGAACTGAACTGAAAGCACTACCAAAACCATGCACTAAAACACTGCCTTAGGGAACACTGCCACAGTACCTTCAAAATGAAGGGGGGAAATCAACCAGAGTGGTGCTTATCCCCAGCTTCAGATACAAAACCTCCTGGTCCAGAAGACTCTGTGACTGGTCACACAGCTAACTTCTAGAGGAAGTCAAAGAAAACCAAGGCTAATCTGATTTCTACCATACTATAGGGTACCCCAGCTTTCCCTCTGGTGCAAAAACATAAGCCACAGGCAAATGGGACACATATTCTTCTCTTCTGCTGCTGCTGCTGCTAAGTCACTTTAGTCGTGTCCAACTCTGTGCGACCCCATAGACAGCAGCCCACCAGGCTCCTCTGTCCTTGGGATTCTCCAGGCAAGAACATTGGAGTGGGTTAGTGGGTTGCCATTTCCTTCTCCAATGCAGGAAAGTGAAAAGTGAAAGGGAAGTCGCTCAGTTGTGTCCTACTCTTTGCGACCTCATGCACTGTAGCCACCAGGTTCCTCCATTCGTGGGACCTTCCAGGCAAGAGTACTGGAGTGGGTATTCTTCTCTGAGTAATCAGTTCAGTTCAGCCCATTTCAGTCGCTCAGTCATGTCCGCCTGTTTGTGACCCCACGAATCGCAGCACGCCAGGACTCCCTGTCCATCACCAACTCCCGGAGTTCACCCAAACTCATGTCCATCGAGTCGGTGATGCCATCCAGCCATCTCATCTTCTGTCGTCCCCTTTCTTCCTGCCCCCAATCCCTCCCAGCATCAGGGTCTTTTCAAATGAGTCAGCTCTTCGTATCAGGTGGCCAAAGTATTGGAGTTTCAGCTTTAGCATCAGTCCTTCCAATGAACACCAAGGACTGATCTCCTTTAGGATGGACTGGTTGGATCTCCTTGCAGTCCAAGGGACTCTCAAGAGTCTTCTCCAGCACCACAGTTCAAAAGCATCAATTCTTTGGTGCTCAGCTTTCTTTATAGTCCAACTCTCACATCCATACATGACCACTGGAAAAACCATAGCCTTGACTAGACGGACCTTTGTTGACAAAGTAATATCTCTGCTTTTTAATATGCTCTCTAGGTTGGTCATAACTTTCCTTCCAAGGAGTAAGCATCTTCTAATTTCATGGTTGCAATCACTATCCGCAGTGATTTTGCAGCCCCCCAAAAATAAAGTCAGCCACTGTTTCCACTGTTTCCCCATCTATTTCCCATGAAGTGATGGGACTGGATGCCACGATCTTAGTTTTCTGAATGTTGAGCTTTAAGCCAAGTTTTTCACTGTCCTCTTTCACTTTCATCAAGAGGCTTTTTAGTTCCTCTTCACTTTCTGCCATAAGGGTGGTGTCATGTGCATGTCTGAGGTGACTGATCAAAGCTGAATAACTTTCTTATGTAAATAACCAGCCCTGGAAACATGACAATGAACAACTGCCAAGCTCAGGAATGTGAAAGTGCTGTTAGCCTGAGTGTGCTGGTCAGCTGTCATCTCCTAAAGTGGACGGAGAAGGGCTGGCAGATGAGTACTGGCAGGTAGAGAGAGGCTGCAGGGATGGGGTCAGCAGTGCTGGCAAAGGATGACCTGAGCTGGTAGGGCTGCTCCCAGCGGGCTCCTGGAAGCTTATGTTTTTTTCAGTCGTCCTGTTCACCCAACTCTCCTAGAACATCTCTGTCCAAGGAACAGCACATCAGCCACAGTGAAGCTTTTACATCATTCCAGATGTTCTTCCATATTAGAGCCACCCATTTCCCAGAAGAGGGAACACAGCTGCAAGTGCTTGGCCACATGCCCCCAAAGGAAAGAAGGTTCAGAGTCCCACTTCATTCCTGTTTCCTCCCATTTACATTCATAAGGGATCTTGACTATGTAAATTTGTAAGCTGCAGTTCTGGTTTATCAATAAGCCTTTGGAGAGTTGTGGTTCCTACCACAAATCAGCTCCCTGAAGCTAATCATCTCAGAGTGGAATGAAAAAAAAAAAATGCTGTTCCAGCCCTGTGGCTGGGGACCCATTCTGGATCTTGGGGTCCCCTCAGTGTGCTGGTTCCTTTAAGGTGTGACTCCAACCTCTGGTGTCAACTACTAGTAAATTCCCCCCAAACAATGACTAGTAAAATTTCCTTTTTTTTTCTTTTTCTTCCACTTAGATTATGGGGGTATCCAAGAGATAAAATCAGTGAGAATTAGTTTTCTGGGTGTGTGCCTACGTGCTCAGTTGCTCAGTCGTGTCCGACTCTTTCTGACCCCATAGACTGTAGAATGCCAGGCACTCCAGTCCATGAGATTCTCCAGGCAAGGATGCTGGAGTGAGTTGCTATTTCCTCCTCCAGGGATTTCTGGGTGTATGGAGCCGAATAACCAGTAGAAGAGCAATACCCATAAAGGGGAGAGTGGCTCTTTGTATCCATAATATCTCTGACACAAATATTACTTGACTGAGTGAGTGAAAGTCACTCAGTCGTGTCCGACTCTCTGCGACCCCACGGACTACACAGTTCATGGAATTCTCCAGGCCAGAATACTGGACTGGGTAGCCTTTCCCTTCTCCAGAGGATGTTCCCAACCTAGGGATCAAATCCAGGTCTCCCACATTGCAGGCAGATTCTTTACCAGCTGAGCCACAAGGGAAGTCTAAGAATACTGGAATGGGTAGCCTATCCCTTCTCCAGTAGCTATTCCCGACCCAGGAATCAAACCAGTGTCTCCTGCATTGCAGTGGATTCTTTACCAACTGAGCTATCGGGGAAGCCCCAAATTGAACCTGTATTAAAACATGGAATTTGGTTGGTCAAGAGGTTAAGAATCTGCCTGCAAATGTAGGCGACACTGGTTTGATCCCTGGTCTGGGAAGATTCCACATGCCATGAAGCAACTGAGCCCAGATACCACAGCTCCTGAGCCTGCACTCTAGGGTCAAGAACAGCAAACAACCCATAGGAGGAAGGGAGCAGCCACAGACTACCTGGACAGGCAGGAAACCACATCCCGAGTCTTCTCCTCTATGACACAAAAGCCGTAAGCTGCAGGGAAGGATAGCAAATCTTGTTGCCCCAGAAGCACAGGTAGTGTAGTAGAAGGGAAAAGAATAAGACTTTGTGTTGCTGGGACAGGGGCAAGAACACATCCCTCAGGAGAGACCTTTTAGAGTTCTCCTACCACTGAGGGAGGGACAGGACCACTGAGACAGTCCCACCTCAAACCCAGTTTATTGGTGTAGTATGAAATCTTGATATTAAAAAATAACCTTTTAAAATTTTTACTGATTTTTTTATGATTCTAAGAGTAATATATTCTCTTTATACCAAACTTCAGAAATACAAAAATAAAGTAAAAATCACCTGAAGTGCTATTACATAAGGATTTTAAACTTTGTACATTTCCTTCTAATTTTCCTACACTATTTTCCTGTATTATTGTAGTATTTCAAAAACCTAACATCTAATGACTGTGTAATTAATATTAGGCATATGACCTTGCTAAAGACCAATGTTGGAAACAAGGCAATAGAGAAAGTTCAGTTCTGGAAGCACCAGGCCACAGCAGGTTCCACTTGGAGAGAGGCAGGAGCATGGAGATTGACCTCCCTCTGAGACTCAGATGTGTAGAAAATGTTTAAAGCTCACAGTGAAAAGGCAACATTGAGAAAAACTCTCTAGCAAGCCAGTTCTCATCTCAAGCACAATTACTTAAAAGAACTTGGAAACGGGTGGTAAAGGAAGATAATACAGCAACAGCAAAACCCAAGCCCTGCTCCCCTTGAGAGAAAACTGAAAACCTCTCTACTCTAATAGCTTAGTATTAGAGATGTGCCCATTTATAGGCATAAATACTACCTACGTTAGCCTATACTATCCCATACATACCAAGCTTTCAACAAAAAATCACAAGATGTATAAAAAAGTCCCAATTCCCCACCCTTTCTAACAAGAAACAAAGCCATCAATAGATTTGGCTCAATATTGGAACTATAAAATTCACAATGATTAAAATGTTAAAGACTAATGGAAAAGGTATACACCATGCATGAACAGATGATAAATTTCAGCAAAGGGAAACTATAAGAATCAAATGGAAATGCTGGAAGTAAAAAGCATTTAAAGCCTAAAGCTTTCCTTTCCTGAGTGAATATGATCTTGAGGTTGGAACTCTAGCCTGAAATTAATGGGAAAAAAATCAAAGCTCCACATTTAGGTGTTAAACAATCACAGAGATGCAGAATGGAAGAAATTGGCAAATGTAAATAAGTGAAAAACAAAACAAAACCTAGGAGGTTTAGTGAATTATTAGTTTGATTGGAGCTAGCACCCAGGGCTGCCGCTGAATGCAGAGATGGGATTTATAGAAGGGGGACACTGTATTCTGGGATCTTACCAAAGTAAGATCCTTTGCACTGGATGGACAGAGAAACTGCTACCCCACACAATGAGGAACTACAAACTACATCCCCAAGGACTGTCTGTGGAGACCATCAAATTTAACTTGGACAGGATGGCATAATCAGTTCAGTTTAGTCACTCAGTCGTGTCTGACTCTTTGCAACCCCATGGACTGCAGCATGCCAGGCCTCCCTGTCCATCACCAACTCCCAGAGTTCACTCAAACTCATGTCCATCGAGTTGGTGATGCCATCCCACCATCTCACCCTCTGTCGTCCCCTTCTCCCCCTGCTTTCAATCTTTCCCAGCATCAGGGTCTTTTCCAATGAGTCAAGATGGCATAGTATCTGTCTTTAAATACTTTAAGAGTATTTCCATGGGGAAGTGAGTGTGTGTTATTCCAGAAAGCAGTGCAAAGCATTTGGTTAATGACAGAGAGGTAGAGGTGGGTCCCCACAAGTAAGGCTTTCCCACAGTTCCAGTGTCCAGTAAAGGCAGTTTGAGGGAAATGGCACTTGCTCTGCTGAAGTATCGGGAGTGTGGCTGGTGAATGTCAGGAACATCTTGAACAAGATTTTGCCATCTCTCCAAGGCTAGAATTCTATTTGATATTACATTACTCAAAAAGCACTTCAGTGAGTCTCCAGATAATTATGCTGAGTGAAAAAAAGCTAACTCCTAAAGGTTACATGCTGTGGCCCCTACCTTCCATATAACCTTATTGAAATCACCAAAGTATAGAAATGAAGAATAGGTTAATGGTTGCCAGAGATTTAGGTTGGGGTGGGAATAGGAGGCAAGTGATATTTGGGCTCCTGTTGGTGATGGACACGTTCTGTCTCTTGACTGTACCAAACCCTCAACTGCCTGATTTGCGATGCTGTAGTACAGTATTGCAGGATGTTATCTTTGGAGAAAGCTGGGTAAAGATTACACAGGATCTCTAGGTATTATTTCTAACAATTATATGTGAACATACAATTATCTCAAAACAATTAACCAAAAAAATTAAAAATGAAAAAGCACTTTAGATCTCACCCACCTGTGGGTCATCTGAGCAGATCACACTGGCAGTGACATGCCAATGACCGTGACCAAAGGGTTCACGAAACCTCCTCTACTTTACAACCAGCCAGCACTTCCTGGCACCATGGATACACCTGTTTAGCTCTCCTAAGGGACACGGCCTTCATCTTACCCAGTATGTCAGAGCTTTCCAGCTACTGAATCCCAACTGCCGAATTTTCTCTTCCTGCTTGGGGAATGCCCTGTTGCTCAATGGTTAAGAATTCACCTGCAACACGGAGACTCAGGTTCAATCCCTGGGTCAGGAAGATCCCCTGGAGGAGAAAATGGAAATCTACTCTAGTATTCCTACCAGGAAAATCCCATAGACAGAGAAGCCTGGCAGGCTACAGTCCATGGGGTCACAGTCAGACATGACTGAGCGACTAAGCACCACCACCACCACGCCTACTTCTGCTGGAGGCAATGCCATAGTCCTAGCTGCCCAGGTTCAAAACTATGACCCTCACTTTGATTCTTCATGCTGTTTTTCTACATGCAGAAACCCAGTCCTAGGAAGCTATTCTACAAAATGTCTCCAGAGTTTCATCAGTTTCTGCTGCAATTCTTAGCCAGGTCTCACTACCTCAGGGCTTTGATAGCATGCTAGGTCCCTAGCTCCCTATCCCTGTCAATTTCTTCTCCCACCACCTCCATCTTACACACCCAGTGTTACTTCTCACCATCTTACTGTCCTAACAAGAAACTTTGAGCAGCGTCCCCAGTGTGTGCGTATATGTGTGTGTTTGTGTGTGTGTGTGTATTTGTTGTGGGAGTGGGGAGCATGGCTCTCTAAGGTGTATAAGAATGTGTGTGTGTGTGTGTGTGTGTGTGTGTGTATTTGTTGTGGGAGTGGGGAGCGTGGCTCTCTAAGGTGTATAAGAACGTGTGTGTGTGTGTGTGTGTGTGTGTGTGTGTGTGTGAGACAAGGGCCTTGTGGCCAGAGCTCCCCTTGACTCAGGTTTAGCAGCTGTGCCACGTGGCAGTCAGGATGCAGGGCCATCCCCACACAGCACAAAGTAAGTCTGGAGATCTATGACCAGCAATTTGGGACACAGCTGGAAGAATGAGCTGCAATGGGCTGACAGAAAAATGCAGCGACAGCAACATAGAAAGGGCAGGTTTCATGACAATATCAGGAGGTCATGAAACCTACAAGGAGGTTATGGGCTACTGGGGCCTCCCCCATGGCCAGAAGGCGATCCATACAGATAAAGAAAAACAGATTCTCTGTATGATAATAACGAAAGGTTATACTGTACAAGCTGAATCACCTTACCCCAGTTAATGAGACTTCCAGATATATGAAGAGGGAAAAAAATCCATATTTGTGAAAAGTCATGAGGTTAGCATCTGCTTCTGACTGGGAAGTTTAAAGATGGATTTTTGTAAACAGAATGAAACATATTATTGAAAACACTTTTTCTTTCTTTTAAAACGTAATTATTTGGCTGCAAATGGATCGTTTCCTCCTCTGGTTATGAGACTCAAATACCTGCAAATATTGCATAACGGCCCGCTGGCAGACACATCTTGTTGCCTTTCATGGAAGGAAAATGAAGAATTATGAGAACAGGATGGCAAGGTTTCTCTAACCCAGGATTCCAACATCAACTCTGTGCCTGTTTAAGGCACAAACAACAGGACCTCAGGGTTCCTGTTCTTCAGGTTCTGAGAAATCTTAGTCAAAAGAAAAACCTAGGACCCCTGGCTTTCCTTATTTCTTAATTTAATTTGAATCAGGAAAACCTCTGTGGCCATACCGCCCAAACCGTATGTTAAAGGAGAGGCTGAGGCTTCTCTCTCAAAACTTAAGGATTTGATGTTGGTTCACCTGTTCTTGGCAGAGATCTCATTCTCCAGGCATGGGGGTGAGGGGGAGTGTTGACGCTACCATACTGGTTTTGTAAAGAAGTGATCTCATTAGACCTGCACTTGGGGGCTGCTGCCCCTGTTGACTTTCAGCCAGTCGTCTGAAACTGAGCACTCCTTGCAGGGTCAGCTGAGACCTTCCTCTGACATTACAGAGTAGACACAGGCTCTGAGCAGCACCCACCGTCCCCTTTCCAACAACACCAACAGCCCCAAGGCTTAGGCTGAGTCTTGGCTCTATTTTCTTCTCCACATAGTGCCTGGTCTGGTATTGAACACAGGAGCTAGAGACCATTGTAGGGAAAATGAAAGATGGAAGAAGGATCCAGCAGTGATCTATCAGTGCCGATGCTCCGAGTGCCTGGGTGGGGGAGGCAAATGCCCTGCCTGAGAGAGATGCCCAGGGTCCCAAACACCATGTATGCTGCACAGGGAAAGGAGAGGGGAAACATCTCATTCCTGGGGGCTTTGAATTTCATGATTTCCCCATGTTATTTGGAAATCAATAAAGATGTCCCATATATTCCTTTCCCAGTGTTTATTTTCCTTGCAGAATGATGCCTAAGAAAAGTCGACAGGATGCTGCTGCAACACTGAAGGCTGTGAGCCTTCCTCCCGTCTACTGAGCAGACGGAGCCACTTCCATTAGGAGCCATTTCCTTTTTCTCCTCTCTTTTTCTTCCTGGTCCTGGTCTCTCCTCTCATCCTTTTCCCCTTCTCTCTTCTTCTCCATGCCTTTCTTGTCCTTTTTTCCCCTCACACTCCCCCCACCAGGATCTTACCCTTCCTCTACTCCTTCCTGGTGATGAGCTAAAAGGTGGTCAGTTTTCCTGTAACAAGCGTTGCTGCTAGGTTTTATTCCTGTTTCTAAATAGGGTTGGTTGTTGGCATTTTATTATGACCATAATAAAGTGAGCTTTCATTGCAAAATCTCCCATCTCCCTAGCTTTTGGGGTCCTCGAGACCATGCAGAGAGCCCAGGGGAAGGAGCAGCTTCCAAATGAGCATGAAGGTTAAGGAGACTCAGCAGAAGGGAGAAAAAATCAGACAACACTGAAGCAGGATATGAGATACATATCTTCCCTCACCCTGCGAAATCAACCCAGTAGGCCTGCCATGCCACTCAGCTTGTAAGGTCACCTAAAGCACTTTGTAAATAAAGGCACATCCATTTTCCAAAGAAAATGGAGCCAGGTGTTTAAAGAGAAGAGGGGGAGGAAGAAAAAAGAGAAGGAGAAGAAAAGATTTTCAGTCTTCTAAGAAAAACCATAACTGCTTCTATTATAAAGTGGGAGAGGAGATTCTATTAAAAATAATACTGGAAAAGGAAAAGTGAGCAGAGATTTGAGGGTCAACCAAGGGCCTGGGACCCAGTGGGTATCACACACCAAGGACTGTGACTCTGCCGAGAGCCCAGGGCTGGTGCCCACCGGCCTCAGCAGGCTCGCCACAGTGAGGGTGGCAGGGAACATAGGGATGGGGAAGCCTGGGATGACCACAGGTTCTGCAGGGACCCCCAGGAAGCTGTGCAGACTCTGCAACATGTCTAAGTCAGGTTGAAATTCCCCACCCACGCCCCGACGTCTTCCCCACTGGACCTTGCTGCCTACTCTCATCACCATGATGTCCACCATGATGCCTCACGCCACAGGCTGACCACAGTCCAGCCTGGATTCACTGGCTTCTGCTCAAGATGGGATCCCTTCTGACTTCCTCCAAGTCTGCCTCCAGCCAGGTTCGTCATGGCCCCACCTGAGAATCTAGAGAGGGCGACGCTAGAGGCTCCCTCAGCTTCCAGCACCCCTCGAGTGTCACGGCGGATCTTCCTCCCTGGGGCCGTGGCCCCAGGAAGCGGGGACTCACAGCCAAGGCACTGCCAGACAGACACAGGCCAAGATCTGTGGGGGAAACTAGAGAGATCTTCATAACCAAGCACGAGTTCCTCAACTACAAAATGGGGACGTTATTTACCTTAGAGTAGCCTCGTGTGTATTAAACGCAATAATGCCTGAAAAGCACTTACCATGGCGCCTGGGTAAATTGTGAGTCAACATTGGTCACTTTTATAATTGACGGCAGAATTGAAAGGCAGTCTCAGATTCTTTCATCTATACATACAGGAATATGCATATACATATATACAGCATACATATACTTAAGTAACTAACCATATTAAACATGAAATACAGCAGGTAAGATGAATGTCAACCCACTCCAGTCTTCATGCCTGGAAAATTCCATGAACAGAGGAGCCTGGCGGGCTATAGTCTATGAGGTCAAAAAGAGTCAAGACACGACTGAGAACGCACACATTGGCTTTACCACTGGCAAGATTAATGCTCTATCCATTGCCTAATGTTTTAATTAAATGTTAAAAACCAAAGGTGCCAAAAGTATTTGATTAACAATTAAGAGAAGGGGCTTCCGGGCTATTTCAGTGGTTAAGACCCTTCCACTGCCAGGTTCTATCCCTGGTTGGGGAACTAAGACCCCATATGCTGCACGGGCAGCCAAAAACTTTAAAAAAAAAAAAAAAAAAAAGCTTAAAAGAAAATAACTAAAATGCATAAAAAATTAAGTTCTTTGCAATTTGGATATTTTTTTTTAATCTATAAAATCATAGTCCTTGTTTGTGTTCTGACAGGGCTGGCATGGAGCTAAATAAGGACTTCTTTTTATAAAACCATCCCAGAGAGCACAACAAAAAGAGAGGTGTATGACATACAAACCAAATAAAACGTTCAACCATAATCTCTTACCTTTGACCCAATGAGAGTATACAGCCACTGAATGGTTTCATTGTGGTTTATTACTCCATTCATCCCATCCACGTACAACATAATCTGGCCCAAAGCTAAAGAGGAGAAGAGAGAAAGAAGCAAGTAAATAACATCTCCAGTGATCATAATGTCAAGTGAGATTCTCACACTTTAAGTACACTGTATGTTAATGATCAAATCTGAAGATTTGATCTTCTGGTTTGATTCCTGAGCTCTGAAATTAGCGAAATCTCACCGCAGAAAGTGTGGACCACTACACAAGAAACAAAGGCTATTCCTGGCATCTGGAAGATGCAATTAAGGCACCAAATCCAGTGACTGTTGCTTCTCTGTGCCTTGATGTATAAATGCATGTTTTCAGTTTCTATATCTGTGTGAAGTCCCAGACAGGACACAGATATGGATGAGACGGTGTCTGGGTCGTGGCCTCTGGTTACGGAGAGAGGTTCTCAAAGCAACCTGTCCAGTGCCCCAGCCTATGGTCAGGCTTGTCCCAGATGCTATGGAACCATCCTAAGTTTATTTGAATCCTTAGATAGGAGATAAATATGTATTTAAGTATTATTTGTAATCCTTTCTAAGGATTTTGGGGTTTTAAAATGTCAAGATATCATGAAAACATTTGTCAATACCAAATAAATTCTTAGTTAAGGAGAATACAGTCACCACATATTGTCATTATCCATAAAAAATATTATTACACTTTTTAAACAAATACTAACTCCATTTTTTCAGTTCCCTTAGTTTCAAAATAATTTGATGTCTAGAAAATCAATAAACAAAGGTTATATACTCTAAATAGGCTTCATTGAATCACATCTGACCTCCTAAATCTTATTTAAGACATAATTAATTGGCATGGCATTGACACTTTTGGCAACACTTTTTTCCTGGTAATAGTAGAATATCTCATTTTAGAAAACTTAAAGTAAGAGGTGTGAAATGAAAATAATTCATAATCTCATAATTTAGAATTATTCTTAACATGTTGATATATTTTTCCTATATTCTTTCTTTTATGCTTAACACACACACAACTTTATATGCAGGTTGTAGGAAGCAGTTCAGATGAAATGGTGTTGACTGAAAACAGTAAATAAAACACGACATGTGAGTATACACTAATTCTAAGCATACAAATATATGTGTTATGTCAGAAAATTTATTATTATTTTATCTAATAAATAACAAAATCACATAATCATTCTGAGGAAAAGTATGTTCTTGTATATGTAAAAACTCAAATTTTTAAGCAATTAATTGAACATATTCTTGACACAATAAGCAGTATATTTTTGGAAATACCGGATTCATATCCTATTTGGTGGCAAAACATTAGAGATACTCCTGTTAAAATCAGAAGTGATTTTAAAATGATGCCCACTAATCCTATGATTATTTAATACCTTGCTAGAGAGTTTCAGGCAAACATAACAAGACATGAATAATAATAATGAAAGATAGGATGGTTAGAAATTAATACATAAAACTGTCATTATTTGCAAGAAATATTACAGGCCAAAAAAAATTCATCTACAAAATTTATAATGAGGAGATCACAATTACAACCACATTCTTATCCTGATGAGAAAAAGTACATAATACACAAAGAAAATCAAACTTTGATATAAAAACATAATGCTAGATAAATGGACACATGAGAGCAAATATGATAAAGGTTTAAATGATTTATTTTATAAGTTGATAAGAAAATACTCAACACCAATATAAAAAAGCCAAAATCAAACCAGTCAATCCTAAAAATTCATTGGAAGGACTGATGCTGAAGTTGATGCTCCAATACTTTGGCCACCTGATGTGAAGAGCCAACTCACGGAAAAGACCCTGATGCTAGGAAAAATTGAGGGCAAAAGGAGAAGGAGGTGACAGAGGATGAGATGGTTGAATGGCATCACCGACTCAATGGACATGAGTTTGAGAAAACTCTGGGACATGGTGAAGGACAGGGAAGCAGGGCGTGCTGCAGTCCACGGGGTTGCAAAGAGTTGGACACGACTTAGTGACTGAACAATGACAAGAGGGAAGACAAACTAGTTTACAATAGTAAAGTTGTTCATTCTTACTGTAATAAAAATGCAAAATAAAACAGTAGTGAGGTAGCATTCTTACTTAAATTATCAAAGACATTTTTGAAAGAAATGATTAGTCATCAACTGCTGCAGAGGTTAAATAATTAACTTCACACATTCCTGGCATCAGGGCAAACTGTACAAGTCCTGCAATATGTCTATTTAGTGCTGTAATTGTTTTAAAAATAGTTTCAATAGTTACCATTTAGTGTCTACCGTGTCCCAAGATCTGAGGGGGGCAGGGATGTATATATGTTATTAATATGAGAGCCAGGCTGTATAGGAGGTATTATTACCTTCATCTGACAGAGGAAAAACTAAGGCTCTGAAAAGGGCTCCCAAGCTCCATCACTACCAAGTGGCTAAGTCCAAGTCCAGCCAGGACAGGTGGCTTCCCTATGTCTCTACTCAGAGCCTGAAAGTCCTCTCAAAGCTCCTGCTCAGCCAATGTGATTTCAGCAATCTATCCTAAGAGAATAACCCTAAGGGAGGAAAAAGGATGAAGCAAAGATATGCACCAAAGTGTCATGTATAACATCAAAGCATCAACTAAAATCCACACATCCACATATATAAAATCCACTAGAACGCTGCATACAGAGTAGCTTACCAAAGCTATGTCCTAACTTGTGAGCTGTTTCTGATAAAAATAGTTAAAAAGTAGAAAATGAGAAACATTATATAATTCAATAAAATACTAAGATCCTCAAGCATTGAAGGAAAGGAAACCCCATGATATATTAAGCATTATGACAGGATATATGTTTTTTGGATATATTTTCTTCTACTTTTTTGTTTTCCTTGTTTTTCATTAGAAGTACCTATTACTTCTCTAATGGGAAAGCAAACAGATACACAAGAAGGAACTAAATAACCGTATAATGCAAAGTGTTAAGTGCTTTTCCTGGTTTTTAGAATTTTTTTTACTAGCCTACCCCTCTCAGCATACCCCTCCCTCCTTCAGTAAAATCAAGCTCCCACTTCATGGAAGAGTTCTGAGAATTCAGCACTTCCTGCCCCATTTTTTCCCTTTTCTTTTTCTTTCTTCCTCTCCCTTCCAAAACAAACTGGCAAACCTCTGGGGAAGAGGAGTTTGCATCACTGTCCTTTTCCCATTCGAGTTCCACTGTTGAAGAAGCAAATTCAGATGCTAGGCTTCCCTGGTGGCTCAGATGTAAAGAATCTGCCTCAGGAAGATCCCCTGGAAAAAGGATAGGCTACCCACTCCTGTATTCTTGCCTGGAGAATTCCATGGACAGAAGAGCCTGTTGGGGTACAGTCCATAGGGTTTCAGACTCGGACATGACTGAGCAACTAACACAGACTTTAGCATCTTCTAAATCAATGGCACAGGGGGAGACAATGAGGACTGTTTATAGTCTCTGGAAGATGCATCCCTTGGGGGACCCTTCCCGCTTCCCAAGGCTGAAAAGCCAGGAACTACAGTCTCCCCACTAACTTCTCAGGGCCTCTGGTATTGCAGAAAGCCCAGCAAACCAGGGCATCACTACGGAAAGGGAGTCAAAGTGAGAATTTCTGTAAGTTTTCTCTCCATGATCTGTTTCCCTTCAAGGTTCTATTAAGTTCCCACTTTGGAGGAAGAAAGTCACCAGAAAGTCCACATCTAATGGAATTCAAGTTTCTGATCACGCTGGTTTGTCAGAATATTGTCAGACACAAAAGCTTTCAAGCTAGATCTCCCTGCACCAGAGCCCACCCTAAAACCAATGAGCTCCTTCCTGCAAAACCCAATGCAGACACTAGATGGCGCTAAATAGATTTAGGTGGGTTAAAAATCACACTAAGCTTCCAAAAGAAAAAAACCACCGGCCTGGATGAGGGCCTGTGAATAAAACTCACACAAGAGGGAAAAGAAAAAGAAAGGAAAAGTAGATGGTCTGGGTCACAAAAATTACCGATTTCCATTTTGAAGAAGGGTGAGGAGTATCAGAATGTCAGAACAGAGTGGTGGTCGTGCCTAATGACAGCACAGGTCTGAAGAGAGAGAACAGGCCATTTGTTGTTACGCTGCTCTTGGGATTTTCTCGAGGAATTTTTATTACCTTTCTGTGCTTCTGTTCCCTCATCTCAAAAGTGAGACAGTAAGACTATAGTACCTATTCTGCAGAGGTGTTGTAGGGACTGAGTTAGAGCAGAGTCTTTGTCAGAGTGCTCAATCAATAAGGGTCAGTCATATCAAGGATGTCCCTGAGGTCACACATCAATTAGCTACTGGACAGACACACACGATGAAAGACTCTTAAGACACAAAGTGCAGAGAGCCTTCTGCCCAAACAAAGTCACAATTCGTTTATTTTCTTAAAAAAAAATTAATATTTAGATATATGATCCATTTTGACATAATTTTTATAGGAATTGTGTGATTTAGATGGATGTTCTTTTTTCACACAGATATGCAATGGATCTAATACTACATTTTGACTATTCGATAGGATGCTGCTGCTGCTGCTCAGTTCTCAATTGTGTCTGACTCTTTGTGACCTCATGGACTGTAGCCCGCCAGGCTCCTCTGTCCATGGGATTCTCCAGGCAAGAATCACGGAGTGGGTTGCCATTCCCTTCTCCAAGGGATCTTCCTGACCCAGGGATCAAACTCGAGTGTCCCGCATCTCCTGTATTGACAGGCAGATTCTTTACCACTGAGTCACCGGGTAAGCCCAATGCATTATCGATGTTGTGAGTTGTCTTCCCTGCTTTACGACCCATTTTGAACTCAAACAAGAAAATCGCTTGAATTTGCTTTTTGCCTAACATCATTTCCATAGTCTAAAATAAATATAAAACAAACAGCAAGTAATAAGTCATTAGGAAAAAACCATAAAGCGAGAAGTGTGCATTAAAATGATGTATAACATAACCACATTTATTCAGAATATATTCCAATATCAAACAGCAAACTTCAGTAATGCAAACCCTGCAATTACTTTTGCACCAACCTAATATTATGGGAAATGCATTAAATCTACAGATAAATTGTGGAAGAATGACATCTTTACTACATTCAATCTTGCATCCCATGATCCTATTATGTCACCATTTAGACCTCTATTTTCATTGCTTTTTTGTAGTTTTTAACTAAAGATTCTGTATATGGATTTTTGCTAAATTTGTATTTCACATTTCTGGGAGCTATTGGATATATTTTTAAATTTCTGCATTCCTAACTATTTATTATTAGTTCAGTTCAGCCACTCAGTCACGTCCAACTCTCTACAATCTCATGGACTGCAGCACACCAGGCTTCCCTGTCCATCACCAACTCCCGGAGCTTACTCAAACTCATGTCCATTGAGTCGGTGATGCCATCCAACCATCTCATCCTCTGTCGTCCCCTTCTCCTCCTGCCTTCAATCTTGCCCAGCATCAAGGTATTTTCCAATGGGTCAGTTCTTCACATCAAGTGGCCAAAGTATTGGAAATTCAGCATTAGAATAAAAATAACTTTGTTTTGACTTTGTATTCTGTAACTTTGTTAAACTTATTAATTCTAGGGATTTGAAGGATTATGTTTCTGCAGACTATCTGAGGTTTTCTACATAGATAATAATGATGTCTGTGACCTAGAGCAATTTTATTTCTTCCTTCCCAATCTATATCCCCTTCAGCCCTCTTCCCTTTATTCCTCCTTGCCCTATTGCACTGGTTAAGTATGAATATTCAATAGTGGTGGTTGGAGTGGAAAACTGCTTTTTCTCAATATTAAAGAGAAAGAATGTAGTCTTTCACCATTAATTATGATGTTAACTATAGGTTTTTGTACAGTGCCCTTTATCAAGGCAAAGAAGATCCTCCCAGTGTCTAGTTAATTGAGAGTTTTCTTTAATCATAAATCAATGCTGAATTTTGTTAAATGTTTTCTCTGTATCAGCTGATATTATCAAATGGTTTTTCTTCAGACTGATAATGCAGTGGGTTACAGAGTGAATTTCAAATATTGAACTAGCCTTGCATTCCCTCTTGGCCATGGCGCAGTATTCTTTTTATATACTGCTGAATTTGATTCGCTGATATTTTGTTGAGGATTTTGGCATCTCTGTTCATGAAACAGGGGTCTGTAGTATCCTGTCTCTGCCCAGTTTTGCATCATGGTAATGTCAGTCTTATAAAATGAGTTGGGAAGCATTTCCTCTTCTTCTGTTTTCTGGAAAAGGTTACATAAAGTTGGTTTTATTTTGTCTTCAAATGTTTGGCAGAATTACCAGGAAACCGTCTGAGCCTGGAGAATCCATTTTCAGAAGACGGCTAACTACAAATCAGATTTCCTTAACAGTCACAGTCAATAACCGTTACAGTACTAAGGCTAGTCAGGTTATCTATTTCATCTTGGGTGAATTTTGGTAGTCTGTGATTTTTAAGGAATTGGCTCATTTCATCTAAGTATCAATTTTATTTACTAACAGCTGTTCATAGTATCCTCTTATTAGTTATTTAATGTCTGTGGAGTCTGTCATGATATCCCCTGTATCATTATGGGTGTTGGCAATGAGTGTCTTCTTTTTCTTTGTCATTATTGCTTATTTGTTCTTATTGCTTTTCAAAGAATTAGCCTTCCCTAGCATGTGTGCCTGAGAAGGTGATGGCAGCCCACTCCAGTACTCTTGCTCGGAAAATCCCATGGATGGAGGAGCCTGGTGGGCTGCAGTCCATGGGGTTGCAAAGAGTCAGACACGACTGAGCGACTTCACTTTCACTTTTCACTTTCATGCACAGGAGAAGGAAATGGGAACCCACTCCAGTGTTCTTACCTGGAGAATCCCAGGGATGGGGGAGCCTTGTAGGCTGCCATCTATGGGGTCGCACAGAGTCGGACACGACTGAAGCGACTTAGCAGCAGCAGCATGTGTGCATGCTAAAGTCATTTCAGTTGAGTCTGACTCTGCAACCCTGTGTACTGTGGCCTGCCAGGTTCTTCTGTCCATGAGATTCTCCAGGCAAGAAGACTGGAGTGGGTTGCCATGCATTCCTCCAGGGAATCTTCCCAACCCAGGGATCAAACTTTCGTCTCTTACATCTCCTGCACCAGTAGGCAAGTCCTTTACAATAATGCCATCTGGAAAGTCCAGCTTTTCAATAGTCCAGCTCTATTATTCCTGTTTTCAGTTTCATTAGTTTTTACCCTTATATTTATCATTTCTTTCCTTCTACTTACTTGGGTTTATTTTTCCTTTTACATTCTAGTTTCTTAAGGAAAATGTTTATATCATGGATTATTTTCTTTTTTTCTAATAGAAATATGTAATGCTATAAATGTCCCTCCATGCACTGTTTCAACTGCATCCCACAAATTTCGATTTATATTTTTGTTTTCATCTAGTTCAAGTTATTTTCTATTTGAAAATTTCTCTTCAACATATGATTATTTAAAAGTTTGTTGGTTAATTTCCAAACATTTGGAGATATTCCTGTTATCCTTCTATAACTGATTTAGTTTGATTTCATTATTGTCAGAAAATGTATCAGATGTTTTCAAGTCTTTTAAATTTGTTATTTTTATGATCCTGGACATGATCTATCTTGTTAATGTTTTTATGCATTCAAAAGTATATTTATTCTACTACAGTTGGGTAGAAAGCTCTAAAAATGTCTATTAGAACTAGTTGGTTGGTGGTGTTATTTAGTTCCACTAGAGCTTAGCTGATTTCCAGTCTACCAGTTCTATTGATTACTAAAAGAGGAATATTGAAGTCTTCAACTTCAACTGAGGATTTTTCAGATCTTATTTCATTTCTCTCAGTTTTTGCTTCATGTATTTTGAAGCTGTATAGGTTTTCCATTTCTGGGTGAATCAATTCTTATATCATTATAATGTCTTTCTTTATCTATTGCTATTTTCTTTACTCTGGAATCTACTTTCTCTAATGTTAATTTATCTTTTTTTCTTTATTATGTCTGTATGATATTTATTCCTATATCCTTTTGCTTCTAAACTAACTAAAGCATTATAATTAAGGTGGGTTTCTTATAGGCAGCATTTAGGTGGGTCTTATTTTTGTACCCATTCTGATCATCTTGGTCTCTTAATCACTGTGATTAGGCCAGTTACATTTAATGTAATTAATGGTACATCTGAATTTAGCCCCATCATTTCCAATCTGCTAATGAATCCATCTAGTGAGATTTTTATATTAATTTATTTTTAATTTCTAAATTTTCCATTTAGAAAATGATTCTTCTTTATATTTTACATTCCTTTTCTGAGACTATCTTTCCATTCACTTCAATAGTGTTCATTCTTCCTTTTTTTGATATTAGCTTCTTTAGAGCAATTGACAAATTCACTACCAATGTCTTCTTGCCACTGGGGTCTACAGATTTGTCTTTTCCTACGCAAGCTGGAATTTTTCTAGTTTATTGTATGTCAACTAATTTTGGCTTATATGCTAGATACCCTGAAAATTATGACTGGATTTTGTTTAAATATTCCAGAAAAGGCTGACATTTTTGTTTAAGCAGGCAATTAACCTTGTTTTCTTTAAGCCACTTGTTTTGACCTGACTTTTTTGAGCTGTGGTTCCAATGCCAGTTCAGTTTTCAAAGCCTGTGTTGTGCCATCTGGATTAGCCCTGCATGCCAACCACCCAGTGGCTAGTCTGGAAGCCACCGGGCAGGGGGCAGTGGTCCACCTTGTTGTTCGGTTCTCAAAGTCTTTGGTGTGCTGTTTAGGGTCAGATTCATGCATGTAGTTTGTGGTGAGCCCGGGGCTCATTAAAAACTTTGTAGGTCACTTTTCTCTTTTTCCATTATCTCCCTGATACTTTTAGGTTCCCTGGGGCTCCCTTTCTTAGTCTTTCAATCAGAGAGTGGGGCCACTATTTACCTTGCTCTGCCATATACATTTTGTGACTGTGCCCACATCTGGGGCCAAGCAGTGGGAAAACAGGAGAAAATACAAACGGAATTCACCCCAACACTCTTGTGATTACAACTCCTCTCAATAAAAGCAGAAGTTTATGCCTCAAAGTTGTAGGTGCCTGCAGGCTCCTGCTGTTCTCCCATTATTATCACAGCTGTTCTCACCATGGGATTATCTGTGGGCAGGAGTTCAAGATAACAGAGAAAAGACTAAGAAACATGGGGGACTTTCGCAGTTTTTAGTGTCTAGAGTCCCTTTTCATCCTACTTCAAGCCAGAAGTAGAAAGCTTCTTCTGGAACTCCCAATGAATACATCAATGGCCACTTTGGGTTCGGGGCTGATCTGAGTCCAGATCAGGAAATACTAGAAGAAAAATGTTAAAAAGCACTATCCCAGCACTATCTTGAAATTCTAATCTTCTTTCCCAATTTATCCACTATTATTTACTCTTCAAGATCCTTGAATAGTTGCTTTATGTATTTTTCCCTGGTGGCTCAGCCTAATGAATCTGCCTGCCAACTCAGGATATGCAAGTTCAATCCCTGGGTCGGGAAGATCCTCTGCAGAAGGAAATGGCAACCCACTCCAGTATTCTTGCCTGGGAAATCCCATGGACAGAGGAGATTGCAGCCTACAGTCCACGAGGTTCAAATGAGTCGGACACGACTTAGTGATTAAACAACAACAAAGTCACATTGAATACCAGAGAGAGGTTCCTCTGTGCTTCGCCATTTCAGGCAGAACTCCGCCCAGCTCTGCTTTTAGAAGACAACTCCACAGCAACACAGGGACGGCTTGGAGTCAAGTCCCATGTCAGGGTCCACTCAGAACTTTGCCTCAATAATCTAACTACATGGTTTTCAATCCTTTTTCTCTTCTTCCTTTCTCCTCTTCTCCCTTCCTCCATTTTTATTTTCCTTCTTTCCTTATTGTTTTCCTTTCTTTTTTTAAAGCTGGAGGCCTTTCAGTGAAAGGATCTTCTAAAAGGAACCCTAACACAGGCCATAGATCACTCCTGGATGTTTTGCCGGAAGCACTGGTGGGTTTTAACTGCTTCCCCCTTAACACTTGACACTGCCAGCCAGTCTACTGCAGTAGGTCCCAAAGTGGGGCTGTTAAAAGCACCCAATCACCCAGGCTAGACAGTGGAGCTCACTGCACACTTGGATTTTCAAACGCCACTGGTGGGTTATGAAATCAACTTAGTGAGTCCAGATCAGCAGTGGATTTTTTCAATAAACAAAACAGAATAGAAAACAGAGTGCACTTCATTTCAGGTTAAGGGCTGTTTCTATTTTTGTTCTATTTTATAAAAATATGAGTTTTCTCCTATAGATCTCAGCCACAAAAGTTTGGAATCTATTATTTCAAACCCCTTCCCTTCTGTTATCCTTCACCTCCAGTGATTCTTCTAATTCCCTCCATTTTCCTCTGAAACAGGCCTCAAATTCACCTTTCCTTCCCTCCATCACTGCCTCAGGTCCAGCTTCCATTGTCTCTCTTGGATTACAGCAACTGATGACCCAGCTGGTCCACCTACCTTGATTGTACTCTTTCTAATCCATGAAAGATGCTGCCATTGAATCTTCTAAACCATGAACTAAATCAACTGAAACTGGCAGACCATCTGGCTCCCTCCGCCTGGGGATAAGGCCCAAGGTCCCTTCCATCCCCAGCCTCTAACCCACCTTTCAACTTCCTGTCCACCCCATCTGGGCTCCTTTACCTCTGAACCTTCTGCTCCCATGAAGGGCTTCAATCCTAAGACTATCAAACTTGAATTAGTTACATGTGTCTTGCTTTTAAGAAAAGTTCTTAAATATAAAATATTAATTCCAAAAACCAGAGCTAATTTTTTTAAAGATAGAATTTTTTAATTGTTTTATAAAAAAGAACTTCTTTTTTTTTTTAAAAAAAGAACTTCTTATATATCAGAGACAACAACCCCAAGAAAACAAGCCCCCATCAGTTATTTGCCTGCTTGTTCATGTCCTCTCCTTTGACCAAAGATGCCAGAAATGCCATGGAAGAAGCTGAAAGATAATTCCTTCCTGGCAGAGTCATCTGACTTTTTAAACAAAGAGCTCTTAAACACTGCTGCCCTGAGTAGTCTTTTAATGAGCCCCTCATCCATTCTTTCCTTCAATATTACAGTGAAATTATAGGTCACACGTACTCTGTAAATTGGCTTGGAGATTCCAGAGCTGCATGACCTTCTTAAGGGAATTATACAGTTTAGGCCAAAGGATTTTTTAACGTAACGTGGTTGGGTTTCAAAAAAAGCACTGAAATAACTGTAGGCATATCACACGTTTGACTATAAACTAGCCCTTGTTTATGTCCTGGACAAAGCTTTTATTTGTAAATTAAGCATCCACTTGTATATTCAATGCTAGAGTTCCACCAGGAAACAAAAGATTTCTCTGAGTATTTCAATGTACCTTTTGCATCACCTCCCTACTAAATATTTTTTGCATCTTGGGGTAACTTTTAATTTTGATATAATTTCAAAATAACAAAAAAAATTGCAGAAACAGTGCAAGTAACTCTTATTTATCCATAGACATTTTACAAAGCTCCACTAATTGTTTATGTTGTGTACCATTTACTTTATCATTCTCTTTTCCTGAACTTTTAAAATTATATTTTTAAATAAAAATGTTTATATTTAAGGTATAATGATGTAATACACATACACAATGAAATGATCATGAAGTCAAACTAATTCACATAAAACCTCCTCATATAGTTACCATTTGTGTGCATGCTGAAAGAACACAACTCTACTCTCTCAGCACATTTTCAGGATTCAACACAGTATTGTTAACCACAGTTATCATGCCTAGACTTTAGCTCCCTAGACCTCCTCAACTGCATTTTCCCATTCTTGATTTGATTTTCATTAGACAAAAGCAGTAGGAAGGAAAATCTATTCTACAGCCATTCCATTGGATCAGAGATTTTACCACTTGAAAATGTGATTGCAAATAATGCCTATTTATTTCAACTAAAAGTACAGAAAATAACAGACTGGACATATGAAAAATTAAAGAAAAATGACCTTACCCACAAAGGCAGCTTTCTGCTGAAAACCATTATGAGTGGTCACCAGAGTTGGTGTTCTTGTTTGGGGGTTTTTTTTTTTTTTTTTTTTTTTGGAAGAGGGTAATCTGTGACTTGCCCATTGGGAGTAAAGATGGATGTTGCTGTGTGGTTGGGTATATTCACTACTCCCTGTTCCCCGAGAGGCCTTGGAAGCACAAGATCATGGACGACACTTTCTTAAACCAGAACACAGTGGTTCTGGCTCTCTGCCATGAGAGTTCTTAAGGTTATCTTCAGAAAGGAAAAAACCATGCCCATCACTAAAACCTTATCTCCTGGAAAGAGCTAATTCATCTTAAAAAGGGATTTCAACTTACTTTTATCAGACCATTAAAACTGACTCTTCCTAACTCTGAAATGGATTCGCCAATCCCCAATTTCCATTAAGCACCCAAATGCTCAGTAAATACTGAGGAGAGGTGGATAAGGATGACATTCTTGGAACCAAGTGGAGACCCTGGCGTCTGCCCTGTTACCACCCTCCTCTCCTGTCCTGTCTGCGCTAAATAACAAGCCCGGGCCCAGTTTTCCCCAAGGGCAACTGTCAAAGAAATAGTCTTTCAGCACTGATTACTGCATGAAAATTAAGGAGAATAAGCTGCCAATTCTAGACTGGAGACAAGAATTTAATCAGCACCAAGAGCTCCAACAAGGTGTCAAAGTTTCGAGTCCCCTGCTGACATTTAGCAGTATTTGCAATGCAAATTTTCAAAAGCGTTCTTGGAAAAACTGACTAACCTCTCTCTACCCTTGAATGCCCGTTTCCTAAAAAAAAAGGTCCCTAAAATAAATTTTAAAATACATGAGGCCTAAGGGCCTTTCTTAACACTTGTAAGCCTCAACTGTAACTCTCCAAAGAGAGGCCATGCAGGGCCCTTAAAACAGGATTTTCTGTCTGTTCTTCCTGCTGGACCTTCCTACCAGGATATCATGTAGCAAAACTCTCTGCATCCTCATCTCTCATCTAATGCCACATACAGGATGTTGTTCTGCCCCATTCCTTTACCTGCCCATCAGCATCAAAGTTTAAATTCCAGATCCCCCTACTAAAGGTTTCAAAGTAAGCCTCCATGAAGGGAGTCTTATTACTGCTGGGCCTCCATGGCCTCAATTACACCTCTGCTCAGTCTCTCTCATTCCACATTCTTCCATTTTTTAGATAAGGACGAACCAAAGGAATGAAGACAGGTTTACTGTATTAGCAGGTCCTGAGCTTCTAAACGATGTTGGCAGACTCCTAATGTCTCCATGAAAAGAAAAACAGCCATTTTAATCATCTGTTCTATAATGATCTCCAGGACTTACATCCAATGAAATACCAGTGGAAGCCCATAGCCTTCCCAAGACACCCCCGAGCCAGAGATGAAATGAACCAGAAGTGGACTCCACAGGCTCAGCAGGGACTGGGCCGTCCTGCTCACCTCATGGACTCAATCTAACCCTGCTGTTCCCACAGGGACCTGGGGCAGCACCGTGTGTCAGCAGCAAGGGCTCCCTTGATGGACCCCGGGAGAAGCAGCTCCTCCCCTGCCCTGGGGAGGGGACACGCAGGAGGCATACACACGGGACATCCCCTCATGCATGGCTTTCCTTTGTGAGCCTCTGTGACAGAGGCAAGAGGCATGAAGATTGGAGAGAGCAATTAAGCCCAAGCCAGGTGAGACAGAGCTCATAAAACACCCGAATTCAGAGAAGGGCAGGTTTGGTGTGAGCCTGAGTAATTACAGAAGGTTTCCTGGAGGAGGACAACAGAGCCAGACTGTAAAGGAGGGGATATACTGAGCTTCGAGGAGACAGAAGAGCTCCCTGGCAGGAGAAGAGAAAAGGTACCTCCGTGCTTCTGCTCATTTCCTCTTTCAGGGCAGCGCAGCATCAAGAACAACTCAGCGGGCTTGGACCCAGGGAGAAGCTGGTCTTCACGCTGCCTCCACCATTCCCTAGTTCTCAAAAATGTACAAGCTACCCAGCCTCCTGGGCCTCAGTTTACACATCTGTAAATTGGAAGAACCGTCCCATCTGGACTCTATGTTGTCAAGATAAAAGGGGATTATGTATTAGCATACACATAATGATGGTCAGGCAGTTCTTGTTGATGACACTATGCTAGTTAATCTCTCTGGGCTTTAAGTCCATCATCTGGGAGATACAGGATTCATTCTGAAGCCCTCCAAAGCCCTCCAGCTCCAAAATCCTACCTTTTCGAAACATCCAAGTCCCTAAGGGGATGTAATACTAAGTGTCTGGCACTAGGAGGCACTCTTCTAATAGGTCTTTATATTAATACTTGCAGTTCTGGAATCCCAGATGAGACTCCATTCAAACAGTTTACTTGGGAGTACTACCTAAAACAATTGAAGTATTTTCCAGTATATTAATTCTGCATTTCTCTCTATTTACGATTTCAACATGTTTAGAATTTTAACTTCCAGAAAAACCTACCTTATCAAACCCCTTCCCTTACTAAAATTCTACCAACTGCTAGAGAATCTGCATCTGGACGGGATTTGCTGCAGGCCCCCCTACAGGGTGCTGGCTCCTTCCTGGGTGTTCCCCGGCTGCCCCTTGAAAAGGACCCGAATCCTGTGATTATCTTGGCGACCAGGATCCAAGACACTGACCTACTCAGGGTTCTCAGGGAAAAATCATTGCCTCAGAAGCCTTAAGCCACAGCTCCCCAGGCCCTCTGGGCTTCGCAGGTGGCACCAGTGATAAAGAACCCGCCCGCCAATGCAGGAGACATAAGGAATGTGGGTTCGATCCGTGGATGGGGAAGACCCCCTGGAGGAGGGAATGGCAACCCACTCTAGTATTCTTGCCTGGAGAATCCCATGGACAGAGGAGCCTGGTGGGATACAGTTCACGGAGTCGCAAAGAGTCGGGCATGACTGAAGCGATTTAGCACGCACACACGCACTAACCTCTCCAGCCTCACATCTGATTTAATTGGCATTTGTTTTTGTCAAAATCATCCACAAGTGATTCTCCTGCATAGCCAGGAGATGTGAACCCCTGGTCACTGCTAAACCAAACCACGACCTGAGGGCAGTGCCTGGTTAGGTAGGGCTCTCTCCACGCTATCTATCAGCACCTGCTTCTAATCAAACTCAAAGGCAAACAGGAAAAATAATGTTCCCACATCCTGATGACCACTGTCCCTGATTTCCCTGGGGCAGTGATATGGGGACCAGGTATGTGGCGCTGGTTCCCACCAGTCCAGCTCTGCTGTGTTCAGTCACTCGGTCATGTCTGACTCTTTGGGACCCCATGGACTGCAGCAGGCCAGGCTTCCCTATCTTTCAATATCTCCTGGAGTTCACTCAAACACATGTCCATCCAGCTGGTGATGCCATCCAACCATCTCATCCTCTGTCATCCCCTTCTCCTCCTGCCTTCAATCTTTCCCAGCATCAGGGTCTTTTCCAATGAGTCAGCTCTTCATATCAGGTGACCAAAGTATTGAAGCTTCAGTTTCAGCATCAGTCCTTCCAAAGAATATTCAGGGTTGATTTCCTTTAGGATTGACTGCTTTGATCTCCTTGCTGTCCAAGAGACTCTCAAGAGTCTTCTCCAGCACCACAATTCAAAATGCATCAGCCTTTGGCCCTCAGTCTTCTTTATGGTCCAACTTTCACATCTGTACATGACTACTGGAAAACCCATAGCTCTGAGTATATGGACCTTTGTCAGCAAATTGATGTCTCTGCTTTTTAATATGCTGCCTAGGTTTGTCATAGCTTTCCTTCCAAAGAACAAGTGTCTTTTAATTACATGGCTGCACTCATTGTCCACAGTGATTTTCGAGCTCAAGAAGAGAAACCTGTCACTGTTTCAAGTTTTTCCCTTCTTTTGCCATGAGGTGATGGGACCAGATGCCATGATCTTAGGTTTATGAATGTTGAGTTTTAAGCCAGCTTTTTCACTCTTCTCATTAAGAGGCTCCTTAGTTCCTCTTTGCTTTCTGCCATTATAGTCATACCATCTGCATATCTGAGGCTGTTGATATTTCTCCCAGCAATCTTGATTCCAGGTTATGATTCATCCAGCCCGGCATTTCGATGATGTACTCTGCATAGCAGTTAAATAAGCAGGGTGACAACATACAGCCTTGCCATACTCCTTTCCCGATTCCAAACCAGTCTGTTGTTCCATGTACGGTTCTGTTGCTTCTTGACCTACATACAGGTTTCTCAGGAGATGGGTTAGATGGTCTGGTATTCCCATCTCTTTAATAATTTTCCAGTTTGTTGTGATTCATATAGCTAAAGGCTTTAGCGTAGTCAATGAAGCAGAAGTAGATGTTTTTCTGGAACTCTCTTGCTTTTTTGATGATCCAACAGATGTTGGCAATTTGACCTCTGGTTCCTTTGCCTTTTCTAAACCTAGCTTGTACATCTGGAAGTTCTTGGTTCACATACTGTTGAAGCCTGGCTTGAAGGATTTTGAGCATGACCTTGCTAACATGTGAAACGAGCACCAGCCCAGCCTGCTTGCCCCTAAGCTCCAAATTGCTAGAAATGGCTCCTGGGCCTCCTCACGTTTGCCAAGCTTTACACAGGTGCCTGTTTGATGGACGCAAGTCCAAATTTTCACTTGTAAACATTATTTTAAAATCACAGCATCATCTAATACAAAAAATTATGTTTTTAAATATGACAATCCCTTCCCTTCTTCCCAGAGGATTCAATCACCTTATTGTGAACCTCTACAGTGGAATTTCAAGGACTTTTTTAAAATGTGGCTCCTATGTAGTAGTCACTTGCCTACAACTTAGTTAAACCTGAATTTTTTTTTAATATTTATTTATTTGGCTGAGCCTGCAGCATGCAAGATATTTAGTTGCAGTTTGTGGGATCTAGTTCCCTGACCAGGGATCGAAACTGGGAGGGTACTGTCTTAGCCACTGGCTCACCAGGGAAGTCCCAAACCTGAACTTTTTTTTTTTTTTTGCTTTGATATATAATATATATTTTAAAATGTATACTCCATAATGAAGGGGGGTTTGTTTCAAGAACACAGGGCTGGTTCAATATGCAAAACTCAATGTAGTATATCCTATCAACTGTCTACAGGAGAGAAATTAGATGATCACATCAACTGATGGAGGTAAAGCGTCTGACGAAACCCAACATTCAGCCATAAGAAAAATTTCAGCAAATTAAGAACAGAGGGAAGCTTTCTAGACTTGACAGGAAAACTCTATGGAAAAAAAAGAACTTACAACTAACATTGTATCTGATGAAAAAACTCAGTGTTTTCTCCCTGATATCAGGAATCAGTCAAGGATGTCCTCTTGTACTACTCTTATTTTTTTTTTTTTTTTTGAGTGCCTGCATGCTTATTGACAATATTTTCCACAGTTCATGCCAAGCCTGAATTCTTTAGAAGTATTATGAGCTTGCCAAATGTATTTTATGATATTATTTTATGTGTATTTTATGATCTAGTACAAAACCAAAGTATGCTTAATAGTCACAGAATTAGAAACCTTCCTATTGTGACTCATTCATACCTGTCAAGTTGGTGACAAAGAAAGGCAGAGAAGAAAAATAATGAACTTCCTTTAATATGAGAAAAGTAAATAATAAATCTCTCCATTGGTTGTGCATGTCCACTATTATCTTCATTCCAAAAAACTGAAGTATGTGTGAATGCATTTAACAGAGGCACATTTAACAATCCTATCAAACTCATGAGTGAACCTTGAAAAAATTCATACCAAGTGTAATTAGCCAGTCACACAAAAGGACACATTTGGATGACTGTGTTTACATGAAATGTCTAGAACAAGCAAACTCAGAGGGACAAGAAAAGGGGGCGGGGAGGAGAGAATGAGGAGTTACTGCTTAATGGGTACAGATTTCGTCTGGGTGATGAAAAAGTTTAGGAGACAGCAGCGATGTTAGTGCCACCTTGCGAAGGTAATGTCACTGAACTGTACAATAAAAATAGTAATAATGGTACATTATATCATGTATATATATCTTACTACCATAAGTAAAAATAAAATCATATCAAAACACTACTTGACTAAAAACCAATGGCCTAATATCCACAGCAGGAAATCCCAAAAGCAACTAAGACAATGGCTCCGGCGCTGAGTGTGAGCTGCAACAGTGCTGGGCGCCTCCCTGAGCACAAGCAGGTTTAAAACTAGTGTAGTCTCCGTGGAGCTGATGAGGCCACAAGGCCACGCGTCCGTGGACTTCGCCACCACCCATCCCGTCTCCGCGGCCAGCACATTAGACTCACATTCATTTAATAGCTATTTCCTGGCAGCTGTAATCACATGTTCATTAGAGCTGATTGTTTTGCCATGCTAATGGTCATTAAGGGCTGTCACTGGCAAGTACTTTGTTTTCATTTCTATAAATATATGAGCATTTCACAAGTCACCAGCTACTAAAACTGAATAAACACTTTAGACCATGCATTCTCAACAGGGGTGAGAACAAGAAAATTGGTTCTTGGGGGCAAAAATACCTTCAATATATGTTCAAATAGTCTATGTTCCACTACAGGGACCTAGTACATAACAGATACATAGTCTGGGGCATTAAAACTTCATGGGGGTTGAATGAGGGTAATTAAGGACTAAATGTATATTAAAAGGCTCCAGAGGAAGGTGATCATTTGAAAAAAAAACTGACAAACACTGCTTTATATCCTACAATTAAAGATTCTCTTTCAACACAAAATAAGCAACCCATTTGCTCTTCACAACTGAAAAAAGAAAGAAAAAAATGGCTGACTCAAGTTGATGTGTGGCAGAAACCAACACAATTCTGTAAAGCAATTATCCTTCAATTAAAAAATAAATAAATTTAAAGTAAAAAACTATGAAAAGTTTTCATTGAAGACTAGTGTACAGCTTTGCTGCGGGACTCACGCTAGTCTTAGCAGCACATCGTACAGCAATCTGTGCGAGGCGCTGCCCTCCGTTTGGCCCAGACTCTCTTGGCTTTTCCCAGGACTGACAAATGCATTCATTCATGCCAGCAGCCACAAGCATCTGCTAAGTGCCAGGCACCCTGCTAGGCCCATTTGGCTGGATCCCCCTCATCCAAATGGACAGAGCTGTCAGGAATGGCGAATGCTTGGATCCCTTGCTCCACATCAGCCTTGGAAGAAGAGAAGCAGGGGGTAGGCCAGGGAAGTGGTCACAAGTATGGGTCTAGAAGCCAGGAAACTTGGGTCTGAGGCCAGGCAGCATCACCTCTTATCAACAAGCAACTCTGTATAAGCGATTTGACCTCTGATGCTTCAAATCCTTCCTCCAAAAAAATCAGATGGTGATGTTTCTCAGGGGGCTGCAGGGAAAACCAAGTAAGAGATGACGATACATATTTGGCTCTTGTAAGCTTGAGGAACTACTGGTCATGCCTTTCCAAGTGAAATAAGAGGATGATCAGAATATATGCAGTTGCCTGCCATGATTTCCATCAGCAGATTCTATTTGCCAGCACCCTCCACACTCTTACAAGAGCCCTGCAACTCCCTCCTCGGGGGAGCTCTGGCCTCAAGGTCAGCTTACAGGCGAACAGGCTCTAAGTAGGGACATGCAAAGCCCAGCCTGAAGTCCCAGGGGCAGACGGGAGCAGCAGCAGGCGGCATTTCTAAGTCAGAGAAGAATTTCAGCAATGTGTATCCCTCTTCACGCCAGTTATCAGGCCAAGATGCAACACACTCCCTCCTGGTGCCCAAGGACACACTAACACATGTCACTTCCTCCAAACTCAGACTCAAGAGCAGGGGAAGAAGTCTGCTGCATTTGGGCTATGATTTCAGGGGCCCCAGAAGGAATGCTGCTGCTGCTGCTGCTGCTAAGTCGCTTCAGTCGTGTCCGACTCTGTGCGAACCCATAGACAGCAGCCCACCAGGCTCCATCCCTGGGATTCTCCAGGCAAGAACACTGGAGTGGGTTGCCATTTCCTTCTCCAATGCATGAAAGTGAAAAGTGAAAGGGAAGTCGCTCAGTCGCGTTTGACTCTTGCGACCCCATGGACTGCAGCCCACCAGGCTCCTCCGTCCATGGGAGTTTCCAGGCAAGAGGACTGGAGTGGGGCGCCAGTGCTATGGGCCTTGGAAATTATGCCTCTTCCCAGCTTACTGAAACTCATTTTCAGTGGATACGTGCTTCCTTTCCACAAAGAAAAGTAAGGTTCAAGCGTCCATCCGCTAGGAGATAAATGGAACCTACGCTGGGGACAGGGGTTATTAGTACCAGAAGCCCTCACTCTTCCCGGACCTCGAAGGGCCCCAGCCATGTGTTCTGATGGCCTCATATTTTCATGTGACTTGCAAAAGGAAGGCACTTTAATGCCATCACTTAAGCCCACGGTCTGTATCCACGCTGGTTCCCTCCACCACACTTTCTCAGATGGCAAGTGGTAGAACCACCATGAGCATTTGGAAGATCTAGCTCAGGGAAGTGAAGTAGGGGTTTAGTGGGATGTATCTACATGGTTTACCATTTCTTCCATGTACAGTTAGATTTTTGCTGGTTGTCCCGACGAAGGAATGATTCCTTAAAACATTCCTGCTGCCCGGTGCGGCAACTCAGTGGACTGTGTGACCCGAGGGGCAGGCCCAGAGCTCAGACTGCAATATGAATGTGACCTCAGTGTGAGGAACCCTCAAGTACAAGATGGGAGGAAAACCAGCACTTTGGATGGAAAGAGCTGGAAGCTTGTCTGTGGGATATACTTCCAATTCCTACAGCTCCTACATGAAAGAACACTAACAGAGGTCCCCCCCTCCACCCCGCCATTTGCAAATATCCTAGACATTTCTAAGAGATTACCATAAATGACCTGTGAAGATGAAAGAAACAGTCTAAAGCAAGGGTTGGCAAAACTATGGTCCAACAAATTACAGCCCATTGACCAAATCTGCTCCATTGCCTGTTTTTATAAATAAAGTTTTGTTGGGATACAGCCACATCCATACATACTGACCAGGACTGCTTGTGCACAGAAAGACAGAGTTGATCAGTTGCTACATAGGCCATGTGGCTCCCAAGCCCCAAAATATTTATCATCTGATCCTTTACAGGAAAAAGTCTGCTGATCCTCACTCTAAACTACCAATAATATAAAACAAATTTTAATTGATCATACCAGAACAAAGACAGAATTACTTCCTTGCTTTCTCTATAGAAAATGTGATAAACATCACTGCAGTATCAAGAGGTTACAAAACAGCCAAAAAATGCAGGAAAAATTATATTATAGAAGCCTGTTAGTGAGATGCGTAATAAAAATATTAAGTTTTTTTCTAGTTTTTGAGATGGTCTATGGTATCTGTCAGCCTTTAATAATCTGTAATTTGTTGTGACTCATCTTCTCATTCTAAAATCTTCACTTTTATACCCCAACTCATATAAGCTTCAGGCCAGACAAACACTGCATATGCTCCTACTAAAAGATAAAGAAGAGACACCTGACTATTTCTGTGGCCCTTAGTCACCCCCATGAAGAGCTCTCTTTGACTTCTGATGGAGGAGAGGGAAGCCAGGGACTGCTGGGAAGAAAGAGGTCTCCAGAGGAAGCAAGTTGGAGACAGGAGCTCAGAATAAGACAGGGATGAAAACCGAAACAGACACGTCTTCAGGGAGCACCAACCTTACACAAGGAGGAAAACTCACTGTGCAGATCGGTTTAAAACATGAGTGTGTTCGGGACTTCCCTGGTGGCTCAGTGGTTAAGACTACATGCTTCCAATGTAGGGAGCATGGGTTCGATCCCTGGTCTGGGAACTACGATCCCACATGCAAAACAGCACTGCCTCCCCTGAAAATAAATGAAAAAGAGAAAAGATTTAAAGATCAACCTGCCATATAGCACAGGGAGCTCAGCTTGGTGCTCTGTGGTGGACCTAGATGGATGGGATTGGCGGGGCAGGTGAGAGGGAGATTCAAGAAGCGGAAATAAATGAATACATACAGCTAATTCTCTTCACTGTACAGCAGAAACTAATACAACACAGTAAAGCAACTAGACCCCAATAAAAATAAATGAATAAAATACAAGCCATAAAATTATTTAAAAAAAAACAAACCACGAATGTGTTCTGTCCGAGCAAAGTGCTAAAGGAGTAACAAGAGGTGGAGATATTGGCAGGCACTGCAGCTGAATGGTATATAATTAGTAAATAATAATCACATGCAAATCTCAGTCTATTAGAAATGAGAAAAGAATAAAGTCATCTAGTCTTACTTTAAAAAGCTACCTTCTGGGGGTGGGGTTTGGGGTGGGGTGGGGGGGATCGAGGCCACAGCAGGCCCTGAGGTTCATCTTTCTCTCCTCCTCTCTCTGAGGAGCCAAGAGCCGCAGTGTCAGAGAGAAGGTCCTTGAGAGGGGAAGCAACGCCACTGGGTCCCCGGCTGGTAGGTGGTCTTGCCTTAGGGAGGTGATCAGAGGCAGAGGGTTCTGAAATCTTCTAGCTGTTCCCCCTCATCCCTTCCTGAAAAGCTGAATGGGCCCCAAAAGAATCCACCTCCATGAAACCGTCAAGGGACATTAGGAAGTGATGGCTGGCTGTGGTCCAAGGAGAAGGTCAGCAGAGAGAAGACAGTACTTCACAACACGTGACGACGAGGTGGGGGCTGGAGCCAGGTGATCCTTCCTATCCTGTGAAAACACTGGTGGCGACAGGGCAGGCTGTGGAGGAGCCGGGGCGGATGGCTGAGCTGAGCACAGGGCTCTGGATGAGAACGTGGGCACAGACTGCACGCACTGAAGCTCACAGGGCTGCTGGGAGGTGACTGCCGCCAAGGGTGGGCCAACAGGACAATCCCAGGAGCCCCTCACACAGCAGTTTACACATAAGGAATCATCTTACCAATGGTGCCGAAATCGATACTGAAATTCTTAAGGGACTCCCCTGATTCTAGACAACTAAGGCACAGCTATAAGGATTAACCAGAAAGGTTTCAGATTGTCATTTAAATTTCAGTTCATCTGATTAACAATGCAATTTATGGTACTTTTCTTTTATTAAGAATCAATTTACAATCTTCTTAATATACATCTGGAGAAGTAAAGCAACCTTTCTTCCAGAGAACAGGTAAAACAAGAAAGGTTATGAAACCCAGCTCCATCAAACGTAATTGTCAGCCTCACAAATCTGTAACTTCTGTCACACTAACATGTTCTAACCTAGAGAAATTCTCATACGAGTGCCCAAGGACATACATATAAGAATTTTAATAACGTCAGTGTTTGTAACACTGAAAAATTGAGGCAACTTAAATGTCCATGATCAGGAGATGGCTCGTGAAACTGTATATCCATACACAAATATGCCACTCTATGACAAAAATAAATACACCAGGATGACTCTTAATCTTGTTAAATCACAGAACAACAACATAATACATTCATAAGAAGTTTGCAAACATATACACAAGACTGTAAAAGGATGAGAGATTAATGTGGGTGTAGTCAGGACAGGAGGGGAAGAAAGACTTAACTGCTGGGTGCCGTGCAAGGCAGCATCAATGACACTGTTAATTTTGATTTCTTAAGGTTAACAGTGTGTCCACAGCTATCTTATTTTTCTGATAAATTAAAATAATAATTCCCAAATTAATTCCAAATTGATAGATTCCAGGACAATGATGAATACATTCTTTAAATCTATTCAATCTCCCTAAAATGCTGTCATTTGGTGTATTCTCTTTGAGTCTTTATCCAGATGAATGTTTTACGAGGTTTTAATGATGAAAAACAACAACAAATGATGATATACCATGGTACATTAATTACCATATCATTAATGAATTTAATATTAAGCATTTTTAACATTGAAAATCTTTGGAATTATCATTTAAAATAACCCCTAATATTTCAGTGCATAGATATGCTGTAATTTTAACCACTCTCCTTTTCTTAGATTTCTTCTAACTCCCCATCACAAATAATGCTGTACAGAATATTTTTATGTGCACAGTATCTCTTTCATTTTTAGAGCTACTTACGATATGTACCAGAGAAGGCAATGGCACCCCACTCCAGTACTCTTGCCTGGAAAATCCCATGGACGGAGGAGCCTGGTAGGCTGCAGACCATGGGGTCTCGAAGAGTTGGACACGACTGAGCGACTTCACTTTCACTTTTCACTTTCATGCATTGGAGAAGGAAATGGCAACCCACTCCAGTGTTCTTGCCTGGAGAATCCCAGGAATGGGGCAGCCTAGCGGGCTGCTGCCATCTATGGGGTCGCACAGAGTCGGACACGACTGAAGCGACTTAGCAGCAGCGGCAGCAAGATATGTACCCTGGAGAAGGAAATGGAGACCCACTCCAGTATTCTTGCCTGGAGAACCCCATGGACAGAGGAGCCTAGTGGGTTACAGTCCATGGAGTCACAAAGAGTCAGACACTACACTACTAAGATATGTACCCAGAGACAGGATTTTCATAAAAACTTTGATCGTTTTCTATGAATCATTATATACTGTCAACACATTTGAAATATTAATGGCTGCAAAACTTTTGTTCTGGCCAAGATTAAGGAATATGCATCATCTTTCCTCTTCTGCTTAAGACATACAAAACGCTGCCTTACTGCTTTGAGAAAATTCCCAGGCATGACATGGGGAAAAGGACCCTAGACAGAGCTTGGGAGTAATCAGATGCTAAGTTGGGAGACTGGGGGGAGCAAGGTAAGGAGAATTCACAGAGCCAAATATGAGTGTGTAGCCCAGAGAAGAATCTGGAAATCTACCGAGGGTCCCTCTGAGTATTTAGCAGAGTACTCATCAGTACACGCAAGGGAAAGACCTGAGACCAGGGAAAGAGGCAGCCAAACAATCAGAGGTACTCATACTGGGCTACTCTCACCAGCCAGACTAGAATCTCATAATTCATGGAAAATGGGGAATAGTACTCAGAAGGATCTTGTCTTAATCATGGCAAATAATTAGCCCTATAGTAAATGCTTCTCTGATATCACCTAAAAGCAAAACCCAGAAGGATCAAATTGTTTCCACGTAACTTCACCATCCCAGAATAAATTAAAACTATCCCATAACAAATTTTTTAAGAATACAAAAATATCAGCATGCAATGAGATAAAATTCAGTCTGGAATTCAATAAAAACAAAAATTACGAGGCATGCAAAGAAGCAGGAAACTGTTCTGAGTTTGGAGAAAATCAACCAAAACTAAAATAGAACTAACATAGATAGTATAATTATCAAACAAGAACATTAAAATGGGTACTACAACAGTATTCTATATAATCAAAAAGTTAACTACAGACATAAAAAATATTAAAGAGCAAACTTAATTTCTAGATGAGAAACACAACCTCCAAGATGAAAATTACATCAGACATTGATTCATGGCAAATTAGATAAGCAAGGAGAAAAGACTGGTGAAGTTGACATGGCAATAGAAACCACCCCAATTGAAACACAGAGGAAAAGTATCAAAATGCTTCCTACAGAAAACAAACTTTTCCTATAAAGACAAAAATAAGCTAAAAGTGAAAAGATGGGAAAAAAGATAAATCATGCTAGTGTTATTATCAGACAAGATAAATTTAAGATAAATGAATATTGCCAGGGATGAAGAATGTCACTTCAGAACAAAGGGGTCAATTTATAACAATCCTAAATGTTTATGCACATAACAACAGAGCTTCAAAGTATCTGAAGCAAAAATTGACAGACCTGAAAGAAAAAAAAAAAAAACAGAAAAACTCAGAATTACGGTTGGAAAACTCCAACTCTACTCTCAGAGGATTCTATAGAATAAGTAGACAGAAAATCAGTAAAGACTGGAAGAAAACTATCCATCAACTTGACCTAATTGACATTTATAGAATATTCTACCCAACAATAGAATACACATTCTACTCAGGTCCCAAAGACTAACCAGATTTTAACCTATACAAATAGTCTCAATAAATTTAAAGGATTCAAGTCATAGAAAGAATATCCTTTGACCACAATAGAATTAATCAATAACAGAAAGATCTCCAGAAAATCCCCAAATATTTATATAATAAAAAACATAGTTCAAAGTAACCCAAGGGTTAAAGAATAAGTCAAAAAGAAAATGAGAAAGTATTCTAAAATGAATGAAATGAAGATGATATATCAAAATGTATGTGATGCTGCTAAACAGCAGGACTTGGAGGGAAATTTATGGCACTAAATTTTTATAAAGAATAAAGGTCTACATTATAAAGAATAAAGGTCTCAAATCAAGGACCTCAGCTTTCACCTTCAGAAATGAAAAAAGAAGAGTTAGTTAAGCCCACAGTAAATAGAAAACAGGTATTAATAAAGATCAGAGGAGAAATCAATGAAATGATAAAGGAAAACAATAAAGAAACCTATCGAGTTCTTTGAAAAAGTCAAAAATATTGATATACTTGTAACCAGGCCAGTCAGAAAGAGAGAGACACAGAGAAAGAGAGAGGGGGAGAAAGATAGGGCACAAATTACGGTACCAAAAAGGAGGTAGATGACAACAGTAAAGACTCTGCAGATATGAAAATGATAATGGGAGTAAAACTGCTTTATGCCAAAAAAACTGATAAATGAAACTGACAAATCCCCTTAAAAACATAAACAAAACCGTACACAAGAACAAATAAGCAACTTGAATAGTCCAACATCTACTAAAGAGATAGAATTTGTCGATTTTTTCCCAGAAAGAGATCTCCAGACCCAGATGGATATACTGGTGAATCCTATCAAACATTTAAGAATGAAAAATGCCAATTCTACACAAACTCTTCCAGAAAATGAAGGGGAGCAAATTTTCTTAACTTACCTGGTGAAACCATCATTATCATGGTAACAAAACAAAGGCATCAGAGGAAAAGAAACTATAGACCAGTATCTCACATGAATATAGTTCTCATGAACAATAATAAAAGATTTTAGCAAATTAAACCAAATAATTTATTTTAAAAATACATATCATGACTAAGTAGAATTTATCCAAGTTTGTTGGACAATTTAAAAATGAGTCAATGTAACTCATAATATCAACAATAAAAAACATAATCACCATAGATGGAGAAGAATCGTTTTAACAAAATCTAATGTGCTTTTCTGATACAAACTCTCAGCAAATAAGGAATATAAGGGAACTTCCTCAACCTGATAAAGGATATCTACAAAAAACCTACAGATAATATCATACTGCATGGTGAAAGAGACTGAATGCTTTTCTACTAAGATGGGGAACAAGAATGTCCACTCATCACTTCCATTCAATGTTATTCAACCTTATACAGCCAGTACAATAAGAAAAAGTTAAAAAGTAATTTAGATTGGAAAGGAAAAAGTTAAACTGTCATTATTCACAAGCAACAAGATTATCTAGGTAAAAAAACATGCTACCGGAGTCACAAAAAAGCTAGTAGAACAAATAGGCAAAGTGACCTTAACAGGTTTGCAGAAAACTAGATCAACACACAAAATTCAGCTGTATGTCTATGTAGTACCAATGAAAAATTGGAAGTTGAAATTTTAAAACTACATCAAAAATATAAAATGCTTAGGGATAAACATCATTAAAAATATGTAATACCTATACACTGAAAACTACAAAATACTGCTGATATTAATGACCTAAAGAAATAGACAGACCATGCTCACGGATTAGAAAACTCAATATTTTGCAGATGTCCATTCCTCCCAAATTGATTTAAAGATTCAGTGCATTCCTAATCAAAATCTAAGTGGGATCTCTGCTCTAGAAAGTGACAGACCAAATCTAGAATTCACATGGAAATGTAAAAGGTCTGATACAGTCCTTCAAAAGGGAGGAACAAAACTGGAAGACTTGGGCCGTGCTGTCCGTGCTAAGTCACTTCAGTCCTGTTTGACTCTTTGCAACCCGCCAGGCTCCTCTGTCCGTGGGCTTCTCCAGGCAAGACTACTAGAGTGGGTTGCCCATGCCCTCCTCCAGCGGATCTTCCCGACCCAGGGATTGAACCCACACCTCCTGCATCTCCTGCACTGGCAGGCAGGTTCTTTACCACTAGTGCCACCTGGGAAGCCCTCAAAAGTGAAGAACAAAACTGGAAGACTTATGCTACCTGACTCCAAGATTTATAAAACTACAGCAATAAAGACAGTGTGGCACTGGAATATTGTATCGTATATTTGAAAGTTCCTAAAAGAGTATTTCTTAAAAGTTCTCTCATAAGAATTAAATTTTGTCACTATGCTGCTGATTGGTATTAACTAGACACTGTGGTGATCAATTTGCACTGTATACAAATATCAAATAATAACACTGTACACCTGAAACTATTAATATAATGATATATGTAGATAATACATCAATTTTAGAAACCTAGAAAATAAAAAAAAGACCAAATAACCAATGGAAAACAATTTAAAGTCCAGAAACAGATTCACATATATATGGGCAACTGATTTTTAACAAAAATTTGGAGATAATTCAATAGAGAAAACATAATTGCTAGGTTTTCTCCCAACTAACTGTACTAGAACAGGTGTTTATACACAGGGGAGAAGAAAAGAACCCTGACCCATACCATGTGCAAAGATTAACTCAAAAATAAGACATAGATATACATTTACAATCTGAAACTATCAACCTAAAGCAAACATGGGAGTACGTCTTTGTGACCTTGAGTTAGGTAAAGATTTCTTAGATATGAAACTAAATGTACATTCCATGAAAGAAAAAAAAACCTGATAAATCAAACTTTTTTGAAATAGAAAATGTCTCCTCTTTGAAAGGAGACATTAACCATTAAGAAAATGAAAAGACAAGTTATTGACTAGGGGAAACATCTGCAAATAAATTAAGGACTTGCATCTGTAACCTATAAAGAATTCTCAAAACAAAAAAACTGGAATAATAAGAAATAAAATAAATATTAAATACTCAGGAACAGACAATTCCATTTAAAAACTGGCAAAAGATATGAATAAACATCTCACCCAAAAAAGGTAGATAGATGGTAAATAAGCACTAGAAAAGATGTTCAACATCATTTGTCACTGGACAAATGTAAGTTCAAACCAACTCCATGGGCTGTAGCATGCCAGACTCCCCTGTCCATGGAATTCTCCAGGCAAGAATACTGGAGTGGGTAGCCATTTACTTCTCCAGGGGCTCTTCCTGACCCAGAAATTAAACTCAGGTCTCCTGCATTGCAGGCAGATTCTTTACCATCTGAGCCTTAAGCCACTTACCCGGGTAGCTCAAACAGCAAAGAATTTGCCCGCAATGCAAGAGACCTGGGTTTGATCCCTAGGTCGGGAAGATCCCCTGCAGAAGGGCATGGCAACCCACTCCAGTATTCTTGCCTGCCTGGAGGATTCCATGGACAGAAGAGCCTGGTGGTCTACAGTCCATGGAGTCACAAAAAGTTGGACACAACTAAGCAACTAACACTTTCAGTTTCACAGAGAAATTAAAGCTATGTCTACAAAAACATTTGTACAGAAATGTTCATAATAGCTTTATTCTGAAGCTGTTAAAACTGGAACACAAACGTCTGAAACTGGAAACACCCAAATGTCCATGAACATGTGAATGCATAAACAGATGTGGTATGTCCATATAATGGAATGCTACTTGGCAATAAACAGGAATGAATATCAATATCATACAACATGGGTGAATTTCAAAATAATTATGGTGCACCAATGACGGAGGAGCCTGGTAGGCTGCAGTCCATGGGGTCGCTAAGAGTCGGAAACGACTGAGCAACTTCGCTTTTACTTTTCACTTTCATGCATTGGAGAAGGAAATGGCAACCCACTCCAGTGTTCTTGCCTGGGGAATCCCAGGGATGGAGGAGCCTGGTGGGCTGCCGTCTATGGGGTCGCACAGAGTTGGACACGACTGAAGTGATTTAGCAGCAGCAGCAACTATATGATTCAACTTATCTGAGAAAATACAAAGCAATCTATGGTGACAGAAAGTACCTCACTGGTTGTCTGGGAAAGGCTGAGTGGGATTGGGGATGAGAAGCACTATAAGGGGGCAAAGAAAACACTTTGGGGTGATGGATAACCTTCACTCTATTGTAGCTGTGGTTTGACCTGTGTACACCTATGTCAAAACACATCAAACTGTACACTGTACACATACATAGGTTATTATATGTCCCTCTGACCTCAAGAGCAGTTTTGAAATACTAATAGTTGCACCTGAGGAAATAGACAAAGAATATTCTGTAAAACTAAAAGTACAAAACAGATACAGTCACTTCAGCAGTGTGAATGAACAACCTTTTGTTTTAAACACTCATCAAACCCAAATTTCACTCCTCTGCTTTAATCCTTTTTTTATTTGCTCCAAAGCCTAAATTCAAAACTACCTACTTCATGAAGGAACTGGCCCCACAACACAGGAAAAAAGGTCACGGAACGTACAAAGCTACGAGCAAGTGATACCAGCTCCCACACGTGTCCCTTCCCTCTCTGCCTTTCTCCAGGTTTTCACCACCCCGTGTTCTTTCTCTCTTTTTGTCTTATTTACCAATGGAGATAAATGTTCAAGGTCTTTGTCCTGGATTTTAAAATCAGATGGTTTAGCATGGGACAAATCTTCCTCAAAGTAAGGAATAAACAGCAGGCGCTCTTTTCTACCTTTGGTTGTTCTCCTTTAAGTCTTGGCTATTGTGCTTTGAAACAATGGCGTTGAAGAGCGGCGGGGTTCTCCCACCCCAGACAGACAGTGCACCAGACCTTGAACTCCACCTGCAGGAAGGACGGCCCTGAGCTGCTGGGCTTTGGCCTTCCCTGCCCATACTCTCCTGTATCCGCTGGCCCCTCAGGGATCCTCTCTCCTCAGTGTCACTGTGTACCTGCAGGGTCCAGGGTTTGGGATTAAGCTCTCCCCAGGAGACTGGCTCAGGGCAGGGACAATCAGCTCTCAAGTCCACACTTCAGCCAAGAGTCTGTCCATCCCGGGCAGCACTGACCTTATGGTCCTAGCATATTTCTCGTTTTGAGTTTTTGTACTGATTTCCTCATGAAAGAAAGAAGAGGGAGAGGCTTGAGGGAACCAGCATTTAAGTTTCAAAGGCAAGCAGTAAGTACCCAAGGTCATTGCTAACTTCTTCATGCCGTGTAAACTGGTGCCCCGATGGCACTGATGAATATCACACCAGAATGCGCTGCGTGAGACAGGGATGCAGATGAATAAGCTAATACACCCATCCCGGCAGATGTACTCGAGGTCCTAAAGAAAGTGAAGTTGCTCAGTCGTGTCCGACTCTTTGCGACCCCATGGACTGTAGCCCGCCAGGTTCCTCTGTCCATGGGATTCAGGCAAGAATACTGGAGTGGGTTGCCATTTCCTTCCCCAGGGGATATTCCCAACCCAGGGATCAAACCCAGGTCTCCTGCATTGCAGGCAGATGCTTTATCCTCTGAGCCACCAGGGGAGACCCTTGAGGTCCTATAGCCCAAGTTAAAAACAACATACTTCGTTGTACAGCAGAAACCAGTACAACACTGTAAAGCAACTATACCCCAATTTTTAAAAATTAAACATTAAAAGTATCTTCCATGAAAAAAACAAGCAAAAAACAAATAAAAAAAAAACACAGTACAGCTTGCGAGAGAAGAAATTGCTCTCTCTTTGATGACCATTCCAGACTGCCTCCTCCCTTCCGGCTGCTGGAGAGGGAACTCGGGGAACTTCCCAGGGTTGCTCATTAATGCCACAGCCCCTGAAGAAAACAACAGACCAACATCTGAAAAATCGCAAGGCTCCTAGGATCACCGTTCCCTGTTGATGCCCCAAGGCTGAAAGTTGCCAGCCACCACACACAAAGTTGCTTAAACGCTGCCCAGGTCTGTTTCTCCAGGTCAAAGCTGCTTTTAGGCTGCCCAAGGTCAGTTGTGTTTTTTTTTTTTCAGTGAAATAGCAAAACTTTGGAAGCATAAGCGACAGGAACTGGTGCAAAGAAACAACACTGCTGAGGAATACACGATGTGAAATAAAAGCACCCAAACTGCCACGAAGAACCTTAGTGGTAAGTACATCCTGGGGGAGGGAGGCAAACCCTATTTGTAGTGACACTGAAAGCGGGAGATTACCAGAAACCCAGGAAAAGGAAGCCTGGTGGAGGGACAGCCTCAGGAAATGCAGTCTGAGCGGGATTTCTTCTTCCTGTGCACCTACAGAAAAGGGCTTCTAGGACACTCAGCCCCAGCATTTATTCTCCAGGAAGAAAAATCTGCCATCACACACACACACAGATGTGAGACACACCGATTTCACACTGGTTACATTCCAAAAGGCAAGCCTACAGCACACATGAAGGGTCCTTCCAGGAAATAGGGGCCCAAGACAGCCCTTTGTGAGGAGGTACTCAACAAGGTGGGCTTCCCTGGTGGCTCAGCAGTAAAGAATCTGCCTGCAATGCAGGAGACCCAGGTTCGATCCCTGGGTCAGGAAGATCCCCTGGAGAAGAGATAGGCTACCCACTCCAGTATTCTTGGGCTTCCCTTGTGGCTCGGCTGGTAAAGAATCCGCCTGTAATGGGGGAGGCCTGGGTTTGATCCCTGGGTTGGGAAGATCCCCTGGAGACGGGAATGGCAACCCACTCCAATATTCTTGCCTGGAGAATCCCATAAACAGAGGAGCCTGGCAAGTTACAATCCATGGGGTCGCAAAGAGTCAGACACGACTGAGCTACTAACACACATCTTACAAGGTACCTCTACCCTGCCTTTCTGACACTTGTAGGAGCATAAAATTTGTTTTAAACAGCATTTTTTGGTGCTAAAGTAGCAGATTTTTTTAAAAGAGTCATGTATTATTTTTTACCCATTTCACACGTCAAAGAAATAACAATTTGGTAGCTCCATTCAATCACTGCTTGAAGGAGAACCAAACACTAGCATCTTCCAAATCCTCTACTTTCTACATAAATTCTGCTAAACCATGCAGAATTCCTCTTCTCTCAACAATGTCTTCATAAAGATAAAGCACAGTTCACACCAAGGAAAAGGCACCTTCTCCACACACACACACACAAGACACACACATATACCTACATAACACACACAGATATACTCATATACACAGGGGTACAGACACTGTTTCCCAAACTTCAAAACATTTCATGATAAACACCTCTGAGCTGACATGGTATCAGCAGCAGGGCTGGTTGCTGTGGATTCAGAAAATGTCATCCTACATAAAACAGACTCTGCCCACCTCACACCTGCTCCCCTCCACCTCAAGTCCCACTTTATCTCTCTTCACTCCATCATTAGTACGTATACCCTTTACACACTCCTGTCTACCGCCTTGACTGGACTGGAAAGTTCCACGAGGCAGGACCACATCTGCCTTGGTCACCACTGTATGCCCTGGTCCTGGCTCGCTGGACACAGAACGAGTTTCTGTTGACCAAAGCCGAGGGAGAGAGGAGTGAAAAGGGGCTGAACATGGATCAACATTAAAATCCAAAGCCTCAAGTAAGAGCCTCCATTTCCAACAACAATACCATCCTAGTATCTCCAACACTGAGAATAAGCTACAAGCATCGCTTCCTTGAATTCGCATGACAACACAGGTAGATAATATTATCATCCTAACTTTAGAGATGAGAAAACCAGGTTGAGAAAGTTTAAGTTATTTGCCCAACGCTTTAAGAACCATCAGCTTCTGAAGATCAGCTACTTTTTGTTTTTTAAAGATAAACACATCTGCATATGTTCTCTGTTTAGAGCTTGAGCTGGAAAAGTACCCCTCACTCTGTTCAAAGCAAAACCACTGAGGAAAGAGGTTCGGCAGGAAAGCAGGGAGCAACATTTGGCTGCCAAGCCCCGACTCGTCCACCAACACTCACCTGGTTTTTAGGTTTTCCTCCAACATGTATTTACTGCCCCACAACCCTGGTTGGTTCTCCTCGGCTCTTTTCAGTCTCTGGCCAGCTTCTCTGGTCACCAAAACTTTTGCACGTCCAGAGGCTCTGGGGCAGCAGGTGGCTGTGACTGTGATGGGCACCGCGGCGTCAGCAGCCAGCAGCCTCTGAATGACTCAGGTGCCCTGGCACCTCACAGTAAGAGCTGACTCCAGACAGAACCTGATTCATCAGGCGGAGAGGAGGCCTGGGCTTTGGCCCCAGCTCATAAAGCATTTACCCACAGACTGGGTGCAATTAGATGAGGGAACAAACAAGGAGAAATAAAAAGGAAAGTCAACATGTGATGGGCACGTGATGAATGACCTTCCTCATGAATTACTCCCGAGTGGGCCGAGTACATCTCTGCTGTGAAGAACATGTGTGTGTGTGCGTGTGTGTGTGTGTGTGTGTGTGTGTTGGGGGGTGCTGGTCAGGGATCCTGTGCCAGCCTCCAGCACTGAGTCCATAGCCCACCTCTTCTGCTTAGGTGAGAGTCTGGTCAGGAGCTTTTCTTCAAGAGTAGTATCCAGTCTGCTCTGAGAGTCAAAGACAAAACTCCAGAAATCAAGATGTGATCTACCTCTCTAGGGAACAACCAGAGAATTTCTCATCCACATGACGTACTTCATGAACATGTACTATGTGCCAGAAGACGATAAAAGGACTTTAAAAAGAATTATACATTTGGCATGAAGATTTAGCTACAACTATATTCAAACCACTCCCCCTGTCCTGGACGATGCAACTGGGTTTTAGTCATAAAGTGCAACAGCCCCCATCACAGAGATAACTGAAAGAGATGAGAAGTGTGATCTTTATCCATAAACACTTTTATTTTAAGAAGCAGAACGGTTTTTGAAACACTAACTGCTGGCAATATTACCAAACACTTAAAGTGGACAGAGAACGAACTCTGGGGAGAATAAGCACTGTGTGACACGTTAGTGCCTTTCCCCAAGGCACTCATGTGGACCGCACCCTAACGTCAACACACTGGGCCTGCTCCTTCCCTTCCACCAGAGTTCCGGGCGGGCGGCAGGGCTCTGAGGCCTTCAGAACCTCAGCCCAGCTTGGCTTTGAAAGCTTTTCAGCATCTAGAAACTTTAAGAATCTTCTCTCTTGCTCACCAAGGGTAGAAAGATTAGAGTTCCTTCTTGGCCCAATGGGCTGCTCTTCCCCAAGTACCCTGAGCTGTCCTCTCTGGACACAGGCAGGAAAAGTACATGTGTGATGGCACTTGGTTCAACCAGGCTCTCAAGGAAAATACCAGGCAGTTAAATTTGTGATGCCCCAATTTCTCTGCTGTTGGATTTCTCCAGAAGAGGAGAGTTTCATCAGGATTCTCCTGAGAAACAGAACCAATGGAGGATAAATATACATAAAATATATACATGTATATGCACACACATATATATTAGGTTGGCCAAAATGTTAATTCAGGTTTTTTTGTAAGATGTTATAGAAAATCTGAATGACTATTTTGGCCAACCCAATATATTTTATACACACACACAAAAATATGTATGTATATATGTATCCATTAGTGCGTGCTAAGTCACCTTCAGTTGTGTCTGACTCTTTTTGACGCTATGGACTGTAGCCTGCCAGGCTCCACTGTCCATGGGATTCTCCAGGCAGGAATACTGGAGTGGGTTGCCATGCCTCCCTCCAGGGAATCTTCCCAACGCAGGGATCGAACCCTTGTCTCTTATGTCTCCTGCATTGCAGGTGGATTCTTTACCACTAGCACCACCCATCTGTGCGCATACATACAGAGACTTATTTTAAGTGACTGACTCACTGAAGTTGGCAAATCCTACACCTGCAGGGTGGGCTGGCAGCCTGGAGATCCAAAATGAGCCGATGTTAACAGTTTGAATCCAAAGCCTGCTACTGCAGCTCCCTCCTGCTCGTAGAAGGATGGTCTTTCGTTCTATCCAGGTTTTCAACTACTCGGATAAGGCCCAGCCACATAATCATAGTGGAGGGCAGTTGGCATTAATCAACGTCCACTCACTTAAATGTGAATCTCATCCTAAAATCCCTCATAGAAACACCCAGAGTGATATTTGACCACATATCTGGGCACCGTGGCCCTGCCAAGTTCATGCATTAAAATCACCAGTGCAGGGAACGAACCCCTTTCTTCACTTTTTTGTGCTTTCAGATGTACTAAATGTTTTCAAAATATAATAACATGTCCCTCAGCAATACAGATGCCCCTAGTAACTTTGAAGCTTTATCAACCATTTCTGACAAGTTACAAATTCATCCATTTTACAGAGGAAGTCACACAAATCTCAAGTTTAAATTTTTATTTTCTAAATACACCAAAAAAATTTTTGGAGAAAAACAGATCAAACTTTTGATAATGGGGGAAAAAGTGTTTTAAGACAAAGTGGATTTTTTCCAACATAATGTCTTTTCAGCAAGTTGATTCTGGGAAGAAGATTCAGAGCACATTATGTATATTTACCAGGTGGAAGAATAAACACAAAAGCCAAAAACACAGAATACACAACACAGCTGAGTGGCCTTTCCTTTAACTTCTTTGTTTTTAGTTTTAGAAAACATTAGTTTAAATGGTTGCCCATTATTTTGCTTAGAATTTACCAAAAACTGAAGCTAATTTTCAAACCCTTAAGAATAAAAATAAATTAAGGAGAGTGCAACCTATAAAACAGATAAAAGCACCTCCAGCTCTATCCCCCTCGTCATCCATGAGATAAAAATGCAGTAACTGTGGAGATCATGAGGGGCTGTACTTCTTCTTTGAGCTCCAGTTCTGATCTAATTTCACAAGGCATCTGTCATCATAAAAACACGAGGATGGTACTAGCTCTACAAAGAGCTGTGGGGAAACACATTAAAATCATCCACCTTATAATAGCTCTGTCCTCAGTATGTCAGCCTTTTAATTCCAGTGTTATAAACTGGAATCCAAGTTCCCATTTGTTAAACAGCTTTGATGTGGGGCTGAAGAGGACTGGATTGGCAAGGGGTATTTCCTGGGAGCTTCAAATGCTGGCATGTATCTTCTACCTTCCCCTCAAGCTAGTACACAAGCAAAAGGCACTTTAAAAGCATAGAGTATTGGTATCTGAAGATCTCTAAGTACTTAAAAGAGAAGGCATTAATTTCTCAGAATTCTCAAAGGGGATGGCTTGGAGATTTAGCTCAGTTCAATTTGAGGTTCAATTCTAATTCTGTCCAACAAAGAGACACATTAGGTTAAATGTCAACTTTAAAAAGGTTAAACTTTACAGATATTTTAGGAACTATGGACTCAGACCCTCAACCATGTAACAACTTTGCTGTTATCCTAATGCCTTGGGGTTAGTGCTACATTCTGTATTTACCTGACTAAATTCTCACTTTATTTGGAATCCCATACATAAACATCTACACCTTGCTTTAGATTTCTGGCTGCTAAAATTGAAAGCAAAAAAAAAAAATACACTTATATCAACATTTCTTCTCATAATCTCCATTGAAAAATGACATTAAATAGGAAAAGAAACAGAACAGAACCAAATACTCCCTGTTGGTGAGGACAAGCCAGCCTGGAGAAGAAGGTTATGGAAAATAGAGACTGAGTGAAGGGGAATGGGGTTAAGTGTCTTCTGTCCCACCGACCAGAGCCTGGAAACAGATGCCACATGGAGTGACCACAGGGCTGGCCTTAGGATGGGCTACCTCCAGTTCTTCCCCTGGAAACTGTTTTCCAGCCAACCAGCCCTTCCTGTTCTCACTTTATATGAACAACTCTCCCTCCTCTTTCTACACTCTTCCATCCCACCCTCCCTCTCACGCTTGCATAAAGCCGTTGTTCATGCATGCCAGAGTCAGACACAAGCCCGCCAGGCTCCTCTGTCCACAAGGTTTCCCAGGCAAGAATACTGGACGGGGTTCCCATTTCCTTCTCCTGACCCAGGGATCGAATCTGCATCAGCCATATGCAGGGGGGTTGACAGAAAAAGAACCCTACAAGTGAAGGTCACTCATTGCCTTGGCAGGCACCCTACTGAATTTGAGGTCACCTGAGCTAGAGCTTTCACAGACAGTCGGAAGGTGGGCTTGGATCGAAGGGTGCTCATGGTGCCAAATGTAACTTAGAAATTAATGCCCTCTCTTTTAACCTGCATCTCCTGCTTTGGCAGGGGGGTTCTTTACCACGGAGCCACCAGGGAATCACTACACCACTGGTTGAGTGAGTGAGTGAGTGAAAGTCACTCAGTGGTGTCCAACTCTTTGTGACCCCATGGACTATAGCTCGCCAGGCTCCTCTGTCCATGGAATTCTCCAGGTAAAAATACCTGGAGAGTGGGCACCATTTCCTTCTTCAGGGGATCTTTCTGACCCAGGGATTGAACCCGGGTGTCCCAATTGCAGGCAGATTCTTTACCATCTTAGCCACCAGGAATACCACTCAGTAAAGAGAATTTGGTCACACAAGAACAGGCCTGAACACACCCGCACTGTCAATTATGTTACTCCAGATGCAATTAACTTTAGTCAGCAAAACCCCAACATCTCTAAGTTACATTTGGCACCATGAGCGCCCTTCTGCCCCAGCCCACCTTTCGACTGTCTATGAAAGTTCTAGCTCGGGTGACCTCAAGGCAATGAATGATCTTCATTTGTAGGGCTCTTTTTCTATCAACTACATATACTTTTAGCCACCACAGTTCTGAGAGCCATGCCAAGAAGAGGAACGGTTGATGGAAACGATAATGCATGTATACAAGTATAAATAAGCAAACGATTTAAGCGAACAATCTCTGCCTTAACTGGAACCTGGCCCAATCAGACATCCTCGAGCTTCAGAATGTCCTCCTTTCTTAAAGGCCCTACAAAATCTGCCTAGCACTTCACAGCAACTCCACCCCACGCCCGCAGTTCTGTGTGTCACTGAGGAATCTGCTTTGATCAGGAGAGCATGCCTGTTGGCACAACGTGATGAGAGGGATTGGTGCTTCAATGTAGGTTACATGAAGCCAGAGGCAGCAGAGGACGTTCTGCAGGGTCTCCCTTTGTTTGAGTCCGAGGCTTTCGAGGGGAGGTGTGGACCTGCACCCCCATCACTGCATCAGAACCAGGCCTCTCCCCGAAATGCTCACGTCCTGATTCCTCACTGCTCTTGTTTTCCCTTCTGGTGACTTTAATGAGCACATCCCCCTCAAATCCACCTCAAGGCCCGAGCCATTCCTACTCTGCAACTAGTAGTCTAATGGGACCAAAAATAATCGCAGAAAATCAGACTTTGATTTTAATTTTCTCAAAATAACAAAGATTGATAAATGATGAAGATAGAAAGCGTTAGCTGTTTTTGATTCTTTGTAACCCTATGAACTGTAGCCCACTGGGCTCCTCTGTCCATGGAATTCTCCAGGCAAGAATACTGGAGAAGGTTGACATTTCCTTCTCCAGGGGATCTTCCTGATCCAGGGAGTGGACCCAGGTCTGTTGCATGGCAGGTAGATTCTTTACCATCTGAGCCACCAGGGAAGCCCAGTATTCTAATGGGACCAAAAATAATCCCAGAAAATTAAGCTTTGATTTTAATTTTCTCCAAGTAGTGAAGACTGATACATGGTCCATTTGAGGGTTTTGTCACCCCTCATTCCACTCACCTAGCGACAGCATTTCTTTAATCACAACTTGACCAGCAGCTTTGGTGTACCACCAAAAGGTGCCATGTAGGCCCCATTTCTACCACTGCAGTCCCCACTTCGATGGCATCCCTGGTGGACATCCATAAGTCTCCCTCCGCTCACCACTCCAAGCTGGTTTGGCAACAGGAAGGCTGTAGTCTGTTTCCCTCCCTGGACAGTGGCCAGATTTCCTTATCCTGAGGCCCAATTTCGCTCTGGCCCCGGTTTTGGCCTCAGGACCTACACACAGCAAATTTGAACTATTCAAATAATTACCGTATTGCCCGCCCTCCGTGGCAAATCTTTCCCAGGTTCCTTCAACTACCTCATGCCCCGAATTCCAGCCAGCCCAACCCAAAGCGCACAAAGGACTCGAGCTGGGTCGAATTGGAAGGGTCAGCATGAAGACTCTGATGTCCCTTCATCAGACAACAAATCCATTAACAAAGATGATGCTAACTGTGGTTATTTTTTTGCGGGGGACAGCGTACTGGTTTTATAGCAGCTAAAGGACCGATGATGCCTTCATCCTCTTTCAACTTTTTATTTTGAAATAAAAATACACAGGAAAGGGGCTTCTCTGGTGGCTCAGTGGTAAAGAATCCAGCTGCCAATGCAGGAGACACAGGTTCAATCCCCGATCCAGGAAGATCCCACATGCTGCAGAGCAGCTAAGCCGGTGCACTACTGAGCCTGCGCTCTAGAGCCCGGGAGCCGCAATTACTGAAGCCCAGCACCCTAGAGCCCATGCTCTGCAGTAAGAGAAGCCACTGCAATAGAAGGCTGTGCACTGCAGCTAGAGCGCAGCCCCTGCTCTCCCCAGCTAGAGGGAAACCCTGGCAGCAGTGAAGACCCAGCACAGTCAAAAATAAATCAATAAAGCCACCTTAAATGAAAGGCTCCTAAATCTTTTTTAAAAAATACACAGGAAAATGCACAAGTAGTACTGAGAGGTCCCAGGCACTCTTCACCAGTTTCCTCCAATGGTTACATCTTACACAGCGATAGAAGTGCACACCGGTGTAACGTGTATGGATGCCTCCACATCATTTTGCACATGTGCAGATCTGTGTAACCACCACTACAGTCAAGAACAAAAGCTGCTCCGTCACTACCAAGATCCTCCATGTGCTACGCCTTCACAACCACACTCACCTCCCCCCAGCCCACTACCACCGTCTCCAAGCCCCGGCAACCCCTGCTTCTCATATCAATAGTAGCGCTGTTTCAAGAACGTTACATAAACAGAATATAAGACAGTATGTGACCTTGGGGACTGGCTTTCTATAACCAGAATAATGCCCTAGAGATCTATCCAGGCTGTGTGTGCCGGCAGTCATTACTTTTTATTGCTGAGCAGTATTCCATGGTAGGGCGTATCAGTTGGTTTAACCTTTCACCTACTAAGGAGGACAATTGCTCCATTTAACTGAAGGTGTCAAGTTTGTGTGTGTAGAGTCGTCTGCAGCGTTCACTTATTATCCACTTAATGTCTGCAGAGTCTGTCAGGACATCCTTTCTTTCATTTATGATATTAGTAATTTATCTATTTTATCTTTCCTGCTGGAGATTTATCAATTTTATTGATCTTGTCAAATAAACAATGTTTTGTTTCATTGATTTTCTCTATTTTCTCTTTTCAATCTCACTGGTTCCTGTCCTTGATTATTTTCTTCCTTCTGCTTATTTGGGGTTTGTTTATTTTGCTCTGTCTCAAGTTTCTGGAAGTAGAACCTGAGATTATTCATTTGAGACTGTTCTTATTTTCTAATGCAAATATCTAGCCCTATAAATTTCCTTCTCAGTGGTGCTTTTACTATATTACACGAGTTTTGATATGTTGTTTTTCATTTTCATACAATTCAATATATGTTGTTTTTAAATGTCCCTTGAGACTTCCCCTTCGATTCATGGATTATCTAGAAGGGTACTATTAGCTTCCTGGGCTTTGGAGATTTTTCCTGTTATCTGTCATTGGTTTCTAGTTTAATTCCACTGTGATTTGAGAATATGATCTCAGTCTTTTTAAATTTATCAGTATATTCCATGAACCTTTGAAAAGATTATGCATTTTGCTCTCATTGGCTGGACGGTTCTGGAAATGTTCGATGGAGTTATTGACGTGTTCTACAGCCCTTTCTAACTATGTTCTGCCGATTGTTGAGAGACGGGTATTAGAATCTCAAGCTGTAAGCGTGTGTTTGTCTATTTTCCCCTTCAGTTCTATCAGTTTTGGCCTCACATGTATTACAGCTCCACTCTTTTGTACATACAAACTTCAACTGTGCCTTCTTGGTAGACTGATTTTTCCATCTCTATGCTACATCTTCTTTGTCTCTGGTAACTTTCTTGCCCTTGTTTCAACTGAGCTGCAGTAAAAGTCCTGCCTGTCCCCGTGGCCTGCTCTGACATCACCCAGCAAGGAGGCGGAACGGCACCTCATTGTCCCTAGGGAGGAGTGATGGTCCAGATTCCCCATGTGGTCTCCACTGATTCCCCGGGTGGGGGTGGGGGGCACCTATCATCAGAAATGGATGATGGCCCCAGGTTCCCATCTGAGAACAGCACAGAGAAAGTTCAGGAGGAAACCCACGTGGGGGAGCGGAGGAACCCACAGCAGCAGCATGACTTGGGGACACAAGCAGGAGGACTTGGGGCCTCCTGCACAGCAAGTGTCAGTGATGGGGAGTCTCCCAGGCTGGAGCCCCCACCCTGAAGTGCAAAGGTGGTGCTGCGGGGGCGAGTGTTGTGTCTGCAGTATAGATGGCCAGTGGGACCACCCCACAGGCAAGCAGCAGCCTGGGGGCTTGATCAGATACAGCAGGCGGTGCAAGCAGATGCCTCGGCTCCAAAATAAGACAGGGCAAGCGGGGAGGGGCCCCTCCACTTAGGGGAAACCAAGGCCACGTCAGATTTCACTCAGGTTAGAATGTTTTGATCAAGCTCTGCTCTGACCCAATGACTTTATCTTTCTCCACTTGTTTTTCTTTCCTTTTTCAATTGGTATTTCTAGAAAAGCTTCTGTTTGAAAACTAACAGTATTTTAATTGAACTAAGGAGTAAAGGGAATATCACCTGGGCATTTGCACTGGGGCCAGGATTGCTAGCAGAGGCAGGGTGGGGACTGGCCTGGTGTGAGGAGCCTGCAGTGAGAGCCGACAGGAGTGTGGGAACAGGGCCTCCACCTCCTCCTCCCTGCTTTGATCCTCACCAGGAAGCTGCTCCGGCCCCCTCTGCTCCAGCAGGGAGTCCGTGCTCAGGGCAGCCTCTCTGGCAGGTGGCCTGGATGGGGAAAACCCCTGCACCCGTAGTAGGACGAGCTCAGTGAGGGACCCCTGCTCACGGCCGACCATAAAAAGCCTAGGCCAGCGCAATGGGACACGGACTGCCTCGAACGCATGTTCGTTAATGACAGGAAGTCACCGAGACTTCTTTGTAAAACTGCACCAACATCCAGAGCATGTTGTTTGAAATCGAAGTGTCACAAAGTTCTCTAACAGGCAGAGGCCATTGTGCTTACAGAAATCTGTATTTTACAAGACCAGACAGACAGTTATCTTGGTCCTATCTGTTGGGGGAGGACAAATTTTCTAAGCAAATCATTTGTATAAACCAGGGGTTGGCAAACCACCGTTCACGGGCCAAACCTCGTTTACCACCTGTTTTTGTACAGCTAAGAATTGTTTTTCATAGATAAACACTGGGGATCAATTTGACAATAAGCAACAGTAATTTCGAGCCTCAATTAAGTGATACGTTATTCCTTCCCATCCAAATTCCATTTGTATCATTAGTAAATCTGAGTTATAAAAACATTGTACTCAACCATTATTATATTTTGAACTCAGTCAATAAAAAGTCTGTGCAAATTCACTTTCTCTCCTATCACAGAAGTAACTACTCACTATCCTCAGTTTTGCTCTTGGACCAAAATGCCTAAAATATTTACTTTATGGCCCTTTACAGAAAAGTAACCTTTGGTATAAATTAATCATGTAAATAAAATGGCCAAAAACTGAATCCCTGAAATGTTGTTACAGCTGCCAGACAAACTAAACATGTGTCGACATAACGACCTGTTCATTAAAGTACAACTTAGTAGCACCCAATCTGCCTCTGTAGTTATAACTTAAATGTGACAGGCACAACTGTTTTAAACTCTCCTCTAACGCAGACTTCTTCCTGTTTGCAAGGAAAGGAAAGTAACATGGGACCCGATTAAAGGGGTTCCTGATAAATGTGTCCCTCACTGACCCAGATTTTTATTGTTCAAGATCTTCAAGTATTCAGACCTCAGATTAACCCTTTATTTCTCCCCAAAGCAACTAGGAAGGAACAGGGGCAAGTGGGGGCAGGTGGGGTTAGGGCAGAGGGGCAAACGTGGGGAGGGGCAGGCAGCAGGGAGCAGGTGAGTAGACTACCTGCCCTGGGCAAGCTGGGTGAGCACCCCTCACCAGGGACCACCTGACTCTTCTAATCTGGATGAAGCTGTCAGGTGAGGACATGTAATTTTGCTCTTGGAGAGTAAAAACTGCACTTTCACTTTAAGCCACTGACCAATCTATTGAGTCCTGCATATTCGCTCACAGGTAACACTGTTCTGGACATGCTAAGTTTGTTTATGACACTGATTTTTTTTTTTAATCTGAAAAAGTGAGTTTCCTAGGGTAGCAGAGGGGTGGGGAGTTTGAAGGAACAAATGGGACAAGAAACATAAGAAGAAAAACATGATAAAGACATCAAAGTGGCCCGGTAGGGTCTCTGTGCCCCGTTTCACCCCACAGCAGAGGTCAATTTTCACAGATGGTCCTGAGTGTTTTGAGTGGCTTTCTAAGGACAGTACGTTTATATAGTCAAGTAAAAAACTAGACCCAGGGTTTGCAAGTTAGCACCAGGAAAACAAGCCCTCTTTTGTGTGAGCTGGGAGAGGGTAGGGAAGGGGGTCTCGGGAGCCACTCAGCTCAGCACAGCTTTGCAAAACAGGCGAAAGAGGAAATGAGGAGGCCAGACTCAGTGGCCCGACATCTTTCAAAGGTATTGATCCACAATAACAACCCAGGGCAATTGATTAGATAGGCAGATGCTGGACTTACGAGCCACACTAATCAAATTCCACCTCAGAGAGTCACCCGGGGTGGGGAACGGCCCCTCCCAAGCCCAGTGGCTGAAACGTCCTTCCTCCACTTCGCCCATGGGAGGCCTGCATCCACTCTCCCCAGCACAGCTGGCCATGAGCGGCCGCCCCCCTCCTCACCACGGAGAAACAGCACAGCGTTAACCAGGGCCATTACTTCGCTGACAAAGGTCTGTCCAGTCAAAGCTATGGTTTTTCCAGTAGTCATGTATGGATGTGAGAAATGGACTACAAAGAAGGCCGAATGCTGAAGAATTGATGCTTTTGAGCTGTGGTGTTGGAGAAGACTCTTGAGAGTCCCTTGGACTGAAGGAGATCCAAGCAGTCCATCCTAAAGGAAATCAGTCCTGAATATTCATTAGAAGGACTGATGCTGAAGCTGAAGCTCCAACTTTGGCCACCTGATGTGAAGAGCTGACTCCTTTGAATAGACCCTGATGCTGGGAAAGATTGAAGGCAGGAGAAAGGGACGACAGAGGATGAGATGTTGGATGGCATCACCGACTCAAGGGACATGAGTTTGAGTAGACTCCAGGAGTTGGTGATGGACAGGGAAGCCTGGCGTGCTGCAGTCCAGGGGGTCACAAAGAGTCAGACACAACTAAGCGACTGAACAACCACCACCCAGGCCAGGCAGGAAGACCATGCCCTGACTTAGCTGCCGATCTATCATCTCCTGAGCCCTGGAGCAGAGGAGGCAGGAAATGTGACTCTTGTCACCGGACATCTGAAGGGCTGTGACTGTGATGCAGATCAGAGCCGCTGTGTGTCCAACATCCCAGGCCAAGAGGAGGATGTTACAATGGTGCAGACTTCAGAAAAAAATTACTTTTATTAGTGGGAAATGTCCAAAATGGGATGAGGCCCACTTTTCACTGGAACTAGCAAGCCCACTAGCCATGGATGCAAAATCAGCCCAGGTGCCCCTGTAATGCTGACAGTCTCTGATTCTTCATGCTAAAGGGAAAATAGTATTTCTCAGAAATATACATTTAGACATCAGATTACATTACTGAGTTTTGCCCTTCCCAACTCTTGTCCTCTACACACATACACACATACACACATGCACACACACACATATACCCTCAGGGGCACTTGGCTGTCAGGTTTTCTTACCTTACAATTTGCCTGCAAGCCTGGAGGGCAGGCCAGGTTGTGCTATGGTTTCCTCAGTAACTAAGATGTTAAGCCATCTTCTAGGTGACCTCATGGCCACTATGAAGTGATAAGAACTACCCACTGATCACTCAGCCCGCCAATCACTCAGCCCCTCTTCTTCACCATGCAAAGCATAGCATGAGACCGCCACCAAGGCCCTTGGACCTTTTCAGGAGCCATCGGGCTTGGACCAGCAGCTTGCATCCCTGAACTCAGGTCGTGTCACCCGCACAGAGCACAGCTAACAGCCTACTCAGAAGATAGCGCACTGTGCGGGCTCTGCACAGGCCGGGCCCCATCTCCAGGAGGCAGTCTGGCCTGTAGGACCCAGCCCAGCCTCCAGCCCTGGCCGAAGGGGCAGGAGTAGACCGAGCATCTCTGCAGCTCTCACTGCATGCTGGGAGAATCCAAGTGCATCCCCCGTGCATTCGCTCAACCCTACAGGAACCTATAGGAGGCACGCATCATAGCCCACTTACAGAGGAAGAAACTAAACCTTTGAGAATTCTGAGTTCCTGGTGCTAAAAGCTAGCTATACTGCTTCTGTGAGTGACCCACCCTCCTAAGGTCTGGCGAAGTTCTCGTGGTTTCCACTGATGAAGCGCCAGATTTCCACCTCGCCTGTGACGTGGAGTGCTCAGAGTGCGGGGTCCCGGGTTGCTGGGACCGCTCGATCCCCAGGGCTTCCTCCCACCTCTCTGACCAGTACAGTGTGCTCCCTCGTGGTCCGTGCTTTCTCCCCTCCCCGTGCCCCCTGCCTGCTGGAGGCCCCAAGCTGCTGCTCTACTCTAGAGCATTGCACTCCCCGAGCCTGCTCACCCTCAGGCCCCATGATGATTCCAGCCCGCCTCCTGCTTAACTAGTGACCCCACAACCCCATCAACCCTCAGGACACAAAGGCCGAAAGCCCCGGCTGGCAGGCCTGGAGCTGCCCTCAAGGCCCATGCTTCTCCGCCCTTTGCCCCAGGGTAACTTGGGTGCTGCCCAAACCTGAAGGGCTTGTTTCAGCCTCCCACTTGAGTTTTAGATCCAGGCACCCAACGGCTGACATTTCCACCTACACGTCCACCAGTAGCTCTGGCTCCAACACACCCTCAAACGGCTCCCCCTGCGGCCCTCCCCACCTCGCTCAGCCATGTCGCGTTTGACTGTGCTGGGAACCTGTGGTCACCTGATGCGTCCTCTCCCTCAAACATCATACTTCTACCTCCTCCAGGGGAAGCAGCTGGCAGGACCTCATCCCAGGGCTGCAGTCAGGACCACCCCACCTCTCTCAACCCCCACACTCTCTCCTGTTCTCCAGTCCCAAGGCGACCTCCGGAACAAACCTTGACAGGGCCCCCTCACCCCTGCTGAGCGCCTGCCCCCTGCTGTACCTTCTACAGAACACCCAACACCCGGCACACCCCGGGGCCTGCTGCATCCCAACCTCAGTGCTCCTCACTCCTACTCTGCCCCACCAGGAGCTGGAGGCTGCCAGAAGCTTTAGGCAGGCATCATGCCATCACTTGTGCCTTCCTTCCCCCATGCCAGGCATGCCCGTCCAGACTCTCTCAGTTACCCCTCTTCCCTGCTCCCCCTCCTCACCCCCAGGTGGCAGGGTTGCCACCGGGGCCCACGACACTGGAGGGATATTCTGTGGTTTCAGGCCTGACCCATGGGGATGAGGTGGCCAATTTCTGACATCTCTGCCTCTCCTGCCAGAGAGCAGAGAGTGGGAGGGTTGTGGGGGTACAGAGGCTTCATCTCATTTCTTTACTCTAGGCCCAGTGCTCTGCAGGCTCTGGACAAATGTCTGTGAATGGTCTCGATCACTACAGTGCCACCTGACCTAGAAGCCCCACATCACATAGTTCCCTTAGGTTTGACATTTTTCTGCACCATCCTTACCCCTGCACCCCACTATGGAACTTGGTTTGCCTCCTGTTGCAGAGAACTGCCCCCGGCTGACGATAATGCATCAGTCTTGGACCCATGGCAGCCTGACTGGCATGAGGCAACAGACCAGCATCTTTCATCTTCTCTACAACTAGCAACACAATTGTACCCCATGCTTGAACTTAAAACACAGCTATCCTTCTTGTCTCTTGTATTCAAAGACTGTGATTCTGGGCAAGATTGGGGGCAGGAGGAGAAGGGAATGACTGACCATGAGATGGATGGATGGCATCACTGATTCAATGGACATGAGTTTGGGCAAACTCCGGGAGAGAGTGAAGGACAGGGAAGCCTGGCGGGCTGCAGTCCATGGGGTCGCAACAACCTTTCCCTATTCCTCTGGCACTGGGAGCACGTGGATATGAGATTAAATACCCAGGGCTCCTGGGCAGCTCCAGACAGCTATGCCCAAGTTCTAGGTATAGAGAGTGCACGTTTAGGGGCATAGTCTGGGCATGGGAGGAACTCGGGGTTTTCCTTCACTGATGTCATAAAAGCCACATGGTAGGGAGATTTCTCCAGAGCTGGAGGATAGAAGCAGGCAGAGGACAAGGTCAAGGGTTGGTGTGAGCGCAGAGGGAGACGGGCATAGACAGTCCTACATCAGAGAAGTGCAAGGCCTGAGGAAGGGAGAAAGGGAGAGCAGAGGTACCAGGCAGGGCAAGGGACTCGGGGGCACACACAGGAGAACCCAGAGGGGCCAGGCTGGGGCCACAACTCTGGCTTGAGACATGTGACTGAACGGATGGACAACTGACGGTGGGAGAGGAGCTGGATGAAGAGCCAACCCTGAGAGTCCCGTTTCGGAGACATTTTCCTGACTCACATTAGATACAACCTGTTTCTCGAGCTTTTGCTGCATCAGCAGGACATTCAAGGCAGAGGTTTTGTTTGTTTGTTTTGGTTTTGGATTTTTCTTCTCAGTTATATAATATATATTTTCATAATATTTTCCAGTGACTATAGTTCCCTGTACTATACAGTGAATCCTGTTTTTATAAATCTATTTTACATGTAGTAATTTTTATCTGTTAAGCCCATACTCCAAAACTGAGCCTACCCTCTCTCCCCCTCCTTTGGTAACCATAAGCTTGCTTTCTATGTTTGTCAGTCTGTTTCTATTTTGACTATAGATTCATTTGTATCATTTCTTAGATTCTACATATAAATGATAACAGATAGTATTTATCTCTGTCTGTCTGACTTACTTCACTCAGTCTAATCGTCTCTAGGTCTTTCCATGTAGCTGCAAATGGCACTATTTCACTCTTTTTATGGCTGAGTAATATTCTTCTGCATGTTATATCTTCTTAAGCCAATCATCTGTTGATGGGCACCTGGGCTGTTTCCATGTCTTGGCTATTGTAAATAGTGCTGCTATTGGAACATGGTGTGTATGTATCTTTTCGAAATAGAGTTAATTGTTTTGTCTGGATACATACCCAGGAGTGGAATTCCTGCATCATACTGTAGTTCCATTTTCTAGTTTTTTTTTTTTTTTTAAGGAAATTCCATACTGTTTTTCATAGTAGCTGCACCAGTTTACATTCCCGCCAATAGTGTGCAAGGCTTCTCTTTCCTCCACACCCTCTTCAGCACTTATTACTTACAGGCTTCTTGATGGTGGTCATTCTGATCAGAGCGAGGTGATGCCTTACTGTGGTTCTGATGTGCATTTCTCTCATACTTAGTGATCTTGAGCATCTTTTCATGTGCCTACTGGCCCTCTGGATGTCTTCTCTGAAGAAATGTCTAGGTCTTCTGCACATTTTTTGATTGAGCTGTTTTTTGTTACTGAGTTGTATGAGCTGACTGTGTATTTGGATATTAACCCCTTGTCAGTCATATCATTTCAAATATTTTCTCCCATTCAGTGGATTGCATTTTCACTTTGTTGATGATTTCCTTTGCTGTACAAAAGCTTTCAAGTTCAATTATGTCATCCCACTTATTTACTCTCGCTTTTACTTCCATTGGTCTAGGATATGAATAAAAAATTATTTCTGCAATTTATGCTTAAAAGTATTCTGCCTGTTTTTTCCCCTACAAGTTTTACAGTATATGGTCTTATATTTAGGTTTTTAATCCATTTTGAGTTTGTGTATGTGATGTTAGAGGACATTCTAATTTTATTCATTTACATGTAGTCTGTCCAATTTTACCCACAACATTTAGTGAAAAGACTGTCTTTCCTCCATCATATAGCCTTGCCTCCTTTGTCATAGGTTAATCGACACTGGTCTCCTAGACCAATGGAAATAAGGGCAAAAATAAACAAACGAGACAAAATCAAACTTGAAAACTTTTGTACAGCAGAGGAAATCATCAACAAAATGAAAATGCAACCTACTGAATGGGAGAAAATATTTACAAATGATGTGACTGACAAGGGGTTAATATCCAAAACATACAAGCAGCTCATACAACTCAATAACACATAGGTGTGTGGGTTTATGTCTAGGCTCTCCATTCTGTTCCATTGAGCCATATATTGGCTTTTGAAGGCCCAATTCTTAAATATCAAAGAGGTTCCTTTTAAACCAAGGAGTTCATGTAACCGGAGGTGTCCTGGAGACACCCTGCCCCTCGCAATGACACAAGCGCTTTCCAGAGACCAGGAAGGAGCGGGGGCTAGCTGCTGAGAACACAGCAGGGGGGAAGGGTCCCCACAACCAGAGTGGCTGTGAGCGGGGGCTAGCTGCTGAGAACACAGCAGGGGGAAGGGTCCCCACAACCAGAGTGGCTGTGAGCCCTGAAACAAGAGTCCTGGCTGAAAGGAAAAGCAAAGGGACAGACTGTCACAGCAAGGTCACCAACGAGAAAAGCATCACCACGGGGCGGCTGTGTGCACCGGGCCACACGCTTATCGGAGGCCGGGGCACAGATGTGGAAGGTGCAAGGGAGGCACACAGAGGCTGTTTGTGCCCGTCCTCATCGGAGCTATCGTGAGCGTTTTGGAAAGCACCTCGGTCTGTATCACCTGCAGCTCCAAGTGTGAAGTGTGTGAAGTGTAAAAGTCACTCAGTTGTGTCCGACTCTTTGCGACCCCACGGACTACACAGTCCATTGGAATTCTCCAGGCTGGAATACTGGAGTGTGAAGCCTTTCCCTCCTCCAGGGGATCTTCCCAACCCAGGAATCGAACCCAGGTCTCCTGCATTGCAGGCGGATTCTTTACCAGCTGAGCCAGCAGAGAAGCCCAATAAAACTGGAGTGGATAGACTATCCCTTCTCCAGCAGATCTTCCTGACCAAGGAATTGAACCAGGGTCTCCTGCATTGCAGGTGGATTCTTTACCAGCTGAGCTACCAGGGAAGCAAGGCCATGGCCAAGTCACCTCTACCCTTCAGACCACATTTCCTCTATGGTGCGACGAGAAGGGCTGACCCAGCAGCTTCTAACACCCCTCGTCCAAGCAGACCGGCCCCTGGTTGGAACACTGAACCCGGCAGCATCGTGACAGGGGCAAGGCCCCAGGGGACAGGGGAAAGGAGCCAAGAAAAAGTCCCTCCCAGCCCCAAGACTCCAGAACCAGGCTCGGCAGCCACTGCAGCCACATGGTCTCTCCCCACTGGGGCCTCAGGGAGGACGAAACTCACGACAAACCCGAGCAGCAACAGCATGGATGTCAGATGCCTGGGTTCCTTCACAGCGGTTCACACAGCTGTATGAAAACACGTTGCACATTATAGATTAACGTGAACGCCCCCTCGGCCCAGCACTCCCACGCCTTCGTGTACACCCTGGAGGAACTCACACCTACACACAAGGAAACACTAGGAGAATGTGTGGGGTAGCACTGATTGTTGTTGTTCACTCGCTAAGTCGGGTCCGACTCTTTGCGACCCCATGGACTGCAGCACTCCGAGCTTCTCTCTCCTCACTATTTTGCAGAGTTTGTTCAGATCCTTGTCCATTGAGTCAGTGATGCCATCCAACCATCTCATCCTCTGTCGCCTCCTTTTCCTTTGGCCTTCAATCTCTCTCAGCATTGATTACAATTCCAGAAAATGGGGCACCGCCTAACTGTGGACCAACTGAGAAGCTGATATATAGTGGCCATATACTCCAACAACAGACCACGACCCAGCAGTGAAACAGACAGGAGAGGAGCAGGTTCACAGCTTGTTAAGAGTCTCACATCATGTGTTTACTCGTCTTTCAAGCACTCACAGCATGAGACTCTGTGCTGAAGCTGGTCTAGGCATGGGGGACACTTGATTGACCAAATGGATGAAGCCCCCGCTCTTGTGGAGGGGCGACAGAGAAAAGAAAGCTCCTCCCAGTAATACAGGCTGTAGGACAGACTGTGCGGTGCCCTGCAGAGAAGCATGAAGCAAGAAAGAGCAAGTTGGAGGTGGTGCTATTTTATGCAGTGGCCAGGAAAGGCTGCATCACAGACTGGTGACATTTCTTAAACTGAGTGATGGATGCACACAAGTTCATTTTTATTACCCCTTATGCCTTTATCTGCTTAATATATTTCAAAATAATCTTAATTATATTTAAGACTGATAAGAGAAGTAATTAATAGATGAGTGCATATTCTTTTATATTAAATATATTCCATCTTCCTGATCCCAAGCCATCTGTCCTCTCCCCCACTGGCCATACCCTCTCCCTTCCTGCCTTTGCTGGTTTTGTAAAAGTGCAGACACAGCAGGCCACTCAACACCATGGGACCAAACCTCCCACCCAGGGAAGCTGGTGTCCCTCAAGAAGCAGAGGTTCTTGAGGTCAAAGGCAATGCTCCCAGAATCCAGCCTAGACCTCATAGTGCCTGCTGCTACAGAGCCCTGCCAGGAATCTTTACAGATGCCTGACTTCCAATGCTGGACAATAGGCTTCCATTCCAAATTACATGGCTTTTCAGGCTTTAGACTGCCTCAGCCTTATTGCCTCTTTTATACATGTGACATGAACATATTTTCCAAAATCCTATATCTCTTTAGTTTCTTGTACTAAAAAGAAACAGATCAGAACTTAAGATGGATTGAAAGTATTTACTCAGTGAAGGCTCTCTCCCCCTGGAAATATAAAGCAGCTGAAGTAAACCACTCCCAAATCTTAGCCATGAAAATATTGGAAAAAGATATGGCCACTGCCTCACTGTATAATAGGAGCATCCAGCTAAACAGAAAAAGAACAGACAAAATTGCATGTCAAATTCTATCCGTCTGACAAGGAATTTGCATTTAAACCCCCCTGTCCTTGAATGCTGCCGCGTTTCCAGAACACACACAGGAACTTTCGAGCAACAAGATATTCAGAAGCAACAGCCAGAGTTGGCCTGAGTATTGCCCATGGCCACGTCTATTTACAAAACTGCAACTAAGAAATCTGTCTCCAGACACCCTCTTTAGAGCAAATGATGGTGATATTTGCTGAAGGTCAGATCCTCCCTGGAGGTTAAGAGGAGCTACCTGTGACGTGCAGAACCAACCCATGAGCATCGTCGTGAGGGTGCAAGAAGCAGGGTGAACATGATGCCGCACATGCACTGGCACAGAAACTGGGCTGGAAACAGGCGAGGTGATGTGCACAAGCTCAGGTTTCCAAAAGAGAAGAAGCTATGCAATGAAGTCAACTTGTTCAGCACCCAAAACCTTCCAGGCCGAGTGCAACAAATCAACCACGTTCTCTTTCAATACCCTGAGCTCTTTCAATACCCTGAGAAGTCCTGCTAAAAAAGAAAGCCAGCGGCCTTTGGCTGAGTTTTGCAGGCGCCCCAGGCTCCACGATGGAGGAGGAAATGGCAACCCACTCCAGTATTCTTGCCTGGAAAATCCCATGGACAGAGGGGGCCTGGCGGGCTACGGTCCATACGGTCAACCCAGAGTCTGACACGACTTGAGTGCGTGTGTAACACAGGCTCTACACGAACTGAGCCTGCACTGCTTTGCAACTGCCCTGTACTCCTCTCTGCTGTGCCCTCTGCACAGGGAAAAGAGGAGCACACAGTGGAAAGGCAGACTTCATTCTTGAGAAACACAGGGCTCTGATCAGAAACAGAGAACACTCCCTTCTCAGCAAAGCATTCCGGATGCCCGGGACAGGGCTCGTTCTCTCAGGTTCCCATCATCTAACATGGCAGCCTCCATGGGACAAGTCAAGAATGTCGAGGTTCCACCTAACTGCCCAGGTGTGCATGGACATAACTTTGGCTATAATCACATTCATGTCTTTTGATTCTTTCTGTTTTTCCAGCTTTTGATTCTAAGACTTCTCCGTCTTACCTTCATTGCACGGATTTGTTCTCCCCCTGAGACCCCCTGGACAGCAGTCACTGGTTGACTCCTTTATTGAAAAGCCTAGCAAGTACCTTCCCAGGTGGCTCACTGGTAAAGAACCCACCTGCAATGCAGGAGATGCAAGACATGTGGGTTCGATCCCTAGGTCGGGAAGATCCCCTGGAAGAGGAAATGGCAATCCATTCCAGTATTCTTGCCTGGGAAATCCCATGAACAGAGGAGCCTGCCAGGCTTCTCTGTCCATGGGGTCACAAAAAAGTTGGACATGACTGAGCACGCACACACAGACACCCACAAGCAAGTACCTTGCCCTTTTTGAGCTGCTTGCTCAGAGAGGGACACAGAGGGTGCAGACACACAGTCTTAGAAAATGATCTTATGTTTGCTGGAGGGGAAGGGGCAGTGAGGGAGTTTGGGAAGGCCATGTACACACTGCTATATTTAAAATGGATAACCAAGAAGGACTTATTGTATAGCACATGGAGCTCTGTTATGAGGCAGCATGGATAGGAGCAGGGTTTAAGGGAGAATGGATACATGTATATGTATGCCTGAGTCCCTTCACTGTTCACCTCAAACTATCACAACATTGTTAGTCCATTTACACCCCGATACAAAATAAAATGTTCAAAAAAAGAATGTCTGGTCCACAAGGAGGACTTCGCCTAGTCGGGGAGAAGGACAAGAGGATAAATGGCTATGAGTATTGTGTATGGTGGGAGAGCATCCTGAGGGGCTTTAGGGAGGACCCAAAGAAGGCATCACGGGAAAGGGAAAGGTGTCACAAAGAGGAAAGAGACACCCTGCTTAAGCTGAGGAGGAGAAGGAAGAGGTCAGGTACATGGCAGACTCAGACACTTGCACGCAGCTCAGCCTCAGGTACCTCCCCACAGAGAGCCAGAGTGGACGCCACATTAGCCCCCTGGCAATATAAATATCTACCTTTTCACTTTTGCAGCCATCAACCAAGCAAGGGAACGGGCCCTGTGGCTGGCCCACAGGCTCATAAGGGTGACTTTCAGGGACACCCTGAGATGACAGGAGACCTGGAGGCTGACGGAGACGGCAGGCGCAGGAAGCTCTTGTGTGCTCACCACGCTTGCTGTTGGCAGCATGGGGAGAAGCAGCCCCAAAGCATGACCTCCTGCAGTTGTCCTACGGCCATCAAGCCTCCAAAAACTATGGGCAAAGAAGCACCAGCTGTTGTTCAAGGCGTCCACCAAGTTACAAGACAGGCTGCACCCCGACCGTCTCTCAAGGTTTGGCAGATGAGAGGAATACTCACAGGGTACCTGCTACATCTTCTAGAGAAATCCCTTTTATGAGAAGTTATACTCGTCTCTCACTGCATGACTCATCAGAAAAGCTAATTGAGACCAGATGAGTCAAATGAAAATATGGTTCTGCCTCCTGGAGTAAAGAGTCCAACAGCAACCAGCTTGCTCAATTCTGACTGGGCACAGGTCCCTGGGGGAACAGTCAAGAAAGTCTCAGGTGGGATCCCGCTCCCAGGAGCCATCCACAGACACCAAGGAGCATCACCCATTGTTCCCACCCTCAGTGCCGAGGTGCCCGGATGCAGCTTCCATGAAGCATCTGCTTGTCCAGGCAGGCTGAGAACGAGCTGTGCTTCTTAGGAAATCTAGAAAGTCCCTGCTATCTCAACTGTAATTTACAAAAAGATCAGCCATGCTTGGTTCCAAGCACCATTCATATTAGGACTTCAACTGATATCAGAGGGATTTTGTAATCCAGATGGAATTTAGAAACAAAACCATAAAATTACATATTTCCTTTATTTCCAAGCCTGATAATGCCTAGAAACCTCTATGCTGTGTTTTGCCTACATGAGAATGAATAATTGATTCAAGAACCACATTTCATCTTTTATGAAATTCCCATGAAACATGATACATCAAGCTGATTCTTTTTTAAAAAAGAAAAGCTGAAATATAAAAAGCAAACATCTTGAACAACTGAGCAAAGAATAACTGAGAAACAGTTTCTTATATCTTTGAAATGGATGCTATAGGATTGAAGTACTTAAAATGCATCAACCACTTTTGGAAACATAATGTTGATACAAGCAAAATTGAGAGGAAAAAACAGGATTTCAGGATTCTCATCCAAAACCCAACTTAATACAGTGTTTTTGTGGATATCCATCCTCACTTGATGGTTCCTATCCTCAGGCCACTGCCAAATCCCTTGCGGTGTGGGATCTCGGCTGGAGCTCTCCCCCTCCCACTGCGGCTCCCTGCACAGGGCACGTGCCGGATGCATGAACATGTGAAGGAGTCAACAGGAGGAGGCAGAGGAAGACGAGCAAAAACCATCTCTGCAGACCTGCCCCAGAGTCCTTGTTCCCGGAGCCTTGCACCCATCTCAAGTTCATGGGCAAGAAGACCCATGGCACTGCTTATCAACTTCCCTTTTCTTCCTAAAAACTCAGCCCAGTCTTTTTCAGATCACCGCGTCCTCTTCTGACACCAGCATACTGGAAATACTGAACTTTCTTCTGGATCACTTTCTCCTTTATTTGCTCATTTGTGTGCAGCACAAAGCTGTCATTGCATGGGCTCCACTGACATCCGAGAGGTCCAGAGGAGCAACCGCCGCCTGGGTGAGGGGACCCAGGAGACGGCAAGAGAGGATGACGCCAGCAGCAGCAGGGACCCCCCAGGGAACTCGGCTGGAATGGGTGGCAGCCACATGGTTGACTGTAGGGCCCAAGGAGAAAAGACAAAGTCACTGTCTTCATGAAGCCCTCCACTGACCATCCCCCAAGATCTCTGCCTCCTGTGAGGTCACTCAGTATTTTATACCAATTTCAGCTCATCCAGATGGCTTTGTATGGAGACTGTTTATAGCTAATTGTATTCGCCTTCTATTGCTATATAACAAACTACCACAAACTTAGCCTAAAACAACACATATTTATTATCTCACCATTTCCACGGGGCAGGAGTCCAGGAGGAGCTTAATGGGGTCTTCTGCTCAGGGTGTCTCAAAGCTGCAATCAAGGTGACAGCTGGGGTTGTGGTCCCCTCTGAGGCTGGGGAGCCCCTGCCAAGCTTCTGTGGTTGTTGGCAGCACCAGCTTCATCGCGGCTAGAGAACTCAAGGCAACTCGCTTTCTCAAGGTCAGCAGAAGAGTGTGTCCCTCCCCTCCCTTTTAACCAATTTGAACTCAACTGATTTGGGACCACAATTGCATCTGTAAAACCCTTTCTCCTTTACCACATAATGCAACCTAATCGTGGTTCTGTGATACTTACACATTCATCATAATCGCAGATCTTGTCCACATTCAAGGAGAAAGGATGATACAGGATGTCAGCCAGGGGAATGGAATTGTTTGGGCCATATCAGATTCCTCCTTGACCACAGTATGTCTATTGCTTTCCCTACTAAAGTTAAGATTACTCTTCCTTCGCAGCTTATTCTTGAACTTAACCGCATAACTTAATACAGGACAAATTACAGTGCTTATTTGTATTGTTCTCTGTTTGTCCATATTCAGACCCCGAAGTGACTGGCTCAGGTAAGGCCGCCAGGCCACACTCACTGATGAATGAATGGACCAGCCCATCTTCACTTACTGAGGCCTGCAACCACAGACCAACTAGAGTCATAAACTGACAAAGAACAGTGAAATCTAGAATCGGGGGAGATCAGCCTTTTCGCAGCCCTCCAATTAAGACCTAGAGGAGGTGGGAAAGATAGGAAGAGGATCTGGAAAGAACGGTGTGAGGCAGCAAGGGGCAGAGAGGGAGAGAAACTATTTGGATCAGGGGAATGCTGGTGTGGAGAGACAGCAGGGAAGGCAAGAAGAAAGCCCAGAAAGCAGCCGTGTCTGTGGGCCTCTTTTCATAGCTCCCAACCCTCTTCTCCATCCTGCCTTGTTTGAGCAATGAGTCCAAACCCACAGTGTTGCTGTGAGCCCTCTGTGCCCCCAGTACTAAGGCTCTGGAGAAAGAACAAGCGCCCACTGGCCCCTGTGCTCCTGACCTCACCATGAACAGATGAACTGCATATAAACTCACTAATAACCCTTCAGACTCTTGCAGATCATTATGAACACTGACCCCAAAATGGCTAAGTGCAGTTTATCTTTTCCATGACTTGGCTGGACTCCATGCCATGTAACCAGATGGGCTTCTTTGAAACTTTCTGAAAAAGGACAATACAAGCTCAGTGGTAGCCTGGGAATCCTATGACGACTAATACAGAACACATAAAAGAGGCAGAATCAAATGGCTCTGCATTCATCCCTTCTGCTTTTTCTCTTTTACTTAGAATCACGGAACCTCAGAGCTGGGAGGAATCTACAAGGTCACCCAGTAGCACCCTAAGAATCACAGAACCTCAGAGCTGGGAGGAATTTACAAGGTCACCCAGTAGCACCTTACCCCAATCCTAGTGGCCCTAGTAGGTTCTCAACCCCAGGCTCTGTTGGAACATTCCCATGGCAAAGTAGTCTGTTCTGTGGTTGGAAGGCCAGTTGCCCCACACACCTGTCTGACATCAGCTCAGTAAACATTCTGAAAATGCCTACTATTTCCCCAGGAGAAGCAAATGACATGTTTGGTCCTCCGGCTCTCACTCCCACCGCTTGGGCTATTGACAGACATCACTAATCCATCATGGCTCGCTTTCCTGCTGATGCTGGATGTGGCTTCCGAATCCTCAACAGAATGCTCCAGAAAGTCACCAATGATCAGTTTATGTTGGCAAGAGAAACCAACTCACTTTCCAACTCTCTTTTAGGAGCTCGTCTTCAGTCAAAAGCCACTTTCCTGTAACTCCTACTCACTGCTCCTAATCTGCCTCTAAAAGCAACAAACAATTCTGTCCCTTTCTCCACAAGCAACCCCTTACTTATCAAACTATGTAAACTTATTCCGTCCTCAAACCCTTGCAGGCTCAAGCTCCATCAAGGACAGGGCTACCTGGCAGAGAAAGGAGTAAGGCTCTAATTCTGGGACAATCAGGTGCCCTTGTGGTGTTTCAGGGAACTCTGTAGCCGAGGAGGCATTGGGGGCAGAGACAAGTGTGTGAGGCGGGGGCCACAGAGCATTGCTCTGCCTATGGGCACTGACTCCAGAAATGAGTCAGACCAGCCTAGCACAGGAGTGGTTTTGGCGGAGCCCAGCTTCAAGGAGCTGGAGAAAGAAGATGCAGAGGAAAGGAAGCAAGGGATAATGCGGTTGATATGGCAAGGGTACCAGAAACCACCCAAATGAAAACCCTCCAGATCGCACTTCATCAGTTAGCATGTGACGGCTGTCCCCACATTTTACAGTCTTCTGATCATCCATGATCAGCCACAATCACTCAGAAAATACTGCATAAGACCAAGACAGAGCTCTGTGCCATGACTCTGGGGAATCCCCTTTCACTCATTCATTTATTCATTTTCTTTCCATCAAATATCTGTTGAAGATCTTCACGACACCAAAGAGCAGGCTGGAGCTGGGACCACAAAGTCGATGAGTTCCAGACACAAAGGAACTCGGAGCATATTTGTTTTGGTGGCAAGTAAATAACTCCCTGAGATCCAAAACCAGTTATAAAGCATACCATTTATCTGCAGAAATCATGACAAATTTAAAATCAAGATATACACTGAATCTGAAAAAGCACACACACACACACACACACACACACACACACACACACATATAACTGAATCACTTTGTTGTATGCCTGAAATCAACACATTGTAAATTAACTCTACTTCAATAAAGAAAGTAGTTTTAAAAAAAGAGTAAGACATACAATATATTGATGAACTGAACTAGTAAGCTTTTCAAAAAGAAAAAATCAATAATTAAGCTTTTTTCTAAGTACCCAAAACAATCACTGAGTGCTATAGTATTTCCAAACAAGAAGATATGGTGAGCTAAGGCTTCAGGTCAGCAAGTCCAGACTCTGCCAAGTTCTTAGTACAAACCAGCAGCTTCCTCAGGAGTCATGAGTTCTCTTCCCTGCAGATATTCTACCATCTGTCTTTCACTGAGCTCCTAAAATGAGCCTGGCATCAAGGATGGAAACTGACACAAAGGCAGCAAGTACGGTGCAGGGGATTAGCCCGGGGTCTCTGGCCCAGAGTCTATGCTCAACAAATATTTATTATCAGTGAGGTAAGTGTGAAGACCAGGGTAAGCAGAGAGCACTAACATATGAGAGAGGCAAGGGAAGGTCTCCCGCAGAAGAGAGCCTGTATCTGAGCCTCATCCTGAGAATGAGCAGGTAGCAAAGGATAAGATGTGAACCAGGTGAGGAGGGGTGATGCTAAAGCCAGGGAGAGGGCTGAACAGGGACACCAAGGCAGGCCCAAGGTGGGTGGTACCTACAGGGGAGGGCCAGGCCTTCATCTGAGGAGAACCAGGGAGACCAGCTGGGTACTGCAGAAGGTCAACCAGGCAACAGGGGGCAAAATGGACTATAGGAGACAGGGTTGAAAACAGAGAGGCTAGTTATGGGGTTGGGAGAGCAGATCCAGAAGGGAAAAATGATGGTCTGATCTCAGAAACTAATACCGGGAATGAAAAGAGATGCAAAGACTTGAAAGGGGGTGAAGATTGTGTGTTAAGTTGCTCAGTCATGTTCCGACTCTTTGTGACCCCATGGACTGTAGCCCGCCAGGCTCCCTTGTCCATGAGATTCTCCAGGCAAGAACACTGGAGTGGGTTGCCTTTTCTTTCATCAAGGAATCTTCCTGACTCAGGGATCGAACCCGAGTCTCCTGCATTGCAGGCAGATTCTTTACCATTTAAGCCACCAGGGAAGCCCAAATTTGGTCGTTAATGATGACAGAAAGGGGTTGAGAGTGAGGGGTCTGGGAGGCCCCCAGGTAGTGCCAGAATATGATGGGTAACTGTGCTCTTCATCCATACTCTGAACAGAGCCATGGGAGTGCTGGCCTGGGGGGTGAAGCTGTTGGGCTGGGGTTTGGACGTGGCACGTGTGGGACACCCAGGGCACTGCTGGCTTAGCAGGTCTGAGGCTCTGCAGAGGGACCAGGCTGGGGACCTTGGGAATCTGAATGGCAAGGGAAGTCAGTGCAAGGACAGAGTGATGTCCTGTAGGGTACTGGCTCAATCTACCAAGAGCCCTCAAAACTCTAAAAGGCAAGAATCTATGAACACAGAAACTGATATTTCCCCAGTAAATCCAGCCAGGAAAATAACTTTAATCCATGTTTGAGGCTAGGTTTAAAATTTGCTTAAGACATTCTGTTTTATCATAAGCCTGGATTTGTAAGTAGAAGCCCTATAAGGACTATGTAAAAGATAAGGTTATAGCCAAGGAAATAACAATTGTGATTCAAAGTACATTCTGTCAGCAGTTCCTCTGGAAAACTCCACTGAAAGGAGAGAAGGACGGAGCGAGGAGACACATCTTTGGTGTAAATAAAGTGGAAAAATTCCTGATGAACACAGAGCAACGAGATTTAGTTGCGGAAAATTCCACACATAGGAAAGGCCAAATAACTCTGTTTTACTTTCTTCCTTCTCATCTCAGATAAAAGAAGAAGATGGGGGCTGCTAATGGAGATGGAAATTCTGGAGAAATCTCTTTGGCTGAGACTGTGAGGGGTTGAAGTACTCTGAGGCATGACTGCACAAAATAGCAAGAGTTTCTTTTTTAGGGGGAGAATGGTTTTTCTTTCTTTCTTTCTTTCTTTTTGGTCTATAAACTGGCCTGAATTTCCAGAGGGCTTGTATTCTATATAAAATGCAAAATGAGTGAAGTCTCTCAGTCATGTCGTATCCGACTCTTTGCAACCCCATGGACTGTAGCCCACCAGGCTCCTCTGTCCATGGGATTCTCCAAGCAAGAATGCTGGAGTGAGTTGCCATTTCCTTCTCCAGGGGATCTTCCCAACTCAGGGATTGAACCTGGGTCTCCTGCATTGCAGGCATACTCTTTACTGTCTGAGCCACCAGGTAAGCCCAGGTAATCCACCAGGTAAGCCAAGGTGAATTGTAAATAACATCTTATCAGTCTAGGAATGAATTATGATAATATTACGTTAAACCAATCAGCTATGCCATGTCTCTGGTAAAAATGGTCACAGATCAGCAGTTTCACATGATTTGACCTAACAATGCTCCAGGTTTGGGATAATGTTGGCCAGGTAGACCTAGTCGTGCATTACTTTATAAAGACTATCTTATGGAGTGTTTCTATTACTACTTAATTCTTGCTACATTCAACAGAATTAATCACTGGTTTTTACTTCAGAAAAACTAAAACTTGAAAGAAAAGCTTTATCCATTCTAAGGTAAAGTTAACCAAGAGACAAGCACTGTCTAACTATAAGGAAAAAAATACCTTGTAAGAGGGTGAAGGGGAAAACCAAGATGGTGTTTAAAGTTAGAAGTGCCCACTTAGAACTGGATATTGAAGGTAAACATCCTGCTTGCTGCCCAAGGTGGTGAAGGGCTCAGGTCATGCGAGTTGCCTGTCTTACCTGCGATCCACCCCAGGACCTGCCTCTCTCACCTGAGAACCCAGAGGAAAAACACAGGGCACTGTGTCCCATCAAAGGTCAGGACCTGGCTCTGGCCTTCCCTCGCTCCCTCACCCACTCGACCCACCATGTTCCTGCATGCAGCACTGCAGACTAAGGGTCTGGCCGGACACAGAGCACAAGCGATGATGATTCTGATGAGTTCACACTTCCAGGAAAAGGGCAGCACAATGAGAAGCCTCCAAGCACCCTTCCTTTCAATCGACCCAAATAACCAATGAGAAACCCAAGTAGAGAAGAGGTTCCATGAGCCCCGAGACTCGGGGTAGCGCACCACACACTACAGCCCCTGAGAACTCCATCTAAATACACCAGAGACTGCGGCAGGCCTGTGGGGAGTGGCGATTCCAGCAACCAGCTCCTTCTCCTAGGAGAAAGTCATGGAGAAAAGCTGTACACGTCCACAATATTGCATGATCACATGGGCCACGGGAATGACCCAAAGGGCCTCAGCATGAATCCACTTTTGGCCCCTGTGCCTGGACAGGCTAGAAGAGGAAAGACATAAGTGCAGCTCTTGATATTCTCTGACCCAGTTTTTTTTTTTTAAGAGGGATGAGAAGGCCTGATGCAGGGTGGGGATGGAAGGGGTGGCAAGAGACGCCACAGAAGGGACACTCAGAGCGCGCAAGGGCAACCCTTCTGTCACCACAAACCAATAGCAGCAGCAAGAGCGACTCAGCCTCCCTCCCCCAAGGAGGGCAGGCCATGGCTTTCCTGGCCTGACCAAAGCCCAGGGCAGGTCTGTGACTGGTTCAACCCGGAGGCCATGTTCCCAACAGCATGCCAAGCATGTGAACAGAAATGTCAGGCCAAGGTGAGATACACCAGGGCACCAAGACACCAAAAGCAGAGGTTTCAAAAACTACAGCAGGAAAGCAAATGAGAATAAACAAACAAAATGTGGAGGCCACATCCTGCAGGTATGAGTGGCCCGGCTTCTCCAGCCATGCCCAGCCCACATATCACAGCTGTGAGCACCCAGAACTGACAGACCAAGTCTCCAGCCAGCATGATGCTCATCTAAGTCCTCAAAGGGAGAGTTTCCAACGTGCAAAGACGCAAGAAGAGGAAGCTAACACTCCCTCGGGAAGAGGTACCTCATTCATGAGCCAGTCTTAGCCAAGCAGTTGCCACAACTGAGGAATCCAGGCCCCAAGACACAGTGTTCCCCAACTGAAGCAAAACACCTCCAAGGAGGGCAAGACAGATCTTTCTTAGATGACACTCCCAAGCCAAGTTTACAAAATAAACAGGAAAAAGACCCAAGAGAATCCTCTCGTCCTTTCATGTGGTCAATACCAGACCCAATTCAAAAATGAATAAACAAGAAAAAACAAATACAAAAACACCTGGGGAGATATGCAGAAAGCTCGGTAACAAATGAGAAGGAAACGGACATGGCACACAAGAGTTAGACGGAGAAAATATTCTTGCAAAGGATTTGTCCCGGGCCATGAAAGAGCATCTAGGCAATAGTTCTGAATTTTTAAATAAGGATATCAATTCTTCCTAAATTTATGGACAAATTTCACACAATGACAACCAAAAACTACAAACTACTTTATTAAAATGACTATAAAATTGGTCCATAGTAGTAAGGGCGCCCCAATCATCAGGAATGACACTTCCACACAATGACAGGCTTCCCAGGTGGCGCTAGTGGTAAAGAACCCACCTGCCAACACAAGAGACGCAGTTTTGATCCCAGGGTTGGGAAGATTCCCCTAGAGGAGGGCATGGTAACCCGCTCCAATATTCTTCCCTAAAGAATCCCATGGACAGAGGAGCCTGGTAGGCTACAGTTCATAGGGTCGCAAAGAGTTGGACACGACTGAAGGGACTTAGTGTGCACGCACGCAATCACCAGGAATGACAAAGACTACAAAGAATGCTCACTCCCAGCCTGGGGTAAACGAGAAGAAGTGGAGACCACGGATGGAAGCGTAAATTCACACATCCACTTCGGAGGCAATTATTCAACCAAAAACAAGATGGAAATGTACATCCTCTGAACCCAACAACTCTATCCCCAGGACTTTCACCCTAGGTACTACCCAGTAACTCCCAGAGTCTCTTTTGCAAAGACAGTGTATCAGTCACTTGAGCTGCTGTGACAAATACCACAGGCTCTGGGCTTTGAGCAACAGATATTTACTTCTCACTGTTTGGAGATGAGCATCCAAGCTCAGAATGTCTGCAGAGTTGGTTTCTCTTGAGGTCTCTCTCCTTGACTCTCTTCTCCCTCTGTCTTCACATCATTTCCCCTCAACAGGTCTGTGATTAATCTCTTTTTCTTCTAAGGATAGCAGTCATATTGGATCAGGGCCCAGTTAAATGATCTCATTTTAACTTAACCACCTGTCTTCACATACAGTCACATTCTGAGGTATTGAGGGGTATGACTTCAACATGAATTTGAGAGGTACATAATTCAGCCCATAACAGATGACTACTGCATTAACAACATTACTACTGATAATAACTGTCATACCTAGAATTCACGCCTTTATTTAGATCTTTCTTTGAGCTCTTTAGGATTCCCTGGTGGCTCAGTGGTAAAGAATCCACCTGCCAGTACAGGAGACATGAGTTCAATCCCTGGGTAGGGAACACCCCTTGGAGTAAGAAATGGTGACTCACTACAGCATTCTTGCCTGGGAAATCCTATGGACAGAGGAGCCTGGCAGACTACAGTCCATGGGGATGCAAGAGTCAAATACAACTTCACGACTAAACAACAACATTGAGCTCTTTAAGCTTCACACCATTCCTGTAAAGAAGGTATTATCTCTTTAGGTGAGGGAGAAGCAGTTTAAAGAAGTTAAAGAATAGTGCCAAGGACTAGGAGATGTCTGGAGTAGGAAATGGCAACCCACTCCAGTATTCTTGCCTGGAGAATTCCACAGACAGAGGAGCCTGGTGGGCTACAGTCCATGGGGTCGCAGAGACACGACTGAGTGACTGAGCACACTAGGAGATGTCACAAAGCCAGCCACCAAGGTCCACTGTTCCCTTCCTAGGGTCGTGGCTGACAACATCTGGACAGGACACTTTGTTTTCGTAAAAGGCAAGTACAAGACAAGCATGTACACGGGTGCGTAGAAAACGGTCTTCGTTTTACGGGATGATGGGTGATTTTTTACATTTTTCCTTTTTATGCTGTTTGCTTTTCAGACAATTGTGTCTTCACAAACTACATGATAAAAAAAAATTAAAAACTCTATTTCCGTTTTTTTTTAAAAATCTACATATCAGTGTTTACCAGGTTTTCTTGTCAGCTGTGCCATCTCAGGCCACCTTTATTCCACTGACCTTGATGCTCTGACACTCTCATCTCTGCAGGGTCAATTTGGCCCCTTGGGCTGCTAATTTGTGATGGCCAGCATGACTTCCTACTGGAAACAGCCCCCATCACACTGACTGAATAAGAGGAGAAACATCAAATGAAGGAGGATTCTGTCTGTGACCCTGGTTTCAACTCCCCTCTCTGCAGGGGCTGTGACAAACACCACAACGACACGTGCTATTGGGTCATCCACACAACTAGCCACGGGGCTGCCATGATTAATCCCTGACGTCCTGACTCAGCAAGAGGTAAGAAAGAGGACGTTTCCTCCCGGACAGTTGGGTGCACCTCAGGACTAGGGTAGGGGGCGGAGGAGCATCCTCTGGTGGAGGACAGAAAACACGGCAGCCAAGGAATGGACTTTGGCTCAGGAAGTAAGCAGCTCCCGCCTTCCGTTCTCATCTCTCCCCCTGGTGCCAGTTTGGGCCCCTCGCTTCCCTCCCTCATCTAGTTTGAACCCAACCTCCACTCTCCTCCTTGGCTTTGAAATGTCACAAGATAAACGTTTAAGTTTTCCTGGGATGGAGAATGTTGGTTTCATCATTTGGTTACCATTTGGTCCTTTTGTACTCCTGCCTGGTTCCTGGTGATATAGATCCTGACCAGAGCTATCTGACCACAAGTCCTGATCCTCATTAAGAGACCCCCTAATACACAAGGCATTTCTCCACTTTAGTTAAGTGATATCTGGCAAGGCACTGAAATTCTCTGGTTCAGTTTCTCCAAAGATAACAGAAATCTGGATTTTTTTTTTTAATGTCAAATCTCTCAATTTTTAAATGTCAACAACCATTAAAACATTTAAACAAATGTAGCTGATTCACTGTGTTGTACAGCAGAAACTAACACAATATTGTAAAGCAATTATACTTTAATTTCTTTTTTTTTTAATTTAGGAGCAAACACAGTCTATCTGCAGTTTCCTCCTAAAATGCAAAGCCTGAGCTAAAAGAGTTCTAAGATCTTAACCAGCTCTGATAAAGACTAGGTATTTTAGTCATTAGAATTTAGAACTAGAATATTTTAGAATTAATGGGTATTTTGCTTTAGGCAAAATGATCAAATTTCTCCACTTAAAACTAGCCTGTAAGAGGCAGCTTCTTTTGAGGGACAGCCAGAAAAGGCAGCTGGTCTTACTGATCCTACATATCTCTTTCTCTTTCCTCACCAAAGCAGATCACCTCTATGCAATTTCTAGATGTGTAAGACTGCTGCTGCTGCTGCTGCTGCTGCTTGCAATATAACCTGTAAAGCGGGTCACAGGCAGCACCTCCAAGGAGCTTCTCCAGGACCTGGCTTGGTTTTATCAGTACATCCCAGGGCCTGACATGGCCTATTGTGAATGCTCAGCATGTGCATAGAAAGTTTAAGTTCCCAGGAATGTAGCTCTCAAGGTCTTACTTCAATAAGAATAATTGTGAGATTAAAAATTCTTTAGTAGATATATATTAAATACGGGCAATCTCTCTCTCTCTTTCTCACACACACATACACACACACACCCTGTAGATCACTAGGTATAACCATTCAAGAATAGTAAGTCAGATAAATATTATTTCTGCATGTTGTGCCTTTAAGACCTCTTCCCAGCAGCTGGCTCACATTTATGGAGAGTACAAGGCTACACCGTAACTTAAAACCTGTCTTTACCTCTTAGCAGATACACCCTTAACACAGGGCAACAGATACTTGGGCCTTAAAAAAAAAAAAAAGCTGACAGAGGATTGAGTGCAAAAATAAAGATGAATTAAAAGAGTCCTAAAAGCAGGTGTGAAAAGGACTGGGTTCTCCAAACACTCCTGTTTCCTTTGGATCTGGGGGCCTTATACACAGTCACACAGACCAGGGCTCCTGAGGAAATTTTGTGAAGGGCACGTTCCCCCACAGCACCGGGACAACTGGTCTACCTTATGGCTTGTGAGCGTTTCCAAATGACGTCTGGGCTCGGTTTGGAGGCTCTGGTTAGAGGTCAGTCAGTCCCCTTCTCCAGCAGTTCAAGTCCACACCCACAACCGCCTGCCACTGACACTCCACGCCCTGACACTTCTGTCCTCATGGCCCCTGAACCCCAGGGCCCACCGACACAATGCAAGCCCTAATCCTGCTCACCCCGCCTTCTGTGGACACCACAGTAGAGGTGCCGGCCCTCGCCCTCTGCCATGCTTCTCCCGAGGGGCCCAGGGCAGCATTTGTTCTCCCCAGGGGACAGTGAATGACCAAACTGGAAACCTCTTCCCAGTTTCTCTCTCTTGATGTGCATCTGGCTTCATCATCCTTCACCCAAGGTAATTTGGCTAAAATGAGGTTGGACAAAGAGGCAATTCAAAGGCTGTCCTTGATTGCAAATGTCTGGTGGCTGCTGGCAGTCGATCACAACCTAGAAAAGCCCACATCTTCAAGGTCAGGAAGGGGTGACTCAACACGTGGGCTGGGGAAAATGATAGCTTCCTTGTATCAAAGCACAAAAGTCACAGCCTAAGAAATCTGTCCTTTACATTCCTCAGAAGCACATTTTCTTGGCACGGGCTTCAGTCAGATACGTCCAGACATGCTAACATGTGCACCCAGCGCCCTGCTTACCCCAAGTTCTCTGAGACTCAGTGGAAGTGGGGCAGGTGTGCAAAGGCCCCTCGGCTGCATGGAAAGCAGGACATCTTGTAGTAACCTGAATGGGAGGGGGCACTCCCTCGTTTCCCAGGTAACAGATGGTGGCTGTCTGGCCTCCAATAAACAGACACTGCTGGAAAATCAAAATCAGAAGGCAAGACCTCGGTGGTGGCAATGGAGACATGGGGTCTTCTCACAGATTAGGCAGTGCTGTTATGTGAGGGTCCTACCTCAGTGGCATTTCCTGCAGGGACAGAGAAGTAGCAGGCAGTTGGCAGGGCTCTCCCCTGGCTGTGCCTGGGAGTTCTGATTCTCAAGCATTGGATGATGGCTTTTGGTGTCTTTCTAGTGCAGATGAGGATACTATAGATTAACAAGCCACCAGAAGCTTAATGATAAGTGTACACTGGGTGGAGAGCCCAGCTGAAGTATTCCAGGTCAACACCATCTTTGATTACCTGCAAGAACCATGGACACAATTCATCATTCGGGACCTTGTGCAGTCACTGAGCTTACACTGCCCCTATATCATGATGCCCTCATTGACAGACAGATGCCTCTCTATCTCCAACCAGGCCACCATTGGACTGCTTATCAGAAGGCTTTCTCAGCTGGGCTGAGTTTTTCCTTCCTCACTCCCTCTATGTGGCAGACACGAGCAACCTGCAGACACAAAGCCAATCCCTTCTCTCTTGCTGCCTGACTCCCCTTAGAGTCCAGGAAGCCAAGCACCCGCTGTGCCAGCCTCTCTTGCAGCTATAGGTGGTCATGCAACCCAGTTCTAATCCATGGGAGGTCTGTGGAGGAGCTCCTGACAAGAATTTTACCTTCTTGATAAGAGGGGGCTGATGACAGCAGGCAGCGCCACCGCACTCCCTCCAGCCTTGGAGGCAGGTGAACAAAGATGCTTATCCTGATGATGGCTCTATAAAAATGCATATATACACTCCTAGTTAAGGGTCAGAAGCATAGACATGTAGATGGTTATTAGTTCTATAGAGGTATGTGGAGGTCTGTGTATTCATGCCATCATCCTCTGGGGAAGACTTTCTTTTTAAGTGAAAATGATGTATACTTTAAACATAACAACAACAACAAAAACACTGTCAATTTGGACCCAGTATTCAGAATTAGGCAATTTTAGGTATACTTCTTTCCATGTGGTTCAACTTATGAGCATCCACGGTATAAGTAACCTGGAAAATAACCCAGAGGAAATGCTCCTTATTTCTGTGCCATGCCCTCTTCCAGGTGCTGGGCCAGTGGAGATGGAAATATGAGGATGAGCATCAAGGCCTTTACACGTCTTTTCAGACACAGAAGGACTGCTGCATTTGCAGGACAAAGTCTATGGTTAATTTGTCTACACATACCATAAAAGCTTCCATATAAATGATTTAATGACATTGAGACCAGAAATCATAAAATTCATCCATAAAGCATTTGTACCAACAGCTTGTAGTGAGACTCTTCCACACATCCAGGAAAAGATAGAAGGTGGACAGAAGGAGGTGCCTCGCCAGCCTGACAAACACATGAAGCAGAGAATCCGAGGCTGAGGAAGCCTCTCTCGCACACACACCTGGCACTTACCAAAATGAACAGAAATGATTAACACTGACATGACAATACATCCTTAAAAATTTTTTATGACAATACATTGTTAAAAATTTTTTTTAATGAGTGCTCAGTTTTCCCTTTTGCTTCTGCCCTGGTTGCAGTGGCTCTCCAGAAACAGAGGAAATGGGAAAGGATCCAGAGAGTTCCAGGTGCTGGGTCACAAGTCAGCACATAAGAAACCTTCTCGGGGTTAAAACACACAGGAAACTGCAGGAGACTGCTTCCCTGTGCGCATTTCATTCAACTCTAACCAAGGACATTTGCTATTAAGCCACATTTTGTGCATTTTGCCTTCATCCAGGGAAAAGAAAAGAAGGTCTTTTTCTTGCTTATATGAGCACAGAGTTGTGGAGTTACAGGCATAGGTACAGAAGGGGGAACAGGACCCCAATCAGCCATGATGCACCCCAGTGCCTGGATATGGCCCGTGGTCAACTTCACACTAGAAGAAGTGAATTTTTTAGGCAAGTGCTCAAACTCTTTGAGTTAGCTTTTTCAATTGCAAAATGGAGACAATACTGAACTACATTAAGTTTTTTCTCTACTAAGTTAATACTGTTGATAATAGTTATGTCACATGATCCAACCTAATAATGCCCACCCTGCCTATTCACAGACTTTATGGAAGCAAAGAAAATTATTTACATGAAGGTACACAAAGATACTTTAACTCTGAAAAGAGCATTTACTTTATGAACTGGAAGAGTAATCAGTGCTTCAAACACCACACATGCACCACTTTGTAAAAAAACAAGATTACAGAGGTAGTTTTCAGCATCCTTCTTTAAAATGCAGATTCTGGGCCCACCTCAGACCTGATGAGGAATGCATGCTTCTTACAGGTACTCCCGGGCATAACCCAAGTTGTAGACAGTATTTTTCCCAGGTAATAATTGGCCTTGTTGGTTTTAGGGGGCTTTGTGCTGCAAAGCAGGCCTTTTTCAAGACACATGGTATGTCCCTTTCCTCACTAAGTAAAAGAGAATATAAAGAACCTAGTGTGCAGAATGCTCTCTTTTCTCAATGACTAGGAAGAGACTTCACGTAAAGTCAGTAAAATGAACTCGGTCTCTAAGTTACGAGAACTGATAAAACCTGATGAAGGAGTCATCTTCTGCTACAGGATGTCTTCATCACCTTACCTGGTAATCCAAGTCTTTTTAAAAAGCTCTCAGTATTGAAGTTCCTGGAGGGGCTGGGTGCCACCTACCCAGCGTAACTTACCCCTCAGAATGTAGTTCTGATAGTTCTGATCTGCCTCAGCTCCCACCTTGATCAAACACGTCAGACCTTCAGCCACTACAAATTCATGCACCAAATCCTTGTCATCCTGGCAGGAAACAGGGAAAGAAAAAAGAGAAAGAGAGAGAGAAACTTCAAATACTGTCCCGGTCCATCGTCCATCCCGGCTGTACAGTGAAAACTACGTACAAGCCTCTGACTCCAGACTGACCTCTGAAGATTGTTCGGCTCTATTCAAATGAAGCATCTTAACTGTTGCCAGAGGAATTTTACAACCAGTCTTCACATCGTTGTTTGCCAAAGACCAATTATTGCCTTCTGGGCAATCTAATAAAGATAAAGCAAATGAATCCCCTGACTGTCAGGAATATTTATAGTGATCTGGTTTTCATTCTTCAGAAATCACCAGGCTCCAGGCCCCCACAGGTCCCCAGGGACCGGCCACATGAAGCCTGCTGGGTTTCAACACAGGAAACACTGGCCTGCAGTACAGACCATCGTGTGAAGGATTCAAAGCCACTCGTGTGTTTCAAAGGACAGTCCCTGAGGAAGGGTACAAGGGTCTTGCAAACAGCATCTGAGAAAGTAAAGGAGCAGTTTCTCCACCTCCCAAGTTGCGCTGCTCACACGACAAGCAAGGAGGCAGAATACAGAATCCGCCGTGTGTCTGGAGCAGCCACACTGTCCCTCAAAAGAGCCACTGCAGTCAGCCTGCAGTCTAATCCCAGAAGGCAGGACCTGGAAGGAATCACTGGAGTCACCTAATAGGGTGGTTCTCAAAGACAGATCTCCGGAGCCACAGGTACCTGAGCGTCAGCTGGAAACTGGTTAGAAATGCAAAGTACCCAGCTCCACTCTGACTTACTGAACAGGAAGCTCCACTGTGGGGCCCAGCAACCGGTGCTTAATAAGCTCTACAGGGGTTACAGAGGCGCTCAGGGTCTTCTTCTCACCCCTGACTCCCTCACATTAGGATCATCGATGGAGCTTTTAAAAAGGAACAGGAAACAGCCCCCTCCCAGATGGGTTTAACCAGAATTTCTGGGGTGGGGTCCAGGTTCTGACATTAAATTCCCAAGGAAATCCATCGTAAAGGGCAACAGTTCAAGAATCACTCATCTAATCCTGCCTTCCCTTCACAGATGAAGACTCAGGAATGGCAAAACTTTGGCCAAGATGACTTAACTATGGTCAGCCAGCCCCTTGCCTGGAGTACCAAGTTCGATAGAGCCCTGTGAGACAAACTTTTCCACTACTGTTTTGGGAGATTTCCTTGATTGGACCCTGCCTTGTCTCAAATGCAGCTAGGATACATTCATCTTCAATTATAACAACAGAACAAAAATGAAAAACCTCAGTGATGTAAGTAGTAGAAAGTTTAATAGAATAATGAAAGGTTATTATTATAGAAACGGTCAGCAACCACGGTCTATCTCCAGAAAAGAAAAGAGTAATTTAGACACACTGGCATAATTCTCCTGTCTCCATGTTGAAAGCAGCCTCTCATTTTGATTTTATGGCATTTTCCAATTATATGGATGGAGGACTTGAGCAAAGGGGTGTGGGGGTGGGGGAGGAGGTGGTAGGCCAGGCAGATACTCCCTTTGAACCAAAAACACACTCTTAACATTCAGAGGGCACTGGAGGGAGGGGTGAACACTGCCGTGCCTCGACGGTAATGAAAGACAGCTGTGTTAACTCAGACTTGAAGATAATCATGGCTTTGGAAGCAAGAGAAAATGGGACAGTATCATGATTTTTGGAAAATCACTTTACACTCGTATGTATGAAGGAAATAAAAATAATTCTCCCTCCATCCATATTCTTTTCCATCAGCATATGTGAAAAGCGAACATTTAGATGAGCTCATGTCTAGTCAGAAAGTTTTTCCAAGCATGTAACAAATGTTTATTACTTTAACTAAAACTAGATTCACACATGACTTCATGGTGAAAAAGTGAGAACAAGCTCTCAAGAAACCACTCAAGCTAATCACTAATATTAATATAGCAGAGAGCTGACTGTCTAGCAAAGGCTCTTGGAAAAAGACACTGGGCAGTGTTCATAAAAATAATCCAGAACCCTAACTAAAATTGATGCACATATGTAGATAAGGCACTTAGGAAATTAAAATATACTGATAATAAATGTAGAAAATGTCTTCCAAATTGGCAACGTGCAGGATTTTGAACACATACCTTAACATATATGGGCATTAATAAATAAATGATTTTTGAAACACTGCTTTCTGACTCCAATGAAATCAACATGTTAACACGAACTAATAAGAGATTATCCTTGAATTCAGATTAATAGCCACACTTTAACCTGTGATCATTTTTTTTGACACCTGTTAATCAAGGAATATTCAACTCAATCCAAATGACCAATGGTTGTGTTTTTACACCCTCCACACTGGAGTTCCAAAAGGAACCTCCACACATCAAGGAAACCCAAAAGATGAGAGAGATGCAGACACACTGGTGTGGAAGAAGGTGATCTAAACTGCAGACAGCTTGCTGGCTGTCAAATCCACCCAAGACCACTGTGGGATGGAGCTCTTTGACGGACAGGTCTGTGGTCTTCCAAACAGGTCTGTGGTCTTCCAAAAGATTAAACTTCTGGGAGCAAATGTCTTTATCCTTGTCTACATAATGCCAACAAAGGCTGTTCAAAAATATGGCTCTGCTGAGTAAAAGGTGGAAACAGTAGCCTTGAGAATTCAGAGAGATAGCACTACAGAACAAGCATGTGAGGGGGTATAAAACCAGATCGCCATGTGCTCAATGTATCTTTTAACTTTTTCACCATGGAAAACTTGAAATATGCAAAAGAAGAGAGAACAATTTAGGGAGCCAGGTGCCAATCAATTCACGTCAATCCTGTCCCATCTATCACCCCACCCTGTCTGCTGCCATATTCACTTGAAGCAAATCCCAGATGTCACATCATTTAATCCATAAATATTCTAATATGTACCTCCAGAGTATAGGAACTCTTTTTAAAATTATGTAATCACCATAAAAAATTAATACTCACCATAAAAATGAATATTTCTTAATATTATCAAATGTCCAGTTTCAACTGGACAATGACCAATTTCAACTGTCTCAAAATTACAGTTGTTGTTTTTTTACATTTTGTAGAAGGATCGAAATAAGATCCACATGTGGCCATTAGTTGATACAACTTTAAAATGTCTTTTAAATCATCTCTTTTTTTCCCTTGAAATCTGTGTGTTGAAGAAGCTATATCATTTGTCCTACAGAGTAGACTGTATTCTGGGTTGTGTTGATTACTTGTGGTGTGGTTTAACACGTGCTTCTGTCTTAGATAATTTGTAAATTAGTTACCACATAGAGAGGCAGGGTCAGACACATGCAGGGTTGAATCTGTTGGTATGACTGCATCCTCAATGGCAGTGTGAGTTTCCACGAGGAGGTACGTAATAGCTGGTTGTATCTCTTTTCCACTGTGTCAGCAGGTCTTGAAGCTCCATGCTGCTACTGCTAAGTCACTTCAGTTGTGTCCAACTCTGTGCGACCCCATAGACAGCAGCCCACCAGGCTCCGCCGTCCCTGGGATTCTCCAGGCAAGAATGCTGGAGTGGGTTGCCATTTCCTTCTCCAATGCATGAAAGTGACAAGTGAAAGTGAAGTCGCTCAGTTGTGTCCGACTCTTTGCCACCCCATGGACTGCAGCCTACCAGGCTCCTCCGTCCATGGGATTTTCCAGGCAAGAGTACTGGAGTGGGTTGCCATTGCCTTCTCCTTAAATCTCCATACCTAGATCCATTAATTCATTCAGGGTTGCAAAACTCTGATGTTCTAAGTGATACTCTAAGTATATCACTCCTTCTTACTAAATAGCTAGAATATTTTTATAAGCATACCTTCCCTCAACTACTGTTTGATTATCCTAAAGCTCATATAGGAAAAAGTAAGATAAATGTGTGATTTTAGAATTTTACCCATTTTTCAAAATCAAGAGCTGGTTCACCACCATCTTTCTTCCATTGCGAACCAATTCATTGTTACTCTTCAGTATTGTTATGAACTCGTCGATGTAGATTACGCTGATGTGCTTCAGTCCACTGTAACTATCATGCTTGTTGATGCTTATACTGTCCATCTTCAGCCAGCCAGTGGGAGACCTTCAACATGCTCCCAAGTTCCTCTGGCAATAATCCTAGTCTTATTTGATAGCTTCCTTGCTATCTGTATAACAATATGTTCCAAGTTTATTTTACCCATTTCCTAGGCCAGACTTGAAGTCAGCTATTTCTCCAAGAACTCTGGTTCCTTTCAGTATTTTAAGACCACAATCTCTGTGCTAGTAGTGGTTTTTGCTAATGGGTTGACCATTGCTTCTAGTACTTTTCAATAAACTTAGTGCTAGAAATATGCTTTCTTGCAAGTTTGTTAGGATAATAAACACCATGGGTTCATTTCAACACTTCTAATTAAATTCAGAAATCCAGAGTTTTTTTAACTTAACCGTTTTATCTTTCCATCAACTTTCTTCCACACACTAAGAACCCTAATCCTTAAGAACTCTAAGAATAACAAAATAAGAAAACACACAAACTGCAGTATCAGAATAGCAATACTAACACTACTACCAGCAAGATGATTATTATAAACAGTTGATCTGCACGCGTGCATGGTTCTTTTTCTTCTCAGAGTATATTCTACCCAGAGTACACAAACTGCAATGTTTCAGAGTTACTTGGAAGAGCTCTTCTCTGTGTGGTTCTGCCACCATCTGGATACTCAGCGAGATGAACAATGGAAAAGCTGAACAATGGAAACAGCAAGCAGGCTGAAGGGCTGTAAGAGTGAGGGTGTGGAGTGTGATGAGTGTGGACTTCCAGCAGTAAGAGTCCAGCCCAACTGCTGTCAGGAATCTGAGTTCAAGAGAAGGACATAACAGAGGGTAAAGAAGTTCTGTTTTGTTCAGTTGATAGGAATTTGCTGTATGACCCAGGGAACTCAACCCAGGGCTCTGTAACAAGCTAGAGGGGTGGGAAGAGGTGGGAGATAGGAAGGAAGTTAAAGAGGGAGGGGACACATGTATACCTATGGCCATCATGTTGATGTATGGCAGAGGCCAACACAATATTGTGAAGCAATTTTCCTTCGATTAAAAATAAAATAAGTTTAGCGGGGCTGGGGAAAGCTTATTGAAATTGAAAAAAGAAAAAAAGAGGCAGAGAGACACTGATGAATACATGGGAAGTGAAACTTGGGAACAAGTAAATAGCGAAGCATTTACTCAATTAAAAGAGAGGAAAGACTGAAGATAGACACCCTTGAGAAGAGTATTCCAATTGCCTGGTCTGTTCATCTATTGCTTCAGTAGCATCAGCCATTGCATGAGGCCGCAAAGAGCCAGGGATAGACTCCAGGGAGCTCACAGGTGACTGGACTCAGACAAGCGAGCTAGAGTATCTCAAGTTCTATTCCAGAGGTAAGCACAGGAATAGAGGTATTTGGAGAGCCCTTGACTGCCGTAAGGGTTCATCTAGAGAATCCCTGGCAGGAGGAGACATGGGGTGGGAAACTGAGAGACATGGGGAGTGGATGTGGGGAGGAACCATCCTGGGATAGAAGCAATAGGTCTGGGGGTGAAGGTACAGAAAAGAAAGGGCATGGCTTGTTCCCAGAACACAATCACAGTGAGATGTTACTGCAGCAAAGGACAGGGAGGTGGGTTGTACTGAGATTCAGATGTAACGCAGAAGGCTACACGGAACCAGCATGAGAAGGACTTTGTGAGCCCCCTCTGGTGGAAGCTGGAGGATGGACTGAGTCGTGAAGGACGGAACAGTGTCCACAACAGCTGTTACAATTCTCCCAGAAGAAACAGCCTGAATCAAGGCTGACCCCAAACCTCAAGGCACTTCTGAGATGTGTGATCTAAAGGGACAATGGTGACTCGGGGTCACACCTGTAGTGTGGGAAGCTGAGAAATGAGGACTCATCTCCAAAAGCACAATCACTGAGAAGGGCTCTGCTCTGGGAAAAAGATGAGGGCGTGAACAGTTGAGCAGGTTTTAAAACGGGACAAGAACGTGCAGGCAGGATGGCCTATTGGCCTGCCTTTCTGCCAATCCCCCTGAGACAGAAAACATCCATGAAGGAGACGGCCACTCAGGCTGGAGCTATCACTGACAGAACACTCTTTAAGGATGTGAAGGAGATGGGAACTAAAGACAAATGGACTGACTACACCCTAGAGTCTAATATCATGAGAGCGAGAATGATGAACCTACACAGACACAAGCTCAATGCAAACGCCATCTTCTCCACGAAGCTCATCTGGCCTTTCCTGACCCTGCCCTGGCACAGCGGCCTCACTCTCTGCCCCTGGCTCTCTGTCTCTCTCCCCTGAAATCTCCTGTGGGTGACAGCTTGGAGTTTGCCTGCACCCCAGTCCCAGCCCTCTTCACTAAGCTCGTGACTTGCCCAGGGGAGAAGCAGAGGGAAAGTTTGGGGCAAAGGATAAGATGGAACCTAACAGAGATGCCAGCACATGCACACAAGGGGGCGTGTCCCTAGCAGCATGGTTTATAACAGCAGAGCCCTGGAGAGGAACGCAACTGTCCACCAACAGACGATGAATGAAACAAACTGTGCTTCCTTCACACAGTGGACACTCAGAGCTACCTGGGTCATGCCCACACTGATCTCATTCTAAGTAAACTGTATCAGGATACATGCTGCATGATATCATGCATATACAATTGACACAAACGAATTTCACATATTGTGGGCGAATATGCACCACTAGTATCGAAATGTGCATTTGCATGGTAAACACTATATCTGACATTCAGCAGAGAAAAGCCCCCGAGAGAGTGGCCAGTATTGAACAGAAGACTTCAATTACATCTGTAGTAGGTATGTTTTTAAAATCTGAAGTAAACGTGGAAAAATATTGTGATTCTGATGATGTTTTCTTTACTTTCTATTGTTTGAAATATTTGATACGGTAAAAATACTCTTAACTGATATTTTGACCGAAATTTACTTTGTACTTTAAAGCATTTCTCTTTTTGTAATCAGTAAAAGGCATAAACTTGTCTGCATCTAACCCCACAGCAATGCAAAAACAGAACCTGAGAGTATTCTTTTTTTTTACCTGAAATATCTGCTTCAAGGAGAAGAGGGCCCTTCTTAAATCTCGTCCAGTGGAGTTGTACAGTTTTTCTGAAATAAAGAACACACCATATAAAATTCATTAAACTGACTCAACAGATGGTAAAAACAGAGACAGGGTGTGAGCAATTACAGAAATTCCGCTGGAAAGGTGAGTAAAACAAATTCATTTCATTCAGGATGCAGCCCCACCTCTAATGGTGCAAAGAACAGTCCAGCCGTTACAGGAGGCAGGAAGAGGGGATTGTGAGTGTGGGGAAGTGCCCTGATCTGCACCCTCAGCCCCCACCTCCCTCTCTCCAGAGCTCCAGCTGTTTACAGACGTAGTAATTCAGTTGGTAAAGAATCTGCCTGCCAATGAAGGAGACCCAGGTTCGATCCCTGGGTCAGGAAAATCCCCTGGAGAAAGAAATGGCAAGCCACTCCAGTATTTTTGCCTAGAAAAATCCCATGAACAGAGGAGCCTGGCAGGCTACAGTTCATGGGGTCTCAAGAGTCAGACGCGAATTAGCAACTAAACCACCACCACAGACTTGATAGTTGATAGCCAAATCTATCGGGAAAATTAACATAGTCAAAACGGAACTCATCCTTCTGTTTCCTCGTCTCACAGGCTTGCATCACCATACTCTCCACAGTCGGGCTCAGGAAGCTTCAAACTGCTTTCTTTTCCATGGAATCTGATGCTCACCTCAAGAGAACCAAGAGCAGCATGATGTCTCTAAGGACTGACTGGCTCCCACTTGCTGCCAGCCCTTCCAGCAGGGACCTAGCCTTAGCTCTGCCTGTATCTGGACTCTCCCTCATATAAGATGGGTTCGAGGATGAGTCCTGGCCTGGAGCAAGGCAGATGTAGGAGCCCCTGTCAGTATTCTGGGGCTCGATACTCAGGTTGAATTCTATAACTAGTGACATGTAACATGTACTAGTTGGGCCAGGCCTCATGCATGAGGAGGGGAGCCTGACCCAGGACCCACCCTCCAGCAGTTACAGTGGGCAGAAGTAGCAGATGGGTATGCCCCAAGTCTTCACTGGTCAGTGGGGCGGTGCCAGAATGTGCTGAAGGCATGGAGAATGCAGGGAGCATCCACTTCTACTGGTGCATGCAGACTCCCAGGAGCATGGATTCCGCTCAGCTTCCCAGGTGGCTCAGCTGCCCAGGGTTGGGTTTCTAACACTGTGTGTCAGAGAGCCCCAATATAAACCATCCAGAGCACATTTACTGAGCACCTGCCAGGCGCTGTTCTAGGCACTGAGGGTACAGTAGTGAAGAATGAACTCAGAGCAAAGACTAAGCAATCCAAGGGCCTGCATTTCAACCTGGTATGTGATTTGGGTGAAGTATACTACCTCTCTAAGCCTTGGATTCCTTATCCAAAAAGAGGGAACAGATAATAGTAGATTTAGTAGAAGATGGTTGTATGTGTTAAATCCAGCACTGAAATGATGCAGTGGAATGCAAAATTACTTAAAATACTTAGAATTATAGATTTCAAAGTAATGTCACCTGCATGGTAGGCAATCTTGGGCTTCAACGCCAGCCTATGGGGGGAGGTGGTGGGCAAAGCCATGTTCTCCTCTCGTGTGAGTGGAAGGGGATGAAATGCACAGATCTAAATGACTTAGCAGAAGTCTGGTTGTGAGAAAGATATGCCCCTTTGTACTGTGGCTCTAGAAGTGCCCCATCTGAGGTGATGGAAGGTTCCCATCTTAGAGAGACTTAAAATGATTGAGCATGGGCCTGGCTCAGCCTCTGAATGGCAATAGCTTCCTCGAAGGGCTTCCTATGGACACCCTGCCCACTTCCCCTCTTCTCACCCATCCTCCAGACCAAGGCCGGAAGGACAGGGTGAAAACCATCACCTGAAAACATCCCTGCCCCCATTCAAACCCTTCAGTGGCTGCCCACGGCACTAACAAACCCCAAATCCCTTCCGTGGTCTGCCAATCCTTGGTCACACAGCCCTGCCGCCCCCACCCCCCACCACATACCAACTCATCATGCAGCAGACACCTGTTCTCTCAGCTCCTGGGGCAGGCCAGTCTCCTCCAGACTTACTACCTACACACACAGCTTAAGAAGCAGAGGCAGGATCCTGTGGGGTCTGACCCCAGGGCCTCCTAGTGTTTGCCCATTATGCAGTTCCACACCTGTAAATACAATATGCAACCCCCAGTCGCTTGATAATTATGCAGTGTTTTGATTGAGAGAGAATCACTCCTTGTCTTCCTGAACACAAGGAGCCGGGAAGACTCCAAAGGAATCAACCATCCCCAAACTAAACATCTAATTCATCACAGACCCTAAAAAATGAGGCCCAATGACTCACAAGTCGACCTCTAAAGTATTTATATATGTGTGGCCTCAAAAGACATGAGTAAGAAATAGAGATGGCGGACTACAAGGATGTGCGCTCATCTTCTCCTGCAAAAACTCCAAAATTACAACTTGCTGCTGAACAACTGTCAACAGGAGAATGTTGGATCTTACTAAAAAAAAGATACCCCACGCTCAAGGGCAAAGGAGAAGCCCCAGCAAGATGGTAGGAGGGGCGAAATCACGTTTAGAATCAAACCCCATAACCGCCAGAGATGCTCAGAGGGCTCAAACAAACCTAGTGCACACAAGGACCCAGAGACCCCACAGAGACTGAGCCAGAATTGTATTGGAGTGTCTCCTCAGGGTCAGCAGTGGCCTGCCACAGGGGCAAGGACGCTGGGTGCAGCAGACCTGGGTATTGCATGAGCCCTCTTGGAGGAGGTCCCATTAACCCTACCATAGAGCCAACAGAACTTACACAGGACTGGGGAAACAGACTCCTGGAGGGCACAAAACAAAACAAAAAAAACCTTGTGTATACCAGAACCCAGGAGAAAGGAGCAGTGATCCCACAGAGACTGACTCAGACTTGCTGTGAGTGTCCAGGAGTCTCTGGTGGAGGCGTGGGTCAGTGGTGGCTTGCTGGAGAGTCGGTGACACTGACTGCAGCACTGCGTACACCTGACCTTTTGAAGGAGGTCACCATCATCTTCACTACCTCCACCATAGTTTGGTCTCAGGCCAAACAACAAAGAGGGAACACAGCCCCGCCCATCAACAGAAAATTAGATTAAAGACTTACTGAGCATGCCCCCGCCCATCAGAACAAGACCCAGTGTCCCCCTCAGTCAGTCTCTCCTATCAGGAAGCTTCCATAAGCCTCTTATCCTTCTCCTTCAGAGGGCAGACCAAATGAAAACCACAATCACAGAAAACTAAACAAACTGATCACATGGACCACAGCCTTGTCTAACTCAATGAAACTATGAGCCATGCCATGTAGGGCCACCCAAGACGGACGGGTCATGGTGGGGAGTTCTGACAAAACGTAGTCCACTGGAGAAGGGAACGGCAAACCACTTCAGTATTCTTGCCTTGAAAACCCCATGAACAGTATGACAAGGCAAAAAGACAGGACACTGAAAGAGGAACTCCCCAGGTGGGCAGGTGCCCAATATGCTACTGGAGATCAGTGGACAACTAACTCTAGAAAGAACGAAGAGACGGAGTCAAAGCAAAAACAACACCTAGTTGTGGATGTGACTGGTGATGGAAGTAAAGTCCAATGATATGAAGAGCAGTATTGCATAGGAACCTGGAATGTTAGGTCCATGAACCAAGGTAAATTGGAAGTGATCAAACAGGAGATGGCAAGGGTGAACATCAACATTTTAGGAATCAGTGAACTAAAATGGACTGGAATGGGTGAATTTAACTCAGATGACCATTATATCTACTACTGTGGGCAAGAATCCCTTTGAAGAAATGGAGTAGCCATCATGGTCAACAAAAGAGTTGGAAATGCAGTACTTGGATGCAATCTCAAAAATGACACAATGATCTCTGTTCATTTCCAAGGCAAACCATTCAATATCACAGTAATCAAAGTCTATGCCCCAACCAGTAATGCTGAAGAAGCTGAAGTTGAATGGTTCTATGAAGATCTACAAGATCTTCTACAACTAACACCCAAAAAAGGTGTCATTTTCATTACAGGGGACTGGGATGCAAAACTAGGAAGTCAAGAGACACCTGGAGTAACAGGCAATTTTGGCCTTGGAGTACAAAATGAAGCAGGTCAAAGGCTAACATAGCTTTGCCAAGAGAATGCACTAGTCACAGCAAACACCCTCTTCCAACAACACAAGAGAAGACTCTACACATGGACATCACCAGATGGTCAATACCAAAATCAGATTGATTTTATTCTTTGCAGCCAAGGATGCAGAAGCTCTATATAGTCAGCAAAAATAAGACTGGGAGCTGTGGCTCAGATCATGAACTCCTTATTGCCAAATTCAGACTTAAATTGAAGAAAGTAGGGAAAACCACTAGACCATTCAGGTATGACCCAAATCAAATCCCTTACGATTATACAGTGGAAGTAACAAATAGATTCAAGAGATTAGATCTGATAGACAGAATGCCTGAAGAACTATGGACAGAGGTTCGTGACACTGTACAGGAGGCAGTGATCAAGATCATCCCCAAGAAAAAGAAAGGAAAATGGTTGTCTGAGGATGCCATACAAATAGCTGAGAAAGAAGAGAAGTGAAAACAAAGGAGAAAAGAAAAATATACCAATTTGAACGCAGAGTTCCAAAGAATAGCATGGAGACATAAGAAAGCCTTCCTCAGTGATCAATGCAAAGAAATAGAGAAAAACAATAGAAGGGGAAAGACCAGAGATTTCTTTAAGAAAAATAGAGATACCAAAAGAACATTTCATGCAAAGATAGGCACAATAAAGGCAGAAATGGTATGGACCTAACAGAAGCAGAAGATATTAAGAAGAGGTGGCAAGAACACACAGAAGAACTATAAAAAAGAGATCTTCATGACCCAGATAACCATGATGGTGTGATCACTCACCTAAAGCCAGACATCCTGGAATGCAAAGTCAAGTGGGCGTTAGGAAGCATCACTACGAAGAAAGCTAGTGGAGGTGATGGAATTCCAGTTGAGCTTTTTCAAATTCTAAAAGATTATGCTATAAAAGTGCTGCACTCTATTGAGATAATCATATGGTTTTTATTTTTCAATTTGTTAATGTGGTGTATTACACTGATTGATTTGCAGATATTGAAGAATCCTTGCATCCCTGGGATAGATGCAGAGAAAGCCTTTGACAAAATTCAACATCCATTTATGGTAAAAACTCTCCAGAAAGCAGGAATAGAAGGAACATACCTCAACATAATAAAAGCTATATATGACAAACCCACAGCAAATATTATCCTCAATGGGGAAAAATTGAAAGCATTTCCTCTAAAGTCAGGAACAAGACAAGGGTGCCCACTTTCACCATTACTATTCAACATAGTTTTGGAAGTTTTGGCCACAGCAATCAGAGCAGAAAAAGAAATAAAAGGAATCCAAATAGGAAAAGAAGAAGTAAAACTCTCACTATTTGCAGATGACATGATCCTCTACATAGAAAACCCTAAAGATTCCACCAGAAAATTACTAGAAATAATCAATGACTATAGTAAAGTTGCAGGATATAAAATCAACACACAGAAATCACTTGCATTCCTATACACTAATAATGAGAAAACAGAAAGAGAAATTAAGGAAACAATTCCATTCACCATTGCAACGGAAAGAATAAAATACTTAGGAATATATCTACCTAAAGAAACTAAAGACCTATATATAGAAAACTATAAAACACTGGTGAAAGAAATCAAAGAGGACACTAATAGATGGAGAAATATACCATGTTCATGGATTGGAAGAATCAATATAGTGAAAATGAGTATACTACCCAAAGCAATTTATAGATTCAACGCAATCCCTATCAAGCTACCAACAGTATTCTTCACAGAGCTAGAACAAATAATTTCACAATTTATATGGAAATACAAAAAACCTCGAATAGCCAAAGCGATCTTGAGAAAGAAGAATGGAACTGGAAGAATCAACCTACCTGACTTCAGGCTCTACTACAAAGCCACAGTTATCAAGACAGTATGGTACTGGCACAAAGACAGAAATATTGATCAATGGAACAAAATAGAAAGCCCAGAGATAAATCCATGCACATATGGACACCTTATCTTTGACAAAGGAGGCAAGAATATACAATGGATTAAAGACAATCTCTTTAACAAGTGGTGCTGGGAAATCTGGTCAACCACTTGTAAAAGAATGAAACTAGACCACTTTCTAACACCATACACAAAAATAAACTCAAAATGGATTAAAGATCTAAACGTAAGACCAGAAACTATAAAACTCCTAGAGGAGAACATAGGCAAAACACTCTCCGAGATACATCACAGCAGGATCCTCTATGACCCACCTCCCAGAATATTGGAAATAAAAGCAAAAATAAACAAATGGGACCTAATTAACCTTAAAAGCTTCTGCACATCAAAGGAAACTATCAGCAAGGTGAAAAGACAGCCTTCAGAATGGGAGAAAATAATAGCAAATGAAACAACCGACAAACAACTAATCTCAAAAATATACAAGCAACTCCTACAGCTCAACTCCAGAAAAATAAACGACCCAATCAAAAAAATGGGCCAAAGAACTAAATAGACATTTCTCCAAAGAAGACATACAGATGGCTAACAAACACATGAAAAGATGCTCAACATCACTCATTATCAGAGAAATGCAAATCAAAACCACTATGAGATACCATTTCACACCAGTCAGAATAGCTGCGATCCAAAAGTCTACAAATAATAAATGCTGGAGAGGGTGTGGAGAAAAGGGAACCCTCTTACACTGTTGGTGGGAATGCAAACTAGTACAGCCACTACGGAGAACAGTGTGGAGATTCCTTAAAAAACTGGAAATAGAACTGCCTTATGATCCAGCAATCCCACTGCTGGGCATACACACTGAGGAAACCAGAAGGGAAAGAGACACGTGTACCCCAATATTCATTGCAGCACTGTTTATAATAGCCAGGACATGGAAGCAACCTAGATGTCCTTCAGCAGATGAATGGATAAGAAAGCTGTGGTACATATACACAATGGAGTATTACTCAGCCATTAAAAAGAATACATTTGAATCAGTTCTAATGAGGTGGATGAAACTGGAGCCTATTATACAGAGTGAAGTAAGCCAGAAGGAAAAACACCAATACAGTATACTAACGCATATATATGGAATTTAGAAAGATGGTAACAATAACCCGGTGTACGAGACAGCAAAAGAGACACTGATGTATAGAACAGTCTTATGGACTCTGTGGGAGAGGGAGAGGGTGGGAAGATTTGGGAGAATGGCATTGAAACATGTAAAACATCATGTAAGAAACGAGTTGCCAGTCCAGGTTCGATGCATGATACTGGATGCTTGGGGCTAGTGCACTGGGACGACCCAGAGGGATGGTATGGGGAGGGAAGAGGGAGGAGGGTTCAGGATGGGGAACACATGTATACCTGTGGCGGATTCATTTTGATATTTGGCAAAACTAATACAATTATGTAAAGTTTAAAAATAAAATAAAATTAGGGAAAAAAAAAAAAGAAAAGTGCTGCACTCAATATGCCAGCAAATTTGGAAAACTCAGCAGTGGCCACAGGACTGGAAAAGGTCAGTTTTCATTCCAATCCCAAAGAAAGGCAATGCCAAAGAATGCTCAAACTACTGCACAATTGCACTCATCTCACACGCTAGTAAAGTAATGCTCAAAATTCTCCAAGCCAGGCTTCAGCAGTACGTGAACCATGAACTTCCAGATGTTCAAGTTGGATTTAGAAAAGGCAGAGGAACCAGAGATAAAATTGCCAGTATCCATTGGATCATCGAAAAAGCAAGAGAGTTCCAGAAAAACATCTACTTCTGCTTTATTGATTGTGCCAAAGCCTTTGACTGTGTGGATCACAACAAACTGTGGAAAATTCTTAAAGATATGGGAATACCAGACCACCTGACCTGCCTCCTGAGAAATCTCTATGCTGGTCAAGAAGCAACAGTTAGAACCCGACATGGAACAACAGATTGGTTCCAAATAGGAAATGGATTATGTCAAGGCTGTATATCGTCATCCTGCTTATTTAACTTCTGTGCAGAGTACACCATGGGAAATGCAGGGCTGGATGAAGCACAAGCTGGAATCAATATTGCTGGGACAAATATCAATAACCTCAGATATGCAGATGACACCACCCTTATGGCAAAAAGCAAAGAACAAAAGAGCCTCTTGATGAAAGTGAAAGAGGAGAGTGAAAAAGTTGGCTTAAAACTCAACATTCAAAAAACTAAGATCATGGCCTCTGGTCCCATCATTCCATGGCAAATAGATGGGGAAACAATGGAAACAGTGACAGACTTTATTCTTGAGGGCTCCAAAATCACTGCCAATGGTGACTGTAGCCATGAAATTAAAGATGCATGCTCCTTGGAAGAAAAGCTATGACAACCTAGACAGCATATTAAAAAGCAGAGACATTACTGTGCCAACAAAGGTCTGTCTAGTCAAAGCTATGGTTTTTCCAGTAGTCATGTATGGATGTGAGAGTTGGGACTATAAAGAAAGCTGAGCGCCAAAGAATTGATGCTTTTGAACTGTAGTATTGGAGCAGACTCTTGTGAGTCCCTTGGACAGCAAGGAGATAAAACCAGTCAATCCTAAAGGAAATCAGTCATGAATATTGATTGGAAGGACTGATGCTGAAGCTGAAACTCCAATACTTTGGCCACCTGATACGAAGAACTGACTCATTTGAAAAGACCCTGATGCTGGGAAAGATTGAAGGCAGGAGGAGAAGGGGATGACAGAGGATGAGATGGTTGGATAGCATCACCAACTTGATGGAGATGAGTTTGAGTAAGCTCCAGGAGTTGGTGGTGGACCAGGAAGCCTAGCATGCTACGGTTCATGGGGTCACAAAGAGTTGGGCACAACTGACCAACTGAACTGAAGTGAATAAATAGAGTGAATTGCATCCCCCTTGTAGTAGAAGCCAGGTCCCTGGGAGATCACTCTTCCTCCAGTTTCTACAGCTAACATATCAGAACCTGAAATCTAGAGGGACAGACTTTGTTTTTAGCCAATATCACTTCTAATAAGAATAAAGTTCTCAAATGCAAGCATGGGGCTAATATATCTGGAAGAACAAGGGCAGATTTCTCTTGTCCAGGAAGGGCATCAGTAGAGGAGAGATTCAATGCCAGGTACCCTTTACAACATAGTAAGGCTTGCATTAGACTTTCTTGCTTATGTAACTTTCTTGCTTATGTCTCTTTTAGTTACCAGTGATCTATCATGGCTTCCAATTCATGTGAATAATGATTATGGTTTGCTGTGTTCTGGTTGCTAAGGTTTTAGCACTTGGTGCTATAATCAAAATAATCAGTTTTTAAAATGAAGATTAAGTAGTTTTGTGAGCTATAGTTGATTTACAATGTTATGTTACCTGTATAGAAAAGTGATTCTGTTTTATATATTTTTGTTCATATTCTTTTCCATTATGTTTTATTACAGGATATTAAATATAGTTCCCTGTGCTATACAACAGGACCTCGTTGTTTATCCATTCTATATGTAACACTTTGCATCTGCTAGTGCCTAACTCCCAATCCAAACCTCCCATGCCATCCCTCTCCCTCAGCAACCACAAGTCTGTTCTCTGTGTCTGTGAATCTGTTTCATAGATAAGTTCGTATCGTATTTTAGACTCCACATATAAGTGATAATAATATGGTATTTGTCTTTCTCTTTCTGACTTACTTTGCTTAGTATGATAATCTCTAGGTCCATCCATGTTACTGCAAATGGCATTATTTCATTGTTTCTTTATGGCTGAGTAACATTTCACTGAATATATGTACCACATCTTTATCTATTCATCTGTCGATGGTTGTTTCCATGTCTTGGCTATTATAAATGGTCTTGCTATAAACATAAAGGGTGCGTGTATCTTTTTGAATTGTAGTTTTGTCCAGATATATGCCCAGGAGTAGGACTGCTGGATCTGGCAACTATTTTTAGTTTTTTGAGGAAACTCCATACCGTTCTCCAGTACTCTTGCCTGGAAAATCCCATGGACAGTGGAGCTTGGAAGGCTGCAGTCCATGGGGTCGCTGAGGGTCAGACACGACTGAGCAACTTCACTTTCACTTTTCACTTTCCTGCATTGGAGAAGGAAATGGCTACCCACTCCAGTGTTCTTGCCTGGAGAATCCCAGGGACAGCGGAGCCTGGTGGTCTGCCATCTATGGGGTCAAACAGAGTCAGACAGGACTGAAGTGACTTAGCAGTAGCAGCATACTGTTCTCCATAGTGGCTGCACCAGTTTACATTCCCACCAACAGAGTAGGAGGGTTCAAATAGGGATTAAGTATTAATAGATAAAAAAAAGATTCAGTTGACAATTACAACATTTTGTTGAAGATTTTTACATTCATATTCATAAGGAGCATTAATCTACAGTTTTCATTTCTTGTGATGTTGTTGACATTGAGTTGATGCCAACCTCATGAGCTGGGAGTGTTCTCTCATCTTCAAGAATAAGTTTGTGCAGACTTGGTGTTACTGATTCTTTAAATGTTTGGCAGAATTCTCCAATGAAGCTACCTGCACCTGGAGTTCCCTTTAATAAAAGGTTTTAAGCTATGGATTATTCAATATCATTCAACAACAAAAGCTGTTCTCATGATACTCCCTTATCCTTTTACTGACTACTGCAGCCTCTCTTTAATCCCTGATATGGGTGATCTGTCTTTTCTCTTTCATGCTTGGTCAGTCAGGCTATAAGAGTATAGATTTTATTGATCTTTTCAAAGAATCAGCTTTTAATTTCATTCCATTTTTCATTGCTTTTCTGATTTCTATTTTATTGATTACTTTTGGCTTAATTTTCTCTTTTGCTCTAGTTTTTTATGGTGAAAACTTAAATGATTTGAGGACTTTCTTCTTATTGAATGTAAGTATTTAACGCTATAAATTTCTAAGCACTACTTCAGCAGTATTCTGAAAATTTACATATATTGTTTTTCTTTTCTTTCCATTCAAAATTTTATGGTTGTGAACATTTCATTCATTTCAAAAGGGAATAACTTAAACCTGTGGAGTTTTTTGTTGTTGATGTTAATCTCTGGTTTATTTAGGAGCTATGCTACTGCTTAGCTTCCAACCATTTGAGGATTTTCCAGATATCTTTCTGTTATCAATTTCTAGTTTAATTTCTTTATGGTGAAAATATATATTTTGTTATGATATCAAATATTTATAATTTATTAAGGTTTATTTTGTGACCCAGAATATGGTTTATCCTGATGACTGTCTCATGGACACATGAAAAGAATGTGTATTCTGCTGTTATTGGCTGAACCAATCCATAAATATTCACTAGGTCAAGTTGAATGATAGTACTATTCAGGTCTTCTCTTAATCAATTTTCTGTTTATCTGTTCTATATTTTACTGTGAGAGGAGTATTTAAATCTTTATTATACTGGATTTGTCTATTTATTCTTTCAGCTTTATGAGCCTCTGCTTTAGGTCCTCTGAAGTTCAACTGTTGAGTATACTCACAATTAGAAAGGCTATGGATTTTAGGTTAATAGACCATCTATCACCATGTAATCAGTCACCCAGGTGGCACAGTGGTAAAGAACATGCCTGCCAATGCAGGAGATGCAAGAGACACAAGTTTGATCCCTGGATCAGGAAGATCCCCTGGAGGAGGAAATGGCAACCCACTCCAGTACTCTTGCCTAGGAAATCCCATGGACAGAGGAGCCTGGTGGGCTACAGTCCATGGGGTCATGAAGAGTCCGACATGATTAGGCTACTGAGCACACACGTACAGGCACCATGTAATGTTTCTCTTCCTCCCTGGAAATATTCCTTTTTAAAGTCTATTTTTCTAATACGTAAATGATTAGTGAGTGTTTGGTTCATGTTTGCATGGTCTGTCTTTTCTCCATCCTTTTATTTCTAACTTGTCTATGTAGAGTTTCTTGTTGATACAGTTGAAACTTGTTTTTATCCAATCTATCTTTTAATTGGTATGCATTCTCTGTGTTTTTAACCTCCAGGACATCACAAATAACTTCTGTGACACTGGGACAGAAGACCTCAGGGAGGCCTCAGCCTTTGATGAGAAACATCCTGAACAAATGCCAAACATATCCTTGAGTGGTGCCAGAAATCTCTCCCTGTCTTTTTTTTTGTTTTACCAGTTGTCTTAATTAAAACAAACAGTAATTTCTGTTCAAGGAGTAAGCAATTTTCTTTCCAATTGTCTCCAACTTTTTAAAAATTAGTTATACATTTTATTTAAATAACTATCTATTCCACTTCCTAGGTGGCTCACTGGTAAAGAATCTGCCTGCTGACAGGAGACGTGGGTCCGATCCCCGGGTTGGGAAAATCCCTTGGAGTAGGAAATGGCAAGCTGCTCCAGTAGTTTTGCCTGGAAAAGTCCATGGACAGAGGAGGCTGGTGGGCTACAGTCTGTGGGGTCACAAAGAGTCCGACACAACTAGGCACAAACATTTCAAACAAAGCTGAAAAAAAAAATATTATGGTTTCCAAATAATAATTCTCTCTTTAATGTGAGAAAATTATCAAAAAGACTTCTGAAAGCAAGTTGTAAATTTTCATGTTTTTTTTTTTTAATCAAAGCTCAAAAGAGTAATAACTTTATTTATATTACATATTTTGGCTGAAATATCCTTTGAAATACTTCATTTTTTAATTCCATAAGCTATAAAGCCCTAGATGAGGTGTACCTCAGAAATCCTTCCACCCAGTGTCTGTTAAATTGTAGCTTTTTCTTTTAATTTTTAAATCTTTCATAAAAGTGATAGGCAGCAAAGTTTCATTTTTATGGCCAAAGATACCCTCTCCCAAAGTACTGCAAACCTTTCCTTGTTCTATGTAATAAACATTTTAATAAATGTCATGGGTTGGCCCCCGTATCATATGAGAACAACACTGGAATCGCCACTCTTGTGGTTGAGATTTAAATGACCAAATACTCATTCAAAGAAATATTACTCTAGAGTACTGATTTTTTTTTGAAAAGGTAATTGATATTATCTCTCTAGAAAGAACCAACACTGTGGTATAAAATAAAACCACGGTGCTTAACTGAAACTCAAAACTGCCATCTGTCTTAAAAAACGCACGGTACTGAACAGGCCCTCTGCCCTACCTGACTGTTCTGTTGATGAATGTACATTTTAGGAGACATCACTGCTTACCTAGAGGTGAGGAAGGATCAGGGACCAAGGATGTTCATAAATATCAATTTGTCATTTTATGAAGAGGGACAATTCCTGCTGGTAGAAGAGGAGCCAGCAGACATTTTCCCACATCAGACATCATACCCAAACCAAAGACTGCTGACAGCCCTTTGATGGGCTCGAGAGGCCTACACAGGCCAAAGGAGAAGCAGTCCTTCTCCCCAGTCCAGGTCCTGGCTTCCTTGCTGCTGGGCTAGCCAGGCCACGGGTGGTGTGGTTTGGAGCTTTCAATGCTGGGGGACACTCTGAGTTCAAGGAACTGGGTGTCCCTTTTATGTTGCATCCAGGCCTCACCATACACAAAGTCAGACGCACCACGGCTGCACTGGCCTCCTCTTCAGCTTAGACTAGAGAGTGAAGGGCTCACCCAGGAGCAGAGGATGGCCTGCCAGCTTCCCAAGGGTGGTGGGGCCTATAAGGAAAAAGATGGTTCTTGCCACTGAAACTCACTTTGAGAGTCTTAAGTCAGAGCATCAGGGGAAAAGGTGCCTGGGCAGGGGATAGCGTCGGGGGACTGGGGCCTAAGTAGTAAAACACGGAACCCTTCCTAACAAACCTCAAGAGCGCACAACAGTCAGACCCAAAGTAGAACCCTCACGTGTAAAATGTAGGGCTGGGATCAGCCTGTGTTCCCCAAGGTTGTCCATTCTCCCAGAACTCTGACACTGCCAGGTCCAAAGTGTGCAAGGCCCCTCCTGCCAACACAGAAGAGGGTGGCTTACAGCTCAGGCTCAGAACGTCCCCTGGAGGGAGGGGGGCTTTGGGCCCAGCAGCTGGGGAGAAGCTGTTGCTGCTGCTGCTAAGTCACTTCAGTCGTGTCCCACTCTGTGCGACCCCATGGACTGCAGCCTACCAGGCTCCTCCATCCATGGGATTTTCCAGGTAACAGTACTGGAGTGGGGTGCTATTGCCTTCTCCTGGGGAGAAGCTGTAGGAAGGGGCAATTATACATCCATTCGTTATTTTTGAGGTGAAGCACAGCCCAGGTGCATTTATTCTTCCCCCTCCCCCATTCCAGGCTGAATCTGCCTGGGGGGCAGGCATTCACCTTTCAGTAAAGGGCAACTGGGAGCCTATGGTAGGTGGTGGGGAAAGAAAGTGTAATCAGAACATCATTTGTTAAAGTCTTATAAGCCCTCCCATCTCTACTCTCCACAATTCTCACTATTTAAAATGAAATATGTTCCTTTAAGAGATGTAATTACTGTATTATACGCTAAACTAGCTTACAATAATGAGGTGAGGGGAAATTAATCAAAGGCCATCAGAGACCTTCTGTCTTTGGGAAGGAAACCTGCATGTCTCGAAAATCTCAGTGCTGAAAAGCACAGCCACAGAGGTCCTATGCTGCCTGCTCAGGCAGGAGCACAGTGAAGAAAACCTCTGAGTGGAGGGGAAGACCAAAACATGACAAGGAGCCAATAAAAAACTGGTGAAGCGAAGTGTTAGTCATTCGGTTGTGTCTGTCTCTTTGAGACCCCGTAGACTGTACCCGCCAGGCTCCCCTGTCCATAGAATTCTCCAGGCAAGAATACTGGAGTGGGTAGCCATTCCCTTCTCCAGGGCATCTTCCTGACCTAGGGATCGAACCCTCATCTCCTGCATTGCAGGAGATTCTTTACCATCTGAGCCACCAGTGAAGTTGGATAAAAAACTGGTTATGTTGGTCAAAGAATATGGAGGGGAAGAACCCCAGGCATCTGTGGGTAAGTCTGGGGAAGTAGGCGAGTGAAAGATAGATCCAGAATACCATTATTTTCAGACCCATAAAACTCACTGACTTTAACAATTATAGCACACTCTTATCTCACCAAGAGGAAAACTCAGTCACCAAGCACTCCATGGGAAACTGGGTTCAAGACCTAGGGGTCCTTCCTTTATATGGAATGACAATAACCTTCTTTCTACCCTTGGGCTGCTATGAAAGACATCACATGTAGAGAGCAGATTTATTCATTGGCAAAATACCACGTCTATATTTAAAAATCTGTTTGCACCAGTTACAGAGAACCGTGACCGTCATGAATTTTCAGATGTGGCAATAAGAAATGAGCCTCTGCTTCGCCTGGATGTAGCTGTGACATCAGACTCCCCACTCAGAAACTGGCAAAGTGTGACAAAAGACAAACTGAGTGGTCAAACCTGGGCTATGCTTCTCTTCCCCAGCTGGGGAAGCCCACAGACCAAGTTACTGTCAACACTGAGTGAGTCAAAGAAATTCTACTCTGGAAATTCTTCCCCTGAATCCAAAAGTGCCACATGATACACCAATGACTGGGAAGAATAACCCCTCTCAGCCTGAAATTGATACTCAGTTACCATGGTGATATTTTAAAGGGGAAAAAAAAAAGTGACACCGTAGAAACCATTTTTCAGTTTAAAAAAAAACTGCTGGGTCAGATTTTGGAAACCATTTTTTCCAGTAATGGGAGTCTCAGACTCATCTGAAAGTCATACACAAGTTATAAAAAGATGTTCAGACGCACAAAATGTTAATACAATTTCAGAGAGTATGGGTACACAGAAGCTTCCTATGGACCGTCAGGGGATCCTATGGTCCAGAGGTAAGAATTCTTGATCTAATCCAACATCCTCATTTCACAGGTGAAGGAACCAAAGCCAGAGAAGTGACATCAAGGCTGTCCCAGTGCTGGGATAACACGCTCTCAGAAGTAGGGAAGAGTAACAGAAGATGCCTAGGAGAAATGGAGATGGCCTTACGTTCTGTTTACACAATAAACAACTGGGCCACTAAAACTCACACCCTAACCATGACACGCTTGTCACCAAGTAAATTCAGAAGAACACACACACATATAAAAGCAAGGGCTTCTATTCTGGGGACCAACTGAGACAAGTGACCATGGTGATGATGGTGAGTGGGCATGAATGAGGGGGCTCCCCCGCTGGCAAAGGGGCAGCCCCCGCAGCCCGAGGGTGGAAGAGGCTAAGTGTGAACGATGAGAAGGTCCTAAGACCCAACGAGGCAAGACTGCTTGAGATGACCTCTTTAATCCTTAGATCGCTTAGAGTGCAATCCCCCTTTATGTATTTATAACATCATCTTTTTAACAGTCTTTTATTATCCACTAAGCAGGGAGTGTGCTGAGCACTCGGGTGACAGAGAGAAATGAAGACAGTCTCAGGCATGAGAGCTGATGGCCGACTGGGGAGGACAGGCTTGTCCCAGACAAAGCCCCTGCCATGTGAGAAGGACGTGGCAGTAACAAGGGGCCATGGAGAAAGGAGTGGAAAACTCTGTGAAGCTGGGGCTGGAGATGGAGACTCAGCCGTGGCGACGTGGGACAGACTTCAGAGGCGCGAGTGGAAACCAACCAGTGTGAGAAGCTCTGTGCAGAGGGGGAGCGAGAGGAGGAGAAGAGCAGCGTGCAGCCTGGGCGGCTGAGGACGGAAGTGTGTTCAAAGCGGACCGCACTTCAGTGGGGCCAGTGCGTGGGCAGGTCGTGCAGGGAGAGCATTAGGCTGACGACATGCAGAGGGTCCATGCTGGAGCGGGGTGGGAGCCCAGCTGCTGTGCCCTAGAGTTTCAGCTTCTTGTCTCTCAGGCAAGAAGGAAGCCAGTGAGACATGGTTTTTTCCCAGTTCACTGTCAGTCTGGTCAATGAGGGCAGATAATGTGAACGGGGCAGGAGCAGGGAACCAGTTAAGAGAACTCTGGAACCATGCAGGCAAGATATGACCTTAGGATGACGAGGAGAGGTCGACTGGAGATAGAGTTAGGGACGGAGCTGATCGTGGGACAACGCACGTGGACTCGCAGATTTCTAGCCTGGCTGACGGGACTGGAGGAGAGATGGGACCTGGAGGAGCCTGGACATTCACTGCCAGCGAGCAGTGCCCCTGCCTTGAAACGGACCCCCTGAGACATCCTTGAGTCTTTGGGGTCCACTGAGGATCAGAAGAAGCCTCACTCTCCAGCCTTCACGCTCCAGCCTGGAATACGGTTTCCGGTTTCTTCCACCTCTCCCCTTCCTGTGTGTCAGGTCACCTCCTTCTACAGACACCTCCCTCATCTCCCCACCCCCCAACAGTATTCACCCCTATTGTCACACTTATCACTTGAGCTAGGATGAGTTCTGATGATGGCCTTGGCTTTTAACTCTGTGAATCACCATTGTCCTTAATTATTTGCAGTCAGTGTTTGTTTAAATATTGCCAACAGTAATGATTCTTTTGCAATTCTATCCCCACACTAAACTGAGGGTGTTCTGATATCAGGGTCCATAAATAACTTACTTGCATATCCCCAGGACCTAATACCTCCATAAATAATTGATTAATTAATTGACCAAACTAACTATGGGAGCTGGAACAAAACCCAGGAGGAACCCTAACCATCCAGACTCCTAATGCCCCCAACATCTGGCCTGGTTACAGCTTTATAGGTTAGAACCTAAGAAGATGCTAGTTTTGCCTTCTGTGAATGAGCCCAGCCCCCAAAGACACAGCCCCAGTCTGCCACACCCCTGTGGCCACCCTTCCTAAGACACAAAAAGCATATCTACAATCATAATTGTCAAGACTTAAAAGCAACCTCAGTGTCCTTTACTTGGTGACGGAATAACAAAATGCAGTACATCAGATAATGGAATACTGTTCAGTGGTAAAAAGAAATGAGCTGTCAAGTCACAAAAAGGCGTGGCAGAACCTTAAACACGTGTTACTAAGTGAAAGAAGCTGATCTGAAAAGGCTGCAGGCTGCATGATTCCTACAATCTGACAGTCTGGAAAAGGCAAAACCATGGCAACAATAAAAAGATCAGTGGTTGCCAGGGACTCGGAGGGAAAGAGAGAAGAATGACTAGGTAGAGCGTGGGGGATGTTTAGGACAGTGAAACTATTCACATGGCACTATAATGGTGGTGACATCTCATTACATAAATTTGCCTAAGCCCACAGAACAGACAGCACAAAGAATGAACCCTAATAAACTACAAACTACAATTTTTATAGTCAATAAAAATGCATCCATTTCTGGACACCTGAGAGCAATACAACACTGTTAATCAACTATATTACAATATAAATTAAAAAAAATTTTAATGTACAGTGATGAAAAATAGTATCTGTTCATCAATTATAACCGTGTACCACATTCACACAAGATATTGATAACAGAGGGAACTGGGGGAGGTTGGAAGGGCATATGGGAACTCTGGACTTTTTCCTCCATCATTTCTGTAACATTAGAACTGCCCTCCCACAAAAATGGTGTCTATTAAGAAATATCAAAGGTGAACCACAGGAAGTGAAGGGCCATAAGCCTGGAGTTTATGAAGGGCACTGTTTTGTATAACTCCTCTGTACACATGTGGGAGCAGGCCTGAGACTTGGCATACACTTATGTGATCTCCCTGCTCAAGAACCAGCTTGCATCCATGACAGTCTGGCAAGGGACCAGGCTTGGGATACATGGCTCATGGACAGATGCACACGCTCTACTGTCTAAGACCAGGATGTGTTAACCTTGGGTCCCACAGAGAAGTTCCAGGCCTGTTTTGTGTATATGGTTTTAGCCCAGATTTGAAGCCTTCCCTGACTTCTGAAGGGCAGGACACAGAGAACTTTCAGGATGCTGGGCACCCTAGGATGCTTCTTGCAGCGCTCAGCAGGCTTCCCTTCCTTCAAACGATCACTGGCTCCAAGCGCCATGCCAGGCTGGGGAGTAAGAGAGATGCATGAGACACAGCCTAGCTGCATGAAGGTTGCAGTCAGTGATGAAGATATCATGTCAACAGCAGACGGGGGGATGCAGGCACGGTGCTAGCAAGGAACACAGGAGCCCCCCTGCAAGAGGCGAGAGGCCTCCAAGGAGCTGTCAACCAAAACACTGCATGAGACTTGAAATTATAAGCAACCTGCACGGTTGCTCATCTGTCATCATCCCCTGCCGAGCCCTACCCAGCTCCGTGTTCTTTCTGCCTGCGACCTTGGGAACCCCGCCCCCACCCTCCTCACCTTCACTGAGGAAGGCAATCCAGTCAGAGTCTTGGGTTCTGAATCCCTCTGTAGGAACCGATTCTTCCCTCTGAACGGAGGGCACCAGCTAGCTTTGTGCCCCAGTGAAGGGCACTACCGTCCGGTCCGCTAATATCTCTGCTTTAACAAAAGTGATACTTCTCAGAGGCAAAAAGGCTGGGGTCAGCTAGTGCCGGCCACTCAATGAATAGGAATTCTGTTCAAAACACGCCTTTGTTTTTCCCTGGGATCAAAGAATGGTAGAGAGAGAGCAGGGCCTTCAGATACCATCCAGCCCTGTGGTCACTTATCCAGCCAGCAGGACCCTGGCAGGAGCCCCGAGGGTCCGCACTTTGACACCACCCACAAAAAAGGCTGCTGACCCAGGGTAATCAGATCATTAGCATCTGAAAAGCAGCAAAAACACCCTGTGGCAACCAGTGGTGTGAAAAACAGGTGATAGGCACCCTTCACTTCAGATCTCCTCTGCTCCCTTCATCTCCACGCCTGTCTCTCTCCTGCAATGGCTTGGCCCCTGCCCTCCTGACTTTCCCACCTCCTCCCCTTACAACTCCTGCTTCCTCTCTTCTCCCCAGATTAGGAATCTGGAGAACTCAAAATAATTTATGAGCTTTTATCATCCCCTTTCTTAATTTTAGAATTAAGTGGGAACGTTCAGATGCCCGCTTCCCCCCCACCCCAAAATGACATTTATTTCTTTCTGGTTCTGTTTTCACAATGACAGAGAAACGGCTCCGCTGGGTGGTTTTGGTTGGGCAAGAAGTGGGGGTTCCACCCGAGCTGGCCACAGCACAATGGCAGTCACTGCCCGAAGCTCGGCCCTTCTCACCACCCCCTGACCGGGCACAAATGGAAAAGAGGCTTCCTGATCAAACCAGCCCATTCTCTCTCTGAGCTTCTGGAAGCATCCAGAGCCTGTGGCCATGTGCACGGGAGACCAACCTTCTCAATGGGGCACGAGGCCCAACTTGGCTTTACTCTCCAAGGGGAACAATTTAAGAGAAGAAAATCATCTTGGTACAATGGCCCCAAGCCACACACCCCAACACCAAACAGCTCCTGAGAACACACACTGAAACTACTCAGCCTCTTACCTGGGCACTGACCACAGCCAGGATGGTCCTACTGTTGGCCTCGGTGAAGCACTCCATTATCCCCAGGCTCAGCTCACAGAACCTGCCTCCAGTGGTCCCCCAGCTTCTCTCGTGCCCACTGTTGGGGACGCTGTGTCCACTTCTCCTGTCCTCCCCTGCACATCCAGCTGCCAGGGCCCTCGCTCTGCACCATGCACTGCTCTGGTTTGTATGTGGCCTCTGCACCACTCCACCATGGCCCTGGACCTCGCCACCACCGAGACTCCTAAATTGATGTTAGCATTTTGGAAGAAATTCCTCTCTGTGCCTTGGTGTTCTTATCAGCAAAACAGGATTAAAAAGCATACATTCCAACATTCTAAAGCAACGTGACAAAGAATGCGATAATATCGGCAAAGCACCCGGCACACTTTACTGCCCGATAAAGATTACTTTTCCTTCTCTTGCCAGCCCCAAAAGCTTCAATACGTTTCTAGAGCATACCCAAGACCCGCCAGAGTGAACAGTCAGGCCTTTGACCCCGAGCTAGCAAGGCAGCTCCTGTCATCTGTCAGCTCCTTCTTGCTGAGAAGGTCGCTTGAGCTCAGACAGGCCCAGCTGGGCCCCGGGGGTGCCTCTCCAAGGCACCATCACTCCTGCGAAGAAATGGTCTCTTCCTTCCTGGGGTCAATGGCTCTTGACAGGGAAAATGTTCCCCATCCCTGCCCTAAACACTTGGAGAAAAAGAAGTGACTGTCTAACCCTTGGGGAGAAGATAAGGATCATTAGTTGGGGTCAAAAGGGAACAATCTGGCATCAATCATGTCATGGAACCAAGATGGCAAAACTCAGGCGTTCACCTGACCCACCCCATGGGGCCAGGCTCTGCAAGTATTCTTCAAGATGGAAACGGCTGTTTTCTACAGTGAGTATCATAGGGATGCAACAAAACTGCAGCAGAGAAAATGGTTTTTAAAACAACTGTTCTCAGAGTTTATTCACTCACCAAGGGAGAGGAGGGACCACAGTAAAAGAAAAATCATGTTGTTATTTTTATAATTAAGTGCAGCAAACCTTAAATACCGGTTTTGTCGTGGGGAGCAAACTCACGTCTGAACCAAATGTTTGTACACATCAAAAGGACAAGCTGCCTCCTTATCCTCCCCGACCTCCTGACTCTCCCTCTGGGTTTATTTCCAGGTCCTGTGCTGAGGAGGGCTGAGCAAGCAGTCGTGCAGTGAGAAGACGAAACGAGCCGAGAGTGACTGCTCTTGTCCGCTCCACGGTAAAAGCTAGCTAAGCCCAACGTCCTGAAGAACTCAGGAAACAATTTGGATTCAGCTTCTGGAGGACTCCATCAGAGAGAAGAGGACCAGAACACAGACATCTCAGTGGAATTGGTATTTCTAGACCTGATACTTAATCAGTACACATGTCCTAATGAAATCAGCTGTTGGCCTGGTTGTAAGTCCTCCCATGGCACAGGGAGCTGTACAGAGACACTGGCAAAGTTATGGTTTTTCCAGCAGTCATGTACAGATGTGAGAGGTGGACTATAAAGAAAGCTGAGTGCCAAAGAATTGATGCTTTTGAACCGTTGTGTTGGAGAAGACTCTTGAGAGTCCCTTGGACTGCAAGGAGATCAAACCAGTCAATCCTAAAGGAGATCAGTCCTGAATATTCACTGGAGGGACTGATGTTGAAGCTGAAACTCCAATACTTTGGCCACCTGATGCGAAGAACTGACTCCTTGGAAACGACCCTGAAGCTGGGAAAGATTGAGGGCAGAGAAGAAGAGGACAACAGAGGATGAGATGGTTGGATGGCATCCCTGACTCAATGGACATGAGTTTGAGTAAGCTCCGGGAGTTGGTGACAGACAGAGAAGCCTCGCGTGCTGCAGTCCATGGGGTCACAGAGAGTTGGACACAACTGAGCAACTGAACTGACAGTGACACCTCACAGGGAAGGGGGCTTGTGACTCTGAACAATCACTTACAAGCAGTCACTTTAGGGGAGAGGCACTGCATCCTGGCCTCAAAGATGAACATACGGGACTTCCCTGGGGGTCCAGCGGTTAATATTCCACACTTCCATTTCAGAGGGCGCGGGTTCAAGCCTCAGTCAGGGAACTAGGATCCCACGTGCCTTGTGGTGTGGCCAGATAAATAAATAATAAAATCTTCTTTTAAAAGAAAAAAAAAAAAAAAGATGAGCACAATACACTGCTCCCATGAGGAGCTTTGAGTCTAAAAAGGAGAGAGAGATTCACAGATACCTTCAGCTATTGACGTAGTTGTAAGTCCTCCCATGGAATAAGGAGCTGTATAGTGACACCGTTCAGAGAGGAGAGCAGGTAAACTCTGGGAAAATGAGTTGGTTACTCAGGTGAATAGCATTCACCCAGCCAACACTCTGTCCCTACAGTATGTACCAGGCTCGGGCCGTTTCAGGCTCACTCAGTATACTCCGTGACCTGCCACGGTGGTGCCACATGTCAGCCAGTTAAAGGGCTCCAGCCTTGCCCGCCCTGCTCCCAACCCCAGCCTAGAAGGCCTGCTTCCCGGATCCAGCTGACTCTGACTTCCCTGCTCCTCCAGGGCCTCAGTAACAGCTCCACGTGGGGGGCCACCTGACTCACCTGGTTTCCTCCAAGGGAAAGCCCTGGATTTTCAAGGAGCCAGGGCGAGGAGCAGCTGAAGAGGAAACCGTGGGCCACGCTGGGCTTCCTGGGTGCGAGCTCACCCTCAGTGCCTCCACCATCCAGCTGCCCTGCACTCTGGGCCAAGGGAGGCTTTAGAAAAAGAGTCACAGGGACTTCCCTGGGGATCCAGTGGTTAAGAATCTGCCTTGCAAGGTAGGGACACGGGTTCAATCCACGGTCGGGGAACTAAGAGCCCACATGCTGTTGGACAACTAAGCCCTCAGGTTACAATTACCAAGCCCATGCGCCACAACAAAGACCCCGTGCACCCAACGAAAGTAATAATAAATTAAATTAAATTTTTTAAAAAGTCACAACTACAGGACACTGAGAAGGAAAGGCAAGCAAGGGTGTGCCCTTGCAACATCACAATACAGTTGTCAAGTCACCATGAATCTGGGCAGACCTGCTGTGGGTTGGTTATTTCAGGCAGGGTAAGTGGGTCAGCTTCCGACTACAGGTGACAGCAGTGGGGAAGGGAGGGGGGCTTAAAGCACCTTTGTACAGGTGGTGTACCACCCACCTGCCCTAATGCCCAGGCTCCACACACACTCCCCCCAGACTCAGAGAGTGACTCCCACCCCTTCCCAAGCTCAGAAGGTATTTCCAGGAGTAAAAACGGGAGCGCGGGATAACAGGGTACGGGGCTGGCTCTGCCACACCCTCCCTGTGAACCACGATCTAGGCGGCCTCTCCAGGTACAAGGCTGTGAGGGCAGGTGCCCACAGAACCAGGACTGGGGGCCCGGCACGGGTGGCTGCCTCGGCTGCCCCCCCGGACGGTCTCCCTTGGGCTCCGCCCCGCCTCCACACAGATCGGAGCCACAGGCATGGAAACTGTCCTCAGTAATCTCTGTGGTCGGACAGCAGGGCCCCAGCCTTCACCACACCCCCTGGGGGGCTCAAGCTCCGTCCTCAGGAAAGAGACTGAATACCCATCATTATAGCACACTCAGAGGCTCCCTCAAACACTGACTGCAGACGAAGGTGCCATTAGAACAAAACCGAGGGCCCAAACCCTTGCTTTGCCCTTCAAGGAAGGGGTGGTGGGGGGTTGTTTCGTTTTTCTCCCAGGCTAAAAATTATGAGACTTGTTTTTTAGATTCTCACTGGGACCTGAGACAATTTTAGCCTCATCCCACCCGTTCATACCTGTATTTAGAGAATGTAGAAGCCAAGTCGGCCCTAAGTCAGGGAAGAATTTTTAGCAGCTACATGAGTCAGGTCAGAATTTAAACAGCTAAGCTTCTTCCCCTCACCGCACTCTCCAGGCCAGGACTACACGTGGCATGGGAGGGGCCGGCGGGTACAGCCACACCCACCTTCGACAGCAAAGCAAATCAACGGAAACTGGTTGCACGTTTTCCGAGGCAGCATGTGTTGAAGGAAAAAGACTCGTGAAGAGACAAAAGTTTTGAGGATCAGCAACAAAAAGGAAGCAATGAGAGGCGTGGGTGCCTGGAGAAGAGGAACCTTCGTGATGGAGAACGAGCCACAGGTGGGGTTGTCACGTTACCTGATTTATTCCAAAACAGACCGGCTAATGCGCGGTTCCCTTGATTTTTCTCATGCTGGAAAATGCACAGAAATCACCTGGGAGCTAGCAGAATGGAGACCTGGAGTTGGTCCATCTGGGTGGGCCCGAGGTTCCACCGGACTCAGAGGCCCAGGACCATGCTGGGAGAAGCACCAACCTTGGTCCAGGTCAACACCTGGATTGCTAGGAGAGCCCCCTCCAGCAGGTATGGCAAGTTAGAATCTGAAGGCCGCACTGAGGGTGGATACCACGAGAGCCTCCGCTCCCAAACCTGCTCCTCAGAGCCCAGTAACCAGCATCACAGACGATTCAGTGCTTGCCCAACGGTGAAATGTACGGTAATCAAGATGTCACTAAGATAGGCAGTCCGCCATTTCCCCACGCATAACCTCTGAGCCAGCCGTTTATCTAAAATAGGGGTAACATAGAACCCACTTGCTCCTGTGAAAATACTTGGAGATGCATTTTACTAGCACTGATCATGACTTTTTTTCACCTGGTCTGCTGTGCAGTGCTTAGTCGCTTCAGTCATGTCCAACTCTTTGCGACCCCATGGACTGTAGCCCGCCAGGCTCCTCTGTCCATGAGGATTCTCCAGGTAAGAACACTGGAGTGGGTTGCCATGTCCTTCTCCAGGGATCTTCCTGACTCAGGGATCGAACCCGGGTCTCTTACGTCTTCTGCATGGGCAGGAGGGTTCCTGACCACTAGTGCCACCTGGGAAGCCCTTTCACCCGGTAATGAAACAAAAGGGTCCAGTGGGGTGTGGACTCCCCTGACTCACACCTGAGTCTCACATTCAACAAACAGATTAAACTAGAGCAAAACACACCATGCTGAGCGGCCAGGAAGAGAAGAGGGCAGGTGTGAGGTCCCCGCAGCTCGGAGACACTGGTTTGCTGTGCTGAGTGGAGCAGCAAGCAGGGCCAGGTCACAGCCGGAAGTGGCCCCCTCCTCATGGCCGGAAGTGACCTCTCCTCATGGCCGGAAGTGCCCCCCTCCTCAAACTACTCCTGCTCCTCCAGCAGGCACACTGCCTCGTCGGCTTGCCCTTGATTCCGCACATACTAAAAACCCTGGGTCATTTTCAATGACTGGCCTCCCAACTATAAAACACACCACCCAGTAAAATCCCAGATTCTTCCAAACTACCCCCACCCCCACCCAAAGCATGGTCACCTGGGTGGCTCTAGTGTTAGGACAACGAGCCTCAGGGTCCGCACTGGGAGCAAGGCCCCACCTCTCCTCCTGGCGTTCGGAGTGCATGAGCACGCCTGGTTGGCTCACGGAAGACTCCATCATGACTAACATTTTGAGTCATGCATTCTACACCGGGTATTCTTGCCTGGAGAACCTCATGGACAGTCCCCCCGGCGGACTACCCAACATGCACTCAAATACACACCTTTCAGAACCCCCTGCCTTTCTTTCTTCTCATACCATTGATCACTGTCACACTCTGTACTTTACTTTTTTACCCTGTTTATCATCTCTCTCTCTCCGACTCGCACTGCAGTGGAAGGTCCACAGAGATCAAGGACTTTTGTCTAATTCATGCATTGCTGTGGCCCCAGGTCCTTAAACAGTGGCTGGCACATAACAATACAGAATACATTTCTGTGAAATGAATGAAAGTTCCCTCCCTCCCTCCTCTTCCTCTTATCCTATGAATAGAGCATTTGATCTGTTTCCACCCCCTTCTTTTTTATAATTTCTGAGAGCTAGGAATAACTTTCACGATCTTTAAGACAGATAAAGTGTCACACACACCCACCCACCTTCTGCCTAATTCCTTAAGAACTCCAACCCAGGTCTGGGCATAAAATAGTCACAAGCTTGCTTCACACCCTTGTTAGGAATTAAGGAAACATGAATTCATTTCAACTAAATTAATGGCAGAAGTCACAAGTTCAGAAACAATGCCTCTGATGTGGTAGCAAAAGGACATTTTCCTTAGTGGGTAGGAGGGGAGAGAACAACTTTTGAAAACACCAGCTGTCAGAAAAAATACCTCTGTCTTTGGTGTTTTATATAAAGATGTGTTCAACCTATTTTCAAAATTGCCATGTTTAACTGACTTTGGAAGTGATAATAAAAGTCAAATTTTTGTCATTTGCATTTTATGTTTATTTTGAGGTAAGATGCTAATTCAAAATACCAAGAGGAGACAAAAATATTTTTTTGGTATCTGTCCATGGTACCAGTAGAACACAAAATGCCCGTTTTCAGAAATGTATAAAAAGCTCTCTGCTGCCATACAGAAAACAAATTTATGGTTACCAAGGAGGAAAGGGAGGTTGGAATTGACACATACACACTACTATATATAAAAGAGATAATTAATAAGGACCTACTGTATAAGCACAAGGAACTCTACTCAATACTCTGTAATGACCTATATGAGAATAGAACCTAAAAATGAGTGGATATGTGTGTGTGTGTGTGTGTGTGTGTGTATATATATATATATATATATATTTAACTATTTAATTCCCTTTGCTGTATAGCAGCAACTAACACAACGTTTTAAATCAACTATACTCCAATAAAGATTAATTTAAAAATAATAAAAACAGTTAAAATAACCCAAGACTATTAAAAAAAAACTCTCTGCTGCAACCAACTTAGGTGGGAAGGGAAGAAAGAAAAAACAGGAAGAGGAGAAGATGTAAGTGCTGCCTCCCCCAAAAGTGGAGTTTTCCCCCTTTTTCCCAGCCACATTTACAACTTAAGGAAATTTCACAATCTTAATAGAAGGGCCACATGTTAATACCCCCTTTCTTTTCACTGTCTCCTCCCAAACCCTGTAGTCTTAGAGTTTTGGCTCACTTGAAGAGTTTGGTCCAAAAGAGGCCTTTCAAGAGCTGATTAGAGCTGACTGCAGAAATTCCTGAGGCAATTTACTAAGAAAAGAGATGCAGAGAGCAAACACAGAAAGCAACAATGATTTTCCCCACTCCCCTCTTCCTTCAAGTCCTGTTGCTTTTCTCTTTCAGTGAAAGAAAAAAGCTGAAGGAAATGAAGGTTTATTTCCAATACCAGCAGAATAATACTCTAAAAGCTTAAAAAAGAAAAGAAAAGAAATTATGCTTTTCAAAAGCAAAAAGACTAACAATGCCTCTAGCCCAGCACAGCACAGGAAAACTATCATTACAAGTAGCTTGAATTTCCAGATAAGTCTGAATACTCTCCTGATGCCACAAGGGAGGAAGGACCCAGGACACGAGAGATGGGAGCATTTTGCTGGGATCTTCCCAGGTGGCACAGTAATAAAGAATACACCTGTCAGTGCAGGAGACATGGGTTCTATCCCTGGGTGAGGAAGATCCTCTGGAGGAGGAAATGGCAACCCACTCCAGTAGTCTTGCCTAGGAAATCCCACAGACAGAGGATCCTGGGGAGCTACAGTCCATAGGGCCATAGAATAGGTGCATGGGGGCAATTCATGGTGCTGTGATGGTCCTTTAATGAGATCATTACTAATGCCTGCCTACATATATGAAACACAAATCATTCTCTAATATTTCAGTTAGTCTGGTCTACTGAACCTGGTTGCTACCAAAATATAAATTAGGGATCAAATGCTGTTTGCCTGCTACAATTTATATTAGATGTTGCATACAACATCTAATCACAAGAGTGAGTAATATGATTGAAGTCACTCCCACTTTTCTACAGTCTGAAAACTCTAAAACTTCTGGAATAGAGTCTTTTTATTTAGAAAAGCTAAATAAGCAGGGAAGACCTCTGCATAACTAAAAGAGTTGTCAACAGTGATGATGTCCTTGAAGCCAGAGGCAAAAGCCCCCTGCTGCATGTTTCTTGAATAGAAGGACCAGGATTAAGTTTGCATCCACCCTCCTGAGCAGACATTTCAGCTCCCCTCAATTTTGCATGATGGAAACCTTTGATGGACATTGGACAATGAACATCTCCAGGCATGTATGCAAATACTTCTCTAGAGAATTAAATCAAACATTTTCGTGGCTCTCGTGTGCTTGGTGACCTGGTGATGGAACACAGGAAACCAGGAACAGTACACAAAGGGAGGTACGGCTTGGGGAGCTAGGGGTGTCTGGAGCAGCATCGGGGAAGAAACAGCACCTGGCCACTGGATCTCAGCACCGCCCAAGGCTCCGAGGAAAACCATCTTCCAGGTGCTACCACACGGAAGTGGGCCAACTTGCAGAATGTTCATTTGCCTAAACCCAACTTGCAGAATTTACTTGTTTGTCTCCATTATTTCATGAAATTTTAGCAACTTCATTCGATGTGATTGTTTTAACAGCTAATTCTGCCTACTTCTGGATGACTGGTTTTAGGAATGGTTAATTTGTTTCTAACTCAGCCCCCAGCAGCTTCAGCTGGGAAGAGCCATGTTGGGGAGTCAGGAGAAGGAACTGGGAGCACCAGCACTGCCTAACTGAGCAGCAGACAGAGGGGCAGGCAGAAGTGGAAAGGTGGGGGATCGTGCATTTTACATGTATGCGCCTGGTCCTTTGATCTCAGGCATTCCCTCCTGATTTAAACTTGCTACAAATAAATACATATCTAATACAGTCATTTAACACAGTAAAAAAAATGTTCTTAAGAATATACATCTAAGAAAAATAAATGTTCATTTTCATCAAATATATTCCAAAAATTATATATTTTGAAAAGAACTTTTTATGATCTATCCAACTGAATATTGCTTAAAATGCTGCTACTGGGACAAATGAAAGCAGATTAAAATGTGAGAAATTCTCAGGCGCTCTAAACTTTATGATAGTTCTAACACAAGTGGCTACAAACTTAACAAATATGAAGGAAACAAGTAAGTCAGGAAAACTATTCACTAGACAAAAAGGACCCAAAGGACTTGAAGTTCATGTAATGACAAAGAAAGCATTAAACAGAGAGTAGGTTCATCAGGATTCTTTATTTAACAGACAAAAATATAAACAAGGAGAAGCAGAGTATCTGTTAGAAAGACTTACATCAAAATCAGATCAACTGCTTTAAAATTGGGGCATTTAAGGCATAATTTTTCATTTTCTTGAAGATTATATTATGTATACAGCTCATTCCCATCTCTGTAAGACAGAAATCACTCTTGACATCTGTCACCCAGGCAAACAACTGAACACAAAGAAGACACACAGGAATGGCCACCAACATCAAGATGAGGGCAGAGTGCACACAGGACATGAAAAGACACAAAAGATGCTGGCAATGGGCTTCACTGGCTGTCTGAAGTTGACAAAAATCCATTAAACCTAATCTTTATATATGCAATATAAGCTATAATTAGAATTCTCCCTTTGATATTTTCTAAGTAGAAAAGAAATAGAGAATAATATTCTCTAATACTAGAGAATAATAGATTATTAATATTAATAGAAGTTAATATTCTCAAGTCCTAGACTAGAAGATCACAGAAGCAAAGCTTTAGTAGTCTGAAGGAGTGGAGGGGTTGGGAAGGCAAGAGTTACGAGTGTGAGGGTATCAGGAGTATCACAGCGGGACCAATGGACGACATTAAGGACAAGGGAAGATAAATGTTACTGAAAGCCACTGAGCAGTTTTAAGCGGAGAAGGGAGACACAACCCAGAAATCACTCTGACTACATTCACTGAGGAAAAGCATTTGGAGGGATCCAAGGGACTTGATACCAAGGAAGGAGGGATATCTGTTAAGAAGATGCTCCATCCATCAAAAAATGCGGTAACAATGGCCTGGATTAAGGTAGTCTGTCAACACTACAGGTGGCAGGTAGACCAAGAAAAGTCACATTAAAAACCTTTCTATCCTTCATGAATACACCAGTGTTACAGGCGACCAAGTACTGCTCACCTTTCAGAACCTTCTGTTCAACAATCCCTGCCCAGGGCTTCCCTGGTGGCTCAGTGGTAAAGAACCTGCCTGCCAATGTGGGAGACACAGGTTCGATCCCTGGTCTGGGAAGATCCCACGTGTTGCGGAGCAACTAAGCCCATGCACCACAACTACTGAGCCTGGGCTCTAGAGCCTGCGAGCTGCAACTACTGAAGCCCACATGCCCGAGAGAAGCCACTGCCATGAGAAGCCCACCCATCACAATTAGAGAGTAGCTCCCACTTTCTGCAGCTAGAGAAAGGCCAGCGCAGCCATGAAGACCCAGTGCGGCCAAATATAAATAAATACAAGAGATAAAAGTATATAAAAAGACCACTCACTGACACTCGAATGGACTCTGCATCCTCCTATGCATCCTGGGGTCTCCCTCTGCCCTTCCCAGAGCTCAGCTCTGCTTTCTGTTTGTCCAAATGCATGTGTCAAGACCATGAAGTGAGTTTGTTGGACTACAGCATCCCTGCGTCTGTTCAGCTCTAGAATCCCAAGAGCCTTTGTCTTCCCGGACAGTCCAGGGACTCTCCTGCCTCTGCCCTCACTTCCTGCCAGGAGAGCCCATCGTCTCTACATGTGCTGCCAACTCTCCACACATGGGCCTTTCCATTGGACTGTGAGCATCCCGGAGCCCCCAGGGATTAGGGCTGATCTTTGTACCTCCCACGATACCCAGCACTGTATCTAGTACCTTCCTGGTATTCAACTCATACACAGAGGGCTGGGAATATACACACGCCTTGACTATTTTCATGTCACAGGGTAAAAATTACTTGATTTCTTAGATCCCCGTGACATCCTCTGTAAATAAAAGGCTTTAAAATTTAATGATCGCTTTGGTTATTTGTGGCCCTAAGAGTCAATGAAAAGTGATTAATACTCAAAGCCAATCTAATCTCCTTTAATATCCATCCCAGGAAGTTGTTCCCACTTTGAAAACTATCATTAAATCCATTTCCTGCCTCTTCACATCAAATGTCTCCTCATGGAGGTTTTCACCTTGACTGAACCCTGGGCTCCTCTGAGCCCTCCTCCTGGCCAGGCCCCTCAACCTTGGCCTGTAAAGACTTGAACAAACATTAGCACAGTTTCTAACAGCTCAAGGCCACATCCCTCGGATGGCTTGCACCCCCCTGAAAGTGCCTGCCTGAGAAAACTCAGGGCTGCCAAAAAGAATCTACTATTTGCTCCAGCCAACACCTGGAGATAGGGCTCTGCCTCCAGCCTCGGCGGGAGGGAGGGAGCCTAACTTGAAGAAGCGCCACTTTGAAAACCCAGATGGGCTTCACATGGACCAACCTCCCTTTCAGCTTTTTACAATGTTTCCCCTCGAGGCCCCTCCCTAGCCCTTCACTCTGCTCAAACGGCCCAGTCACCTCCCTACAAATCGAAGCTGGGTTCAGTTCACACTGGCCTCTTCTCCCTATCATGCCTATTACTGATTAAAATCTGCCCTCGCCACTTGAACCAGTGTCTGGCTTCGTTTATCTTTGACATCAAGTCTAGCCTCAGGGACTCATCTTTCTTGGGGCCGTTCCCCACTGCAACCACTCCTCTTCCCCACCTCAACTGAGAAGACAGGGCTGACCCTCCTCACACACACCCCACGGGCCAGTCCGTCCTCTCCTTCTCCCAGAGCTCCTCTTCGTCCTGTCACCCAACTCGACAGCCCGGCTGTGAAATCCGTCCTCACCCACAGCTGCCACCACGGCTGGTCTTCCTCCCCTTTGAAGTCTCACCACACTTCACACTGCATCACCCAATTCACCCCTGAATTGCGACCCTGGCACGGAAATTGTGCTGTGTGCCATTCTTGCTTCCCCAACTAACCGTGAGTACTTTTCTGACAAAACCCTCACGCTTATGCTAACTTTCTCCCACATCCCGCGGCTCCAAGAACGTTCCTTGTCAAGAAAGTGTTCAATGAGCCCTTTGGTTTAACTGAACCTCCATCCCCTGAACCCACCCACCACACCCCCCCCACCCCCGCCCACCCCCCACCCCTGCCCCCGCCAACGCTGAATCGGCAGCATTCTGCCTGGATCTTTATGCTTAGGAACAGTTGGCTTTGGAAGGAAGAAAGGTCAGGAGATTGTTTTTCTTTGATGTATAATTCAATTTGCTTCCAGATTCCTAATTTTTTCCACAACTTGCTTTGAAGTGGCTAAAAGATGTGAAATGGCTGCCTTTGATCGTGGAGATTCAGTGACTCAAGCTGGCTTAAGATCTGACTTAGACATAAAAGTGACAAGTACTCTGCAGCTCTTTCCTAGCTACAGGGGGCAAGAATCAGAGACCCGACCCGAAGCAGCATCTTGGGGAGTGGTGCTCTCATCTGAAGATGGCTTACAGGAGAGGGCACAAAATGTGACCACACCATCATTAAGAAACTGCTGCTCCCAGGCACCTCCACCGCCACCCTAGACAGGAGGCCCAGAATCTCCCAGTCCACACTCCCCTCCCATACATTCCTAGATCTCAGAGCTGTGGGAAACGGGTCCACTCAGGGGGGCCTCCGCGGCCCCCTAGCTCATTCTTTCGCACCCCATCAATGGCTTGGCCTCTGCTGGCTGCCCATCTGGCTGCCAGTGGTTCATAAAACATCCAGGCCTCACTACCTCCTCAGTTCAGAGGCTCAGTCAGGAGAAAAGTCATACAACCTTGATCTGGACACCCAGGGAATTTAGATATCACCTCGTTATAATCAGGTCACTTATTCTGGTCCCAAAGTCCTTATGAGTCTTTTTTTTCCCCACCTAAAGGTCATTAGTCCATAAAAAACAAACACAATGGTAAGGGAAAAATTGATTTCTCTCCTATAATGAGGAATTTTTCAGAGAGAAAAGGAGAAAGCATATGACACATCTGTATTTTTAATTAAGAATAAAAAGCCTTCCAATTATTCACTTAATGCATGCATGCTCAGTTAGTATAGCAAGTAATAAAACATGATATATTTCAATATTATGACAACCAGGGCCAAGCAATGGGGAGATTCAGTGAAAACAGAAGGGATTCAGGAAGCAACTGTGAGGGGCACCAGGAGAAAAAACAAAAAGCCCCCACCAATCTTGCCATGGGCTCCCCTGGTAGCTCAACTGGTAAAGAATCCACCTGCAGTGCAGAAGATACTGGTTTGATTCCTGGGTTGGGAAGATCCACTGCAGAAGGGATAGGCTACTCTCTCCAGTATTCTTTGGCTTCCCTGGTGGCTCAAATGGTAAAGAATCTGCCCACAATGCAGGAGACCCCGGGTTGATTCCTGGGTTGGGAAGATACTCTGGAGAAGGGATAAGCTACCCACTCCAGTATTCATGAGCTTCTCCAGTGGCTCAGATGGTAAAGATTCTGCCCACAATGTGGGAGACCTGGGTTCAATCCCTGGGTTGGAAAGATGCCCTGGAGGAGGGCATGGCAACCCACTCCAATTCTTGCCTGGAGAATCCCCATGGACAAAGGAGCCTGGCAGGCTCAGTCCATGGGGCAACAAAGACTCAGACATGACTGAGCGACTAAGCACAATCTTGCCATTCCCAGACCTCCCACAGGGTCACAGTCCCCCAATCCAGCCCTTAGAAAGGCGACCGCTTCCTAGGATCCCTCCTAGGATGACTGCAGCTTCGTGGGCTCTGCTCACTCTCAAAGCTGAACCCAGTTTACAGTGAAGGAAGCTACAGCATGAACCCCTCCCTCATTCACACGGCCAGGCTCTCTCCTCTCTGTCTTGCTGCTCTGCCGGCCCTCTGCCCTGGGTGGAGAAATGGGCTCCGTCCCATAGTCCCAAACCCCGTGGCCAACAGAGGCATCCACAGAAACAAGACAGAGATCCCTTCCTGCCCATCTGATGGCATCACCTTTCGCACCCCGGCAGGGATGAGCCTGGCCTTCAGGCCCTTGTCAGCCCTTGTCCTCCTTACAGCAGGACCCAGGGAGACAGGACATGTTTCAATCAGCAAACCCATGTACTTTGGGAGACGGGGCATCACGGCCAGGTTACCTCAGCATCCTTGGGCTTACTCAGCACTGTGACAGTGCCAGGACTGAGTAAAGGACTGATGGGTTGATGGACAGACTGAATGAGTGAATGAGAGCACAAACTTTGTAAACCATGAATCACTATATTAGTGAAATGCTTTAAAAAATACATCTCTCTAGACCAATCTTTGGATCATGTTTTCCCTAACATACCTAATTAATTGTAAGTTCTGACAATCACATGTATAATATTATCTAAGCCATTATTTTTTTTATTTTTTAATATGTTTAGTTTCTCTGACTATAAAAGTAATACATTCCCACTGGGGGAAATGCTATTATTATTCAGAAAAATAATAAAACACTATAATTAAATATCCATATATGAAGTAAAAGTCTCCTGGAATCCCACCCTTACAGACTTTAGTATACAGTCTTCCAGATTTGTTAAATTAATAAAGTAACATCATTTAAACTAAGCATTGTTTATAATAACCACTACTCCTAGTTACAGCAGGGAAAGCTTCTAATAAATCACCTTGTCAATCTTTATTTGAGCAGCAGGTCCTTCCCATCAGAATTCTCAATTCCCTTTGAGTATTTCCTTTGTGCTTCTTCATCTCCCTCTGAGATTTAAACTGCCTGACTTTTTAAAACATCCTCTGTGACAGCCAAGGAAGAATATCAACCACAGCCCTCCACACACCATAGCTGGGTCTCTACATAGACCACAGGGTGGCGGGGAATGCTAGCCAGCTGAGCTGCCAGGGTCCTGTGGGCACCATCCCTGCACACAGCTTAGTCCAGGGGCAGCACCAAGATGCAGGTGAGCACCCAAGTCCATCAAAAGTGGAGACACAGCCACACATGGGCCAAGAGAGAGGATGAACCACTTAGGAGCCAAGGGATGAGGGAAGCACTGCCATGAAAGCAATTGTCTCCTATCCATTCTGCAAGCAAAAACCCTTTACAGATTAAATTAGAGAATAAAGAAATAGTCCCAAGACTTTCTGTTCTCCAAGTACAAGGTGTTAACCTTGGCTTTTGGCTTGTCTTATGGAGATATACCTCACATACCATAAAATGCACCCTTTAAACTGTACAATTAAATGCTTTTTAGTATAATTACAAAGTTGGGCAACCATCCCACTATATAGCTATATTTTTCATCACTCTAAAAAGAACCCCCACACCTATTAGCAGTTCCTCTGCAGTCACCACTCCCTCTAGCCCGAAGCAACCACTAATCCTTTTATTTTATGAATTTGCCTATCCTGGAAAATTCATATTAAAGGAATTATATGATAGGTGGACTTTTATATTTGGCTTCCTTCACTTAAACTAATGTTTTCAGTGTTATAGCATGTGCACGCATGAGTACATAGTCACTAAGTCGTGTCCAACTCTTTGTGACCCCCACGGACTGTAGCCTGCCAGGCTCCTGTGTCCATGGAATTCCCCAGGCAAGAATACTGGAGTGGCTTGCCATTTCCTTCTCCAGGGGATCTTTCTGACCCAGGGGTAGAACTCCTGTCTCTTGCATTGACAGGCAGATTCTTTACCACTGAGCCAGCATGGAAGCATTATAGCACATACCAGTATATCAATACTTCTTATGGTTGAATAATATTCCTGTATATGGATGGATATGCCACATTTGTTTACCCATTTATAGGCTGATGGAGATGTGGGTTGTTTCCGCCTTTTGGCTCTTGTGAATAGTGCTCTTATGAATATCTGTGTATAAGTTTTTGTGGGGGCATACGTTTTTAACTCTCGGGTAGAGTTAAACTAAGGGTAGAACTCCTGGGTCACCACACATTAACTCCAGTAACAGCAGTTTTTGATTAATAATTTTTTCTCCAGTAAATCTCGTCAGTCCCTTCCCTACCAACACACACAGTTTTCATGATCTGTGGCCATAGCACATAAGACCCTGACATTTCACAAAATGCAAAAGATGTGAAATGCCAGAAGACCTCCACCCAGGGAACATTCCAGAACCCCGTGCTCCTTAGAGCCTCAGGATATTCACCTCCTCAAAAAACCCTGAAGACTGAGCTGAGCCCCAAACCAGCCAAGAATGGCCTGCAGCTCGGGCCTCAACTTGAAGGGAAACTGGCCACACTTTCCAAAGTCTGGGGGTTCAACATGCCAGAGGCCTTAGAGGTCCACTCGGGGCCAGGAGAGGGCTCAGGCCAAGTTAGAGGCAGAGGCCACTGAGCCAACCTACCCAGACCTCAGCCAGCTCAAGGTTCTTCCCTGACGTTCCCAGGGCTCCCCCCACCTCTATCCCCATTCTTGGCCCACTCTCCTCAGGCACTGACTTCTTGGATTTCAGCCCTTCTGAACCCTCCTCACCTTCTAGGGAGTGTCAGGCTGTCAGCTGCAAGGAAACAGCTCCAGCCTTCAGTTTGAAGTCTGCCTCCTACTCAAAATACTCAGCATCCTAATTATAAGGGCATAGCCCAAATGGTGGATGCGATAGGACAAGAATTTTCTTTAAGGTATTTGCCAAAACCTGTGGAAGTAATATCGATGTCTCAGTCCTAATTCCCTTCCTCTCAGTTCACATCCCCATCACTATCAATGAGTCCCTCCTGTAGGACGTGAACTAATTTATGAGACAAAACAAAGGAAAACCATGCACAAGTGGACATACTGGAGTCAGTAAAACAAACAAATAGGTATGTCTTCTGGAATATAGTCATTCTTGTTTTACAAGATCAACCAAAAAATCAAGATGTCTCTGCAATGGCACCCTACTCCAGTACTCTTGCCTGGAAAATCCCATGGATGGAGGAGGCTGGTAGGCTGCAGTCCATGAGGTTGCTAAGAGTCGGACACGACTGAGCAACTTCACTTTGACTTTTCACTTTCATGCATTGGAGAAGGAAATGGCAACCCACTCCAGCATTCTTGCCTGGAGAATCCCAGGGATGGGGGAGCCTGGTGGGCTGCCGTCTATGGGGTCGCACAGAGTCGGACACGACTGAAGCAACTTAGCAGCAGCAGCAAGTCCTTTCCAAGGTCTTCTAATTGTTCTCTGTTGCCTAAATATTAGGAAAAAGTGTGGCTTCCTAAACTCTATCTTCAACTGTTATGGAAAATGGAAGAAGAAATTCAGAAGTAAAGGAACTAAAAATTCAGTAGAGAACTTGGATGTCACTGCCCTCAGACCATAACATATGGATGGGATACGGGATCTACAATATTGGGATCAGATTTGTTTCTAAAAATGGGTTCAAAGTTGTGATGGTCAACTTTCCATGTCAATTTTAGTTGAAGGATACCCAGGTAACTGGTAAACCGTTATTTCTGGCTGTGTCTTTGAGGGTGTTCCCAGAAGAGATTAGCATTTGAACTTGTAGAATGAGTAAAGATCACCCTTACCAACTCAGGTGGGATCAGCAATCCTCAGGACTTAGGGTAAAACAAAATGATGGAAACGGAGCACATTTGCTTTATTTTTTATGCTTGAGCTGGAATATCCGTCTTCTCCTTCCCTCAGATATCAGCACTTCTGGCTCTTGGATGTTAGAAGTACATCACAACTTTCCTGGTTCTTCAGTTTGCAGATGGCAGACAGTGGGACTTCTTGGCCTCTGTAATTGTGTGAGCCAATTCCTACTGATGTAATAAATCTCTGCTTCCATATATGTATCCTGTTGGTTTTGTCTCTCTAGAGAACACTGATACACAAGCATTATTAATATCTGAAGATGCTCAAAAATAAATACGTTCTGAAATAAAGAGTTTTCTTAACCAAGGTATTATCAGAGCCGTCGATACATTCCAGGGGAAGGAAATTCTACAGAGAGAGGTTAGATTCTGCTGGCCCAAGAGAGACTAGAAACACACTCTGAAAATGGTGAAGAGTGATGTTAAAACATCTTCCTTTTAGTTTTATCTACTCCATTGGATCAGTGCAGAGAGGGTACTGGTTTCTCCACATCTCACTTTGAGTCAGTGAGGAAGTTGTTAAATATTTTATAGAATAGCAATGCACTCAGAAAATGCCCAGAGGTAAAGCAGAAGAGAAAAAAAAATCCCCCTAGACTAGAAATTAGGAAATCAGAGCTGAGTGACTCAATAGGTCTTCTCACAATTTAATGAACTTAAGTATCATTCAGGGATTGTGTAGAAATGCAGGTTATGATTTAGCAGGTCTGGGCGAGATCTTTGATTCTGCATTTCTAACAAGCTCCCAGAAGAAGCTGGCACTGCTGGCCCACAGACCACACTGTGAGTGGACAAGGTTAGAGCTGTTGTTGTTTAGTTCTAAGTCGTGTCCAGCTCTTTCGACCCCATAGACTGTAGCCTTCCAGGCTCCTCTGTCCATAGGGTTTTCCAGGCTGGAGTGGGTTGCCATTTCCTTCTCCAGGGGATCTTCCTGACCCAGGGAGTGAACCCACATCTCCTGGACTGGCAGGTGGATTCTTTACCACTGAGCCAGCAGGGAAGTCCAAGGTTAGAGTACTTCATTTCATTTCACTGAGCTAGTGTCCTGCCTTCAAATGAAGGAAGCTTGATTCAGATTTGAAAACAAATCTCTAAGAACTCTGCCTATTGTAATATCCCATTTTCCGTTGGAGCAGATGCAAAGTATTAGAGACAATCTCATACAGACAACAGAGTTGCTAAGAGAAAGGTTCAAATTCTAGCTCCTTTTGCCCACACAGTGTTCATAGCAGTGTTGTTTAGAATAGCCAAAAAGTGAATATAATGCAAAATGTCCACCAACTGATGAATGGATAAATAAAATGTGGTATTTAAACACATGGGGCTAGCAGCCATAAAAAAATAATGAGGTACTGATACACAGATGAAACTCAAAATTCTTGTGCTAAGTGAAAGTAGCCAGTCACAAAAGACCCAATAGTATGAGATTCTCTGATGTGAATTGCCCAGAATAGGCAAATGCATAGAAACAGAAAGCAGATTAGTGTTACATAGGGCAGAAAAGGGGAAGACAGAATGGGGGGTGAGTGCTAATGGCTATAAGGTTTCCTTCTGGGGTGATGGCAATGTTCTGGAATTAGATACTGCTGATGGTTGCATAAATTTGTGGATTTACCAAAACACATTGAGCGGTACATTTTAAAAGGATGAATACTCTGGTGTATCCCTGTTCCTTCACTTACTGAATACGTGACCTTGGACAAGTTAAATAGCTTTTTCTCATCCATAACACAGGGATGATGTAGGAGTAAGCCACACAGAGTGGCTGTGAAGCTGGCTGGCTGCCATTACATTAACACCAGCACCCCCAAACTCACTCAAAGTCCTCAGCAGGGTCATTGAAAACACAACCAGACACTAATTTGGGCTTCAAAGTTCATAACAGTTGCATCTCTAAGGGGAACCACATAGACCACATAATTTATATGTTTAAGATTGTAACAAAATATACACTACAGAGAAATGGGACTGGCACTTAACACTCTCTTCACTTTTTGCTCAGGACTTCCTTTCTGCCGCCCCCACCCACCTACCAAACGATATCACCTGATTTTGACAATTTTATCCTCTCAACATTTGCTGAGGTCCCGAGAATCCTGGTACTTAAATGACTGAAAACAGCAGTTTTTTCTTTACCTGGTTTGGACTCTTTCACAGATATTTTGTCACCACCAACAAAAGCTATGAAAATCATCATTTATATCATCTAGTTCATGGAAAACTTCCTGGGATGGAAAAATGAAAACTGTACTCTGGAAGCTAAGTCCCTAAAACAAATAACCTTTCCAGGTGCTTACCCCTCACACTGTGGATGAACAGACAAACAACTATGGGAGTTGCAGAAAATCAGCTACCTTTAATCAGGGTCATTTTCCCAATGAGGAGGTTGTCTTTGTCTCTGTGCTGGTGATTCTAATTTCCTACAGCAAAACCTCAAGAAGAACTTTTCAAAGTCAGCAATCTGGACAAAAGGAGCCTTTACTTGGAGGAGCACTGAATAGATCATTGTTTCCATCCTAAAGACATGGACCACTCTTTGTTCTGATTGAGGCCAGTGCTCAGGAGGAGATAGGAGCTACTTGCACAGGGCAGCTGGTGACAACCACTCACCCTGCAGGCACACAGGGACACCGAGGGTAGAAAGGATGGATTCTACCCAGAGCAACCTTGCAGCCTTTGGGGAGAAGGTGCAACCACAGGAAACCCCAAGAGCATGCATCATGAAGTAAGATGCAAGCCAGCTCCGATCAGGCGGGAGCAAGCGCTGGGGGTTGGGTGTGAGACTGCAGGTTCCCAAGGAGGCAACAAGGCTTCCACAACTCCTGACACTCCCGACAGCATCCACACAACATGAGCTGGTGTTCCTCTGCCTCCTGGGGCAACACAGAGGACCAGGAACAGCATCCTCACCTTCTCAAATCCATCTACTCAAAAGAGAACGCTTCCTTTGCCCTTTCATTTTATGGCGGAAATGTATTAACACTGTTACCTCTGGGATGCTGCCATATCTTTTTAAAATTTTTTATGTATTTCTTTTTGCTTTGGGGCTGTGCTGGGTCTTCGTGGCTGCATGAGCTTTTCTCTAGTTGCAGTGAGCGGGAGCTACTCTCTAGATGTGATGCACAGTGCCAGGGCTTCTCATTATGGTGGCTTCTCCTGTTGCGGCTCACAGGCTTAGCTGCCCTGCGGCATGTGGGATCTTCCCAGACCAGGGATCGAACCCATGTCCCCTGCATTGACAAGTGAATTCTTTACCACTGAGTCACCAGGGAAGCCCTGATGAAGCAGTATCTGAGCCACAAGGGAACATTAGTGGGCCTCCAGGGCCAAGACTGAAAGCCCCAGGGCCCCACTCAGAAAGGTGAAGCAGGCTGTCATGCCAGACGCCATGGCGTCTCTGTTGGAAGGTGTCACCAGTCCAGGTGCCAGCTACTCACCACTCACTAAACGCTTGCCACCTGACAGCTCTTCACCTGTGACTTCACTTCCAACCCACTGACCTTGGCCTTGTCATCCCTACCGCCAGCGGGAACATCAGTGTCCAGGGGCTTCGACACTCTGCCTGACATTCCAGAGCCGAGCAGGAACCTGGCTGACTCTGTGGGGTTTCATCACCAGGGGACAAGGTGCTTCTCTCACCAAGGAACATGCAAAGTCAGCCAGCGGATCCAGGGTCTGTACACATCATCGAGCCCTACATCTCATCAAATTTTAAATATATTAATGGTATGTCATTATAGAAGCACACAGGTTATAGAAAGCCCAGGATGGGAGAAAGTCCCATTAGAAAGTGTGTACCCTGCCACTTACATGCCAAATCTGAGCTTCAGAAACCTCCCAATAAAGCCCTCCTGTCCTATAGGACAACTGTCACAACTTGAATGATAAACTTGACCATCTCTGAGCTAATCCAGTTCCTTCCCATTATGCCTGAAGAAACTGAGGCCAGGGAGACTATGGATGTTCATTCATATCGCTGATACTTACCGAGCATCTACTATGTGCTGGGTGCCTGTTAAGCACTGATGAGATAGTGGTAAAGGGTGCAGTTCCTGCTCAGTGGCAGAACAGAAACCCCATCCGGGGGTCTCCTGACTTTAAAAGCATATACCAGGGCTCCCCTGGTAGCTCAGTGGTAAAGAATCCACCTGCCAGTGCAGGAAACACAGGTTCTATCCTTGATCTAGGAAGATCCCGCGTGCCGTAGAGGAACTTAGCCTGTGTGCCACAACTATTGAGCCTGTGCCCTAGAGCCCTGGAGCCACAACTACTGAGCCACATGGCACAACTACTGAGCCCGTGCTCCCCAACAAGAGAAGCCACTACAGTGAGAAACCCGTGCACCACAAGTAGAGAGGAGCCGCCGGTCCCCACAGCTAGAGAAAAGCCTGTACAGCACCAAAGATCCAGATCAGCCAAAAGCAAATTTTAAAAAGTTTTTATCAAAAAGGGTATGCCCACTGCTGCCCATGTTCACCTCTATTCTTTGTGCATTGAGATATGCATCTGACCTTTTCAGAGTCCAGAGGAACAAAGCAACAGAGAGGAGGCCCCACCCTCTCCTACCATCTGGAACTCCTGCCAGTTCTCCACTACAGAATTGCCTCATGAACCATTTTCCTACACTTTTAGGTCAGCCTCTTGACAAAGAGCAGGGACTCATTTTCCAAAGATGCCTTCCCACACATACGCCTTCCATAATTACACAGATCAAGACACCAGGGGAAATGTGCATGAAAATGGCTTGATTTGTGGAAATAATGCTTATTCTGGCTTAGCCACAGTGCCCTGGAGCATCCTCGGAGAGCCACTGCCACCCCCTGAACCTCCAAAAACTCCCCCCAGGGCCTGCTGGAGCCCAGGCTCTGGAACACTTGAATGCCTGTGAAAGCTGGTGGGAGCACCAGCTGCTTTCATATTGTGATCCAATCCAACACAACGAGGCCTCGAACCCCCATGTGGAGCCTGACATTCCTGCCAAGTTATTTTCAGGCTGCATCAGTGGCCTATGGGGCAGCAATCACTGAGTGGGAAGGGTGTGATTTCTCGGAGCTCTTGAAGTCGCTTGGGTTTTGTGCCCTTAACATGACACTTGGCACTCCCCCTGCTGAAGGACAAGGGGGTGGACCCCTTGAGGGGAGCTCAGCTAGCCTGCAGAATGTAAGCCAAGAGGGACCAATGTTCTGGATCCAAGGCCCAGCCCCAACTGCAGCACCCAGGAGAAAGATATCTGCACCGCTGTCAGCCAGCTAAGCTATCAAGGCCCAGAGAGCCCTGAGTGCTGTTGCTGATGAGTCACTAAGTTTGCCTAACTCTTTGTGACCCCATAGACTGCAGCACACCAGGCTTCCCTGTCCTTCACTATCTCCCTGAGTTTGCTCAAACTCATGTCCATTGAGTCAGTGATGCCATCCCACCATCTCATCCTCTGTCATCCCCTTCTCCTCCTGTCCTCAATCTATCCCAGCATCAGGATCTATTCCAATGAGTCAGTTCTTCATATCAGGTGGCCAAAGCATTAAAGCTTCAGCATCAGCCCTTCCAATGAATATTCAGGGTTGATATTCTTTAGGATTGACTATTGACTAGCTGATCTCCTTGCAGTCCAAGGGATTCTCAAGAGTCTTCTCCAAAACCACAGTTCAAAAGCATCAATTCTTCAGCACTCAACCTTCTTTATGGTCCAACTCTCACACCTGTACATGACTACTAGAAAAACCATAGCTTTGACTACATGGATCTTTGTCAGTAAAGTGATGGATGTCACTGCTTTTTAATACAATGGCTAGGTTTGTCATAGCTTTCCTTCTAAGAAGGAAGCGTCTTTTAATTTCATGGCTGTAGTCACTGTCCACAGTGATTTTGGAGCTCAAGAAGAGAAGATCTATCACTGTTTCCACTTTTTCCCCATACATTTGCCATGAAGTGATGGGACCAGGTGCTATGATCTCAGTTTTTTGAATATTGAGTTTTAAGTCAGTTTTTTCACCCTTCTCTTTCACCTTCATCAAGAGGCTCTTTAGTTCCTCTTTGCTTTCTGCCTTAAGAGTGGTGTCATCTGCATATCTGAGGTTGCTGATATTTCTCCTGGAAATCTTGATTCCAGCTTGTGATTCATCCAGCCCAGCATTTCGCATGATGTACTCTGCATATAAGTTAAATAACTAGGGTGACAATATACAGCCTTGACATACTCCTTTCCCAGTTTTGAACTAGTCCGTTATTCCATGTCCAGTTCTAACTGTTTCTTCTTGACATGCATACAGGTTTTTCAAGAGGCAGGTAAGGTGGTTTGGTATTCCCATCTCTTTAAGACTTTTCCACAGTTTGCTGTGATCCACACAGTCAAATCACACATCATAAAATCCTAAAAGACGATGCTGTTAAAGTGCTGCACTCAATGTGTCAGCTCTGAGTGTGACACCCTTTAATCTCCACCCAAATCCACAGGACCTAATCCTGGGAGAAAAGTCTCAAGTTTCACAAGGACAAGTGAACAGTTATCCAACCCCAAGAGGGTCAGTACTCACTGTGTGCAGCTCTGGACCCGGGCTGGGGGCTGGGGAGAGGCACAGGGACATATGTAAAACAGAAAATTTCACCCCAATTCTCAGGAAGCAGCCAAGTGGTCCCAGTTCTAAGAGGAAACACCCCCAAGTACAACAACGTCAAAGTCAAGAAGCAGGAACAGCTCCAGCCCCGCATGGCTCAGCCTCCTGTCTGACATCATCTGAAGCCAGCAGCATCATCTGCTTACTTACTGTCTGGTGACTCAGGTAGTAAAGAATCCGCATGCAATGCAGGAGACCTGGGTTCGATCCCTGGGTTGGGAAGATCCCCTGGGGCAACCTACTCCAGTATTCTTGCCTGGACAGAGGACCCTGGTGGGCTACAGTCCATAAGGGTCACAAGGAATTGGTCTTGACTGAGCAACTAAACACATCTTCCCCAAGTTCCAGGGAGGCACAGGCATTCTCTGCTGTATTTCCCATTACACCCCCAGTGATAATGCCCAGACCTGTGGTGAGAAGGTGCCCAGGGTTCATCTGTGGAATGAGTAATGCCCATACCCTGGCTGGCCCCACCTGGGGTGCCCTGTGCCCCCAGAGTAGAAGGTCAGTCTCAGCCGCAGGAGGGCCTGGCCTGGAGGTGGGAGGGGCTGGGAGGGCTGGGGTTGGACTAGGTTCTGCCCCCAACTTTGAAGCAGTCCCTTCCCACATCTGAGCCACAGATTCCTCCCTCAGAAAGTATCGTGAATGGAGGTTGGCAGGGGAGGGCACGAGACCGCTACACTCCAGCTGCCTCTGAGATGCACGGCGGCTCACTGCCTGCTCGCCCTTCCTTAACCCAACTCCCACCCTCAGGGCACACCCGGGAGGCCCCTGGGCAGCTCTGTCCCCCAAGGCTGCTGGGGCACCCTGTCAACACTAGGCCCCCTCCAGCCGTTTCCAGAGCCCCCGCTGTGCATTCCTGTGTCGCAGGCCCTATCTTATCTCCCTGTTCTTCCCCCACCACCTCCGCCTCCCCTGTCCCCAGCTGACGTCCCTGACCAACCAGGCCCTTATCACCGAGTCTCGCTAGCTATTCTTAGCACCTCATTCCCCTCCAGAGCCCCGTCCTCCCTGTGCCTGGGCCTCCTGGCCACATCATCCGGATGGGGGCAGAGGCCCGCCACCCATGGAGCTTTGGGGCTGTGGGGTTCGCAAGGTGGGAGTCACATCAGAGACAATCGAGCCAGACTGGGGTCCCACGGGGATGGGCATGGCTGTCCCCGGGTCAGCAGTTGGAGGCCGATGTGTGCCGCTGCTCTGGTTGTTGTTCCTCCCACACCCAAAAGCTTCACACAGGAGCATCTATCCTCCTGCCAGTGGAGAGTTGGGGTGGGGGCTGAGGGGGGTATGGGAGCCCAGGGGCCGCCCTGACTGTCCAGCTGAATCCAGGGTCAGATCCAGACCTCCTCTCTGCCTTCAAACTGCACAAATCTGGTGCGGCTTCTTGCCCTTTGGGTTTAACAAACGTCTCCATCTCCGCCAGTCTGCAGTGTGGGCACCTGTGCTCTGGACGATGCCTGGTGTCATCTGTATCCCCAACGCCCCCTCTCAACCACCACGCAAAGCACCCATCTCTCGTGAGGGTTGAAAGATAAATAGGCAGGCAGGGAGGCCATTCGCTCCACACAGAGGCCAGCATGGCGCCCCCTAGGATGCGGACAGAGTGGCGAGTGCTCTGAGTCCGGAGAGGAAGGTTTTCTCAGTTTTATAAAGAAATAAACTGAGAAGAGGCAAGTCAGGGGACCCAGTAATACACTGAGGAGCCTGAAGCCTCTGCTCTGGGCCTCTGCCCTGTAGGGGCCACGCTGGACCACCTCATGACTGAGCCGGAAGGAAGAAGGTGTCCCCAGGGTGGAGAGCTCCACGGGGCAGCCCCACAGTGAGCTACTGCTTCCTCGCCGGCACAAGCGGTCCTCTCTCAGGACCACAGGGTACACGAGAAAGGGCATTTCCAGCTTTATGTGCTGATGACCTTCTTTCCACAACGACTTTCCAACCATCCCGGGAAAAGAACCCTTTGGCGGAGTGTCGGCAGTCTCTCGGGATGACCAGACCACTGGAGGAGCAAGACCATAAGGGCTGTGCAAATGCTTGGCTCCCACCTCAGTATTCTGTGGAAGCAAGCCCAGGCCGCAGTCTCACACCTGTCAGCCTAGGCCTCTGGCTATCCCAGGTCACTTCTGGACCCTCAGTGACAGGAAGGTGGCCACCAATATCACCGCAAGAAATCCTCTCAGATATCCATGTCTGTCTATTTTCTGCCTACAAGTGTCACACTATTTTGATTCTATATTTCTGCCTTACTTTTATTTTAAAAGTCTTAAGCATCCCATGGTAGTTTGCATGTGTGTGTATGAGAGAGACCAGCAGACAGACGGACAGGCAGATCCTGAAGGGCAGCTATCCTGTGTATGCTCAGGCCCTATGCTACCAAGGAAAGAAGGAAGAGGGAGGGGAAGAGAGACAAAGAAGAGGGCTGAGAGTCTTTGTTCTCACTTCCATTGAAGCCAAATCACCACCACCTACTCCTTGGGGCCTCCCTCACCATCCATGCCTCCTCCTGGGCCTGCCCACTCCGCTGGAGACCCATCCACACCTCCCTTCCTGACGCTGCATCTCTGGAATTCTCTTTCTCCACTTGCACACACATCCTTTCCACTGCGAGTTATCACACTGGCAGTCTCCAAAGGAAAATAAATGCAATGTCTCTGGGAGTTGATGGAAACTTATCTTCTTGACCCAAGTTTTCCCGACTGGGCCTGACTCACTCTGCAGGAGCCAGTCCAGCCAGCCAGAGCCTCCTGGGTGCGGGGGCCCAGGCTGCACTGCAGCCTCACGCACACAGCACGTACTGAGCCCCCACCAGGACCCAGGGGTCCACTTGGCTGCATCATCTCCCAACAGCAGTATACATGCTGCTGCCATTCACAGCCTTTCCTGGAAGAACTTTAAGGGTGGCAAAACGTCCTCAGGAACCATTCAAATGTTATTAATGAAAGGAATGTTTATTGCTCGGTAACGGACTTGTTCTTTACTAATCCTTTCCCCAGATATCCTTTATCAGAGAGGCACGCAGTTCATTTCTTCAACACGTCAATATCGACACACTCATCTGAAAACTCAAGTACAGTGGCATGTTTCCCAAGAGAATTATCAACCTGGCCACAGATATGGCCCCAGCCAAATGCCAGCTATTGAAAACAGAACGCTCTTCTGATAAAACACAATTAGAGTTGGCTGCTTTCTCCTGTTTAATCTCATTGCAAACATTACCTGCTCTATCATTGTGGGAACATTTCCAGCAACATTACGGATTTCCTTTTAGCTTAAGAACTTATTTTTCTGAATGGATTTTATGTCTCTGAGTATTTTTATAGTAAACAGAGACCCAAATAAAGAAAAAAATTAAAGACGATAATTGTATTGTTAATCTCTCCATCTATTTAGCACTTTTAAGAAATTGCTTGATTTTAATTTCCCCAACTTCCAATGTCTCCTAAGCCTACACACAACAAGAAAGCACTGAGAATATTTATGTTTTCTGCAGGTAAACTGACATTTGGATTAAAAGCTTGTCACAGACTGTAAGGTTATCTGAAAGGAATTCCCAGGTATTCAGTCCTGACTGTACAGAGATCATGGAAACCAAGGACAGCCATCTAATTAATTTGAATTTTGCTGAAATGGTTTAGCTCTGGAGATAAAAATCAGTTAATCTCTGGAGATAAAAATTCCCATTAACAAAGCTGTCAAATAATAAAAACCAGAAATCATGCAAACCAGAATTGCAATGGGTTGCCTTATAATGGACAGATATTTGTTGCTGTCTTTAATCTACTGGGAACCTACCAGGGTAAGTAACAGACAATTGGAAGGAATCATATATAGGTTACTTTGAGCCACGTAATACAGCAAAGACCAGAGAACTCAACGAGGGCAGCTGAAAGGAAACCTTCCTGCTTGCATCCAAACTGCTCCACCAAAACCACAGAAGGTTCACCTTTTTCTCCAGCATCTGACCAGTGAGCAATCCTACTGGGGCACGTGGGACTTAATAAAGTAGCTTTAATAAGTAAAAACAGGTAACTTTAATAAAACAGGCCTATCTAAACTAATTACAACTGCTTTCACTTCTGTACATCACTCTACAGTGGAGCCTAAGTTCTTAGATCTAAAAGAGATCTTCCAGACCTCTTAGGCCACCTTGATCTTACTGAAAACACATTGGAAAGCTCAAGCTCGGAAGGCACTGGCTCAGGTTCCCTGTAATCTGTGACAGATCCATGACTAAGGCAGAGGTCTTCCAATTCCCAGGGCAGTGCTCTTTCCACTACGTCTCCCTTTCCTTGCTGGAATCCTGCTGCTGCTTACACAACAGACAGGCAGAACCCCAAGTCTGCAAGGCGAACTACCTAGGTTCCAAGAACTTATTGGTAAGTAAGTTTACTTGAAATTAAAAAGAAATTTCCCTATGAAAGCAATGTTGCCTCTGTTGGATGAGATCCCAGGCTAGTCCACAAAAGCGAATTTAGAAGCTATGAGAAGCAGAAGCAGGTAATCCTCGAGCCTTCTGAGATGCTGTAAGTCCTCAAATACCTTTAATTGAGGTTCCAGTGCCGGGCAAGCTTCGACTCACGAGCCAAGTCATTGTCAAACCGTGAGGGCGAAGTGCGTAAATACAAAGGCTTTGAAATGAGACCAGCCTGAGTTCAAGTTCAGGTTCACCCAACCTTGGCGGAGAGTTACAGGCTTTATTCTCTCAGCAAGAATCTAATGGAAAAAGAAGAGAATGGGACAGGGAAATGCTTTTCTTCTTCATGTGTGTGCCTGCCACGCTGGCGGGTTAACTATCAAAAGAGCCCTTCTCCCTCTAGGAACAAGTGAAGAGAGAGGCTAGTGAAAAGATGCCGTGCCCCAGAGGAGAGAAGTTCTGCCTGGAAGCAGAGGGTGGTGGTGGAGAAGGACGTGGGCAGCCGGCCCCACATCAGGGGTCAGAAGCAGAGGCGTATCCGAGGACCTGGAGAAAGACACCACCCAAGCCTGCCCTCCTTTACTCTGCAGGGAGGCCCCTGCCACCACCCTTCTGTCCCACCCTCTCAGTTCCCAGCCAGCGCACCTCCCGAAGGTCTCAGCCCTACCTTCACTTCCAACAGCGCTTCTGTGCCCTGACTGAGGGGACCCCACCAGACTCCAGGCAGACTTCACTCTCCCTGGTCAGCAGGAGAGGAGGTGGAACAGGGGCAATTAGGGAACTGAACCATCGTCCTCCCCACGCCAGGCACTGGACAGGCCCCTCTTTATTCACCTCCCATGACAACCTTGACACCAGTCTTCATGTCCTGATCCGATCAGTTAGACACTGATGTTTGGAGAGGTTTCGTGACTTGTCCAAGGTTAGACAGCAAGCAAAGGGGAACGAGGCTCAAATCAACAGCTGCGTGGCCACGTGGGGCACATGCCACTGCCCCCAGCGGGCCCGCTGAACGCTGGTTCCCATGTACCACTGCACACAGCTTAGGGGCTATCGAGCTCACCGTCTATGCTGAGGGTCGAGCAGGCCGCTGAGCCTGTTCAGGAAGCGGCTCAGAGCAAGGCCTCCTGGGAAAATGCCCTCCAGGCTCCACTGCGTAGAACACAATGATTATATTCAAATCTCCCATGTGCAAAATGATGTGTGGTTTACAAGACCCCTGCTCTAAAAGATGAATCTTCATAGGTCTGTACTGATATAAATAAAAGAATGAATAAATAAAGGGGAAGAATAGACCAATAGATGGAGCATACCTCCCCACCAGTTGAACTGGGCTACATGTAGTGACTTTCTTCTAAAAAGGCCAGTTTGGAAAAGGAAGAAAGACTTCAACTGAGTGGAGAAACCTGACCAACTACCTGGGCCAGGTGATCTAGGATACAAGTAGATAAAATAATGCAGCTCAAAAACAGGTCACGCTCCATAGAGACTGATTTTTTTAAGGTTAGAAAGTACTAAAATATATTTGACAATTACAGGAGGGAAGGGGAGGTAAGAAGGACTCATGAAAACCAACTTGGCCAAGTCATCCGTATGGTTCAATGGAGCCATTTGGAGAGGTCATGGTTGCGCTGGGGAGGGGCTGGGAGGGCAATGGTGGGAGCCTGACTTTCTACCAAACAAGGACAAAAAGAACAGGTTTTGTAAAAAGGCTTGAGGACTGTCCCACCTCCCCTCAGGGCAGCAAAACGTCACCAGGCCAATGGAGGCAGGAAGGAGGCCTGAAGGAGGCCCTCAATCCAGGCAGGAACTATCTTAATTCAGAGACACTCCCAGCCTCGATTCAGTTTTTCTGTCTTCTCTGCAGCAGCACCTGGTGTACAGACATCTTCGTAAAAGAGACCAGGGGTGGATGGTTCAAAGCGACAGGCCACCAAAAAATATATTTTTAAAACTGTTCAGTCCTCTTTTATTTCAGTCCTTAGGGATTTATGAAGGAGCAAGGGGTAAAAAGCCCACCTGAAATGACAGCCAGAAGGGGCCCCAAGACCACCCTCCTTGCCACCACTGCTCAACCTAACTACTAAGTCTCCATGTCCATCTTTCTTTCTCATTCCACCTACCAAAGAGTCATTCTTATGATCCTGTATGTTTCCTTCGAGACTCCAAATAGCCTCAGAGAGAATGTGTCATTCAATTATTCACACCACACACACACAACTGCTTTAATCCCATCTCCCAGACAGAGCGCCCTTTGACCCAGTGAGTGGGAAGAGGGGGATTAGAGGATGCGAAGGCACCCATCCACTCCTCTTGTCCCCCCCTTCCTCTTTTTCAGGATTCTCAAACATTTCTCTCCTTCTTGGAGACTCCAGGACTCACTCTTCAATAAGCTCAGGACCTTATATGTTAGCTGAATATTATGAACATTCAAGATGTTAATGAAATAAAACATGATAGGCTATGAGTCCGGCATTTGACTCCTTAAATCTTTGCTCGCTACATCGCCCATGATGAAGCAGAAACAAAAGCCTTTTACTATACCCAGGCTGTAACCTCCTGAGCTTAGTTAACTGTATGAGGCTCCAGAGATCTCTCTAAGAGAAATCAAGCAAGAGCAGGAACTGGCACTGTTCACAACAGTCAAGATGTACAAACAACCTAAATGTCCACCGACAGATGAGTGGGTGAAGAAGATGTGGTAAACACATGCAACAGAATGCTACTCAGCCATAAAAAAGAATGAAATAATGCCATTTGCGGCAACGAGGATGCAACTAGAGATGATCATACTAAGTGAAATAAGTCAGAAAGAGAAAGTCAAACACCATATGATATCACTTATATGTGGAATCTAAAATATGATACAGAGAACAGATTTGAGGTTGCCAAGTGGGGGTGGGGGGGTGGGGTGGAGGGACAGACTGGGAATATGGGGTTAATAGACGCAAAGTGCTACAGACAGAATGGATGGACAACAAGGCCCTACTGTATAGCACAGGCAACTTTATTCAGTATTCTTGGATAAGCTGTAATGGAAAAGAACATGAAAAAGAATTATGTGTATATATATAACTGAGTCACTTTACCGTACAACAGAAATTAATAAAACATTGTAAATCAACTGGACATCAATTTAAAATTTTTTATTTAGAATTCTCCCCTACCCTGTCAAAAACAAAGAGCAGGAACTGACTCAGAGGAAAAAAACAGCTCAAGAGCAGACAAATCACTGTTCACCTGCTTCAGCAGCCGCTGTGGTTTTCTTTATCCTCATCCCATCAAGCAAGCCTGCCCGACTCCACGGAATCAGTTTCAGCTCTACCAATCTTACCAATAAAGTCAAATTACAAAAGCTGTCTCTTTCTCTTCCTTTTTGAATACTCCACCTTTTTACTGCTGGGTTCAGACACGATTAGTCTTTGAATGCAAGCCAAAATTCTTGCAAAAACCACATGCTGTATTCAGGAGCTTGTGCTTACTACAGAGTTTTCTACCACATCTGAAGTGGATAACCCACCAAGGTTGAGGGCTACAACTTTCACCAGGAAGTCTACATGATGACCCATCACAGGAGGATCCAGACCAAGATGAGTAATTGCCATAGCTGTGCCCAGCATGACGTTGCATTCATTTAAAAAAAAATTAAATGAAACCCAACATCAAATGAATCCTCAATGGTTTTCTAAATCCATATTGAAATCTCTTGACTAGGTATCAACACACAGCCATACATCCTCAAGCTTTTCTTCACCTGTCTCTCTCACCCAAGTCACATGCATCTTGGAGGCTGCTCCCATAAAACTTCTCTCTTCCCAAAACATCCTGACGCCTTGTTTCACTTCCTACTCCTTACAGGTTGGATATAACCTGGAGCTCCATGCCCCATCTAACCTCTCTCACATTTTTCTATTTCTTCTCCTTTCAGTTCAGTTCAGTCACTCAGTCATGTCCGACTCTTTGTGACCCCATGGACTGCAGCGTGCCAGACTTCCCTGTCCATCACCAACCCCTGGAGTTTACTCAAATCCATGTTCATTGAGTCAGCAATGCCATCCAACCATCTCATCCTCTGTCATTCCCTTCTCCTCCCACCTTCAATCTTTCCCAGCATCAGGGTCTTTTCCAATGAGTCAGTTCTTCCCATCAGGTGGCCAAAGTACTGCAGTTTCAGCTTCAGCATCAGCCCTTCCAATGAATATTCAGGACTGATTTCCTTTAGGATGGACTGGTTGGATCTCCTTGCAGTCCAAGGGACTCTCAAGAGTCTTCTCCAACACCACAGTTCAAAAGCATCAATTCTTCGATGCTCAGCTTTCTTTATAGTCCAACTCTCACATCCATACACGACCACTGGAAAAACCATAGCCTTGACTAGACGGACCTTTCTTGGCAAAGTAATGTCTCTGCTTTTTAATATGCTGTCTAGGTTGGTCATAGCTTTTCTTCCAAGGAGCAAGTGTCTTTTAATTTCATGGCTGCAGTCACTATCTGCAGTGATTTTGGAGCCCAAAAAAAGAAAGTCTCTCACTGTTTCCGTTGTTTTCCCATTTATTTCCTATGAAGTGAGGGGACTGGATGCCATGATCTTAGTTTTCTGAATGTTGAGTTTTAAGCCAACTTTTTCACTCTCCTTTTTCACTTTCATCAAGAGGCTCTTTAGCTTGTCTTCCCTTTCTGCCATAAGGGTGGTATCATCTGCATATCTGAGGTTATTAATATTTGTCCTGGCAATCTTGATTCCAGCTTGTGTTTCATCCAGTGCCACATTTCCTATGATGTACTCTGCATAAAAGTTAAATAACCAGGGTGACAATATACAGCCTGACGTACTCCTTTCCCAATTTGGAATCAGTCTGTTGTTCCATGCCCAGTTCTAACTGTTGCTTCTTGAACTGCATACAAATTCCTCAGGAGGCAGGTAAGGTGGTCTGGCATTCCCATCTCTTGAAGAATTTTCCACAGTTTGTTGTGATCCACACAATCAAAGGCTTTGGCATAGTCAATAAAGCAGAAGTAGATGTTTTTTTGGAACTCTCTTGCTTTTTTGATGATGATCCAGTGGATGTTGGCATTTTAATCTCTGGTTCCTCTGCCTTTTCTAAATCCAGTTTGAACATTTGGAAGTTCACGGTTCACGTACTGTTGAGGCCTGGCTTGGAGAATTTTAAGCATTACTTTGCTAGCGTGTGAGATGAGTGCCATTGTGCAGTAGTTTGAGCATTCTTTGGCATTGCCTTTTTTTGGGATTGGGACGAAAACCGACCTTTTTCCAGCAAAGTAAAAGCACAGGTGCTAAAAAGGGAAACACACGCGCCTTTAAAGGAAGATCCCTTCACTGGAGAATATTTATACACCAGTGTCTTCCTTCTCAGACTCATATTCTTCAGCAGTAAGTGGCTATGACAAGTCACCTCATGACCTAGGAAGGGTGCTAGTCTGTGTGGCCCTGCTTCCCACGGATAGGCAAGAACCAGGGTGTGTACAAAGCACTGGGCTTCAGGCAGGACTCTCTCAGGAAGTGTTGAGCAGCCCCTAAGAGCTCAACATAGCAGGGCAGTAGAAGTGGGCCCCTCTCTGACACTGCCACTGTCACCCTGTTTGAGTGACACTCTGAGGGACCCAAAAGCTGGAAGCCCCTCCCTGTCCTTACAGCCACCCCTAAGGAAGGACCTCAATGAGCAGCTTAAGGACTACAGAGTCGACGACGACGGCTGCAGCTTTCTCCTTCTATTACGTCCCTACCTGTGACGTAAGAATGCACATTTGTTTTGACAAGAAATAAGCAGCTATTTTCAAAATACCTTCTAATGCATTACAATCAACTACCCTCTGTCCCCTCTTTCAAGAAAGAAACCCATCAGTATATCCAACCTAAGACCTCTTGCGCTGGTGCAGCTGATAAAGTCTGCACTTGAACCCCAGTCCTCTGGGCAGCCTTCCACATTTCTCAGAAAACTGCTTCCAGTCGCTGTCAGAAGTTGATGCAGCACAGACTGTCAGAGGTCACAGAGATGGAAAATCATGCATAGCTAAAGGGTCTGTTTGAGGCCCAGGGTTAATGATAACCACACTTGGGGAGGGAGCCGGACTCACCTGTCACTGTTCACTGCTCCGGACAAAAGGAGTTCAGCAGGAACAGAGCCCCATTAACTCTGCGGGAGGTCTGGAAAACACTGGAAAAGTACAGGCCCTCAGGGGTGGCAGACCCAAACACCAGTGCATACCCAGGATGCACGAGGAACTGGTGGTATTTATAGATGCAGAGTTTCTGCATTAGGATGCAGGGTCCAGGAGCCTCTCAGGTCTGGCAGGTGGTCCCAGCTGTTAATACACCCCGTGGAGAGAGACTAGGAGGAGAGGGGAGGACAGAACCAAACCATGGATGGAAAGAGATGGGTCTGCTCCTCTTCCGAAGAAGGCCACAGGCAGTCCCATCTGTTTCTACTTTTGCTCTCCCTGGCAGCTTAAGCCAGGATCACTGTGTATGCAATAAATACTGAAATGTTCACTCCAATACCTGCTGACCCAACACAGAGCCTGAGGAAGGCAGGATTCATAGCATGGTTTATATATATATTTTAATTCTTTGGCTCTTTCCCATATTAAATACATTTCCTTGTGATCCCTAGACAACTTTGAAAAAGAAGGAAGTTCAAAAAATACTGCCAGCACCTGTCCAAGTGAAAAACAAATCTCTTTTAATAAAATTTTATTTAAAAGTTTTCCACCCTGATGTATGGACAGAGTAACATGGAAACTTACATTACCATATGTTAAATTGATAGCCAAAGGGAATTTGCTATATGACTCAAGGAACTTAAACTAGGGCTCTGTAACAACCGAGAGGGGTGAGATGGGGAAGGAGGTGGGAGGAGAGTTCAAGAGAGAGGGGACATATGTAAAAGATTTCTACCCTAAAAGAATTATGATAGATATATTATTATTATGTGCGGGCATTCTAAGCTACTTCAGTCATGTCAGACTCTTTGCAGCCCTATGGACTATAACCACCAGGCTCCTCTGTCCATGGGATTCTCCAGGCAAGAATACTGGAGTGGGTTGCCATTTCCTCCTCCAGGAGATCTTCCTGACCCAGGGATCAAACCCGAGTCTCTTACATTTCCTGCTTTGGCACATGGGTTCTTTACCACTGGCGCTACCTGGGAAGCCTTATCATTATACAAATATGATCAAAACAAAAAATCTACAGTGAAACCTGAAGATTCTTCCCCCTTCTCATTCTCCCCACTTGATCCCAATATACCTCCCTAACAATTTTTGTTTTCAAATTCAAACAGTTCTTGACAACAGGCTCCTCCTAGGGTCAAAGCGGATAAGGCTGGATGTAAACTAGCACTTTGGGTGGGCTCCATGCCAGAAGCAGGGACAGAAGATTGTGGCAGACATTCTGCAGGGTAGAAGGTTCTGGAATAGTCACTTCAAGGATTATACTGGGGAATCAGTAAGAAACTGAAGGGACCTCCAGCTAAATCCAGCAGCTTGAACACATGCAGTCTGGTTTCAGAAATATTCCTGATACACCTGTTCTGCTATCATCTCCTCTCCAGTTTTCTTTGTCCTTATGGGCTTTTGCCTTTGTTCCATAAAAAAGTGGATCTCACTTTGGAAGGTTTGAAAATCAAAGATAAACGGGCATGTGTTCTAACCTTGCAGACTGCTACTGCTAAGTCACTTCAGTCGTGTCCGACTCTGTGCGACCCCATAGACGGGAGCCCACCAGGCTCTGCCGTCCCTGGGATTCTCCAGGCAAGAACACTGGAGTGGGTTGCCATTTCCTTCTCCAATGCATCAAAGTGACAAATGAAAGTGAAGTCACTCAGTCGTATCCAACTCTTAGCGACCCCATGGACTGTAGCCTACCAGGCTCCTCCATCCTGGGATTTTCCAGGCAAGAGTACTGGAGTGGGGTGCCACTGCCTTGTCCGACCTTGCAGACTAGAGGAAGCCAAAGCCTAAGTGGGGGCAATAAGAAGTGGGTCAGGGACTTCCCTAGGTGGTCCAGTGGTTAAGATTCCACAATTCCAAGTCAGGGGCATTGGTTCAATTCCTGGTCAGGAAACTGAGACCCCACCTGCTGTGCAGCAAAAAAAAAAAGAAAAAGAGAGAGAAGAAAAAAATGGGTCACTTCAAACTTCCCTGGTGGCACAGAGGATAGGAGTCCACCTGCCAATGCAGAGAACCTGGCTTTGATCCCTGGTCCAGGAAGATTCTACTTGCCTCAGAGCAACTAAGCTCATGCGCCGCAACTACTGAAATCCACACGTCCCAGAGCCCTTGCACTGCAACAAAGAGTAGACCCGCCTTGCTGCAACTAGAGGAAGCCCACACAAAGCCACAAAGACCCAGCACAGCTAAAAGTTAAATAAATAAAAATGTTTAAATAATAAATAAATAAAACAAAGTGGGTTACTTTATGATACGGAAAGCTAGGTGCTGGCTGGAGCTAAGACAGGGAGGATGGGTTCAAAGTAGTAAAAGGAACAGTTCAATGTGGGGATACCCTCTTCCAAGCCAAGGAACCAGGACACCGACTCTGCCCCCTGTCAGAGGATCAAGAGGGTAGGGGACTGTGGAAGCAGAACAGGCAGGCTGGAGAGACAGGCTTCAGGTGGAGAAAGTCAAGAAAAAATTGAACTGGTGGAATATCTGGTATATCCAAACAGATTGAGAAACTTTCTTCTGAGCTCTATCAGAAATCAGGGATAAACCTGTAACAGATACACAGAAAAACGGGGAGGATGTCCTATGTCCTGACATCCCTTGGCTCCCAGCACCAGCCCCATGATAGCACCCTAGGATCTGGACCCCACTTCAAGGTTGTGAGCAATTCAGTGACTGCAGCAATGAAATTAAAAGACTTGCTCCTTGACAGAAAAGCTATGACAAACCTAGACAGAGTATTTAAAAGCAGAGACATCACTTTGCTGACAAAGGTCCTTATAGTCAAAGCTATGGTTTTTCCAGTAGTCATGTATGGATGTGAGAGTTGGACAATAAAGAAGACTGAGCGCCAAAGAATTGATGCCTTCAAACTGTGGTGTAGAGAAGATTCTTGACAGTCACTCAGACAGCAAGCGGATGAAACCAATCAATCCTAAAGAAAATCAATCCTGAATATTCATTGGAAGGACTGATGCTGAAGCTGAAGCTCCAATACTTTGGTCACCTAATGTAAAGAGCTGACTCAGTGGAAAAGACCCTGATGCTGGAAAAGATTGAAGGCAGGAGGAAAAGGGAACAACAGAGGACGAGATGGTTGGATGGCATCACCAACTCAATGGACATGAGTATGACCAAACTCTGGAAGATAGTGAGGGACAGGGAAGCCAGGCGTGTTGCAGTTCATGGGGTTGCAAAGAGTGAGACATGACTGAGTGACTGAACACCACCACCACCACATATATGCGACACTCATGTCCTTTCAGGGGTATATGCTCCATGAAGGCAAAGCGTGGGTCTAAAGCCTCTTTAAAACCCTAAAGACTCTACCAGAAAATTACTAGAGCTAATCAATGAATATAGCAGAGTTGCAGGATATAAAATTAGCACACAGAAACCCCTTGCATTCCTATACACTAACAATGAGAAAACAGAAAGAGAAATTAAGAAAACAATTCCATTCACCATTCTAACCAAAAGAATAAAATACTTAGGAATATATCTACCTAAAGAAACAAAAGACATATATATAGAAAACTATAAAACACTGGTGAAAGAAATCAAAGAGGACACAAATAGATGGAGGAATATACCATGTTCATGGATTGGAAGAATCAACAGTGAAAATGAGTATACTACCCAAAGCAATCTATAGATTCAATGCAATCCCTATCAAGCTACCAACAGTATTTTTCAGAGAACTAGAACAAATAATCGGAGAAGACAATGGCACCCCACTCCAGTACTCTTACCTGGGAAATCCCATGGACGGAGGAGCCTGGTAGGCTACAGTCCATGGGGTTGCGAAGAGTCAGACACAACTGAGCAACTTCATTTTGACTTTCACTTTGATGCACTGGAGAGGGAAATGGCAACCCACTCCAGTGTTCTTGCCTGGAGAATCCCAGGGATGGGGGAGCCTGGTGGGCTGCCGTCTATGGGGTCACACAGAGTCGGACACGACTGACAAGACTTAGCAGCAGCAGCAGCAGCAGAATAAATAATTTCACAATTTGTGTGGAAATACAAAAAACCTCAAATAGCCAAAGCAATCTTGAGAAAGTAGAATGGAACTGGAGGAATCAACCTGCCTGACTTCAGGCTCTACTACAAAGCTACAGTCATCAAGACTGTACACAAGACTGGCACAAAGACAGAAATATAGATCAATGGAACAAAATAGAAAGCCCAGAGATAAATCCATGCACCTATGGACACCTTATCTTTGACAAAGGAGGCAAGAATATACAATGGAGAAAAGACAATCTCTTTAACAAGTGGTGCTGGGAAAACTGGTCAACCACTTGTAAAAGAATGAAACTAGAACCCTTTCTAACACCATACACAAAAATAAACTCAAAATGGATTAAAGATCTAAACATAAGACCAGAAACTATAAAACTCCTAGAGGAAAACATAGGCAAAACACTCTCCAACTTAAATCACAGCAGGATCCTCTATGACCCACCTCCCAAAGTAATGCAAATAAAAGCAAAAATAACCAAATGGGACCTAATTAAACTTAAAAGCTTTTGCACAACGAAGGAAACTATAAACAATGTGAAAAGACAGTCTTCAGAATGGGAGAAAATAATAGCAAATGAAGCAACTGACAAAGAATTAATCTCAAAAATATATAAGCAACAACTGTAGCTCAATTCCAGAAAAATAAATGACCTAATCAAAAAATGGGCCAAAGAACTAAACAGACAGTTCTCCAAAGAAGACATATAGATGGCTAACAAACACATGAAAAGATGCTCAACATCACTCATTGTCAGAGAAATGCAAATCAAAACCACAATAAGGTACCATCTCACGCAGGTCAGAATGGCTGCTATCCAAAAATCTACAAACAATAAATGCTGGAGAGGGTGTGGAGAAAAGGAAACCCTCTTACACTCTTGGTGGGAATGCAAACTAGTACAGCCACTATGGAGAACAGTGTGGAGATTCCTTAAAAAACTGGAAATAGAACTGCCACATGACCCAGCAATCTCACTGCTGGGCATCCACACCAAGGAAACCAGAATTGAAAGAGACATGTGTACCCCAATGTTCATCACCGCACTGTTTTATAATAGCCAGGACATGGAAGCAACCTAGATGTCCATCAGCAGATGAATGGATAAGAAAGCTGTGATACATATACACAATGGAATATTACTCAGCCATTAAAAAGAATACATTTGAGTCAGTTCTAATGAGGTGGATGAAACTGGAGCCTATTACACAGAGTGAAGTAAGCCAGAAAGAAAAATACCAATACAGTATACTAACACATACATGGAATTTAGAAAGATAGTAACAATAACCCTATACGCGAGACAGAAAAAGAGACACAGATGTATAGAACAGTCTTTTGGACTCTGTGGGAGAAGGCAAGGGTGGGATGATCTAAGAGAATAGCATTGAAACATGTATATTATCATATGTGAAATGTATCTCCAGTCCAGGTTCGATGCATGAAACAGGGTGCTCAGGGCTGGTGCACTGGAATGACCCAGAGGGATGGGATGGGGAGGGAGGTGGGAGGGGGGTTCAAGATGGGGAACACATGTACACCCATAGCTGATTCATGTCAATGTATGACAAAAACCACTACAATATTGTAAAGCAATTCGCCTCCAACTAAAATAAATAAATTTAAAAAAAAATAAAGCCTCTTTAAGAGACCTCATGTGTGGCTCCCCTGGTGATCCAGTAGTTGAGAATCCATGTGCCAATGCAGGAGACAGGGATTCAATCCCTGGCCCAGGAAGATCCCACGTGCCATGGAGCAACTAAGCCCATGCACCACAACTGCTGAGTCCACGCTCTAGAACCTTTGCTCCCCAACAAGAGAAGCCACCGCAATGAGAAGACCATGCACCACAACCGCACGTGGCAACCAAGACCCAGTGCAGCCACATATAAATAAAGAAATAACTTTTTAAAAAAGAGGTCCCATGTGAGGATCAGGGGGAGTACCCCCAACGCCAGAGTCGAGTGCATGGGTGGGGTGGGCGATGTGGCTGGGGGTCACAGGACGATTCTGAAGATCGAGGTCCTCCCTTCCCTTCTGGGTCCCAGAGCTGACTCTCCTCCAAGACTCCTCTCCTCAGTTCTCACCTGACCCACCTTACACTGTCAGGTATCAAATCCTCTTGTAGAGGAAAACCTTTGCCAAACAAAAGGTATTTTTATACCCAGAGATGTATTAAGTTGATTTCTTTATCCTGATGTCTCTATGGCATCTGATCTGATACAAAAAACTAATGGAAAATGATTACATCCTCAGGGCAACACCAGTTAAGCTTGACCAAGAACTGTGCTAAAAGTACTTAGCCTGTATTCTTAATTTCTCAAGGAACCTCCCTACTATTTTCCATAGCAGATGCACCATTTAATCCAGCAATCCCATGTTGGGGTATTTATCTAAAAGAATTCAAATAAGAATCTGGGATAGGTATCTGCAGTCCCATGTTCACAGCAGTGGTATTCACAACAGCTACAATAACAGTTGTTTCTACAACTATTGAAACAATCCCAAGTGTCCATCAAGAGACGGATGGATAAAGAAGATGTGATATGTAACAGAATTCAGCCTTAAAAATGAGAAATGTAAAACATGCAACAACATAGATGAGCCTGGAGGATATTATGCCAAGCAAAATAAGCCAGTCACAGAAGGACAAATACTGCATGATTCCACTTATATGAGGTATCTAACATAGTCAGATTCCTAGAACCACAGAGTAGAATGGTGGTTGCCAGAGGCTAAGGGGAGGGGGAATGGGGAGTTACTAATCAGTGAGCATGAACTCTCAGTTATGCAAGATAAGTTCTAGAGATATGCTGTACAATGTTGTGCCTACGGTTAATAATACTGTATTGTACACTTAAAAATTAGTTAAAAGGGTTGACCTCATGTTAAATGCTCTTATTACAAAAATAAGAAATAATAATCTGTAAATGTTAAGATGTTTTCTTTTCACTTTTCAAATCCTTTGGGCTTCTCTTCTTGATCCACACTGACAGCACATGGTAAATTCCAAGCCAGACGGGCCTGCTTTGTAGGTGGATTCTGCCTTAATTCTTCAAGGAAAACTTCTGTTCGATCCTGCAGCTCTGAAAGGCGGCAAGAGCACTGAAAAGGCTCATGAGGTGCTTTTAAGGTTAAAGCGTTAATGTTCTCAACATCTCTGGCACAAAAAAAAAAACGCCAGTAGGCACTCTCCTCATTCTCATAATCCCTGATGACAATGGGTTGCATTCACAGGTCACCATCATGGCCAGTCACTTTCAGGGGGACGAGTGGATCCACAGCCCCAGCCTAGCTCAAAGGAACTTGCAGGCAAATAAGGCTGCTGATCGGGGAGGGGCTTAAGACACATTTACAGGGGCAAATCTGGGAGACTGAATCTCAGGCAGGAAAGAAAGGAGCTTGGAGAGCAGGCTGGTTTGAGGCTGAAAGAGGGTTGACACCAAGGCCAGGGTGGGCCGAGCCACTGTGGTGGCCTGAGGATGCAAATTTCAATCTGACCCAGTCTAATTAATTCTGGACACATGACATCTCTGACAAACAGGTCCTATAGGTGGATGGTGCAGAACCATTAGCTAGTACTATGACCAACCTTCCCTGCTCCCCTGTTTCCCTTCACCCCACCCCCACAGAAAATCTGCACTTTACCCTGGGGAGGACTCAGTTCCTGCCAGGCAGCTTTCTGAATGCTGGTGTGCAGCCCCCAGGACTCAGAGAGGAGAGGGGAGGAGAGGAGAAGAGAAAGGCGGCATACGTCTGAGGAATGAGCAGACTGGCTAAGTCCATCTACTTCCCACAGGACCAAAGAGTACCAGGGAAAGACAGAGACACCATGGTTGCTGGTGGGGAAGAAGGGCAAGATTTCTGGTAGCAGTTTTGAGTTCTGACAGACACGGGAAGAAGAGAAAGAAGGATTTGTAATCACTCTGAAGAAAGTAAAGAACCAATTTCAGCTCTGTTGAAATGACTTTCAGCTGCCAGATCCTCTCTTTACCATGACCTCTCTGCAAGACAGGCCCTGATGAGTGCTGACTTCCTAAGGGGACACATGCCTCACCAGCTCTGAGATCCATGACCTTGGCTACATGTTCGAACATGATGTATAAACTAGCTTTCTCTTTGCTGTACCCATCATATTTAAGTTCATGCTGACCATCACAAGTCCAAGAGATATGCCTTAGATTAATTTGGGATGTCAGAACAAGGTTATAAACCCTTCGTTTTTCAAGTGATTTGGGTGTTTTGCCCCTCTTGGAGTCACGAAAGAAATGAAAGTGGTTTGCTAAGAAAATTCGTAATATAAACATGGGTATGTTTAGCTTGTAAAAAGGAAACTAAATGAAAAGACTATCGTAGCTGGTACCAGTCAGTGAATGAAAGTGATTAACTGTTTTGTGAGACCCCAGAGACTGGAGCCAGGTCCGGCTTTTCTGGGTTCATTGCCCATTAAGTAGTTGTCTCACATGTGTGCTAACTTGTTCCAGTCGTGTCTGACTCTCTGCAACGCTATGAACTGTGGCCCACCAGGCTCCTCTGTCCATGGGATTTTATAGACAAGAACACTGGAGTGGGCTACCATACCCTTCTCCAGGGGATCTTCCTGACCCAGGGATTGAACCCGCGTCTCTTAAGTCTCCTGCATTGGCAGGTGGGTTCCTTACCACGAGCACCAACTGGGAAGCCCTGAAGTTAATTTTTTTAATTTTTAAAATAAATGCATGTTTTCTAAATAGTCTCTAATACAGTGAATTTCCTTTAAAAGTACTAACTATGAATATTAGCCCAAACATCCCCTTATTTTATACACTTCACCTCAAGAAACCACAGACGACCTTAGCTCAGCACCCCAGTCTTCTCCACCCCTCCAGAGAGCACCCTGGTTGCCTGCCCTCTCCCTCTAATTCTCTCCTAGATTTATCACTGGCTGCTCATCAAATGTGGATTTCTTTCCCTTTATCAAACTATAATAAAAAACATGACTTCCAAAATTTCCCCAAACCAGAATATGGTCATATGGTTATTTTCATCATGATTATAACCATAATCATGGTGTTTATTAATTATAACCATAATTTGGTGTTTATTAATGCTTCCTACCCTGGGCACCTATTCAGTAATGAATCAATAATCAAATTGAACTTAGAAAGCATTTTTCTCTAAAAAAAATTGTATTTTAAGATCTATGTTTGATGAACAACTTACTGAACAAACTTTTGTGTATATTAGAACACAAAGAAAGAAATGTCATTTTTAAAATTCCAAGAATCTCTAACCAAGAATAAAATGCTATGGGTTTTTTTTAGACTTTACATTTTATTGCTGTTTTAGAATGTATTTATCTCCTGTAGTATAATTCTGGTGAAAATGTTGGGGAAGAAGGGAGTAAAGAGTGAGGGAAACAGTTAACACAGTGACTAAGGTTAAGGGGTCAGACAGACTTGGGTTCCAGACTTGGGTGTCTCTGGGACACCAGGCAGGTACCTTAAGGGTCTCTACCCTACACCTACATTATCAGGATGACAATGGCATATACAGTATAAACATAAAGTGAACACGTAAAGAAAATTAAGAATTAAATAGTACTGAAAGTTCCCAGGTGGAACCTGCGGTAAAGAATCTGCCTGCCAATGCAGGAGACACAAGAGACTCAGGTTCGATCCCTGGGTTGGGAAGATCCCCTGGTGTAGGAAATGGCACCTCACTTCAGTACTCTTGCTGGAAAATTCCATGAGCAGAGGAGCTTGGCAGGCTACAGTCCCTGGGGCTGCAAAGAGGCGGACACAACTGAGCACAAAGAGCAAAAATTATTCAAGCTATATACTTAATATTCTGTGTCTTCCTTTACGTTTTATCTTAATAAACACAATAAATACTTAAAATATATATGTACCATTTCCTTTCAGTTATCTAGCAATCAAGCCCAGTGACAGAACTGCTTTCAAACACAGGAAATTGGGGCAGTTTCCAAGTGATTTGAGGGTCAGCATGTCCCTGCAATGCAGCCTGTAATTCTTCCATTAGGGATTAATTGCTTTGATTAAAACACTGTACTCTTCAAGAATCTTTTAAACGCAAATACCCCCATGAGGCCCCAGGGTAAGGGAGTTCTTCCCCTCACTCCCAAAAAAGAGAACACTGAGAAATGGCTGTCAGGACCTCCCTGGTGGTCCAGTGGTTAAGAATCCTCCTTCTTCTGTAGGAGACACAGATTCAGTCCCTGGTAACTAAGATCCCATGTGCCATGGGGCAACGACTGAGCCTGCGCTCCACAACTAGCGAGAAGCCTGCATGCCACAATGGAAGATGCTGCCTGCAGCAACGGAAATCACATGTGCCACAATTAAGACCTGACGCAGTCAAATAAACATTAAAAAGAAAGAAAGAAATGGCTGTTCTGAAGGGGGGCTAGCTGGGTGGGAAGGGCGAACAGGGAGCCCTGGGTTGAGTAAAGGAGAACAGACAAAAGCCTCATGTTTGGTCACAGGGAGGGCAAGCAGGCTAAGTGGGGGTGAAACCCCAGAGAGGTTGGGAGCCCAGCAAGGCAAGGCACCCAACACAGATTTCCCAACTGTGAGACCGGCTATGGGAGCCCCCAGGGAGAGCCTGAGGTCTCCCTGGCAGGTACCCCAGCCTGAGTCAGCCCGCACACTCTGCCTGGAGCTTGACTGAGCCCAGCAAGAGGGGGAGGAGGGACAGTGATCTGAGGTCCTATCCTTGGCCTGGGCCTGAGAAGACAAGAGGCTGTCTAACAAAAGCACTCCCTTATGCAGGGGTAGGCAGGGCAGCCGGGTCAGCCCAGCCCCAGGGAGCCACGTGGGGAAAGGTGGGGTTCACCACTGTCCACCTTCAGGCCTCAACAAGGGCCAGCCCAGGGCAGAGGGATGTTAACAAGGAGGGAGCTGTAGGCAGGGCTCCCCAGGGCTCGGCAGAAGAGGGCTGGATTATGATTAAAAATAGGTCTTCATTATTATAATAAATGTGTGCCTCTGAAACAAATTAAAAATTCAATCCAAGTGTCCAATAAAATTACTGTCACATACCTGTTGTTGTTCTGTACTACATGAGGTGACTCCTACCCTATCCTGTATGCAGCAACACACGACATCCAGAGGGGACCCTCTACTTTCTCCAACGCTGAGCCACTTCAGGGAAATTCTTTTTGCCACATATATTTCATATTTGCTTTTTTAATTCAAAATAATAATAATGTCATTATTATTTCTTATTTTAAGTCTAGAGTATTAATAAAATGAAAATACTCTTTACGGCACCACCTAACATACCTACAGGCTTCCTTGGTGCCTCAGACGGTGAAGAATCTGCCTGTAAAGCAGGGACCTGAGTTCAGTCCCTGGGTTGGGAAGATTCCCTGGAGGAGGGCATGGCAACCCACTCAAGGATTCTTGCCTGGAGAATTCCACGGACAGAGGAGTCTGGCGGGCTACAGTCCATGGGGTCGCAGAGTTGGACACAACTGAGCAACTAAGCACTATTAACACAACTACTAACCTCCTTTTGCTGTATTTCCCTTCAATTTCTACACATTCCTCTCTTCGTTATTTATTTTGAAAAACATTCACATGTTGTAAAAGTCAAAAGGCACAACACCTCTTCCCTATCCTGTACCCACAGCTGCCAGGTTCCCCTCCTCCAAAGAGACCGAAGGCACCAGCTTCTTAACCAGACGTGCATTGAATGTGTTTCTAAATCAAGTCTGAAACCTGCTTTTATTTAACAACCCTCTTCCAGGTTGTTAAGCTAAAGATGAGGTTAATAACTGCAGGATATTCCATCAAGTCAATAATGTACTTAAACTTATCCTGTTGCAATTAAACAAAAAGGTTGCTCTCAGAGTTTCATGATAAATAATGCTGCAATAGCCATGAGGGGACACTGGCCAGCTTTTGCCATATTATGGACGTTTTCCTGAGGCTGGAGCTGTCCCTCCCCTGTCTCACATCCATCAGTCGTTTTGATGGCCGCAATGAAGGTAAAGAGAAGCGTGCAGTCCACACCACGTGAAGCCTTGGGGTCCACAGTCCACACCAGCCCCGCTGCCCTACAGGAAAAGACCTGCGCAAGTGGAAAAAAATTAAACCTATCAAGTTGGGCCAGGTCAGGCTGACAATGCCCCGACACTGTCATCATACACCAAGGCCAAGTCAGACATCGTGTCCCCAGGCCACCGAGCACAAAGGCATGCAGACGATGGCATTGTGAGAGACCCTCTGGCCTGGGCCCCTCCAACACGTGCTCACACCTGGGATCTGCAGTGACACAGGTTAACCCACAGGGCCAGCATGCCCCATCCTGAACATCATTCTCACCCAAAGGTTTAGGAGATGAAGTATTAAAGGGAAGACACAGTCGAAAAGAGTTTCTAAAAATAAAGCTAAGACAACAAGAAAATATCTCAACAGCATTTTGGTAAAGGCAGCCAGTTAAGGTGCTGCCCCGGGGCCACCCTGAACTTCGGGTCTGAGGAACACAAATCTAAGTGTGAATACACCATCATTAAGACACTCTGGGCTTTGATAGAAATTCAGCTCAATCCCAAATGCCAAGGAGCTGCCATGGGGTGCTGTGTGAAAATGCCTTTTAGGTGATCAGGCATGGAGAGGGCAAGGGTCCATGGACTTTCAGCCATGCACTCCACCTCCCCAGCAAGGGAAGAAGGCAGGCTTTCTTCTCCTCTCTTCCACCATAATCAGTGGCTCTCTTACTCATTTGGATAAGCTTTTATCAAGGAAGCCTAAAGGACAGGTATCCAGTAGGGTAACAGAGGAGCAAAACAGTTCAGTTCAGTCGCTCTGTCGTGTCCGACTCTTTGCGATGCCATGGTCTGCAGTTCATAAAACAGTTCACCTTTCAGTAATCACACTTATGGCGGGAGATGGCTATGTTAAAAATCTATCAGAGCAACAGTTTATACTAAGGGTGGGGAAGCAACAAAAGCGTGAATTGAGCTGGCCACGCACACGGGCGGCTTTCCGTCAGGACTGTGGCCTTGCACAAGATGTGAATTCATAACCTCCCTAACTGGGGCACCTCCCTCAATTTTCTCTGCTTACTTGCAGATCCTTACGGACTTACAAAGCCTTTCCATTCAAAAAGGGTTCAATCTGGGACATGTGGATTCAAGTGAGGCAAAACGTGCCAGAGAGGAATTACCCCCCTGACCTCGCCGGAGAGCAGACTCGGGTGCTGAGGAGACAGCGTGCTGGAAAAGAAAAATGCCCGCGGAGGCTGATGCTGCTGTGTAGGAGAAATCAATATGTTAAATCTAAAGCTGTTAAGAGAGAGTTTGGCTGTTGCTGACTTCTCCAGTTGCTGGTGATTTCAGGCTGCCGCTAACAAGGATCCATCATTCTGAGAACTTTGAGGGCCCCTTGGTCCTGCAGGTAGACAGACAAGGTCCCCAGCACTCTGGGTCCCCAAGTCATGGGTGACAACATCGCATTTTGAAGTCTGCTTTTCAGTGGCTTACCCGACAAGGATCAGTCCTGGATGTGCAGCAGAATTAACTGTTGATGATTCTTTAGCAATTTTAAACCCTTTAATATCTGTTGTCCTAGCAACACATTCCTGTCCTCGAAGCCTCACCCAGTACAGGATTCAGGGCGTCGGTATCAGCAGAAGCCTGGAGGAAGGCTTCACAGCTTTGAATGCAACAACAACAAACAAACACTGGCGAGCCTGGAGAACCCTGAAGGGGGGTCAAGAACTCTTCATTCATTGACTTACAAGAAATGCAGGACTTCATTATTTTCAATGTGACTTGTATTAAGATCCAGGAGACTACAACCACAATTGCTGTGGCTAAGTAGATCCAGCCTCGGTGGTACTACCTGGAAACGCCTGGAACTCACCAGCCAGACATCCTCAACTGGAAAGAGGAAAGCTGAGATGAGGCAGAGGCCCAAACTTTCATAATCACGCCCTTAGCCAGTCTGTCAAATACTGAAGTAAAACAAAGCTTATTTTTACAGAGATTTTTAAACACAGCCCCATGGTCAGTCAGCAGAATGATTTAGAATCCCCCTTCTTACTGCAAATAAATTGGACAGGACTGGGAAGTAACGATCACTGTGTGTGTACTCCATTGATGATTTACTGACTCCTCAGGCCAACCATATCAACCTTACCAGACACCGTGAAATGCACTTTCCATGCATTGGAATTTACTATTCTAATTGTCCAGGGAAGTTAAAGCCTGCTTAGGAATCAGACCACTACAATTTAAGGCAGGACTCAAACCCAGAAGTTATTTAACCCACCTCTCACCTCCACTCCACTCCATGCTCTTTCCCTAAGAGATGATTTCATGCACCACCATGACACATATCTCATATGGACCCCAGGTAGCTTGGAAAAGCATGGATTAGCTAAGTTCCCAGCTGGCCTCCATTCTCTTTCCACTATACTATCTTACTGTCCTAGAAGCCAGGAGGAGGGACAGGGCAATGGGTCAAGCTCCCCATCCTCCAAGGGAAGCACTCATGCCCATCTCCACAACCACTGAATGCCATCACAGCCACCACCTTTGGCAAACGCAGTTTGCGAAGCTTGTTCTATTCAAATTCTCCGACCAGAATTTTGCAGGTGAGCTTGTCAGCATCTCCACCATAGAGGCACGTTTATCTTTTGACTTATCTTTTATTTCCAGGGATTTACCCTGACAGTACACCTCCCACAACGTGAAAATACATATGTATAAGGCTATTTATTGCAGCACTGTTTGTAATTGAAACACACTGAAAACAACTGACGATGCTTACACACAAGAGACTGGTTGAAAAGACTATGGTGTATCCATAAAGTGGAATCTAACACAGCCTCTAAGAAGAATTGAGGAAGATCTCTATGAGTTGATACGAAGTCATTTGCAGGACATTCTGTTAAGCAAAAAAAGCAAAGTGCAAAAGAGTATCTATAGCATGCTATCTTCATATAAGAAAGAAGAGATTAGAAAATATTGATGTATCTGCTCATTTGTACAAAAGAAATACAATATGAGAAACGAGAAACTAAGGAGTTGGCTATCTACAGGGTGTGGGTGGAAACAAGGTGGAAAGAGGGGGAAATGTGAAATTGAGAAAGGATAAGGAGGAAGTAACACTTCCTGAGCAAGACCTTTTTAACTGTTTAGATTTTTAAAATCTTGCTTATGTTTCTGACATAGTCAAAAATAAACAATTAAAAGCAACCAAGACATGAAAGGAACCCAAAATGGAGTACAAAAAGCAGGAAATGAATCAAACTGTACCATAAATGAATAATAAAATCACATGAGGGGGTGGGGGAAGAAAAGGAGTAACTTAAGTAACTTCGGAAAATGGCTAACTTCTTGATCAGATACTAGAGTATAAATCTTTAGCCTGACAGTAAGTTTTTCCCCCACAGTCACATGAATTAATAATTTGGAAACTACTGTACTTTATTCTTGTTCCTTTTAAGGTTGAGTAAATAAGTAAACATATTGTGGCTAACAGAATCCAGGTGTCTCTTTGATGGAGAAAAGAGATACAAATAATAAAGGGAAAAAAGAAGAGAAAAAGCACTGCGTAGGTGGTTTAGGATGAGATGGTTGGATGGCATCACTGACTCAATGGATATGAGTTTGAGCAGACTCCGGGAGAGGATGAAGGATAGGGAAGTCTGGCATGCGAGAGTCCATGGGGTCAAAGAGTCAGACACAACTTAGCAACTGAACAACAACAAGGTAACTTAGAGTCAGTTTTTCAGACAAATTCAAAGATTTTGATACATAGATATACAGATAAAGACAAGGAAGTACATGTGTATATACATATATATTTTCTAGTTCTGTGCTCTGAGAAAATATAAAACCAATGTAGAATGAGTATATCTACCTTCTAAGATCTTGGCTTCTAAATGCTATTTTCCACTAAAGAAACAGAGCTCCTTGGAGAAATAGCTACTTCCAGGACTGGGCAGGGCAAGCATAAAATGAGCATAAAATATTTCAAGATACCAGAAATTTAAAAGTAGAAAAAACATGATGTAGGGCTAGATATAGGATCTAAAGGACACAGCAGTCAACTCGAAAGATCTCCTAATGGTCAAATCTGGAACAATTTTAGCCACAAAATAAATGATGATAGTAATGGAATAAAACAAATATTCCTGAGTCCATACTGATACTAACAAGTAAATGAATAAATACATAGAAGAGGGAAGCTGTTTCTTATAGTAAAATTCCAATGCATACATGCATTTGGGATGATAGAAATAGAAAATTACCAAATATCGTTAATAATGATCGTCACCGTCAGTAATTATCAAGGGATTTGAAAGTGTGATGAGACACAGGACATTTATATGATCTCAAAGCATTTCCTGACAAGATGTTTATTAACTGCAGAGGGGGAAAGAGTAACTTTTTAGTGGAGAATGCTTACAGAGAGCACCTCACCCAAGGGACCAAAGTTACGATCAGCAGCAATGGAACCTATCAGTATCACGCCCCACCTCCTAGGACGAACGAAGACAGACACAACTTTTCTGTGATACTTTTGTCAAAAATCTGTAGCTTAAATTCCGTCATGAGGAAACATCAAACACATCCATTTTGAGGGACAGTCTACAAAATAACTGGCCAGTTCTCTTCCAAAGGGTCAAGGTTGTGAAAGAAAGAGAATGAGGAATGACCACAAACCAGGAGATATTAAGGAGATGTGCCAACTAAAATGAAATGCATGATCCTGGACTGGATGCCAAATTGGACCCTAGAACTGAAAAAAGGAAAAAAGACAATATTGGGACAACCAACAAAAATTTGACCGGTGCATCTTTGCTCTTGTCTAGTCGCTCAGTCGTGCCCAACTCTTTGCGACCCCGTGGACTGTAGCCGGCCAGGCTCCTCTTATGGGATTTCCCAGGCATGAATACTAGAGTGGTGTACCATTTTCCTCTCCAGGAGATCTTCCTGACCCAGGGAGCAAACTCGTATCTCCTCACTGGCAGATGGATTCTTTACTGCTGAGCCACTGGGGAAACCCAGTGGGACCATAGCAATAACAATTTCCTGGTTTTGATGTCTGTACTGTGGTTTATCAGATGATATAATATCTGGAGAAGGTGGGTGAAGCCCATACAGAAAGTCTATGTTTCTAGGTACTATTTATACAAGTTGGGGGTGAGGAGGAGGTCTACAATTATTTCAAATGAAAAGTTAAAATCAAAAGACAAAATTTTCCACCAAATCCTCATTTCTTGGGAAGTCGGCTGCCTTTTTCCTGTGCAACCACATGAGATGAGACAAAGAAACAGACGGAAAGAAAAATAAGCATATCAATGTCAGAATTTCACATGCCAACATAAGAAAGTCACGTGATGAAAAAAATCTAGTAGAGGAAATCCATTTATAAAGAGCTGAGGAGCAAAATCCACTACTTTTGAGCTACACGTGGAAATACAGTTGTGTGTATGATAAACATATTATCATGAATATACCTTCAAAGAAAAGAAAAAAAGCTGATGGCCTCCACGGACTACCTTCTGCTTGAAAAATGCCACATGTTCAGAGGAATGCTCGAAGCACAGTCCTGCAAACATATTACATAAAACAGAACAAAGAGGAGGGGGATGCGGGGGAAATGGGAGCAGGGAGGGGGCGTCTCAAGAACACACGGGACGTCCAGGGTCTGGAAGTTTCTGGGTATTCCAGTTGCTGGCAATGACATTTCTAAATTGTGAAAAATAATGACACTAACACACCATGACTCATTGAGGAAACACTCTGTAATCGGTAATTTATTATTCTGTTCCTCAGCTTTACTCACTGGCTTCACGAACTGAAGTGAAAAATCCTCACTTAGCGGAATTTGACTTGGCCTTTCTGACGGGGGAAGGGAGGCATGGGAGTGGGGGTTGGGTGGGAAACACTTTGCCTCCCATGATACAACGTGTCCCTGCTAGTTGACCAAGCTCCCTTCTACTGTGACCACACAAACTCAGTGAGTCCACAACTCTATGTCATTGTTTATTTGCTAAGTCGTGTCCAACTCTTGCAACCCCAAGGACTATAGCCTGCCAGGCTCCTCTGTCCCTGGGATTTTCCAGGCAAGAACACTGGAGTGGATTGCCATTTCCTTCTCTAGGGGATATTCCCAACCCAGGGATCAAACCTGTGTCTTCTGCTTAGTGGACAGATTTTTTTACCATTTGGCTGCCCAGGAAGCCCCACAACTCAATGAGTAGGTGCATTGTTTTCCACAGGCAGGAACCTCATCTCAAATGTGATGGAGAGAGAGCACATAACCGCGCTGTCCATAACTAAGGCACATAAAGGCAACTGCATAGCCCAGCTGTATCAGCGAGGCTGCCCCTACAATGTGTGGTTTCCCAATGTAAAATGTGATTTTTTTTAATGACCTTAAAAATCAAATTAAAGACGCACCAGGAAACACAATGCCTTGAAGGATCTTGCCAGCCAGGGCTCTGCCCACTACAGCAGCTATCAGCCCGAAACAAGGCTGTCAGACATGTGCTGCAGCCTTCTAGACCCCAATTCAGACCTCCCTGTCTCCAGGTCAACTTCCTTTAGACCTCAGCTTCAGTCTGGTCCTCCTTCTCTGTGTCTCCAAAGAACCCTGTGCTTCCACGCTTGCTGGCACTTCAAACAATGAAGTGCAATTTCCCATTTTCCTTCCCTCTCTCCCAGCTGGATGTGAGCTACCTGAAGGCAGGGTCCACGCACATCCTTTGGTATATCCCCAGCATCTGACAGAGCCTGGTGGGCTACAGCTCATGGGGTCGCAAAGAGTCAGAGCAACTAAGCACACAGCATCTGGAAGGATGCTCGGTACATAGAGGCCACCTGACACATGCCAGCAGGCTGGGGCACCTGTGTGAGGCACGCAGTCCAGCCACAAAGCATGTGCTTCTTAATGTAACTTACGTGCCCCCCAGCCATGTTCCAGGTGGTCAGAACACTGCGATGATGGAGGTGCAGGAGGGCTGGCCTCTGGAACTGAGAATCCCTTGGTAGACTGACTTGAAACACACCACCATGCAAATAACTATGTAGTTACAATTGGGGAAAACATCCTCAAAAAAGCAAAAGTATAGCAGGGCCATAAGATCATGTAACTAGACGACCTGACCATGTGAGCTATAAATTGTAAAAGCTTACCCAAGGCAATAATGGAGGTTGGGGAGGAGGGGATAAATTCAGCAGACAGTCATAACCCCTCTGCTTAAATTCAAGGGAAAAAAAAAACCCTGGAGAAGAGCCAACAGCCAGTCTCAAGGGAATGGCTACACATGGCCTTAGCCAGACAACCTGAGGGAATGTAACTACTGAGCCATTTAAAAATGACAAGTATGTGAACTATGTGGATATGTGGGGAGATATTAATAGACTTTATTATGGATTGGATTTTTTTCAACCATAAAGGTGCTTAGGTTCATTAACAAAAATTTTGGAACTCAGCCTCAGCCAATCCTGTCAAGATAATCTCTGTATTCCTGGTGGGGGGCGGGGGGACAGTACTGGTGGTCCTCGGGGTCTCGGGGCAGAATAGGAGCACCAGGAGGGCTGAGGACATCCTCCACTGGAGCTGTCATTTTCCAGATGGAGACTCAGAGTCGGCTGGTCAGAGCGCCCACCTGGAACAATGCTTCACATCACTTCCATCACAAGTGTGCAACCCTTCCATAGGGCTCCTCAAATAAGGAAGCAGACGAGTAACCACATCCTCCATCAGGAAGAAAAGGCTTTCCCCTAGGCGGATGCAGAAAGGCTTCTAGAAATACCCTGGAGCCTGCTCCTACTATAGACGATGACAGCTGCCCGTCCTCATGTCAGGTGGCTGGTGAATGGCCCGTACATTTATCTAAGGTGAGGGGTTCAATCCTTAGCTCTTCAAAGCATGGAGTCTGGACCAGCAACATCAGCCTCACCCGGGAGATGGCGAGAGACCCAGAACCTTGGTCTCCCCACACATCACCTCCTGAAACATCATCTGCATTTTAACAAGATCCCCAGTAGAGTCACATGCACATTAAGGTGTGAGAAGCACTGATTCAGCCCTAGGACACAGGAGGATTCATTTCCTCATTTCTCAGACATTCACTGACTTCTCTGCTGTATCCGGGGCAGATCCAAAGATGTGACAAGGCACCTACGAGGGCCAGGAGGAGAGACAGCCAGGTGAGATAGTGATGTCGCTACCCTTCTGCAGCCTGGAGAGAGGAAGTCCATGGTTGAGAAACTGGAGATCCTTTCAGAAGGAAGCCATAGAGTCCGGGGTTGTGGATATATCAATGAAAATCTTTAGAAAAAGTATACTCTAAATACAATGACATTACTTTGCCAATAAAGGTCCATATAGTCAAAGCTATGGTTTTTCCAGTAGTCAAGTATGGATGCAAGAGTTGGACCATAAAGAAAGCTGAGCACTGAATAACTGATGCTTTCAAACTGTGGTGCTGGAGAAGACTCTTGAGAGTCCCTTGGACAGCAAGGAGATCAAACCAGTCAATCCTAAAGGAAATCAATCCTGAATATGCATTGAAAAGACTGATGCTAAAGCTCCAATATTTTGGCCACCTGACGGGAAGAGCCAACTCATTGGAAAAAACTCCTGATGCTGGGAAAGACTGCGGGTAGGAGGAAAAGGGGACAACAGAGGATGAGGTAGTTAGATAGCATCACTGACTCAATGGGAATGAGTTTAAGCAAACTTTGGGAGATGGTGAAGGGCAGGGAAGCCTGGACTGCTGCAGTCCATGGGGTCACAAAGATTCGGACACGATTGAGTGACTGAACAACAATACAATGAAAGAGCCCCCTTGGTTAAAAAACAAACCCTCAAGGGCCTTTTACACTTTAATGAGTAAGGTGCTACACTATTGTTTTCCATTTGGCATCCTCTCCTGGCTGACACTTTCACATTCTCTCTTGCCCACAGTTTCTGTGAGATGCTAATAGATTAACTTTGTTGTGTTGCAGATAACACAGATCCCAAATGGCCTGCATCAGCATCTGACTATGTTCAGCATGACTTGGTGTTCAAGGTAAACAGAGTCATCCAAGGTGAACCCAGACATGTTTGGGCCAGGCTGCAAAGGGTCTGGACCTCACCCTGCACCCACAGAGAGGTCAGAACAGAATCAGAACTGTTTTTCAAAGAGAAAACTTGGATCCCTGAGTGGAGAAGAAGCTGGAGGAAAGAGCCAGGAGGCAGGAATGGGGAGCAGATGAGAGTGAGGGCCTGAGCCAAGACAGGGCGAGGATGGAGTGGAGAGAGCGAGGCTGGGAGGTTTCAGACAGTGGACACCAGGCACAGTCTCCACGCCCAGGTGAGTGGGCAGGATAAGGGAGCTGGCCGGGCCTCAGGTTTGGGGACCATCATCAGATAAGAGATCTGTTGAAGGGACTTCCCTGGTGATTTAGTGGTTAAGATTTTGGTTAAGATTTGGAAGGTTCAGTTTGCCTTCCAATGCAGGAGCTGTGGGTTTGATCCCTGGTTGGGAGCTAAGATCCCCCATGCCCCACAGCTAAAAAAGCCAAAGCATAACACAGAAGCAATATTGTGCATGCTCAGTCACTCAATCATGTTGACTCTTTGAGACCCCAAGGACAGGCTCCTCTGCCTATGGGATTTTTCAGGCAAGAATTCCAGAGTGGGTTGCCATTTCCTCCTCCAGAAGCAATACTATAACAAATTCAATAAACACCTTCAAATCGTCCACATCAGAAGAGATCTACTGATTGGTCAATACGCTGAGGGGCTACGAGACATGACATCCTGGGAACTGACAGAGATCCAGGTCAGAGGAGAGGAGCTAGGGAGAAATGCTTCTGAAGTCAGAGCGGGAGGAGAGCAGACAGACAGAGACCAGAGGAAAGGGTCAAAGCGGGGTGTCACACCAGGAGCTGGAAAAGGACTCGGAGAAGCTGCCAGAAAGAAAGAGGAGAAAAAAAGAAAAAGGGAGAAAGCAGGGCAGCCTGTTGCCAGCGGAGCCAGTGGGAGAGGATGATTTAAAAATCACAGATGGCAAACAGCCTCCAGGACTTGGGAGAGAGCAAGAACACATGAAAAAAGGTCTCTGCATTTGCAAGGACCAAGCTGCTGAACCTGAAAGCACATTTCCTGTCCGATGGCATCAGTGAGGAAGTGCAGACAGAGGGCTGGGGTGCCGGCGTGTCCTCAGAGCCGAAGCAGCAGCGGATGCTGACAACACCCACTGTGCTGGTCTGCTTGGCAAACCTAAGCAGATAAACCTAAGTTATTTCTGGATAACGCCTTCTATGGTCAAATGTTCTTTGTGGAGCTACTTAAGGTATTCACCAAGGCTCCCTCTAGCCCTGTGGTGGAAAATGCTCCTAAACTGGTCCAGGGACCCTACAAGCTACCTCTGCAGAGATGGGAGGCAGAGAGCAGGCCAGGGGAGATGCCACCAAAAGTAAATGCTCCCAAGGAGAAACCAAACATTCATTTCTGTGGGTCTCAAACTACCCAGGTTGAAGGATTCATTTGTCAGGTTGTAATTTCCAATCCACTGTTGACCAATGCCTTGGTAAACTATTCACAACAAAAATGAATGAGCAGTAAAGGACATACATCAGGACCCACGAATGCATACCATTATCATTAGACTTAATACTAACAAGATCCTGTCTTAATATAATCTGAACAAACATAATTCAGAAAAAAATAAAAGAATTACACGAAATAGCATACAAAAGAAAGCATACAGACATTAAGTCACAATTACTCTCACAACTTTGTTGTAGCACAAAAAGTTGCAAGTGAAATTGATTTACCACATTAAAACCTAATACACATACAATGAATAAAGGCTATGTATTATCAGTATTTAAAGTCTTTAGATGGGAAAAACTACTCTAGTTTTTGCTTGTTAACTTACCTATTCTAGGGTGGATCTACAAAGCTACTCTCAGGGGACAATGTATAGGTGTTGTTTCCTATTTTGTTTTAGTAACACCCATCACATTGTAAAAAACCAATCTTGCAGAGGTACGTTGATGGAAATGATTGAAAAGATTTTAGCACAACTTTGACAAGCTCAGAACATTAATTTCTAACTTTTATCCAAAATGAAAGCAGATGATGCCATGTTTTCAAATGCATCTTCAATCCTTTGGTAGTTGCCAATTTCCCAATCTATCCTGGGTAGTTACTGTTAAAAATTATCTTTTGATGAAGTAAGAAGAAATGAAATCCATAAATTTCACAAGCCTGGCTTTTTGGATAGAAAATAAAATTCAAAATGCTTGATAAAATCATTTAGTATTCAGTGATACTGTTTCCTAGAGATGCAACGTCAAAGATCATTACCTGCTTCAGGATTAGCTATAGCTACAAGTGGCTGGGAGGTTCAGGCAGTGGACACCAGGCGTGATCATGGAACATAAACCAGCTATCTGCAAACTCTGTTCTTCTAAACATATAGCTTTTGTTTCTGTCTTTTGATCTTATCTGCCATTTATTAATAAAAATATGTTGCATTCCTTTGTTGCATGGAAGTTTCAATGCCTAAGATATCAAACAACTAAGCAAGTCTGGCTAACTCCTATTCTTAAAAAATTGAGAACAAACTGGTTTCCTGTCTTCAAAAAATACTACAGCTTATTTTACAGTTCATTTTCCAGAGATGTTTTTTCCATAGACAACCATGATACCTCAGGATGCAGTAACAGTTTGAAATAATTAGCATCCATATTATGGGAGGATAATTAGTGTCACATAAAGGAGGATAATCTTTAAGGCCTTTGCATATTTACAATTTTTACATCATCAGTAAGCACACTGTTCAGATGGCATTCTTCTGAACCACAGCTTTCTCAGTGGAGGGGGGAGTAGAGTGATTTACACTGGAAGCAAGCTTGTAATCCATGCGGCTGCTCTAGACTGTTCTTCTATGCTGTCAGGACACATTCCCTTATGCAAAACTCAAATTTCAAACTAAACTTGCTGACAGTGTAATTTTTCATGGTTTTATATAGTAGTTCAGAATTAGTTGTGTTTATCAGCAATGAAATTAAAAAGAATTCTTCCTATATCAACATCATGTTCAAATTACACATTTACTAGAATTGCCAATTAGTAAACTGTAGTGAAAAATTCTCTACTATTTGTTCTGTGCATTGGCTTTCTGTATCATTAGCCAGTTTCTGAATACATCATTAGAAAGTGGTACTGAGCGATTTTCTTGGCCACAGAGTCACTGAACATTCTCACATCAGCATCCTTGACGCAATCCTTCATCACTGTGTGGACAAAGATATACTGTCTTTTTATTCCTAGCAAATCAAACTGTTCTTAATAATAAGACTACAGAACACTCATGCTGACATATGAAATAGTGAACACTTGCATCTGTCAGCTTTTTCAACTGAACACTTTCTTTCAAAGAATTCGTTTTGCTTTCACTACATTTCTTTGGTTTATCTGAAAATGCTTTTTAAGAATTAATGGTCTGATCTCTTCATCCGCCAGTACTTTCTCAGAATATAACATATTGTGTTTAGTAGCTTATTTGGCTAATTATGGCTACAAAACTGAACTGAATGTGTGAAGGTTAATACTGTCAACTAAAACTAATATCAAATCTTTTGCTTTCAAACGACTTTCATTGTCACCTTTTAGTTTACTACTACTGTTCACACAGAAAAGGAGACTTTTCTCGACAAAAAAAAAGTCCAGTGACATTTGTTTTGCCAGTATTAAATTAAGGTCAAGAATAATTAATATATTTTTACTGACAAATAACATTCAGCAAACAATATTAAGCTATAAAAAACTGAACACATGAAGAACTCATAACTCAAAGAAGACAAACAAGCCAATAAAAAAGAATGGGCAAAGGTTTTGGGCAGATACTTCACAAAGAAGATATTTGGATGGCCAATAAGCATGTGAAATGAAGTTCATTACTATTTGTCATCAGAGAAAAACAAACCAGATCCCAGATGAATTACAATGACAAGCCTATTACAATGACTAACACTTAAAAAACTGGAATACCCAGTGTTGGCATGGTTATGGAGCAACTGGAATTCTCATGCACTGCTGGTATTAATGTCAGATCAGATCAGATCATATCAGTGGCTCAGTCATGTCCGACTCTTTGCGACCCCATGAATCGCAGCACGCCAGGCCTCCCTGTCCATCATAAACTCCCAGGGTTCACTCAGACTCATGTCCATCGAGTCAGTGATGCCATCCAGCCATCTCATCCTCTGTTGTCCCCTTCTCCTTCTGCCCCCAATCCTTCCCAGCATCAGAGTCTTTTCCAATGAGTCAACTCTTCGCATGAGGTGGCCAAACGACTGGAGTTTCAGCTTTAGCATCATTCCTTCCAAAGAAATCCCAGGGCTGATCTCCTTCAGAATGGACTAGTTGGATCTCCTTGCAGTCCAAGGGACTCTCAAGAGTCTTCTCCAACACCACAGTTCAAAAGCATCAATTCTTCGGCGCTCAGCCTTCTTCACAGTCCAACTCTCACATCCATACATGACCACAGGAAAAACCATAGCCTTGACTAGAAGGACCTTTGTTGGCAAAGTAATGTCTCTGCTTTTGAATATGCTATCTAGGTTGGTCATAACTTTCCTTCCAAGGAGTAAGCGTCTTTTAATTTCATGGCTGCAGTCACCATCTGCAGTGATTTAGGAGCCCAGAAAAACAAAGTCTGACACTGTTTCCACTGTTTCCCCATCTATTTCCCATGAAGTGATGGGACCGGATGCCATGATCTTCATTTTCTGAATGTTGAGTTTTAAGCCAACTTTTTCACTCTCCACTTTCACCTTCACCAAGAAGCTTTTTAGTTCCTCTTCACTTTCTGCCATAAGGGTGGTGTCATCTGCATATCTGAGGTTATTGATATTTCTCCTGGCAATCTTGATTCCAGCTTGTGCTTCTTCCAGTCCAGCATTTCTCATGATGTACTCTGCATATAAGTTAAATAAACAGGGTGACAATATACAGTCTTGACGTACTCCTTTTCCTATTTGGAACCAGTCTGTTGTTCCATGTCCAGTTCTAACTGTTGCTTCCTGACCTGCATACAAATTTCTCAAGAGGTAAATCAGGTGGTCTGGTATTCCCATCTCTTTCAGAATTTTCCACAGTTTATTGTGATCCACACAGTCAAAGGCTTTGGCATAGTTAATAAAGCAGAAATAGATGCTTTTCTGGAATTCTCTTGCTTTTTCCATGATCCAGCAGATGTTGGCAATTTGATCTCTGGTTCCTCTGCCTTTTCTAAAACCAGCTTGAACATCTGGAAGTTCACGGTTCATGTATTGCTGAAGCCTGGCTTGGAGAATTTTGAGCATTACTTTACTAGCATGTGAGATGAGTGCAATTGTGCAGTAGTTTGAGCATTCTTTAGCATTGCCTTTCTTTGAGATTGGAATGAAAACGGACCTTTTCCATCCCTGTAGCCACTGCTGAGTTTTCCCAATTTGCTGGCATATTGAGTGCAGCAGTTTCACAGCATCATCTTTCAGGATTTGGAATAGCTCAACTGGAATTCTATCACCTCCACTAGCTTTGTTCGTAGTGATGCTTTCTAAGGCCCACTTGACTTCACATTCCAGGATGTCTGGCTCTAGGTAAGTGATCACACCATTGTGATTATCTGGGTCATGAAGATCTTTTTTGTACAGTTCTTCTGTATATTCTTGCCATCTCTTCTTAATATCTTCTGCTTCTGTTAGGTCCATACCATTTCTGTCCTTTATTGTGCCCATCTTTGCATGAAATGTTCCTTTGGTATCTCGTAGTATTAATGTAAAATGGCATAATCATTTTGGGAAAAAATTTGGTAAGTTTCCTATTAAACATACACTTTCATATTACTCATCAATTCCATTTCTAGGTATTTATACAATAAAAATGAAAAATATATAAACCTTGTACATATGTGTTTAAAATTTTGGCCATTTTACTCATAATGGCCAAAATTAGAAAGGCAAGTGTCAATAAATACTTGACATTTGATAAATAGTTAAACAAACTGTGGTATGTCCACACAATGGCTTAGTCATCAGCAATAAAATATAATATACTATCAATAACACAACAACAACATAAATGGATCTTAAAATCATTGTGGTGAATAAAAGAAGCCAGAGCAAAAACACAGCACATAGTGAATAAGTAATTCCATTTTTGTGAAGCTCCAGAAAAGACAGATTCAATCCATAGTGACAAAAGGTGCAGCAGCGATTACCAGTGGCTTGAAGGCAAGGAGTGAGAACAGGGACACAAGAGAGAGCTTCTTAGAAGCACATGCTCAGTCACTCAGTTGTGTCTGACTCTTTGAGATCCCATAGACTGTAGCCTGCCAGGCTCCTCTGTCCAAGGGATTCTCCCAAGGATGAATACTGGAGTGAGTTGCCATTTCCTCCACAAGCAGATCTTCCCAGCCCAGGGACTGAACTTGCGTCTCCTGCATTGAAGACAGATTCTTGGCCACTGAGCCACCAAGGCAGCCCTTCTAGGAACATAGCCATGTTCTATACCTTGATTGTGCTACTGGTCATTATATGGATGTGGTACTCTTGTCAAAACGTATCAAATTGTCACTTATATAGGTGCGTTTTTCTGAAATGAAAGGTATAACTCAATACAATTGATTAAAAAGAAAATCACTCCTTGTAGCATTAGTTCTGATATTACACATGACTGATGCTTGCCTCATATGCCACATGAGGCCAACAACATCCCACCTCTGCTATACTCTGGCCAACACGATTTGGCTATTGATCCCTTTCTTGGATACTCTAACAATGTTGAATTTTTATAAATGTTTCTAAATGCTTGCTCTTAGGTCCTAAACTTAACTCACTGTGAACTGATAACAGTTCACAAACTAGCAGTAATCTATGGACAACACTTTATCCACCTGTCTAAATCCCATGCTCGGAATAGTCTAGATTCAGTAAAATTACAACCTACTTTAAGATTGAGCAAATTTTCTAACCTCTTCACTTATGGTAAAAGTAGTACTAGAGCACATTCCCACAGAGAGCTTGGTGAAATTAATAATAAAGTACAAATGAGTAAACTTGAGGAGGAAAGTGAAGTGAAGTGAAAGTCACTCAGTTGTGTCTGACTCTTTGCGACGCCATAGACTATACAGTCCATGGAATGCTCCAGGCCAGAATACTGGAGTGGGTAGCCCTTCCCTTCTCCAGGGGATCTTCCCAACCCAGGGATTGAACCCAGGTCTCCCACATTGCAGGTGGATTCTTCACCAGCTGAACCACAAGGGAAGCCCTGAGGAGGAGAGGAACGTAAGAAAAAATTGTTGCTAATCCTGTGCAGTTCTTTGAGGCTTAAGTGAACAAGTGTTCAGAGGAGTGTAGCGGACAGAATTCTGAGATGGCCCCAAGATTCCCTTCCGTGGTACACAAACTCTGTAAAATCCTCTTCCCATGAATGTGGGTGAGGCCAGAGAATGTGACAGGCTATCACTCCCATGGTTAGACACACTGTATACCAAAGATGGCAGAATTTTGTAGATGTTATTAGTCCCGTATCAGTTTGAGTTCATCAAAGGGGAGATTTCCTGGAGGGGGCGAGGGGTGGGGACCTAATCAAGTGAGCCCTTTCATAAAGGGTATGGAGCTAAGAGGTAAGAATCAGCAAAGGAACTTTGCTGTTGATCTTCAGTTGGCAGCTGCCAGTAATGGGCTGAAGAGGGAACCACATAACAGGGAAGGGCAGACAGCCTGTAGAAGCTGAGGACCTCAGTCTTCCAACCTCAAGGACTTGAATCCCACCAACAACCAGTGAGCTTGGGAGAAGAATCTGAGCCTCAGATGAGAACACGCCCTGGCTGACACTTTTATTTCAGCCTAGTGAGACCCTGAGCCCCCCAGGCAAGCAAAGCTGGGCTAAGTTGCTGATTTAAGTGTCAGAAATAAGTTGTTAACAGAAAGTGTTGCTTTGAGGCCTAAGTCTGTGGTAATTTACTATGCAATGAAAGAAGACTAATAAAGGGGGAATCCAAAAGTAAAACTTCTTTGTACATACTGCTAACTTTTGACAAGTTTCCATCCCAAAAACATTCAAGTATATGGAGATATTGTCATGGAAGGAAAGCATGTGTGACCTGGAAACGATTTGTCTCAATGGACAGAAAAGCTCCTTGGGAGGGAGGCTACAAGGAAATGAGGCAACAGGAGCATCTGGAACAGACCAGATCTTGCTTCAGATTCAGCCTCTAGCCTTGACTGATCCTATGGGCTGTGGGAAATCATGTGATTTTTCTACATCCCATTTTTAGTATCTAAAAGACAGAGAAGTTAAATACCTACTAAATCGGTTAAGTTTCTATGACTGTAAGCAAGAGAGTCTCTTGCTTCTTGCTTGCTCCTTGAAAGAAAAGCTATGACCAACCTAGACAGCATATTATAAAGCAAAAACATTACTTTGCCAACAAAGGTCCATCTAGTCAAAGCTATGGTTTTTCCAGTAGTCATGTATGGATGTGAGAGTTGGACTATAAAGAAAGCTGAGCACCAAAGAATTGATGCTTTTGAACTGTGGTGTTGGAGAAGACTCTTGAGAGACCCTTGGATTGCAAGGAGATCCAACCAGTACATCCTAAAGGAAATCAATCCTGAATATTCATTGGAAGGACTGATACTGAAGCTGAAACTTCAACACTTTGGCCACCTGATGCAAAGAACTGACTCATTTGAAAAGACCCTCATGCTGGCAAAGACTGAAGGCTGGAGGAAAAAGGGATGACAGAGGATGAGATGGTTGGATGGCATCACCAACTCGATGGACATGAGTTTGAGCAAGCACCAGGAGTTGGTGATGGACAGGGAAGCCTGGCTTGCTGTAGTCCATGGGGTCGCAAAGAGTCAGACACAACTGAGCAACTGAACTGAACTGAACTGAAGCAAAAGAGTAACTGGCTTTTAAAAAGAAAAAGAAAAATGCATTAACAGTATAAGAGTAGCTCTCAGAATCCAAAGAAAAGCTAATGGCTGGGCCTTGGGAAGGGCCAGGAGTAGAGTATCCCTGGGGGTGTGGGCAACAAATTATAAGGAGTCTTTTCAGAGGACCCTGCTGTTGAATCAGCTTCATCCTGTGGCACTTACCTCATGATCAGGATTCCAAGAAGACAGATGCCCACTGGGGACCCAGCACCAGGGAGATCTGATGTAACTCGATTCACAGGCAAGCCTCCACCAGGACCTCCCCCACATCCTTAGAGAAGGATGCCCCCCCCCACAAAGGGGAAGCAAGTGCCGCTACCAGGGAAAGTGGGGAAAGAGACAGGTAGAAACAGCAGAGAGCCCCCATACCTCCTCATGGAATGGAAAGCATGAAAAAAAGGCTTTACACACAGCAAGTGCTCAAAATAGCAGCAATTACTAGTCTCACCTAATTTGTCAGTCTCATAAAATATGGTCAGAAACATTCAACTACATATTAAAGTTATATGCTGTTAGACATTAGTTGTTAGCTTTTATTAATAAAATTCACACATTATCTTTTTGGCCCTGGTTTCGCTGTTCTTCCAAAACTCTCAATATGTCTCCTAAAAGAAGTACGCAGCTCCGTACAATTTCAGTAAATTTTTCTCATCCATCTTCCACTACACAAGTTCTTCTTCAATTTTATTAATCCAATGCTTAACTTGTCCACTGAGGATTTAAATGAAAGACTCACGTGTACTAAGCTTCAGGCCATGTGTACTAAGCTCCCACTGTGCTAGATGGTTCACCTGGGGGCCTTTAATTTTGGATTGTGAGTCCATCTTCAGAAATACTTGATCCGTGGGAATCCCATGCAGCCTGGGTACAGAGTGTCCCTCAAGAAAAGCATCCCCACTTTGGGACCCCTAATTGATCTAATTGACCTAATTGATCAGATTAAGGATTCTTACATAAGTAATATCATTTAAACCCCAAACCCAAGTGACGGTACACCTGAGATTACAAATCCTACCACACCTGTCTCAAGCTAGAGGGGATAAACTTCCTACTAATCTCCCTAGTCTGGGGGGCACATTTTCCCTGGCCATTCTTTCACCGAGCATGTGGTCCTGAGGAGTTTGACTTTAAACAGGAATCCTCACACTCCAAAAACCTAAGGTCTCTTCTCCTATCTCCACAGCCTCCTAGGTGCTCTGCAGTCACCAAAATTGGCCCGTTTTTGCGAGGCTGCTCTGGTATCAGCTCACATTGTCCTCACTGATGAAAAAAATTTTGAACACTGGTGATTTCCTGTGATTTTTTGTCATCTCTGACATACACTTAAAAGGATACTCAATGTTTTACAGCCAGCAGGACTAAGTGGTCTGTGACAGCAGGGTTTTCAAGATAGCTCAGCTACTATCTTCCAAGAACAGAAGCCCAGGGTACACAATCAACAACTATGAAATAGCCTAAGCCGAGTATTTTTTCCTTTACACTAGCTATACAAGCAAAATAATTTAAATCTCATTTGGTCTAGCCTCTCACCCATAGAAGACGTGACCCACTAGCTGCTGGAACAAATCAAATGAACACATTTTTAAAAGATGCTGAAAAATGCAGATAATTAGAAAGAAGAAACAATACCCATCTTGCAACTATTAGACATACAGTTTGTTTACTTATTTTTTTCATAATTTGATTTTTTTATTTTCTGAAATAAAACCAATGTACACTGTACAAACCATATCTAGTGATGGAATAAGTGAAAAATTATACCAAAAAAATCATAAGCAAAAAAATTTAGGTAACAATGTACAATACTTGGAAAAGGCAATGGCCACCCACTCCAGTACTCTTGCCTGGAAATTCCCATGGACGGAGGAGCCTGGTAGGCTGCAGTCCATGGGGTTGCAAATAGTCAGACACGACTGAGCAACTTCACTTTCACTTTTCCCTTTCATGCATTGAAGAAGGAAATGGCAACCCACTCCAGTGTTCTTGCCTGGAGAATCCCAGGGACGGGGGAACCTGGTAGGCTGCCGTCTATGGGGTCGCACAGAATCGGACACGACTGAAGCGACTTAGCAGCAGCAGCAGCAGTACAATACTTATTAGAATTCATTCTTATAAACAATTCTTTATGTTTATGTTTTGTATTTCATAAGATTTCCTTACGATTGATTCCCAGAAATTACTGGAACAAACAGAATAAATGTGTAAAGATCTTTCCTAATAATAATAAAAGTAATACGTAAGTACATGTTGCCTAACTGCCTTCCTAAAGGACTACACACCCAAAGCAAAAGCAGTTTAAGAACACTTTATGGTGTCCTATTAAGTCTGGGTTATATGAGTGATTTTATTCAAGAGTCAATGAGCCTAAGACATTTGAACAATTAACAGGAAGGGAAAGTAGAAAAACAAGGCTTTAACCTAAACTGCAAAGGCAGAGAATCATAGCACCAAAAAGAAAATCCATGCCCTCCAAACAATACAGTCCAAACATATGGTAAAGAACTCTGAGCAAAAGTCAAGGCACAGCGTTATTATATAGGAGGTTAAGCATCTGCTTTTCAAAAGCAGCAAGAAGGTGCCATTTACTGCCCTCTGCGGTTGACCACAACCCATGGGTCCCAGTACTGTCTTGGTCGGTCCCACTGGAGCCTTCCTCCCTTCCACGTGTGACCCTGACACGCCCAGAGAAGGACCGAACGGCAGGGCACACGGCACACACTCCCAGGTCTCCTGAGATGACAACTTGCAAGCAGGGGACTAACTTCAGAGACCCCACGGTTCCTTCCCCCATCGATGGAAGATGAAGTTGGCCGGGGCAGACCTACCCCCTTTGCTAGGAAAAGACCTTTAACATAAATCTGAAGCTGGTGATTTTGTTTTCAACCTTCCCATCCACCGAAGTTAAAGAAACAGAAAGATACATCTCACCAATTTCGAAACAGCAACCACCAAAATCTACAGTCCTCTTTAAAATTTAAAAACTAGAGAAAGAAAGTCTTTAAACTAGTATCCAGCTGGCGCTCTGTGGACTCTTTGTAAAGTGGACTTTAAATTACAAATTAGAGTAAAACAACAGGAGCAAAAATAAAGAGCAATCAGAGTCTGTTTCTGAAGAAAATCTCCAGGGCGACCATGGTCCTGATGGGCCTGGCCGCTCGTGCCAGCTGTAATAACTGCTCTGAAAATCACAGCTCCCCTCGAGGCAGAGCTTTCTTGGTAAAACAAAGCTATGATTACTGGAAGGCGGAAATGCTCAAAAAGAATCACCAGCGGAAAACAGGATTTTTTTTTTTAATCTTCAGATTTCCTCAAATGGAGTCAACCTTCAGTGACTAAATGCAAAATGAATTCTGGTGACATGTTCCCCCATATACTCCCTCCAGGGACTGCACATTGCTCAGGTAACAAGTTTGTTTTATCATTACAGTTACATTCAACAAAATTTGCACTCTGCAAAACAGTCCCAGTTTCTCTTGCTTCTCTGCAAAGTTCCCACTTAAAGGACAATCCTATATAGGGCTAAAAGAATCGGCCTGCCAATGCAGGAGACATGAGTTCGATCCCTGAGTCGGGAAGATCCCCTGGAGGAGGGAATGGCAACCCACGCCAGTATTCTTGCCTGGAAAATCCCAGGGACAAAGGAGCCTGGCAGGCTATATATAGTCCATGGGGACAGAAAAGTCGGACACAACTGAGTATGCACGACGATCACAGTTTCCTTCTATAGTATTATACAACCCAAATTATAATCATAAACTCATCTCTAAACCATATGCTATTAACTCTGAAATTAAAACAAAATGCAGAGTGCCCAGGACTACAGAATTTAAGATTTGGAAGGGACCTCAGGGGGCACGAAATTCTACTTTCCACACACTTAAAATGCATCCTCACCCAGCCAATAGGCTTGCTCAAACCTGAGCCCAATACATCCACCAGTAACCTCTCCCCACAGAAGTAGTGCTGCCCAAGGGAACCGCCCAAAACAGGCCTGCTCCTTCCTCAGGACAGTCATGAAAATCAGGAAGATGCTCTTCACAACCCTGCCAGGTTTCAAGGCCAGGCCTCCCTAAGCCCTCTGGCTGCCCCCAAATTCTCCTGCATGCTGTTCAGGACACCCTTCAAACGGTCAGAGGCCCCCCTAAGAGGTGGCTTACAGACCACTGCAGCCAGAGTCTATATACCCCTTTGAAAGAATATAAAGCTTTACAGACCATCTCATCCTATATAGCTTTATTTTTTGTAAAATGTAGTCAACTAAAGCATACAGATCAAACGGCTAGATAGCATCACTGACTCAAAGGACATGAATCTGAGCAAACTCCAGGAGATAGTGAAGGACAGGGAAGCCTGGCCTGCTGCAGTCCATGGGGTCTCAATGGGTCGGACATGACTTAGTGACTGAACAACAGCAGCAAAGCACACTGGTCATCTTTTATAAAAATGCTATTTTCTCAGTATCTTTCTATACTCGTATAATAACATTTTACCCAAGAGGCAGGACATTTATTTCAATTATGTTCCACTTTTTTTGTCGATTCCAACCTTTCAACATCTCAACTTTGTCATAAAACATTAGGTGCTCCTATCAGCTTTCCGTCACTTTCAACCATTTTGAGTAAGCCCTCTAGATATAGAACACTAATTTTTTTTAGGTGAAGATATGACAGCCTTATGAAATCCAGTGAATCTGCCTGTCCTTTTCTGATGGCTCAAAACAAAAACAAAAAACACCATCCAGGTTGTTTTTAAATAAATGATGAGTTCATCTAACATCTAGCCCACAAGGATATTATAAGAAGCCCTATCAAGTGTATTCCTAAAATAAGATCAAACAGCCCAAAGTCACTTCCATTCACTCTTAGCTAACCTATGACATTGGTTCCTAGTAATTCTATAGTCGTTTAGAAATTCTAACAATATGTTTATCACCTTGCCCCAAGTTTTCACTTTTTTTGATTTAATAAAAAAAAGAACTACTGATTATCAACCATGTACTGGGTAGAACAGACTTCACTAGAGATTACTGTCAAGCTTCTATGATTAAAATAACCATTTTAACCTTGCTTATTTTCCATTTTTAAAAACTGGCTGATTTGCCCAACCCTAGTCTTCTGGCAAATGGAAATCAAGTAGAATGAAATAACCTATAATTTAGAGCAACACCAAGGAGCTGTCCAAGTCCCATATCTTTGTTCTCTTTCAAGCCAAGATTCTTCAACAGTAAAAAGAGATAAAAGTTTCTCCTGTGTCCTGAAGCCTTTCAGCTTCATATCCAGAATCTCAAGGTCTCTGGAGACAAGCCTGAGGTTTAGGCCTGCACGAGGCAACAGCACCCACTTGCCACAGTGAGCTCTTTGGGGGCTTCGAGGTCTGGTCAGGCTCTGCTCTGTCATTCGAACAAGCCCCAGAGGAAGACACCCAGGTGTGCCAGCAGGTCAGCTCTTCAGATGGCTGCTCCTCTACATTTGGTGTTGCTAAGCAACAAGGTATCCCTCCCCTACCCACCCTCCCCTCAGTGCTGGTGATGACAAGCTATCTCCAGGATGCTCCAGGGAAGGGAGAGGCTCCAGTCAAAGCCTCTGACATCTTTTCAGAGTTGACTCCGAATTATTTCTCCAGCCCTGCTGCTGCTGCTGCTGCTGCTGCTGCTGCTGCTGCTGCTGCTGCTAAGTCGCTTCAGTCGTGTCCGACTCTGTGCGACCCCAGAGATGGCAGCCCACCAGACTCCCCCGTCCCTGGGATTCTCCAGGCAAGAACACTGGAGTGGGTTGCCATTTCCTTCTCCAATGCATGAAAGTGAAAAGTGAAAGTGATCTCCAGCCCTAAGAACTCCTTGATCCGTGTTAACAGGCAAAAAGCAGAAAGACATTCTTTAAAGCCATTTTCCTTCCCCATAGCAAAGGAATGAGCTGCATCTGTAACAGATGTACTGGAGGCTGGCTTCAAGGCACAAAGGCAATAAATATGGAGGTGGCTCTGCAGTATTTGAGTGGCTTGTAAGAAGTGCCTCCTGTGGGGTTCCTGCTTGGGCCTGCCATACAAAACTGGGTATTTTCCTCACCTGCTTTGGCTGGGACTCTGAATCTCATTAGGTATAAGTCTGTCTAGTTTTTCAGCTTTTATCTCCCACTGAAGTTTGCTAATCTTTTCAGACTGATAGCAATTAATACTATGCAAGGTGTCACTCCCATCCTCCTCCTCTAAACAGAAACTACAGATGCACACAACACCCTAAGAAGCCTGTGCCTCACAGCACTGCTTCTCACAGCAGAGGAAGCCACCTCCGTGACACCCCAGCCACGGCCTGCCATGCGACCTCCTCAGAGTTCCTGGTGGCAAGGACTTCTGGGAAAAACAATCTCCAATTTCTAATTGGACCTCAAAACCCTTCACGAGGTGCCACTTCCTGGGATAAAGCTTCATATACCTGCACGGTATGTCTCTCTCTTTATTCCAAGCAGTGTTGGCATGTGCGTGCGTGCTCAGTCACTGCAGTCGTGTCTGACTCTTTGCAGCCCCATGCACTGTAGCCTGTGAGGTTCCTCTGTCCATGGGTTCTCCAGGCAAGAATACTAGAGTGGGTTGCCATGCCCTCCTCCAGGGAATCTTCCCGACCAGGGATCGAAACCACATCTCCTGAGTCTCTGGCGCTGCTGGCAGATTCTTTATCACTGAGCCACTGGGCAAGCCCAATGTTAGCACTTGGTCCCTTAATTAATTTAACATTCTCATTTCAACTGACTCCTGCTGGAACATATTTTAAATTTCACCAGAAAAGCTGGGCATGCCCAGTCAGCCCACACACCGTCTTTGGATGATGTATTCTCACTACCTTGCGTGAAAAATGTTGACACCCAGTGACCCCATCTATCTGACCACAGCTGACAGAAGCAGGGAAGACCATTTGACCTAAAGGAACCAGTCATGTTCCTTCTCCTAAAAAAAGTCAGAAAGTGTGAAAAAATTTTATTGAATGTCAGAAAGTGTAGTATGGTCCCTTGAGTGCTCATGCATTCTGTTGCCACGTCAAAGAGCAAACAGGTCCAGTCAACAGAGAAAACTAGAGTGGGTCACTGGCCCCAGGAGGAGGAGGGACAAGAGGCCATCCAACAAGACAGGCAGACAGACCTGGTAGCCAAGGACACCCCATTTCCACACCCTCTTCCATAAGCTCCCTACTCTTCCGTCCCATGAGACACCCCTACATCTTCATAGCAAACCCCGGCTACTGAAGCAGACCTGAGCGGGGCTCTGCTCCTCACAAGTATGAACGGGCATTTTTCGACTTGCCAAGACAAAGTAAGAAAGTAACAGAGTCAACCAAAATTTCCTTCATGCATACTACACAAACATGCTTATTGCCTTAGACACACTGAGGGGAGGGGGGGAAAGGACAAATGTAATTCCTACTCCCTAAATAACATCATCTAGTTGGGGAATCAACAGTAACCCAAGGCAGAATTCATGAAAAATAAAGTCAGGATATACACCTTAGAAATGGACTTCAGAATAACTGACAACCACAGCTATGGACGCTCCCTGAAGAGGTTGGTCAAGAGGGTCCAGGGCAGGTGAGCACAGAAATCTTCACCGAGAGCTCATCTCAGACCAAGAAGGATGAGTAGGTTTTGGAGAGGCAGGAAAGCAAACATGCAAAGGTTTAACGCTTCCTGACTGTGACCCACTTGGAGATACATAGCTATAACATCTTTCGTTCAAAGTCTATTTTGCATCCTAATATCTGAGAATGATTACTTTTCAGAAACAATGAAAACATCGGTAATTACATTCATTGTGCAGCAACTGTGGCTGCGATACTTTATAATTTAGAATAAGGTATTAACCATGTATCATATTTTTTATGGGATAATTCAAACATTTCATCCATTCATTCATCCATCCATCTGCCTACTCATTGCAGAAACATTGACTGAGTGTCCCAGACTCTGAGTCAGGCACCAGGAGCATCATGCTCCTGGTGGGAAAAAGAGCCTCAAACCATGACAATCTTTGAACCACTTGGAGACTCCGCAAATAGTAGCAAATCAGTGTACTGAATTCATGAGAGTAAGATCAGCAAACATCTGGGTAACAAAATGAAACAACTATATTTCGCCTGAGGGATTTAAAGAAGCCTTCCCCCAAAGTATTAAGACTGAACTTGAACTTGTTTTGCAAGAAAGACAGGAGAGGTAGCTTTGGGAAGAGAGGAGAGCATTAACTGCATTATTATATGAAAACAGAGTATTCAGTCCTGGAGATAGCAGTGCTTGTGTGAATTGCCCAGGGAGGTGGCAGGAGACTGACCACAGCAACAGATGTGCCAAGAATTACACTCTGCAGACAATGGGAACCAGGAAGGATTATTTTTTGGTGAAGAGAGACAGGATCAGATATGGTTTTGCAAAGAATCCCTCTGCTGGCAATGTGATCTTCCTTGTCTCATATTTTAAATGTCTCTGTAAATTCTGGCAACTTGATAATTGTTTTTCTTCTAAGAGCTCCATGATTCAAAGAACACGTGTATTTATATTAAGTTCTGCAGGAACCTCAGCATTTCAGTCTCAAATCTCCTCCCATATTTTTTCTAGAAACAGACCTCAACTTATGCCTTATTTATAACGGGAAAAAGCAAAGCCTGTGAAGACAGATTCGAGTTCAAATCCTAACTGAGCTACTTTCTCACTGTGTGTCCTCATCCTTAAACATAATTCCCACCACACTGCTTGGTGCGTGAGGAATAAACAAAGCCATTTACTAACTGGGTGTCTTTGTGCACATTCTTTGAGTTTTATGGAAAATGAAGACAATAAGAGAACAATTCTTGGGAGTATTATAAAGACCAAAATGAGACAGAACAAGTAAAAGCACTTACCACAAAGTCCAGATCCAAAATCATTAGTTACTATTACAGTGTATAAAAAGCATTTGGGCCGATGCTTAGAATGAAGTAAGCAGTGAATATATGCTAGTTCCTTCTTTCATGCCAGTATCTGTACTTTCTGTCTCTTCAGGTGTGTGGGCTGCTTTTGATGTAGAAGGCACTTCCAAAACACCAAGTCAATGGATGGGGAGCCCACCATCTAAAGAAGTCTAGCAACTGATCCTCCACGATTCCTCATGCTCTCCTCACCTAGGTACCAACCTCACTGTTAGTACTGTCTCCAAGGAGTGTCTGCTGTTACTATTACAAAGCAATATGATTCTACTGAAAAGAGAGCAGAGTGTTTCCAAAACTGCCCCTCTGCGTGATCAGTGACCCAGAACATATTCTTAGCATCCACCATCTTTCTAATACTCATTGTGTGTTCAGGGATGCTCATCACGATTCACCCTGGCAAAAATGCTATTTAGGTTGCCTTTTCTTTACACTTTCCCATTGGTCAAAAATGTGGTGGGATGGTTCCAGCTGTTCCACATACTTTGAGAACTTCACCCAAATTGAACCTACCCCCATTTCCAACCTCCTTTCTCATGCCTGCTTAGTCCTTCTTTCTAACCCAATCTAATCTCTATCAAATTCCAAAACTGTAATCATGGCTTTGAACCAGAAATATTGCAAATTTTCTACCATCAATGTGAACTGCTCTTATTACTGGAAAAAAGTTCATTAAATTTTAAAATTCATAGCAGAACGGGGATTTGGAGACAAAGTTTCAGGAGGTGAAGAAGTGGGCAGAGGCCTGGGGGTGGGGACCAATGTATCTATAAACCCCCATGGGGCTGGGAACAGCAGAGAAGCTAGGGCAGTGGGAGACCCAGGAAGGCTCCCTGGACTGTACTTCCTAACATCCCAACCCCAGCCTGGCAGTTTCATGCCTCGTGTTAAAATGGTGGCAGTGTTTATTCTTCTCAGCTCAGTGTTAAAAATACTAAAAAATATAAGCTGATTGCTCATCTTCCTGATGCATCCTTCCTACGTGTCTGATAAAAGCTTCCATCAGTGTTTAATTTAACCAGATCTAATTCACCAAGGGCTTACTCAGGGACACTAGATTTTCTAATATGAATTGGATTCTCTTTCTCAGAAGGCTTTTTCAGCCAGAGCTGCTGCTGGGGGATTAAACCAAGACACCCGCCCTGGGCAGCCTGGAGGGTGAACTGCAACCCAGGCCAGTCACACACCAGTGCACCAGTGGGCAGGAATTACAAGCACTGCTGTCCAGGGCGGCTGTCTTGCACGAAACCAGGACAGCAGGTCCCCTGCACTGTTGGGGAGCACTGCTGTCACATTCCTGAGGGTGCTTTCAGACCCGCACATACAATATGCTTTCTGCATCACTATTTGAGGTCTGAAGAGGTATTCCGACACATTTGAATTGACCAACCTCAAATTGCTGGTGGAAAATCAGAACAAGTCCTGTGGAAAACAGCTGAGCAAAAGCTATCAAATTATAAGTGCATCTGTCATTTAACCCACAGATTCCCATCTTCTGGAATTTATCCCACAGATAAACCTGCATATGTTCAAAATGGCATATATACAGTTATTGACTGCAGCGTTGTTTCTAATGGCCAAGAATAGGCAACAAACCAACTATTCATTAATAGGAAATGGATTCAAAAAGGTTTCTACAGACACATATTGGAATATTACACAACTGTCAAAAAAGAAATAGGAAGCTCTTTATTTACTAAATGGTAAGACCCTCAAGAAATACTAAGTGAATAAAAAGTGCACATAATATAGTACCTTTTTATTTTAAAAGGGGGGGATAAATTATATATTTTTATTCACACATAAAAACACAAGGAATTAATAACACTATTACATGTCATGGTGAATCCCAAAGTGATTACATGAGCTTTGGGAGTGGGAACAGGGAACATGGCTAGGGTAAAAAGGAAGGATATTTTACTATATATCATTCTATACCTTTCAAAGGTGTAGTTATGTGGATGTGCCACTTTTTCCCAAAAAGTTAAATTTAGAGTTTAATTAAAGAACTTTTAAAAATTAAAATAAAAATGATACACCTTGTTAAAAAGCTTCCCCTGGTGGCTCAGACAGTAAAGAATCTGACTGCAACTCAGGAGACTCAGGTTAGATCCCTGGGTCAGGAAGATCCCCTGAAGAAGGGAATAACTACCCACTCCAGTACTCTTGTCTGGAGAATTCCATGGACAGAGGAGCCTGGAGAGCTATAGTCCACGTGGGCTGCAAAGAGTCAGACATGACTGAGCAACTAACACTCACTTTCTTTTACCTTGTTGAAACGCCACCCCTGCTCTATAACCCTACAGCTGGGATCTGTGAGAACCCTGCTCTTCTCGTTCTGTCTCCATCCTGGCCACAGTCTCTCTACTGATTCTTATGCTGACCCCTCAGAGTTCACCTTCTTCAGATAGCATGCTCCTTCCCTCCCCCCCATTATAGACTGCTCATGCGCACAGGTGCTGCCCATCCCCCTCAGAAACTAGCATGGCCCTGCTGACCCCTGGAACTGTCATGTGACCCCAAACAACCACCAAATTTCATGGCAGCTCTGGCTGGATATCGAGGTTGCACATTACCACTGTCCTTTTGTTGACTACTGATTCTGGAATATTCCAGACAATCTGCCAGCAACCCCACTGGACTCAGACCGCATTCACCCGTTCAGCCATACCTATCACCTCTACTGCTCTGAAACACTTTTTCAAGGGAGAAGACATTTAAGCCAGTCACCACTCTACTTCCGTTCTCCATTCTAAAATTTAACCCACACAACAAATTAATTATGCACAATTGCACAATTTGCCTTTAGGTTGCAAACTTTAAGATCCTTGCAGTATGCATGCCACAAACTCTTTGTTCAGCTGAACTTAAGCTTTCAGGGCCAAGTAACTTTATAAAAATGAGAAAAGTCTCACAAAAGAAGCGACCCAACTTCCTCATCATGTACTGTTGCATAAGTATTTGAAAATTCAAAAGCATCTCACTTTTGTTACCTAAGCAAAAAAACTTAGATTTAGTTCAATTACGTGTACTTCCTCACACGTGAATGTCACTTGGCAAATCAAATAATCTGTACTTTCATTTTAAAAAATTATCTTAGTTTTTGAAACATGCTAAGGAATACTTTACCAGAATAAGTTCTGATAATAAGCTATTAAACTTTAGTGAAAACTGAGACCGCTGAAAGGCCTGCATGCTAGTTCCAAAAGAACCTGTGACAGTGACTCTGTCTCTCCTCATGGCCACTACTGGGCTTGGGCTGAGCCGTGGCTGAGTCATGGCCATATTTAACCTCACCATTTGTCTTTTGGGTAAGAAAAGGGTGGGGGTGAAAGAGACAGTGATAAACATCAAAACTCCAGCACCACTGAAGTCATTAGCTGAAACGACAGGCTGGTAAGACATGTCCCCACTTACTATTTACACCACGCCAACTACGTACTGTCCTGAACTGCCACACCAGACAGCCAGACCCGACGGTCATAAAGCTGCTGGAACGGGAAAAGAATTTATCAAGGATCTCAGCTAATCACAGATAAGCTAAAGGACACTAGCCAAATTCTAGGGCTCCTGCCTGACCCGTTTCCAGAACCTGGTTCTTACTTTTAGGCCAACACTGTGTTTAAAAAACCTTAAGTGTGGGGGTGAGAATATTTAACACCAAATTCTAACTGTGGTGAGCTAAAGTCTTATTATAAAACCAGCTGTCCTGCATTCATGAGGGCCAGCCACAGGTAAAACTTGCATTATTTAACAGACTCACTTAAATAAACAGCTTGTTTATTTAATGGATCCGCTCCCAAGCTCACTCTGGATCCCTCCGGGATGCCCTTCTGGTGGGGCGGTGAGGGGTGCAGACAGGTACCGGTCTCCACCTGGGGCAGGCAGAGGGGCACTGCCAAGTGTGCAATCACACTGTGGGAGAGGGGGACAGCCTTTCCAGGTGGGAAGCAGGAGAAGCAATTCGAGGTAAGGTTCAGTCTGCATGACCCCTGATTGTACTTGATGGCCAGAGACACCCCCAAAATGTAGCCTGTCGGCTTTCAAGTACCCACCATCAGTTAATTCGGGGCTGACGTGGGCCTGGTACTGCCGTGGAGGACTGAGGGGGTGTTGTCACATCAGAATAAACCCAGGACCACTGTGAGAAAAGTCCAGGGCCCCATCCTCCCTTCCCAGCCTCTAAGGATCAGCCTCGGGCCAAGTTGAGCCCGGAAGAGACGAAGAGAGAACTGGGTGTAACTGGACACAAGAGTCAGTCGGGAGCTGTCTGACACCTCCCAAGTCATGTAGGCCAACGTCGTCTTCAAGAAAAGGGGCAAACACTTTCTCGGTCTTATTTTTAGGCCTTCCCAGGAGTCTGTGCTCCAGAGCAAACGCTCCCCAAGCAGGCTAATTCCGTGATTCGAGCGTCTGCTCTTCTTGGTATGGAAAGAAAGATCAGACAGAAGGGACTCTCCTCCTTTCAGCTGTGTTCCTCCCTGGCCACCTGCGACAACGCAGGCCCAAGGAAGTCCTCCCATCCCTGAGGTCCATCAGACTCACCGCCCGGCTGTTTACAGATGCCCTGTCCACCCAGTACTCAGGCGCTTAAAACAGCGAGACTCCCAACCCAGCAGGAGCACAAGGCTGCTTTGCCTTCAGCGTGTGCTCTTACAGGAAACCTACAAAATTAAAAGTAGTGAGCTGCTATGGGGTAACGAAGGAGCATCAGCATTCTTTCCTTCCATGGTTTATGTCAATTCGGGCAAACATGTGTGAAGCATCTGCCTTTTTAAACAGAAAGCAAGAGCTCAGATTGCTAGGCTGTGGCATGCTATGCGCAAACCCCACAGCTAAATTGGGAGCCGCATCCATGGGAGGGGCGCACTTGACTCGGGCCACCACAGCTGCCCTGGCCACCAGCTGCCCAGGAGGCCTCCACTTGAACCAAAGGGGAGTCAGTCAACAATAGAGCACAGCCAGAATCACAGAGGAAAAAGTATGAGCTCCTGTCGACTGCACAGCCCGAGAGCCAGGTTCCAAAGTCCGGTTGACTACAGAGAAGACAGATGATAATTGTTTTAAAATTCCCTTTACTGCATGCAGGGCTATTTCACAACATTTTCCTTGAACTAGATACTGGCAATAATTTAATATGTTTATGGACAGACCTATTTTATAATGAAGAAACTGTAATTTTGACATTATAAGTTCTTCTTCCAGGCCCACACTTTCCTACCCTTCTTCTCCCTCTGAGGCTGAGAATTCCCTTCACTGTTTCAGGCCTCTTTATCACAGTCAAATTCCCACTGAGGAAGAGCATGTGGGTTCTGACAAGGGGTCTGACTCGTGTCACCCCTTAAGAGTCAGGCAGCGGAAGTAAACATGTCACACGCCTTCCCTGAACGCTTTTTTCATCATAAACCTTAAACTCTCTGTCAACTCGGGTCCATGGTGATACTCCCAAACCCCAAGCCATCTAGTTCTCGAGTACAAAGCATCCAAACTCAGGTGGAATATTTTCAAATTGTTGTTACAAAAGCAACGGGGCTGCTTTCTAAAGAAAAGAAAAGAAAAAAAAAAAACTGCAACAGAGGATAAAGCATTTTATTCAATCTTTCTACCCCAAAAGTCTTTTACTTGGACTTAGACAAACATTCTGAATGCTAATCTCTGTGAAATCCCTTTTCAGAGTCCATGAAAATGTGGAGCTGCTGTGAACATCTCAATTCTGGGCAAGCCCCCACCACTCTGAGCCTAATCAGAAACGGGGACATTTGTCCAAATGGATTGAAGATGTAGCATTTCCAAATTCTAAATGGCAACCCACCTCCAAAGTGTCAGTGAATTGCTGAGGTGCAAACCAACAAGTCTTGTTTTTTGCAGAAAAACCAAAGAATATGATTGCATCTTATAATACATAGAATTACATGTGTTAATATGCCCAATGCTCATCTCTTTTGGTTAGGTGTAACATTTTTTGGCCTAACTTTCTTCAATTTGGTGGCAATTGTTCATTTTCTTAAAAATCTGTGTAAACAAAAAAAATTTTCCAAGACAGTTAATAGTAGTTGATTAGATGAATGTCAGGGAAGTGGAAAGTTGGTAAAAGAAGATAAGGCCAACATTATAATCTTCCCTAGGGCAGCTCATTTGCTGAGTGACTTTATATTTTTCCAATTTTCTGGGGAGGAAACGTCACTGCACATTTCATATTTGCCTTCTTCCTCTCTTGACAATCCCTTGCTGGCTCAGAAATATACACAACAGCAGTAAAAGACTTTAAGCAGCAGAATGTCCTGGTCAGGTCTGCATTTTGGGGACATCACCCTGCAGAATGCATGAAGGGCTGGCAGAGAATCCCAGTGGAGGAGAGGGATCCCAGGGAGAGGGCCACAGTCTCCAAAAAGAAAGATGTCAAGAACCCCAAATCATGGCAGTAGCAACCAGAATGGAGAGATAGGGCTCATGGGAACAACTTGACAAATAAAAAATATATGTTCTTAACATGTAGAAATTAGTGATCAAACAAAACAAGTGTTATTAACCAAACAGTTTTGGAAGGAGGCTGTAGTAATGAGCAGATTATGGCTCACTCGGTCACCTGTGTCGGGCGAACAGCGATGTAGACAAGGATGCTCAGGACAGAAGCCAAGGACTTGTCACACTTCCTAAGTGACGTCCAACCCATCTTTTCATATTTCAGAGGAATGACAGAGGTTATATCACTTCCCTGGTGAGACCCGGGTTCAATCCCTGAGTCAGGAAGATCTCCTGGAGAAGGGAATGGCAACCCACTCCAGTATTCTTGCCTGGAAAATCCCATGGACGGAGGAGCCTGGTGGGCTATAGTCCAAGCGGTCGCAAAGAGTTGGACACAACTGAGCGACTTTACTTTTACTTTACTTTACTATGAAATGACACCTATATCTATGACACTCGGATATTTATGTGTTTGAGATCTGTTTGAAAAGCAAATTTATTTCCAGCTGATTCACAAGTAAAACAACATAGAAGGCAAAGAGATTCCCTGGTGATCATCTGGTTGGATCAAACTTCAAAGAGACCAGATCCTTCTCTCCTTCTCCTGTGGGGATGCATCCCCAGGGAAACAAAGAGACCAGCCTTATAGGCAGTCTTAGAAAAACTTGCTGGTGGAACATGAGCACCCATCTGAAACTAAGAACATACAACTGAATGTGCCCCCGAGCTTCACATTTCTTTTAGGACTTAGGAAGCATGCTGATCATTTTAATCCTATTGGAAATGACTTACAAGGTTACTCGGGCTTATGCTAAATATAGATTCACCACAGCCTGGTAAACTTTTAAAACATCAACCAATTAAATATTTATTGCCTGGATAAAACAGTGCAAATGAAGCCTAAAAGGAACCATTTGTCCTTAGTAACAGACTGAATGGTTTACATTTTAACAATGTTTGAATAAATCCTTGCACACCAAGAAGATGTGTAAAGCTCAACTTTCTTCATCTTAATCTTTTCTTCCCCTTTCACTCGCTGAAACTGATTCTCATCCTACCCTCCATGTTAGCTGTTAAGCATGTGTATCAAAAGGAGCCTCACTTTCCCCTCCTGACTTGATTTTGCTGACATGCTGTGAACTAGAAAATAAGGTCATAAAGCTGATAGAAATACAACTGCCCCTTGAACTTCACAAGTTTGAACTGTGAAGGTCCACTTATATGTAAACTTTTGCCAAAAGTAAATCCTACAGCAGAACACGAGCCACAGTGGGTTGAATCCGCTGAGGCAGGACCGTCTTGGAAACAAAGGAACCAAGGATACAGAGGACTGACTGTAAGTCATACTCAGGCTTCTGACTAAGCAAAGGACTGCCACCCCTAACTCCTGAGTTGTTCAAGGGTCAACTGCAAAATAAGCATGAGCAAGTGCCACGTGGGGGCCTTTCCTCTGTGCAAAGTGAATCAGTACTAACACACAATTTCAAGAGCCGACTCTTTTCTCTGATTGCTCTGGCCATCGGGACCTGTCCCCACCCCGACCTTGGCTGTTCAAATGACCAAGGTGCACTCAGCAGAGGCCCTGTATCTCCCTGAAACCCTGTGACAGTCTCCCAGCCAGGAGGCCCAGAGATGGAGATCCCCCCAACACCCCTCCCCTGCAGTCCCTGCTCCCTGGGCCCGCACCCTCTCTCCGGATGGCCAGGTCCCTTGGCTACTCAGATGTCTGTGTTTTGCCCAGAGGAGAGGTCTGGGAGTGGGCACCCTGCCCCACCCGCTCCACAGCTCAGGGTGGGACTGCACTGGCCAGGGATCAGGCAGTCCCCTGACATGGCCCTGGGAGCCGTGCTATGACCACTAGTCAAGTGCTGGCCTGAAAGCTGCAACTTGACCTCTGGGAGCTTCCCTCTTCCCATGCTAAACCCACCTCTCTGGGGAGCTGCAGAAGTTCAAGAGAATGCTTGAGAACCCCCACCCAGGCCCATCCCATAGCATGTGCCCAAGGAATGGGGGTGTGGAAGGGGCTGCACTGTGACCTTCATTGTTATCATGACAGGCTGCCAGCTGGGGCCCCTGGCTCCTCCCCCTAGTCCAGCACACGGCTGGCACCAGGGACTGGCTGGGGAGGAGATGACACAGGTAGATGAGTGGTTGGTGGCTTCAGGTAAGGACGGGCTCCCCTCACACTGTCCCACGGTGTCCTTAGCCCTCCTTAGTACTGTTGCTACCTACGGCTCTGAAACTCACTCTGCTACATATAATGATGTTAGTCATGCATGATCTTCCCTTACTAAGAGTCCTTTGCACTCTCCAGAAGATAGAAGAGAGTAACAGAAAGAGATGGACATTTTGAGGTCAAAAGGATGCAGTTTACAATCTCCACTAGTAACAAAATTTTGATGCCAATTCTCAATGAAAAGTAACTTCTTGGTCTTCAAACAGGAATGACTCATTCATGAAGGCCGCCACGTGCAGCTGCTGTGACCATGGACCTCCATGCAGCTACTCCCGTGTGTGATCTACAAAGGCACCTCAAGGACTTGGTCACCCTCCTGCCATGTCCTGTTCGTCTCTCCAGAAACTATGTGCAAGGGGAGGCAGACCTGTTGGTTTCAATATGCTCTGCTGAAAATTGTAAAACCAGAAGTACTCTATCGAAACTTTGAACTCTTCTGTAAACTTTGCTTCTGAAACAGTTTTAAACATTTTTTTAAAAGTAAATCTTGGGCTTCCCTGGTGGTCCAGTTGTTAAGAATCTCCCTTGCACTGCAAGGGATGCTGGTTCGATTCCTAGTCCGGAGGATCCCACATGCCACAGAGCAACTAAGCCTGTGCACCACAAATATTGAGTCCGTGGCTCTACAGCCCACAAGCTACAACTACTGAGCTCACACGCTGCAACTGTTGAAGCCCATGTGCCTAGAACTGGGCTCTGCAACAGGAGAAGACACCACAGTGAGAAGCCTGCGCAGCGCACAGAGTAGACCCCACTCGCCGCAACCAGAGAAAGCCCGCACACGGCAATGAAAACCCAGCACAGCCTAAAGTAAAGTAAATAAATCTTTTTAAAAATTTAAATCTTAAAATGATACAGATAAGTTCATAGAGACAAAAAAGAAGATCAGAGGCTCCAGGGGTTGGAGAGAGGGGGGAATGGGAAGGTACTGCTTAATGGTTAACAGAGTTTCTATTTGGAAAGATGAAAAAGCCTTGGAAATAGCAATGGTGGTGGTCCAAAAATTTGAACGCAACTAACGCTTCTGAATTGTACACTTCAGATGGTGAAAATGGTAAATTTTATGTTCTATGTATTTTACCACAGCAAAAAAATTTAATTATATGTAGGATGTGGTGAGTTCTGGAGAAGGAAGCATATATTTTGGCCATGGATAAAATATATAAATGTAGCCACCCAACGTTACGGGTGTGGTGACGCCTGACAAAAGAAGGGCTGGTGTGGGACCATCAGTCTTGAGTCCACAAGCAACTCGCCATCCACAAGGAAAGCAGCCCTGGTCATCTCAGGCCTGCCACGCAAGGTTCGAGGCTCTGGTCAGCAGGCCTGGCCTCAGAGCACAGTCCACAGAACACCTGGAACCATGGTCCGAGGGTTCCAGGCAGACCGTGCCACGCTTCCTACTGGTTTCATTACCGGAGACGTGAAGGAAGCTTCTGGAGAGGCCCCCGTCTCACAAGGCTCTGAGCACACGCTCTGGGGGTGGAGCCGAACGTGTGCGTCCCTGGGACGTCAGCACGCTGCCTCTGGGCAGGAAGAACGTCGCCAGGGACTCTCGTTCCCAAGACACCTTATCCTAAGGTGGTCTTCAAACACAACCTGGCAACAACTTTTCACTTACATTAGAAAATAATTAAAGAGTCGACCTTTTTGAGAAGTTTCTGACGAAGACTGCTGAAAACTAGAGTGTCTGAGTTCTGTGACTGTGTTTCCCGGAGAGGTGCAGGCCTCTGGCTCTGGCCCTGCCCGTCGTGGGCTCATCCATCGTGTCCCTCACTGAACAAGGTTCTCCTGCGCCCACGGAACACAGTGGACAAGTCAGGCTCCAGGGACCCCTCACCAGTGACGTGTCTGGGACACATATTCCATGGAGATGTGCCACCAATCGATGAGAAAATGTTTGTATCATTCTTTCTTTTTTACATATTCACTCTTTATACTCTTTTCACAAACTTTTGAACCTCATCAATACTTTTTTCCCTAATATATATAGTTTATTGAAATATAGATGACTTACAATGTTTCAGGTACAACAAGGTGATTCAGTTATACATATAAATATATATCATTTTTGAAATTATTTTCCATTATAGGTCATTACAAGATATTGACTATAGTTCCCTGTGCTATACAGTAAACTTCTGTTGCTTATTGTATATCTATTTTTTAATTAGAAGTCTAGCATTCTTAGTTAGAATGCTACTAATGCAGTACTTTGGCCACCTCATGTGAAGAGTTGACTCACTGGAAAAGACCCTGATGCTGGGAGGGATTGGGGGCAGGAGGAGAAGGGGACGACAGAGGATGAGATGGCTGGATGGCATCACTGACTTGATGGACATGAGTCTGAGTGAACTCCGGGAGTTGGTGATGGACAGGGAGGCCTGGCGTGCTGTGATTCATGGGGTCGCAAAGAGTGGGACACGACTGAGCGACTGAACTGAACTGAACCGAACTGAATGCATACTTAGTTCCTACTAAGTGAAACCAGTGGAATCAAAATGTCATAAATTTTTTAGTTAGGCAAAAATTCAGTTTTTTAAATTATATACATTATACGTATTATTTATAATTTACATATATATTTATATAAAAACCCAAAAGCTTTTCTACTATGCTTGATAAAGGCTTGAGAAAGCACATCAGAAAAAAAAGAGATGGAGAAACTGGAAAATATAAACTAAATGAAATGGGAGCATTAAATATGAAACATAAAAAGTGAAACAAACTAGATAAAAGTAAAAGATCATCATATAGTCCAGATGTTTTTAAACATGACTGCTCATTAGAAACATATCTGGAGCTCTGGAGGAAAAAAAAGCAATACCTGGGCATTTGTATTTTTCAAAAAATTTCAAGACACTTCTGAATGCATCTGGATTTTAAAAAGTGATTACAGATTTTTCTAATAAATCACAGTTTTGGTGATAAAGAGTTCTATTTTTCTGTTGACCAGTCTTGATATAAAGTGAGGAAGAGTTACATAATCACATAAATTTATCAGTTTATCTTAATGTTATACAATAGTGATTTTTTTTTCCTAATCAAAACAGAAAGTCTGAAATGACTGCAGCAAAAGGTATTCCGACTTTCAAAAAAATATTTTAGAAGAAAATTCTTCTATCTTAAGTTTTGCTTTAGCGGGAATAAATTCACCTGGACAACACCTCTCCAGAATTACACTGACTTTCACATGGAGCAAATGTCAAGATAGTCTTCTAAGACATATCAATACATTTCCCAGCTGTTTAAGAATATGTCTGGTTTTAGTCTTTATCATCCATCAATCATCCTGAGTTGAAATTATGTGCCCTTAAGCAACATTTCTGTTTCTTTAAGAATGGTATCACCCTTTCCCCTTAGATTGATCCATATTTCCACAAATTTGAGTTTAATTTTAAATACTAGAACTAGTTTTTCTTTTCTTGGTAAGTAGCTTCATCTTGCATTGCTCTTCAAATGAGTGTGTAAACACACACACACAAAAGCCCTTATACAGAGTTCCTCATCACAGCTGTTCTGAAAGTGCTAAAGAAAGGGCGCTGGGTTTGAACAGCTTTTCTGTCCCCTCTCCAACCATCCCCCCTAAGGCAGTGGCTCTGAGCACTATTAACAATACCCCCTTGCCGCCCACATGAAGTCGCAGGGTGGGGGTGGCAGCACTGTCCTGGTTATAATTAGGCAAGCCCAGAGCACGCTTTATACAAAGGGCTCGAATCCTCCACAGCTCCAATGATCCATTTGTCACCCTGCAGATGGACCATCAGGGCCGACTCTGTTTTAAGAGTGTGTGGATGGGGGTGAAGAAGAGAGGCCAATGGAGCAGGGGCTACTCAAAGGGAAAGAGTCAGCAAGCAGGCCAACCTCCCAGGCCCAATATGGGGGTTGTGTTTTAGAATCAGAGGCACGAGAGTGCCAAATAGCACTGAAACAAGAGTGCTCTCATTTTGAGAAGAGGAATCAAAATCTTGGTTCATTTCTCCTTCTAAAAATTAACACCTGCAGCATTCTATAGGGCCACTCAGCCCACATTATAAAGATAAATCTACAGGGGTAACTGCTCTATTTTATGCTCCAAACCTTTTAATTGTAGGCACTCTATATCATACCATAAAAAAATAAAAACAAAAAAAGTAAATACAGGAAAAAAATAGTAAATAAAATGAAAAAACTCTGAAAGATAAGAACAAGGAGGCAAGACCCTGGTGTGCTTTAAGAACTAGAGTTCTATGACTACATATCCTTCAGCTTAGTTTCAAATATAGAGAAATATGAAATCAATTGATTCCCTCACTCAGAATCACATAATATCAAGTAAATGTTACCCTTTGATGAGTTGTTGCTGTTGTTCAGTTGCTAAGTCATGTCTGACTCTTGTGACCCCATAGAGAGCAGCATGCCAGGTTCCTCTGTCTTCCACTATCTCCCAGAGTTTGCTCAAATTCATGGCCATTGAATCAGTTATTCTATCTAACCATCTCATCCTCTGCAATCTCCTTTATCTTTTGCCTTCAATTCTTCCCAGCATCTAGGTATTTTCCAATGAGTAGACTCTTTGCATCAGGTGGCCAAAGTATCAAAAATTCAGCATCAGTCATTCCGATGAATATTCAGGGTTGATTTCCTTTAGGATTGACTGGTTTGATCTCCTTGCAGTCCAAGAGACTCTCAAGAGTCTTCTCCAACACCACAGTTCAAAAGTATCAATTCATCAGTGCTCAGCCTTCTTTATGGTCCAACTCTCATATCCATACATGACTACTGGAAAAACCATAGCTTTGACTAAACAGACCTTTGTTGGCAAAGTGATGTCTCTGCTTTTTAATATGCTGTCTAGTTTTTCCATAGCTTTCCTTCCAAGAAATGAGCATCTTTTAATTTTATGGCTAGGCAGTCACCATCTGCAGTGATTTTGGAGCCCAAGAAAATAAACTCTGTCGCTGTTTTCACTTTTTCTCCACCTATTTCCCATGAGGTGATGGGACTGGATGCCATGATCTTAATTTTTTGAATGTTGAGTTTTAAGCCAACTTTTTCATTCTCTTCTTTCACCCTCATCAAGAAGCTCTTTTGTTCCTCTTCACTTTCTGCCCTTAGAGTAAGATCACCTGTATATCTGAGGTTGCTGATATTTCTCGCAGTAATTATGATTCCAGCTTGTGATTCAGCCAGCCTGGCATTTCACATGATGTACTCCACATGTAAGTTAAATAAGCAGGGTGACAAAATATAGCCTTGTCATACTCCTTTCCCAATTTTGAACCAGTCAGTTGTTCCATGTCCAGTTCTAACTGCTGCTTCCTGACCTGCATACACGTTTAATGATTTTAATAACTTGCTTTATAACAGATCCCATGCTATCAAAAGCACTTGAGAAGTGAAATTTAAAACATATTTATTAATTCATTAAAAATGTGTGAGACAGTAGCATTGACATATATACATATATATACACACTACCATGTGTAAAACCGGTAACTAGTGGGAAGCTGCTGTAACAGGGAGCTCGGCTTGGTGTTCTGTAATGTCCTACAGGGGTGGGCTAGTGGGGGGACAGCAGGAGGGAGGGTCAACAGGGACGGATATATGTATACATGTGACTGACTCATATTGTTGTAGAGCAGAAACTAATACAGTATTATACAGCAATTATCCTCCGATCAAAAATAAATAAACCTTTTCAACAAACGGTGCTATAACTGGATATCGATAAGTTAAGCTGAACCCCTGCCTCACACCATATATTGTACAAAAACTAACTCAAAAATGGATCAAAGACCTAGATATCAGAGGTAGAGGTACGTTTTCTTCTAAGAGGAAAACCTAGACATGAACCTTTATGAGTTTGAGTTAGGCAATGAAATCTTACACACGATACCAAAATCACTGGGGTTGAAAAACAAAGTAAATTAGATGTCATCAAAATACGAAAAGTTGTACTTAAATGCACAATATCGAGAAACTGAAAAGGTAATCCACAGAGAGGGAGAAAATACTTGTAAATCATATCTGATAAAGGACTTATATCCAGGATATACAAAGAATTCTTACAACGTAAGAATTAAAAAGCCAAATAACCAATTCTTTAATGGCCAAGGATTTGAAAAACTTTTCTTCAAAAACAATAATGTCCAATAAGCAGTTAAAGAGATGCCAACATGATTAACCATAAGGGAAATACTAATCAAAATCACCCACTAAAATGACAATAATCAGAGACAGACAATAACAAATGTTACCAAGAATGTGGAAAAACTGAAACCCTCATACATTCCTGGTGGGAATGTAAAACGATACAGCTGCTTCAGAAAACAGTTTCACAGTTTCTTAAAATGTTAAACATGGACTTATCACATGATCTAATAATTCCTGTCTAGATATATATACCCAAGAGAAATGAAAACACATGACCACACAAAAACCTGCACACGAATGTTCACAGCAGCATTATTTGTAAGAGCCAAAAAGTCAAAACAGCTCAAATGTCCATCAGCTGATGAACAAACAAGATGTATTAATAGTATGTCTATACAATGGAAAATTACTCAACCACAGCAAGGAATGAAATGCTGAGTAAATTTTGAAAGCATTATGCTAAGTGAGAGAAGCCAAATACAAAAGACCACAAACTCTATGTATGTATGCCTCTATTTATAATGAAGTCACTAGAACAGGCAAATCAATTGAGACAGAAAGGAGGTGAGAGGTTGCCAGGACTGGGGAAGTGAGTGGGGCATGAAGGGGGACTGCTAATGGATATGAAGTTTCTTTTTAGGGTGATGAAATGTCCTAAAATTGTGGTTACACAATCTGTCATACTAATGATTACTGAATTGCATACTCTGAGTGAATTGTGTAGTATGTGGGTTACTGTTCATTAAGCCTCTCTTTAAAAAAAAAAAAAAAAAAAGATGTAAGAGGCTATACTTTGGGTAGGCTCACAGCTCTGTGGCTGGGGTGAGGGTGGGGCTCCTGGGTAACGTCCCTTCCCTTCCCTCTGATCAAGCCCTTTCTCACGAGCACTGCTGCTCTGACTGCTTTCTCCATCAGCAATGAGTGGAACTGACAGAAGCCTTCTGGGCAGAGAGGACATTTCGCTTTGAAGTTTGAGTGCGAGTAGGACAATCCACCAAGTCACTTCCACTCAGAGTGGAAGAGCAATGCCTCTTTCTCAGGCCGCCTCCACAGCTGTTGGAGCAGACCCAGCTCACCGCACCAGCAGAGCTCCGGGACAAACACCCAAGCTTTGGGTTTTTTCCTAGCAGCCAGGAACTTGCTGGAGACTGACTACAAACTACCACGTCTTTAATCACTCACTCACTCAACAACTTACTGAGCACCTACTGCATCCTGGGCCCTGAAATGGACGCACTGCTTGGCACCAAGAGCACAAAGATGAGACACAAGGTCAAGGAGCACTGAGCCCAGGAGAAGAGAAGGCAAGTCCAGGATAACTCACAGGGGTCCCTGGGAACACACATGTGGGGGCACCCAGAAAGACAGATGAAATAAGAAGGTCTGCTGGATGAGCAAGCTCTGCTTTGAACAGGGAAAGACAACTGGGGCTAACCAGTGTGGAAGGAGGGGAGCAGGCGTGATGCCAGTGAGGCGGATGCAGAGTTTTGTAGTCTCTTGTGTTGTCATCAGTTCTCCTGTCTAGGATGTCAAGCCTGCATGCTTCAGACTTCATTCGTCTGCACCCTGGAAAGCAGGGGCTAAAGGTGGTGAGCTGACCCCTCAGCCACACTCGAGGAAGAGCTCCTCTCAAGGTTCCCCATGGTCGCTGGAGGATGCCAGTCCTGGTATCTTCTCCCAGGAAAGGAAGGAATTCTCTAGGCAGCAAGGCTCAGCTCTGTAAGAAGCACTGGACCAAGGCCCTGCTTTTAACTGGCTGTGTCCCTGGACTCAGTCACTGCATCTCTGGCCTGGCTCCCCAGCAGACACAATGAGCAGAGTCCCAGGAGCCCCTCCCAGCAGTAACAATGACCAGGTCAACTTATCTGCCTTGTGACCGCTTGCCTGAGTCTCTTTACTTAGACAGCCCATTAGTGAGTCCCTTTAACAGCAGGGTCATGAGGCCTGCCTTTCCCAAAGACACAATCCACTACACACTGTGGGCTTGGCTCCTGGGCTCTAGATGGCTTCCGTCTTCCTCATGAAGGACAGCCCCCAGCCCTGGCCAGATCCCTATATCTCTACCCTTGGCGCCTTCCTGACAACTCCTTGGCCGTGTTGGTGCTCATCCCTGGCAATCCAACCCTAGCTCCAGGTAACTACTGGCACGATGTCCCGGGTATGAGCCAATGTGTGCTGTTCTTGAGCTCCGATCATTCCCTGATGAGGCCCCTGTCTGCCAAGAAGTCTCTGGAAAGCATCTTCCCACTCGGTGCCAACAGAGTTCCCTTCCCCAGTGTCCTCCATGCCCTTCACTCCTCGTTTTCAGCAACTCTCAGCTGCCCTGTAACACCTGTGAGCCCTGCCCACACCACTCCCACCTAGAAGCAAGAGGCTTGCTCTTTCTCAGACACCCTTCTTTGGGCAGACATGACCACCCACAGAGCAGGCCCTGCCCTGCACATCCTGCCAACAGAGACAGAGTATAACCAGGCCAAGGCGGATGTTCTCCTTAGTGACCAGGACCATCTTTAAGATTCCGCATGTATATGGCCCAGTTTCTGCACACCATTCAGCTTTTGCTTTTCCTCTGCCATTGACCATTAGAGAAGGAAATGGCAACCCACTCCAGGATTCTTGCCTAGGAAATCCCACGGACAGAGGAGCCTGGCGGGCTACAGTCCATGAGGTCACAGAGGGTCAGACACAACTGAGTGACAGAACCACCGCAGTTGACCATAATAATAAGCAAGTAAATTTGCTGTCATTGATTTTAAAGGTTAGTAAATGGACAGGACAGAGAATTACCCTGGAGAAGGGTAACCCTCACAGGCTCTACAAAAGGCGGTCCTCGGGGTTGCAGGGGCCCCTCTCCACAGGAATGTGAGCAGCCCAGGCCTCATCCTCACCCACCTGACATCTGCTTCCCTCATAAGATATATAAAGAAAGGACTGTGCTGCTTAAAAATATATATATTTGACCTAAGTGAAGTTAGACAGAGACAAATATCACATATCACTTAAATCTGGAATCTAAAAAAAATGACACAAATGAAGTATTTACAAAACAGAAATAGACTCATAGACTCAGGTTACCACAAGGGAAGGGACTAAATTTATACCAAAGGAGTAAATTAGGAGTTTGGGATTAACAGATACACACTACTATATATAAAATAGGTAAACAGCAAGGACCAACTGTATAGCACCGGGAGCTATACTCAATTACCTTGTGATAATCTATAATGAAAAGAATCTTTAAAAAGGGTGGATATATATGTATGCATAACATTCGCTTTGCTGGACGCTGCTGTACACCTGTACAGACACAACACTGTAGACCAACTCCACTTCAATTTTGAAAACACATTTGACATCACAGATCACATACCAGCCTCCATTCAGCACACAGCAACCCGACAGGGAAAGTACCATTATTCTCACCATTTCACAGATGAGGACGCTGAGGGACAGAAGGTAAGTAGGATGTTCAAGCTCCCAGCCGACAAGCAGCAGAGCCAGGATTCAAGTCCAGGCCATCTGCCTGCAGAGTCGACACTGACTCCTACTCTTCATTGGATATGACTTAGTATTGGGTGTCTGCAAAGCTCAAAGCAGAGTCTCGTGATGTAACTTATGGAGAGGACGTGGCTTTGGATTCCGGTAGACCTCAATTCAAATTCTTGCTCTCCCACTTAAAACCTGTGTCTGACTTTAGCAGTCCATGAATCTTTTTAAGCCTCAGTTTTCTTATCTGTAAGATGGAGATGACAACACCTTTTTTGCAAGCCTGTTAGACTTGAATTAGACTGAAATAATGAGCGTGAGGCTCCTAACACAGTCCCGATGTGTGACTAGAGCATCAGGGCTGTTACTATTAACACATCATTATTGCTCATGAGCTCAGACAACAGGGAGAACACTCGTGAGGGAATGCAACTTAGGGAGGATCAATGAACTAGTGGAGACTTGGAGCAAAAGGAGAATCTGTAAAGTAGTAATTCTTAATCCGGCTGAACACAGGAATCACCCAGAAAGCCTTACAAAAGCAGCTTGGGTCTGCCTCCATCTGCTTTTTCAAAAACCTCCATAGGGCCTTCCTGGTGGCTCAGTGGTAAACAATCCACCTGCCAATGCAGGAGACACAGGATCCATCCCTGATCTGGGAAGATCCCACATGCCAAGGAGCAACTAAGCCCATGCACCTCGACTACTGAAGCCCATGGCCCTAGAGCCCAAGCTCCTCAACAGGAGAAGTCACCGCAGTGAGAAGCCTGTGCACACAACAGCTAGAGAGCAGCTCCCGCTTGCTGCAATTAGAGAAAAGCCCACGCAGCAATGAAGACTCAGCCAAAAATAAATAAATTTTTAAAAACCTCCACAGGTGACTCTGGACCATGCTCCTGCACAATCAGGGAAGAGGAACAAGGACATTCCTGGGAAAAGGAAGACAAAGGGTAGATAGAGAGGGGCAGGGAAAGCAGAGGACGGCAGAGCATCCTTATATGTGATGCAGTCAGATCACACATTTCACTCAGATCACTGCCCCTGAGGGCCTCTATGTGCAAAGCCCTGGACTCATACATGACCTCATCCCTCAGCAGGGATGTTTACATGTTTACAGGTGGATGGGGTGTGTGGGTGTGTGGGTGATGTGACAAAGCAGCTTGAGAACCCAAGGGTGGTCAGATCACATCCCCTGAGGGACCATTAGGGACCACCATTAACATACAACCTCCTCCGACAGCCCTTCCTCTTTATGAACTCAGGGAAGTGATTTATAGGCTATTCTGACTCTTGAGCTACCAGCCAGAATATACATAATGAACTCCAAAAGTCCCTAATAATACTCCAAAAATAAGAGCACTCAGTCCCAGTGGGCAGCTGATTTCAGGTAAAAGGCAATCAGATCAAACTCATTCATTCCACAATGAGATGGACTGGCAGACTAGATGGGAGACAACTTTCAAAAACAGAATTTGCTAATCAGACCATCCCTCCTCTCAGTGTCAGGTGTAAGAGGAATCCGAATCCTTCTCTTACCACCACCACCTCTAATGCTATGTCGGAGGGTCCCACCATTCTCACCCCCACACGTGTCCAAACCTGTGTTTTCAAGCACACAGAGAGACTCTCGGAAAGGAAACTCTTGCAAAGGTGTAATATTTAGCTCTCACAAACATGAAAATAATAAGCAAGGCAGGGGGACTGCTGAGCTTGTGAGCTGTCCTTCTGAGAGCATAAATCCACATTTCTGGGGCACGCCATGTACCCAGTACGTAAGTCAGTAAGTCCACGAACAGTGGGGATGCTGCTACCTATCATGTACAGCAGACATGGGACCCAGGGCCAGCCCATGAACACTTCACAGAAGCCAGCACTCATCTCCCATTGCCTCTAAATGCAGGTGCCATCTTGCTTTAAAAACCAGACAAGAGCCACAATATGAACTTGTTTAGTCCCTAAGTCATGTCCAACTCTTTGTGACCCCGTGGACTGTAGCCTGCCAGGCTTCTCTGTCCATGGAATTCTCCAGACACAAATACTGGAGTGGGTTGCCATTTCCTTCTCCAGGGAATCTTTCTGATTCAGGGGTCAAGTCCACATCTCCTACATTGGCAGGCAGATTCTTTACCACTGAACCACCAGGGAAGCTCACAATATAACTCAGTGCTGATCAAAGTCCCCACTCCTGAAATCTGCAATGCGACCATTATCAAGAACCTACTATGCGCTTAGTTAGCAATGCTGTGCACAGACCCCTGCACAGCTGCTTCAACTTCTGGAGCCCACAGGCAAATAAGACATACAGCACCGTGTTTTAAATAGAAACTGCCTCGCTTCATTTAACCAACAAAGAGGGAGAAGAGGGAAAATAATTATTATGCAATTCCCAGCATCATGAACCTTACAGCCACAAGCAGGAGTTATTCTTCCATACAGACAGGAAGCACATCTGTTCCATATTTTGACACATTCACAGTCATCTAAAAATGTCCTCACAGCTGGCTCCTTGGGAACCTTATGCAGATGGATTCTTTGCTCCTCCTGAGTTCTAGAATACTGGTCCTGAGCTTTATTCCTCTTGGAGTTTTGATTATCTTATTTTTACCTGCATTTTATTTATTCAAAAGATGTCACACATTCAAATAATGTAGGCAAAACACATAAAACTTTACAATTTAAATTGTATCCTGCAGTCACTGCATTTCATGCTATCAATTTGGCTCCTAGCATAACAACCCCCTCCAACCACCACCACCAAAGCAGAGAGGACAAGAGAGAGGAACATCTCCAGAGCTTTAAAAACATGTTTTGATTTTTGAACTAAATTCTTCTGCAAATTAAGAGTTTTTGCCTTAAAATACAACGAGACAAAATGGTGGTATCTGAGCCTCCAGATCATTGCCCTTTAACAACCCGGTTCTGTGGGTTCTATTTGACCCATTTCACAGATGCACACATAAAGGGCTGGGGTAAGAGCTACTAAATGGCAGTGCCAGGAATTAAACCCTAAACTTCCAACACCATGTTCATTTCCTGATCTACTTGCTGGAATCTAATATGTTAAAAAATAATAATAAAACAGGGCTTCTCTGGTGGCTCAGATGGTAAAGAATCCACCTGCATTGCAGGAGACCTAGGTTCTATCCCTGGGTCGGAAAGATTCCCTGGAGAAGGGAAATAAAACAGTAAAGACTTCATAAAAGCAGGAAAATTAAACAGCACATCAATGCATCATCATTCAATAATGCATTAATTTGACATCACAGTATTAACATATAATTCCTTATATGTAATGATTAGTTTTCTTAAACATTCAGAAGACTAAGATCATGGCATCCAGTCCCATCTGCTGCTGCTGCTGCTAAGTTGCTTCAGTCATGTCTGACTCTGTGCGACCCCATAGACGGCAGCCCACCAGGCTCCCCCCTCCCTGGGATTCTCCAGTCAAGAACATTGGAGTGGGTTGCCATTTCCTTCTCCAATGCATGTAAGTGAAAAGTGAAAGTGAAGTCGCTTAGTCGTGTCAGACTCCTAGTGACCCCATGGACCGCAGCCCACCAGGCCCCTCCGTCCATGGGATTTTCCAGGCAAGAGTACTGTAGTGGGTTGCCATTGCCTTCTCCATCCAGTCCCATCACTTCATGGCAAATAGATGGGGAAACAGTGGAAACAGTGAGAGATTTTATTTTCTTGGGCTCCAAAATCACTGCAGATGGTGACTGTAGCCATGAAATTAAAAGACACTTGCTCCTTGGAAGAAAAGTTATGACCAACCTAGACAGTATATTAAAAAGCAGAGACATTATTTTGCCAACAACGGTCCATCTAGTCAAAGCTATGGTTTTTCCAGTAGTCATGTATGGATGTGAGAGTTGGACCATAAAGAAAGCTGAGCACTGAAGAATTGACACTTTCAAACTGTGGTGTTGGAGAAGACTCTTGGGAGTCCCTTGGACTGCAAGGAGATCCAACCAGTCCATCCTAAAGGAAATCAGTCCTGAATATTCATTGGAAATACTGATGCTGAAGCTGAAGCTCCAATACTTTGACCACCTGATGCAAAGAACTGACTCACTGGAAAAGACCATGATGCTGGGAAAGATTGAAGGCAGGAGGAGAAGGGGATGACAGAGGATGAGATGGTTGGATGGCATCACGACTAATGGATATGAGTCTGAGTAAGCTCCAGGAGTTGGTGATGGACAGGGAAGCCTGGTGTGCTGCAGTCATGGGGTCGCAAAGAGTTGGACGCCACTGAGCAACTGAAATGAACTGAATGATTAGTAACTGGAAGGACTGAAAAAATTCTACACAAAAGCTACACGATTAGAATAGCAAGGATGGTGCCCTCAGCTCTGAGAGTGGGCGGGACAGCACTGTGAACGTGTAAGGACTCAGCTTGCCCTGGGGTCACACCATCGGCACCCTCCTAGCCACCGCGATGGGTGCATGAGAATCCCAGGAGCTGACGACTCAGGTCTTGGCCTCACCTAGAAACCTGGCAGAGAAGTAGGATCTCAGGCCCTGCCCAGACCTACCAAATCCACGTGCCCAGGTGCTGCAAAAGCACACTGAAGGCTGAGAAACTGCCCTGCAGGCATCTGGGGCCAGGTCGGGGAGGGCCACATGATACACAACCCTCGACCTTTTGCTGCATCAGCTGCCTTGCCAAGTCTTCATGCATCTGTCTCATTTAATTCTCCCAGCCACCCTATAAGGCAAGCACTACGATCCCTCACTTACAGACGAGGAAGTGGAGACCTGGGGAGGTTAAGTGAGGTCACAGAGCAGTAAGAGGCCAAGGCCACGGACCAACGCCAGGCCCGGAGCTTCCGCCTGTGTTCCAGGAGGTGTGTCACCAACCCCCTCGGCAGACGACCCTTAGCACCTGCCTGAGTGCGGGCTGCTCTCCAGAGGGCTCAGTAGGAGGCAGGACAGCTCAGGAGGTGGGGGAGGCCCAGGATGGGGGCCGGCGCTGCCCAGACTTCCCAGGGACAGCCTGGAGGTGGGGGCCCGGAAGCTACTTACCTGGGAAGCTGCCTCTGCATGGAGGGGATAATGAAACCACCTCCTAATGAGGCAGAAATGTGATCCACAAGCCGAGCACTTAGTGCAGGCGGAACGCAGAGCAAGGGTTCAGCTACAGTAACCCCGAGGGTTCTGGGGTGTGAGTAAGCACCCTTGAGAATCACGTGGGGAAACTTTTAAAGGACAAACTGCCCAGACCTCACCCCCAGGAAGTCAAACCCCACTGGGCTGCAGAGCGGTCCAGACACTATTTCTGTTTAGAAATTGCTCTGGCATCCCAATCCAGTGACCACTATTCCTATGGGAAATTAAAGTGTCTTTGACTGACAGGTGCTGGGAAAACTCTGGAACAATTCACAGAGTAAATTACTCTAATGAAATCTGTGGCTTGTTACAGAAAGAGACTCACAGACTTAGAGAATGAACTCATGGTTGCCGGGGGAAGGGACAGTTAGGGATTTTGGAGTGGACATGTAGACACTGCTATATTTAAAATGGATAACCAACAAGGACCTACTGTCCAGCACAGGGAACTCTGTTCAATGTTATGTACCAACCTGGATAGGAGGGGGTTTGGGGGAGAATGGATACATGTATATGTATTGCTGAGTCCCTTTGCTGTTCACCTAAAACTACCACAACATTGTTTATTGGTTATACCCCAATACAAAATGTTTAGGTGTTAAAAAAATAACAAAAATTAAGAATAAGGAAAAAATTCTTTTGTTGAATTAAAAAAAAGAAATTTGTATTTTGCTAATATCTTCTTATGACATTTTAGTGTGTGTTTTTCACTAAACTCCCCAGTGTTTTTTGTAATAACTAAGTGTGAAAACTCTGGAGCATAACTTTTATTATAAAGATGAATGGGAAGACCCCTGAATGATAAATTCCACTGTGAGAGCATGAATCTGTAAAAATGCCCCGGCACACATGTGGGTTTCTAATGTTCCAAACTCAGTAGGCAGCACCAAAGGAGGACGTCGCACTCACCTTGGAGATGATCTGAGACATCCTTTTTTTTTTTTTTTTTTGATGTGGGCCATTTTTAAAGTCTTTATTGAATTTGTGATGCTCTTCCTTCTGTTTTTTACATTCTGGGTTTTGGCCCGAGACATATGGGATCTCACCTCCATGATGGAACCTGCAGCCCCTGTGTGGGAAGATGGACCTCCTGGGAAGTCCCCTGAGACATCTTTTTCTAAGGCAGGAAGAGAATCCGGGGTGGGGAGGGGGGAGGGTGTCAATGAATCACAATCCTTTCTACACAGGTATGCCTTGGGGTACCTGTCACCTTCAGCAATGTCCGACCTATTCAGCCAGTCTCCTTCCAAAGGGAGGGCTGCAGGAAGGCTGTGGAGGACAGAACACAGCCCTGTCTCCAAAGGAGACAGGAAGACAGAAGCCCCAGAGACAGCTCCTGGCCCCCTCCACCTGCCCAGAGCTTTCCAGGGGCCCCGGGGCCCACTCCAGCTCTGGCCTTGGAGGGTATCACCCAGCAGTTCCTGAGGAGCCCAGGAACCTGCACCCCGCACCACCACAGCCCCTTCCACACAAAACTCTGCTCACAGATTTTTCACTTCATTGTCATGACTTAGCAAAGTCTAACCAAGGAGAACTTTCCTACCCCCTGGCCAGCTGGAGTTTCTGACTTGCGTCACTGTTGGCCACAGCTTCAAGCCTGGCCAACGCGCCTCTTGGCAGATGTGAAACAAAAGAGGCTGCCGTGTGTAAACGGTGGGTTTTCTCCAGCTGATGAAAACTCATTGTGGTTCTAGTTTAGATACTCTGAAAACTGGAACATATTTGCTAAGGTCTTAAAATTCAGAGAGAGATGAAATTCCACCCTGCACAAAGCCATTTCCCTTTCAGACATAAAGGACCGAGCTTCAAAGGGCTCCCATAGTGTCACCTCAAAGGAGAGACTGTGAATGTCAGGGAAAGATGACGGATCAAAGTCACGGAAGAGTGGACTCTAGTCCAGGCCCTGCTGGTTGCCAACTATGAGACCATGGACATGTCAGCCTTCCTCCCTGGGGCACTTTCACATACACATCAAGATACTGACAAGGATACCTGGATATTGATCAAGAGGAGCACTCAGGTCCTCTGCAGTCATCACAGTTTATGGATCTTTACTCAGGAAGGCCTCCTGGCTGCCATGATGAAAGGAAGAGTAAGAGACGGCTGGCTTTCTCGCCAGCCGTCTGGAGCTCAGACAGGTTTTCTGCTTTGAAAAATTAAAAAGGCCAAGCCTGCCAACTCGGTTCTTTTCTCCTACCCTGTGCCTGCCCCAGAGGCCCCCGCTCCATGTCATCTTCTCCTCTTCTTAGGGCTAAAATGATCAATCACAACCTCAAAAGCACTGTGTGTAAAACAGTCCCACATAAAGAAACCAACAGATTTTTTAATGAACATTAAAAGAATGTAGATATGCAGGAGAACTGAAAAACTTATATATGTTCACCTAAAGAGTGTCCATGAATATTCACAATAGCATTAGTCCTAATAGCCAAAAAGGTGGAAACAACTCAGATGTCCATAAACTGAGAAATAGACAAGCAAAACGTGCTAAGTCCGTACAACGCAACAGTGTTCATCCACACAAAGGAATTAAGTACTGACCCATGCTACAGCAAAGCTGAAGCTTGAAAAGTGAAAGTGAAGTTGCTTGGTCATGTCTGACTCTTTGCAACCCCTGTAGCCTGCCAGGCTCCTCCATCCATGGGATTTTCCAGGCAAGAGTACTGGAGTGGGTTGCCATTTCCTTCTCCAGGGGATCTTCCCTACCCAGGGATCGAACCCGGGTCTCCTGCATTGCAGGCAGACTCTTTACCATCTGAGCCACAAGAGAAGCCATGAAGCTTGAAAACACTATGCTAAATGGAAGAAACCAGACACAAAGGCCACTTATCATATGACTCCATTTATACGAAATTTCCAAACTTCCCAGGTGGCCCAGTAATAAGGATCTGCCAGCAATGTAAGAGATGTAGGAGACGGGGGTTTGATCCCTGGGTCAGGAAGATCTCCTGGAGAAGGAAACAGCAACCCACTCCAGTATTCTTACCTGCCTGGAGAATCCCATGGACAGAGGAGCCTGGCGGGCTACAGTCTATAGGGTCACAAAGAGTCGGACATGACTGAGCACACACACATATGAAATTTCCAGAAAAGACAAATCTTAGAGACAAGAAGACTACTGGTTGCCAAGGACATGGAGAGGGGAATGGAGAGTCATGGAGCTTCTTGGAGGGTAACTGCTGTTGGGTTCAATGTGTCTCTAGAGGATTAATGAAAAAGTTCTGGAATTAGGTAGTGGTGATGGTTGTACAAATCTATGAACACACAATAAAGCCAGGGAGAATTCTGAATGCTTTCTAAAGGAAGGGGAGTTTTATGGTATGTTTGATTTACATCTCAATAAACTCATAAAAAGTTGCACACATGTACCTAAATATGTGAGATGGTAGTGTAAAAATCTTCACAATCCTGCTGGTGGCAGCGCTAAGGGAAACCTGTCCTGACCCACAGGTTCCAGTCCCTGTGAGACAGGCGGGTCACACTGGGCTCCCCCACCTGACGCCATCAAATACGTGAGTCACACAGCGAACGAACCTCCCCACTCACACCCGTCTGCACCCCAGCCCCCAGCCCACAGTCCTGTGAGGAGAGAGAGGAGCCGGCCACATCCCTGCTGGCATTGTCTCCTGGGTGGCTAACATATTTCTAAATCAATAAACTGGCACAACGGGCATTCAGGTTGGTTGAGCCAACTGTCGCTGACCGGTGGCGCACCCCAGGTGAGGTTTCCTACACAGAGGCCTCATCCGTGAAACTTGAGGCCAAGGGAACAAAGAGCTCACAGGCTTCCAGCCCTTTCATTTCCCTGGCCACATGTGATCCTCACAAAAGCCTGGGAGAAAGCTTTCCTCCAGAGAGCATGGGATGCAGCTGTGCTCATTTTACAGACTAGGAAACTGGGGATCAGAGAGAGGCGGGGACCCAGCCAAAGCCACACAGCAGTAGGCAATGGGCAGGAACCTGGCATCCAGCTCCTGGGCCCCCACTCTCTTGAAGTCACCTGCCTGCTCCTCCTTCAGATGTTCCTGACGGGTGAGAAAGACCATGCATCACGTTATCCAAGTCACCCAGGGGTCCCGCTGGAACAAGAGGCCAGCCAAACTGCGACCTTCACAACTGAAACACAGACAGAAGCTTGTGGCCCCCACCACCTCCCGGGCTTTCCTCCCTAAAATGTCTGCACATCCCCTTTTCTTCTCTGACCATCTGCTTCTAGGCCAGGTCCTCTCCTCCACTGTCCAAGGAGAAAAAAGGCTTCCATCTCAACGGAGATGGCTGTAGGCACCCACTTCCCGGTCATGTGGGTGAGCCCTCCACTGCCCCCCGCCCCCAGTCATCCCCACTGTCCCAGGGCTGGGGCTGTCCTCATCTCTGTGGACAGGCTGGGTGAGAAGACTACCCCCCATGCCTGTCGCTTCCCCAGCCTGCAGGCCAGGGTCTCACAGACGCCTCCCTTCAAATCAACCAGAGAGGCACGTCTCCACTTGAAAGGTTCACCATTCACCCAGCGATCTGCGTGGGGCCTGAGATGGTGCCTCCTAACCACATGGCACCAATGCTGCCGGTCTAGAGACGACACTTCGTATAGCAAGGTTCAGGGGTCTCCACTAAGGAACAGGGGTTGGGGGAGACAGAGAGCAACCAACCACATTGAAAAAAAAGAAAATTCTCCCTCCCATTTAGAAGGGAAGTGGGCACGAACAGTATCTCTATCTCTTCTTCGTATGATTCTACTTTTATGAGGAACCTAAGAGTCATCAAATTCATAGAGACAGAAAGTATAAGGGTGGTTGCCAGGGACTTGGGGGAGGAAGAAATGGAGAGTTGCTGTTTCATGTGTCTGGGGTTTCAGATTTGCAAGATGAGATTCATTCTGAGGACGGATGGTGGTAAGGTTGCACAACAATGTGAATAATTTAATACCACTGAACTGTACTCTTACCAAATGGCCAAGATGGTTAATTTGATGGGGATATATTTTACCACAGATCTTTTTAAAAAGCAGTGATTAAAGGGAGAAACAGTCAATAACTTGCTTGCAAACATGTGTGACTTGAAACCAGCTTGCAGACAAGCATGACCTGAAGTGGAGGGTGGTATTTCAAAATCCTGAGGTTCTGAATAAGGGAAGGCAAAGAGCAAGAAAGACGAGGCACAGGGGAAAATGACAAACAGCTGAAATAACGGAGAAACTGAGAGCCAAGATATATTATTTTATTAAAGGTAAGTGGTCTACTTAAGGAAAAACAATGCCAAATTTTTTCTTGAAGATTCTGGGTGTTTCTGACCAAAGTCTTGCTGGTGAAGAGCCTGAACAACCTCCCCACCCCCAACATCAGCTAAAATGCTAGCAGAACCTTAGTTATTACAATGCAGCTCTAATTTGAGTAATTACAGTATTCAAAGCTTAGCACCTCTCCCAATTAAGCAGAATTTTAATTTTCAACCTTTTGGAAAACAGCAAGTAATTTTGAAAAAGCAATGACAAGATCTTCTTCAAATGTAAAATAAGAAACAAAAAAATGTCTCTTATGGATCCAGAGATTTTACTAAAAGGCAATTAACTTAGCCTCTGTGATTCCATTTTACTTTCTTTTTGTAAAACTCATATGGCTCTGGAGCACAACTATAATGAGGTAACAGTTTTACTATAAGAGTTGAACATACAATGCCATGAAGCGCAGAGGAAGCTTCTTTCAGCCCATGTGGCAGCACATGGACCATGTGGAAATCTGACTCCAAAGCAAATGCGCATTCAACATATAAAGAATAGCCTAGGATTTCTCCATTTGAAGATAAGGAAAGTAAGGATTCAAAAATTTAATGGTAAAAATTCAAATCAAAACCACCATGAGATATCACCTCACACCCCTGAGAGCTGCTGCTGTCAAACCAAAATCAAAAATAACAATTGTTGGCAAGAATATAGAGAAATCAAAACTTCATGCATTGTTGGTGAGAATGTAAAATGGTACAGCCACAATGGAAAATAATATGGTGTTTCCTCAAGAAATTAAAAGTAAAAGTACCATATGATCCAGCAAGGGTTTCCCACATAGCGCAGTGGTAAAGAATCCACCTGCCAGTGCAGGAGATGCAAGAGACACGGGTTCGGTCCCTGGGTTGGCAAGATCCCATGGAGGATGAAATGACAACCCATTCCAGTATTCTTGCCTGGAAAATTCCATGGACAGAGAAGCCCAGCAAGCTGCAGTCCATGGGGTCACAAAGAGTCGGACATGACCGAGCATGCACACATGCAAGATCCAGTAACAACACTTCTGAATATATAACCAAAACAATAGAAAGCAGGATCCTAAAGTGATATATGTACACCAGTGTTCACAGCAGCATTATCCACAACAGCCAACACACACATGATGGCAATAAGAAGGTGAGCCTCTTCACTGTCACCAGAGACCATGTGTGGCTTGTCACACTTCATACAAGAGTGAGCCCAACACAACTTCCCCCAACCCAACATCAGACTTGGATTCTGTCAAATTCTTTGACTCCAGTTTATCAGGGAACTGCAAAAAATCCCGTGAGGACATTCCAGCTTCAGTATGAAAATGGAAAATTCACCCTACACTTCTCCCCATGGTACTTATGTTTTAGAGGCTATATGGATGCTTGCTGCTGCTAAGTCACTTCAGTTGTGTCCGACTCTGTGCGACCCCATAGACGGCAGCCCACCAGGCTCCCCCGTCCCTGGGATTCTCCAGGCAAGAACACTGGAGTGGGTTGCCATTTCCTTCTCCAATGCATGAAAGTGAAAAGTGAAAGTGAAGTCGCTCAGTTGTGTCCGACTCCTAGCAACCCCATGGACTGCAGCCTACCAGGCTCCTCTGTCCATGGGATTCTCCAGGCAAGAGTACTGGAGTGGGGTGCCATTGCCTTCCCCGATATGGATGCTTACCAATCTAAATCAGCAAAGTTAGGAAGCCAAGGAACCCTTTAAATCCACAGTCATCACAGCTTGGATGTTCTAGGGAGTCGGCTTGTTACTACACTTAAGAGACAGTGACTTAGGAAGTACTGCCAGAAAGACAGACAGGGGAGCCGTCTCCCCTCTCCCACCACTGCTCCCAAGAGATGAAATATCTGTGCTGACTGTGATTCCATCAGCATCCTGAGATTTGTGCAGAAAGTTCAATTCATAGCACTGAATTGTTTTAATTTGCAAAACAGCATAAATTTAATAAGAAAAAGATGTTAAGATTAAAATTGCACTCAAAATGTCCTTTTTACTTCTAACATATTTATTCACTCTCTGTAAGCTTGTGCTCAAGCTCATTGAAGGAAAACTCCATTTGTTTCTGAGTTGCCTACCTCAATATTCACTCTCCCATTCTTTCTTAGGAAAAGAACCCCCATTTTACTTAGGGTGGCCCTGCAATCAGCTAGAAGAATTCATTTCCATGACCCTTAGCAGCTATCTGTAGCCACAGAACTAAATTCAGGCCAATCTAAAGTAGGCAGAAACTTCTAGAAAGTCTCTTTACACTCCCTCCTCCCTGCTGCCTGGAATATAGAAGTGATGACTAGAGCTCAGGCAGTTATCTTGCACAGGAAGGGATGTGCCAAGAGCGACTGAACATCAAGAGAGAGAGAACCATGTCCCTGATGACTTTGGACCTGTGATACTAGCTAGCTCTGGAATGCAACGCTCAGACTTCTTTTATACAATAGGAAAGGAATCTACTATCTTTAAATCATTCACTATTGTTTTGAGGAGTTAGTTATACAATGGTAAAATGAATTTTAAATAACAATTTTAAGGAATTTTTTAAAAAGTTACCAATGAAGAGAGGATTCCATGAAGATGGAGGCAGTGACAGAGGCATGGTTTTTAACTCTTCCAAAACCACACATAAAAATAGAGAAATGAGTTCCCTCTGTATGCTATAACAGAATGTAACCATTACATGCTTATAACAGCATGTAAATCTATAATTACCTCAAAATATTTTTAATTTTCTAAATACTATCTTTAAAAAAAAATCAACCAGATAACAAAACAAAAACCTCATAAACAGCCTTTACAATCAAATGACAAATGTCAAGTACAAGTAGGTGAGAAAAAATTCCACAAACACTAAAACACAGGTGGATGAGGACAAAGCACCAGCTGCGTGGTCCTGGGGTGCTGTCATCTGTTCGGCAGAAAATAGAGGAGAGTGATGAGGCACCTGACAGTCGTGAGGTCAGAAGAACCCAGAATAGCTAACAGGTATTCACTGGAAAATCCAGCAGGCTGATATGAGAACAGCAGCTGAAACTGAGCACGGTCCTGACCAATCCAGCCCAAGGCAAGTCATGAGCCCGCTGCTGGACTCTGAGACTGGAGCAGTCTAGTCCCTGTGAACTCTTAAAACTGGTCCCCAGGACATCCTTCCAGGATAGAGTAACTGCTGGGAGTGGAGTCAAAATTGAGCAAGATAAAGGCAACAATACAAAGGAAAGTGATGATTCAATTAAAAATGAGAGACAGAGACAGAGCCCAGAAATCTCAGAATGCAACCAGTCATGTTTCTGAACACTATACTAAAACAGGCTTTTCTGTGAAGTCAGAAAAATAACTCTGAACCAAGGCTCCTTCGAAAAGTTCAGGAAAACTAATTTCACACGAACAACAAAGAAGTATAAAGGCCAAATTGCACACAGAGTCATTACAGGGGAAAGTGAATAAGGAGCTGAATAACACTTTTATAGACAAGGAAAGCATGCCAGAAAGACACAGCTAAAGAACAAACCAAATTTGTAACCTACTTCTTTTTAAAAATGGGATAAAAAGTGTAGAGAAATGACATAAGACAAGAAAGAACAATATAAATCAGAATTGGGAACACAGAAATAAAATTACAGAATTCAGGTACATTAAAGCAAAGAAAATCACTAATACTCAGAAATGACTATTAAACTGGAAAAAACACAAAAGTAAAAAAATACAACAGATAATCTTTGGTATGCATACGAACTCTTAGTTTTGGCATGTGGGATCTAGTTCCCAGACCAGGGATTGAACCTGGGCCCCCTGAATTGGGAGCACAGAGGATCAGCAACTGGACCATGAGGGAAGTCCAAACTGAGGATTTTCTTTTAATTCTAGAAGAAGAAAATTATTCAAAAGAAAGTAAATGATGACAGGTAGACAAAGAAGCTCTAACACACAGAGAACAAGAGTCCCTGAAGACGACAAGCAAAACAAGGGAACGGAACCAATATCAAAGCTAACATACAAGAAAACTTTCCTCAAATTAAAAAGTATATATACTGGAAAATACACACTGGAACAGCACACTATGTACCTGAGAACATAAGCCCAGAATGACCTACTCCAAGACACAGTCTAATTACTGAACTTCACAGAAGGAAAAACAATCCTCTGGGAGTCTTAGCATAAACAACCCAGAGGGATGGTATGGGGAGGGAGGAGGGAGGAGGACTCAGGATGGGGAACACATGTATACCGGTGGCAGGTTCATTTTGATATATAGCAAAACCAATACAAAATTGTAAAGTTAAAAAATAAAATAAAATTTTTTTTAAAAGTGACATGTAAGGGAAAGAAAAGTGCATCATCTTCAGTTTTCAAAAGCAACTCTTTTGCAGGATAGAGTAACAAGGAAAGAAAATATGAGCCGACAACATCATTCAGAGCAAACCATTTAAGTATAAATACACCAATAAACTTAACTATGTGCAAAATCCTGAAGCTTCTCCTAAAAAAACCTGCTAGAATGAGGGTCCTCAAGTTTTTTATCTCAAACTCCTGACACTTTTCAAAAGGGACCAAGGAGCTTTGTTTACGCATGGGTGATAGCCACATAATTTACCTTTTATAAATTAAAACAGAAAATTTTTAATGTTTTATGTAGTCAAATAACAAACCCACTATATGCTAACATAAACAACATATTTTAAGAAAAATAACTGTCTTCGTAAGTCAAAATAGTTTAGAGAAGAGTAGCCTTGTTTTCATCTTTGTAAATCTCTTTATGGTCTCTCCAAATACCAAACAGCCAGACTCACCTGCCTGCTAATGCATTTAAACTGCTATGATATCACAAGTCACATAACTTCTAGATAATTCCACTGTGCACTTGGGAGAGAAAGAGAGTGGCTGAAAACAGGGGAAATAATGTCTTAGAATTATCATGAAAACAGTTGTGACCTCAAAGACTTCCTAATTGGAGAATGAGCTGCAGACACAGAAGATGACTAGAAAGGTATGAATGTAAGGATCTCTCTCTCTTTCTGTGTGTGCCGAGTTTAGTTGTGTCTGACTCTTTTCGACCCCTGAACTGTAGCCCACCAGGCTCATAAGGATTGATAGTAACCTCCAAACATGAAGGTACTTGTAGAACTAAGAGGAAATGAGGGCTGAAATGAAGAGAGGAGCTGAACACTCTGACAGTGTAGATAGGGAACTAAAGAAAAAATAAAGAGAGCAAATGCAAAAAGACAACCTTAATTCTCTCTCCCTAAGTATTGTTATCTGACCCTTCCGGGAATGTGACTTAAAGTAAATGGGTAAACATGGGCTATTCTATGCACTCCTGTGTCTGAGTTCAGCCTCAGAAGCAACCCTAAACCCATAAGCCAGTTCTCCTCTCTCACATGCCTCTAGTACCTTTCTTTCTAAGTAAGAGATCTGGTCCTTACTCTAGTCTCAACATGCCCAAAACTGAACGCACAGACTGTCTCCACAGATCAGTCGCTCCTCCCAGGTCCTGTGTTTCTTTTAGGCTTAGTTGTCCTCCCACTGTGCAGGGTTGGAAATTGCTGGGGATCCCCTGATTGGCTTTCTCTCTGCAAAATACTCATAAAGGTCTTCAAAAATACTCTTGAAGAACACTGTATGAACTGCCTTCAGACAGCCATTCAAAGTCTATGGGTTCTCTCATTCAACAGTTCACTATCAGTGCATGGGTTTGGGAAGGGCCAGTTAAATGAATGGCTGTGTCACTACACTGTTGAGCACTACATGTGCATGTGTAGGTGTGCTCACACTTGCTCATTCACACTGAGACCATCCCTGGAAAGATGCATTAAGAAGCTGATGACACTGACAGGCCACACCAGGGTGACCAGCAGGGATGGGAGGGGATCGTTCACTCTTTGTCCTTTATGCCTTCTAATTTCCAAACTGCTGTATTCAAAAGAATAAACAGTTCGATTGCTAAATCAAGTCAGCTGCATTAAATGCAAAAGACCCTGTACAGATGAAGAACAGGTAACAATTCTAGGAAAACATAATTTATAAATACAAACCAATTAAAAGACAGAACCAGGTTTTAACAGCTGGGAAAAAACAAAGGGTCCTCTTCATCAAAACCCCAAGCCAGGCATCAGGGCTCTGTCTCTGCCCAGAGAGGCAGTAACTCTCGCCTGATAGAAGTCCCCTGCCACAGCCCGTTCTGGAGACGGATGGACAACTGGTCACATGTGGTCACTTTTTTTCTTGGCTTTTCTGAGTCCTGCTCCAGTCTCTTCAAACCAAAATGTAAGCCTTGTCTCTGCAGAATTCAGCCCACACATATGTCACTGAAACACATCCACACTATGTATAATAAGCCCCATAACCCTGAGGGGTCCTGGAAGAAACCAGAACCAAGATCTGCCATGCTCCATGGGCACCAGCTGAGCCTCAGAAAGGGTTTGGTTAAAAACAGAAATGACATCACTCAGACATCAACGAGGAAGGATTTTTAAAGAGGCCTCCATTTTTTCAAGGAGGCTCAATATAAGAAATGCCCATTTTAATAAGATTTGGGCATTTATAAATCTTTAATAAGATTTGGGCACAATAAAAACTGTAAACCTGTTTTAAAATATATTCTGTGCCTTTGTATCAATATGAGTATCTAAATAAATTAGAGCCAAAATACTGGTTTCTTCCTCCAGACTGTCTCAAAGGGATACCCCAAACAAAGAGAAACATCAAGGTTCAATGGCAACGGTCTCCCTTCACAACTAAACCACCAGGAGGTTTTATAACCAGCTGCAGTAACTAACCTAACCCAGATGCCTGGCATCATCTATCTATTGGTTGCTTATAATCTGTCATGATCCATATTCGTTTGATATACTGTTTTCTGTCATTTTAACACTCCACACCACTTCCAATCATTTTGGGAAACAGGATAAAGTCTAACTATAACCAGTAAATTATGGAATCAAGGCCAACCACTGCTTCCTCCAATCACCCTTCACACACAAGTATAACCCTGGAGCTTCCCTCCACCATAAAGCCCCTCTCCAGTGACCTGGTAGTGGGGGAACCTGGTCAGCAATACCAGCCTCCTCACCTCCACCCTGACCTCTTGGCTCCTCCCCGTCCAATTCATCCTGTGTACCATTTCCAGAATTACTATTGTTGTTCAGTCACAAGTTGTGTCTGACTCTTTGTGACCCCATGAACTGCAGCACACCAGCCTTCCCTGTCCTTCACTATCTCCCAGAGTTTGCTCAAACTCATGTCCATTGAGTCAGTGATGCCATCCAACCATCTCATTGTCTATCATCCTCTTCTCCTCCTGCTCTCAATCTTTCCCAGCATCTAGGACTTTTCGCACCAGGTGGCTGAAGTATTGGAGCTTCAGCTTCAGCATCAGTCCTTCCAGTGAATATTCAGGGTTGATTTCCTTTAGGATTGACTGGTTTGATCTCCTTGCTGACCAAGGAACTCTGAAGAGTCTTCTCCAGCACCACAGTTCTTCTCCAGCACCACAGCATCAATTCTTCGGCACTCAGCCTTCCTTATGGTCCAACTCTCACATTCATACATGACTACTGGAAAAACCATAGCTTTGACTATATGGACCTTTGTCAGCAAAGTGATTTCCAGAATTTTCTTCCTCAAATCCCATTCCCATCATATTACTCCCCAGCTCAAAATCTGATTTCAGTAATTCCCTTACATTCTTCTTAGTAAAAAATCACATTGTCTCTTTGTAAGACTATGTACCCAAAGATTTTATTAATACTCTTTATTTGGGCAGCACAATGTTTAAACTGTTATCATCATGTTTGAAACAATGAACCCATGAAGCAGGTAGCATCCTCCCCAATCAACAGCTCAGAAAGCCTTGGTATTTTGTACCCATCACACACACCCACATCATTTAATGCCTTGGTCTTCAGTCCAGGTAGGTAGGATTCTCTCTGCTCCCAGATTCACTCTGCTCCTCCTCATGCCCAACTGTGTGTCTTTTCTCCAGGGGCTCCTTCAACCCTTCCATGTCACCTACTTAAACGCTTCCAGGTGTTGATCAACCAGTCACCTCCCAAGGCCTTTCCTATGACCAGTCTGTCTGTAGACCCCAGGCCTGTGGCCCTCCGATGGGATACCATCAGAACCAGATTTTCCCAATGTTGGGGGTGGGGGGGAAATCACATCAACTCAGTTAGGAGTGAGGAACAAGCCCATTTAGTACAATTTAAGGGGAAGACTCCTGGCCCCATCAAAAGACCCATTTTCTTAAGCTTCTTAGACAACAACTTCACTCAACTTTGCATCCTCTGGGTCTAACACAGTACTAGGTACACAGCTGGGGCTCCTGATTACTGGCTTCCCGAGGGAACCCATCACCAACTGTCCTGGTGAGGATCAGTCTAATCAGACTCCTCTCAACATGAGCATGACTGCAGCTCATGAGTCCCTCGGTGGCCTTCCTGGGGGCAGCTCCTGAGCAGTGGTTCTCAACTGGGGCCAATTCTGCCCCCATCTGGCAACGTCTGCCAGAATTTTTTGCTGTTACAACTAGGGCAGTTGCTACTGGAATCTAGTGTGTAGAAGTCAGTGTGTGTGTGTGTGCACGTGTATGCAAGTGTATGCGCTGATCGTGTCTGACTCTGTGACACCATGGACTATAGCCACCAAGCTCCTCTGTCCATGGAATTTTCCAGGCAAGAATACTGGATTGGGTTGCCATTTCCTTCCTTAGCGGATCTTCCTGAACCAGAGATCCAACCCATGTCTCTTGTGGCTCCTGCATTGGCAGGCAGGTTCTTTACCAGTCGAGCCACCTGGGAAGCCACGTAGTGGTAAGGGGTACCAGTAAACATCGTAAAATGCACAGGAGAACCCATGATAAATGAGTCTCTGGTTCCAAATGTCAGCACTACCGAGGAGGAGAGGGAAAAAAACAATGAGAGAGGAAGTGCCTGCAAGACCGAGGCCTCTAGAGGAATGGATGGAAACATCCCATTAGCCGCCAGATCCATCCTAAATGCTTTCGACATTACGCTGCATTAACTCTAACATCGAGCAGCACGGCCTTCTGCCCTCCAGCCGTTCCAGAAGCATGTGGTGGGCATGGCAGACACTCCGGCATGACCACATCGCAAAGTCTAGGAGCCGGCCACCACATTGCTGCCTACTAATTTTAATCTCTCTTTCTCAAAGGTCAGGAATATTTTCGGACCTCTCAGCACATGCATGTGGTGGGCAGACTGGATCTATGCTGCTTCCAGTTGGCGAGGCACTTCATTTGCCAGCACCCAGGGCTGAGTTACAGGCTGACCTTTGTCCCCGTCACTCTCCCAGGGACTTTTTTAGTCCATTATCCTAACTGGCAAATGATATGTAAGGACCAGAAGGCTATGAGTCCGTGATTATATTTATAATGAAAGCATCGTCTCCAAAAGAAAACAGTAATTCATTAAAACCGCCCTGCCCGTCTGCCATTACAGTAGCTGAAAGAGAAAGAATGGGCTTCACGGTGAGGTACAAATGAGCTGCCAGAGCATGAAACGCGGACAAAGCCAGACAAAGGAGGGAGAGATGCAACCCGCCTGGTTCCAGGAAAAGTTTCGCCCTGGCTGCACAGCATGGCTGGATCCAGAGGGGAGGGACGGGGAGGCAGCAGCCGGGGCTCAGGGTCTGGGAAGGCAGGGAGCCCCCTTCCTCCGTCCCCTGCTTAGGGCAAGCATTTTGAGCAGACACCTCAGCTGTGGCCACCACCTCTCATCAGCACTTCAGGGAAACTCCAGAGGGACTGGGGAAGAAAAGGCAGGTGGCTCCATGGTCTGATAGCTCCATGGTCTGATACTTCAGCTGGACTCTCACTGGGATCCCAAACGCCCCTCCCTTATTATTCCCTGGGCTGGATGAAGAGCACAGTGTGTGCTGTGGCCGTGCATTGTGCTGGGAGACTGCTCACAGCTGCTCGCTGTGCAAAGCACCAGCCGTGTGGGGTTGGTGGGGTTCTGAACACGATGTGGATCAACTCAACCCCCAACACCCCTATGACTGTCCCGCTCAACAGGAGAGAAAAGGGGCAGAGAGAAGTCACACAGCTTTTTAGTGGTGGAGTCGAGGTGTGGAGAGAAGGAAATGGCAGCTCACTCCAGTATTCACACCTGGGAAAGCCCGTGGACAAAGGAGCCTGGCGGGCTACAGTCCACGGGTCGCAAAGAGTCAGACAGGACTGAGCGACTAACACTCACTTCACTTCACGGGCAAGAAGCAAAAAAGCTAAGGCAGGGCCATTCGCTGTCCATACACGTGGACTCTTGATCTTTCCAAGTTGGTTTCATCCATAAATGACTCATGACTAGTCTATGTTTTCCAGTTGTTATTTCCCCCCAAATCCTGCAATCTCTCCATAAATTCTATTACATGATTACTCTAGATACCAGGGTTTGCTAGTTTAATAATTCCTTCTTCCCCATCCAAATGTTCATGTGAGGGGTGACAGAACCACTGTCATGGCGAACATGTGTGCCCTGCTACACTCACAACGTAGTCACTCTTTCAAGCAAGTTTGCCGCGAGTGCACGCATCTCAAAACCACGTCTTGTTCACACCTTGGTATACCAGGCTGCAGAGGCCAGAGTGCGATGTGCTATATTGCTTTTGTTACAGTATTCGGACAAGTGTTAATGGAAAATATCAAAGGTCTAGAATGTGCTCCCCCAAAATCAAAACAGGCAGTCCTGGGCACAGCAGCCACAGTGCCACGGAGCAGGACCCCAGCCCCGGAACAGGTTTCACCTCCTCCATCAACAACAGTGAGCACATGGCCCCGACAGAGTCACACTTTATTTTAGACTCACTCCCTCTCTTTCACCTCAAATACTGCAGCCTTAAAAAGAACAAAGCTCAGGGCACCTCCAGTTTTAATTTAGCCTGGCACAGCCAGCCTGCCCTGAGCCGCCATCCCGGCTGAGGGAAGACGGGCAGGAGCAGCTGCCTGTCATCTCTACTCTGGACACGCCACCCCCGTCTTCCGAGTACATGGCGCATCTAAGTTGCCTGATGAGGCAGCGCCCTGCCTGCCTTCAGGAGAAGGGCTAGAGCTAAGAGGATCCACATCCCCAACTCCAGAGCCCAGTCTGCAGAAATCTTCTCTGTGGGCTCGGGGTCTCGCCCTCCTACATTCAGAAGCACATGGGAAATGAGGCACGCCAGGCAGACCAACAGAGGTGGACCACTTATGCAGCTCGGGAGAGAGCTGGCCTCACCCCTGGGACCAGAGGGCATCCTGAGCAGCGATGGGATGACCCCCGGCGCACCAGAGGGACAGGCTGCTTGCTCACGTCAAAGCCAAGGCCTGGAGGGTCCTCAAAACAGGACACATGAAAAGGAGAGCTGAGCCTCACCTGCTCACTGCCTTCTCCCAGACCCACCATCTCTCCTTGGGCAGGAGTGAAGCAGGAGGGGCAGCCATGGTGTTCTCCTGGGATCTGAGTAGAAGTCCCTGATCTCTGCAAGTAGGAAGAGTGGGACATGGGGCTCCCTGTGATGTAGTCACATCCGAGGAGACTGAAAATCCATGTCACATCATCCTAAGGACTATCTGTACAGTTCAGTTCAGTTCAGTAGCTCGGTCATGTCCGACTCTTTGTGACCCCATGAATCGCAGCACGCTAGGCCTCCCTGTCCATCACCAACTCCCGGAGTTTACCCAAACTCATGTCCATCAAGTCGGTGATGCCATCCAGCCATCTCATCCTCTGTCGTCCCTTTCTCCTCCCTTGCCCCCAATCCCTCCCAGCGTCAGGGTCTTTTCCAATGAGTCAACTCTTTGCATGAGGTGGCCAAAGTATTGGAGTTTCAGCTTCAGCATCAGTCCTTCCAATGAACACCCAGGACTGATCTCCTTTAGGATGGACTGATTGGACCTCCTTGCTGTCCAAGGGACTCTCAAGAGTCTTTTCCAACACCACAGTTCAAAAGCATCAATTCTTCAGCACTCAGCCTTCTTCACAGTCCAACTCTCACATCCATACATGACCACTGGACAAACCATAGCCTTGACTAGACGGACTTTTGTTGGCAAAGTAACGTCTCTGCTTTTGAATATGCTATCTAGGTTGGTCATAACTTTCCTTCCAAGGAGTAAGCATCTTTTAATTTCACAGCTGCAGTCACCACCTGCAGTGATTATGGAGCCCAAAAAAATAAAGTCTGACACTGTTTCCACTGTTTCCCCATCTATTTCCCTTGAAGTGATGGGACCGGATGCCATGACCTGTACAGGCAGCACGCTGTTAACACGCAGTCCTCTGGGAAAGTTACCTGGAACTAACTAGGTAAGTTACCTGGAACAAGGAGGTGATTCCTTCCATCCATGGGTCTAGGAGTGCTGCCCTCCTAAGGAATGACAGTGAAGTCTCCAGTCGTGTCCAACTGTTGGTGACTCCATGGACTGTAGCCCGCCAGATTCCTCTATCCATGGGATTTTCCAGTCAAGGATACTGGAGTGGGTTGCTATTTCCTTCTCCAGGGGATCTTCCTGACCCGCGGATCGAAGCCAGATCTCCCTCATTGCAGGCGGACTCTTCACTGTCTGAGCCACCAGGGAATCCCAAGAGAGAGGGGAGGCAAAAAGCCTACAGCACCTGGTATTCCCAGGCAGTCTCCCATCCAAGTACTAACCAGGCCCCATGCTGCTTAGCTTCTGAGATCAGATGAGATCGGGCACATTAGGAAAAATGCAGAAACAGAGGGCTGCCTGCCCAACTCTGACCTCCTGGGCCTTTCATGGAGCTGAGCGACAGACTCAAGAACACACTGTGTCCATTTTCTGATTCTCTCTAAGAGACAGCTGACCTAGGGAGGCATGCAAGGGCTCCAGAAGTTTTGTTTGGTTTTCTCTGCTTAGCTTGGGCCTTGTGTCTAGTTTAAGAATCAAGGAAAAGTCAGAAAGATATGGTATGCTACAGAAATCAAGAGGAGAGAAATGGAGAGTATAGTTAAAATTTTATGAACAAATGTTCTTAGAGAAAAACACAACAAAAAGACAAAAGATTTAAGAGAGACACCAATGTAACCAAACTATTAAAAAGACTCCCTCAGAACACTTCTTAAATGTATACAGAGAATTTTCCAGTATTTATATGAACTATGTCCCAAGTTCAGGTGGGAAAACTGAGGCTCAGGGCAGTTCTATGATTGGCTTCCAGAAACCCCAAACTCCTTCCTCCTGTAAGGCCCCTTTACCCCTCTGCCCTCAGGGAGAGGAAGGTCCTCCATCCCTGCCCTGAGAACAGGACATGAACAGATCACACACATGGAGAATCGAGAGTGAATGGTGAAACTCCCACGCTAAAAGCACCAGGGACATGTGGTGGGCAGGCTGGAGCCCTTCCAGTGGGGGGTGGGAAACTGGCGTGGATGAAGTTCAGGTCTCCAATGGACACAGCACACATTTCAACAACAGATCCAGAGCTTAGGGCAGAGTTGGAAACTTCAAACACATAGCTGCCAGTTAGATACACGAGTAGAGGGAACTGCTCCCTGACTGCAGACAATACTACCAAGGCACAGTGATCAAAACAGTGTGGTATTGGCACAAAACAGACACACAGATCAACAGAACTGAATGGAGAGCCCAGAAATAAACCCACATACCCACGGTCAATCGATCTATGACAAAGGAGGCAAGAATATACAATGGAGAAGACGGTCTCTTCAGCAAGCCGTGTTGGGAAAGCTGGACAGCTGCATGTAAATCAGTGAAGTTAGAACACACCCTCACACCATACACAAAAATAAGCTCAAAATGGCTTTCAGACTTAAATACAAGACATGATACCATAAAGCTCCTAAAAGAGAGCACAGGCAAAACATTCTCTAAGTACTACCAATGTTTCCTTACGTCAGTCTTCTAAGACAACAGAAATAAAAACAAAAATAAACAAATGGGACCTAACTAAACTTATAAGATTTTGCACAGCAAAGGAAACCATAAAGAAAAGGAAAAGATAACATACAGACTGGGAGAAAATATTTGCAAATGAGGTGACCAAGGGCTTTATTTCCAAAATATACAAACAGCTCATTCAACTCAAACAACAACAACAAAACCCAATCAAAATATAGACAGAAAAAAAAAAAAAAAAATGGGCAGAAGACCTAAACGGACAAATCTTCAAGACATAGAGATGGCCAGCAGGGACATGAAAAGATGCTTAACACTGCTAAGCACTAGAGAAGTACAAATCAAAACTACCATGAGGTATGACCATATGCCAGTCAGAACGGTCGTCACAAAAAGTCTTCAAATAACAAATGCCGGAGAGGGTATGGAGAAAAGGGAACCCTCCTAACATTGTTAGTGGGAACATAAATTGATCCAGCCATAATGGAGAACAGTATGGAGATTCCTTAAAAAACTAAAAACTGAGCTACCATATGACCCAGCAATCCCACTACTGGGCATATATCTGGAAAAGATGAAAACTAATTCAAAATGATACATGCACCTCAATGTTCATAGGAGCACTATTTACAACAGCCAAGACATGGAAGCAACCTAAATGTCCATCAACAGATGAATAAAGAAGATGTGGTATAAATATATATATATGAACATCCCTCAGCCGTAAAAAAGAATAAAATAATGCCCTTTGTAGCAATATGGATGAGCCTAGAGATTATCATTGGAGAAGGCAATGGCACCCCACTCCAGTACTCTTGCCTGGAAAATCCAATGGACGGAGGGGCCTGGTGGGCTGCAGTCCATGGGGTCGCTAGGAGTCAGACACAACTGAGCAATTTCACTTTATTTTTTCACTTTCATGCATTGGAGAAGGAAATGGCAACCCACTCCAGTGTTCTTGCCTGGAGAATCCCAGGGACGGGGCAGCCTGGTGGGCTGACGTCTATGGGGTTGCACGGAGTCGGACACGACTGAAGCGACTTAGCAGCAGCAGCAGCAGAGATTATCATACTAAGCAAAGTCAGACAGAGAAAGACAAACACCGTATGATATCACTTATGTTGTGGAATCCAAAAATGATATAAATGAACTTATTTTCAAAACAAAAACACTCACAGACTTAGAAAACAAATTTACGGTTACCAAAGGGGAAGAGGGTGAGGGATACATTGGAAGTTTTTGATTAGCAGATATAAACTATTATATACAAAACAGATAAACAACAAGATCCTACTGTATAGAACAGGGAATTATATTCAATATCTTATAACAAACTATAATGGAAAAGAAACTGAAACAGTTTATATATGTATACATATATACACATACATACACATATATACATAAATCACTTTGCTATACACCAGAAACTAACATAAAGTTGTAAATCAACTATACTTTGATAAAAATTGCTTCATATTTGTACTACATTTACTCTGTGCCTATTCATTTCCTTTACAGTACTTGATATGGTGGTGACACCCAGGAGGCATTCCATACACGTTGATGAGTTATTTTCTAAGTCAGGCGGAAAGCTGGATATCTCTCACATTGCAGGAATATAAATGATAGTATATTTTCACGCCTACTCGTAAGTTACAGCTGAATCTTAACGGTAGCAGCAACAAAGCTCCTGCTCATGGAAATCCCGCAGGGCTGCCAGATGTCAGGTTTTTGACCGAAGACAGACTCCTGGCTCACCCGTCCTTTCAGCAGCTCTGAAGGGAAACACAAGGGTCTCCATTTTTTGAGAAGTCGGTGCCATGTCCTGGGTCTGGCTGCCTGACGATGCTGGTACCAGAATCAGAATCCTGCCTCCCATAGCTCCACCCTGGTCCACCAGTTCTCCTCAATTAGGACACCCCTAAAGAGGGACCAATACCCTCAACTACAGTCTGGGTCCCCAGACCTGAGCAGGCCCTCTCCATGACCTCTGATTTTTTTTTTTCTTATTTTGTCTTCTAAGCCATTTGTTTAAGGAAAATTAAGAGATGCCAGAGGAGGATTCTATGAAATAAAAACTGGCATGTTTTAAATATATAATCTTGGATTCTAGACACAACCTCCTTTGAAGGTGACAACACAAGTCCTCCTCACAAGGCCCAGGTCAGCCCATAAGTGAGAACCCCAAATTCCGCAAGTCCCCCAAGCCAGAAGCCACACCGTGGAGCCGCCAGAGAATCCTGACAAAGACAGGGCCTCAAGTCAGACCGTGGAAAGGACTGAATCCCAAACCCTGGAGGAGAGCCAAAGAAAGGCAGGGCTGCCAGTAGGACCCCAAGGCTAAGCTGCACTTGGGTCCCACCATTGGATATCTGCAGTGGGTACAAACCAGCATGCTGACCTCAAATTGCCTGGCCTGAGCTGTTCCAGGCATTCTGGGAGGCCATCTCAATGGACACACTCCTCTTCAAGATTTCACTACCTTCCATGAAAGAAAAAAAAGATCTACAGCAAATTACATCAGTGACTCACACGCCTTGGCAGTTGCTAGCCAGGCAGCTTTGCGAGCTCCTTTTCAGAGTCCATAATGGGCTGGTAATTGTTTTTATGGCTTTCTGATGAAGTGCAAAGCACTGCGTGGCACTCTGCTCTGCTTCCTCCTGGTGGCCTTGGAGTCCTCGGAGTCAGTGCCGGGTGAAGGGGATAGGACCTGGTCCACCCATCCTTAGCCACCCACCTCACTCTCACCAATTCCAGCACCCAAGCCCCATATCCAGGCAATCTGATGAGGGGCCAGAGGGCCAGAGCATGACATCATGGGGCAGCTTTCTAAGGTACCCTGAGCCAAACAAGTCATTTTTTAAAATCTCTAGGATACTAAGTCAACTGACAATGTTACTGTTGTATGTGTGGGGAGTTTACCATCATTAGTATAGTTGCTGAAATCAGTCCTGAATATTCATTGGAAGGACTGATGCTGAAGCTCCAATACTTTGGCCACCTGATGCAAAGAGCCAGCTCATTGGAAAAGACCCTGATGCTGGGAAAGATTGAAGGCAAAAGGAGAAGAGGGCAGCAAACTCCAGGAGACGGTAAAGGAGAGGGAAGCCTGGCATGCTGCAGTCCATGGGATCACAGATTTGGACACGACCGAGCAACTGAACAACAGTAGCATAGCTGTTGTAAATAAACATATTGATTGTACTTTTAGGTACCACTGGAACAGCTCTTCTATTTGAGCATTTTGTAAATATCAACTTGGAATTTTTTTTACTACTTTTACAGAGCTCAGAGTATAATTTTTCAACCCTAAAATTATGATACAAAGTAACTAGCACTCGGTGTTTTTATTTCTTTTCATACACTTGTCTTATCTGATTTCTGAGAAGCATTATCCTCCATTTCAGCAGTCCTTTCTGGAGAACACAATCTTGGAACACAAAGGATCAGGGAGAGAGGCTGCCTTCACTAACAGAAAACCCACTTCATTTTAGTGAAGATGAGAGTTGTTCAGTAAACATGTTGTTCAACGCTTTCCAAAACTGGAACATTCCAAAATGTATCAAAAGCAGGATAACTGAAAAGAAGAGAACCACAAAAATGACCCAAATGTCACTAGCTAAACAGAAACCAGGGACTCAGAATGGCCCTTCTGGTCTTGGGGTGACCAGATCTGCTGTGTAATACCAAAGAGAATGTTAACAGAAATTTACTGACGGATAGTTTCAAATCTGTCTACCAATCAGCAAAGGGCAGCATGTAAAACATACTGTAAATACATTCAGTCCAGTTCAGTCACTCAGTTGTGTTCAACTCTTAGAGACCCCACGGACTGCAGCACGCCAACTCCCCGTGTCCATCACCGACTCCCGGAGTTTGCTCAAACTCATGTCCATTGAGTTGGCAATGCCATCCAACCATCTCATCCTCTGTCGACCCCTTCTCCTCCCGCCTTCAATCTTTCCCAGCATCAGGGTCTTTTCCAATAAATCAGTTCTTCGCATCAAGTGGCCAAAGTATTGGGAGTTTCAGCTTCAGCATCAGTCCTTCCAATAAACATTCAAGACGAATTTCCTTTAGGATGGACTGGATGGATCTCCTTACAGTCCAAGGAACTCTCAAGAGTCTTCTCCAACACCACAGTTCATAAGCACCAATTTTTCAGCACTCAGCTTTCTTTATGGTCGAACTCTCACACCCATACATGACTACCAGAAAAACCATAGCTTTCGACTAGACAGACTTTTGTCATCAAAGTGATGTGTCTGCTTTTTATTATGCTGTCTAGGTTGGTCAGAGCTTTTCTTCTAAGGAGCAAGTGTCTTTTAATTTCATGGCTACAGTCACGATCTGCAGTGATTTTGGAGCCCAAAAAAAGAAAGTCTCCGTTTCCATTGTTTCCCCATCTATTTGCCATGAAGTGATGGGACTGGAAGCCATGATCTTCGTTTTTTGAATGTTGAGTTTTAAGCCAATGTTTTCACTCTCCCCTTTTACTTTCATCAAGAGGCTCTTTAGTTCCTCTTTGCTTTCTGCCATACCAGTGGTGTCATCTGCATATCTGAGGTTATTGATATTTCTCCCGGCAATCTTGATTCCAGCTTGTGCTTCATCCAGCCTGGCATTTTGCATGATGCACTCTGCATAGAAGTTAAATAAGCAAAGTGACAATATTCATCCTTGACGTTCTCCTTTGCTAATTTTGAACCAGTTTGTTGTTCCATGTCCAGTTCTAACTATTGCTTCCTGACCAGATTAGTTGGGTATTAGCTGCATTCATATTTAAATAAGAGTTCTACAGTTTATTGTTGCAGTTAATCATCTCATACAATCCTGAGATTCAGTTCTGGATAAGGTCCTTCAAGAATTGGAGAGAGGACATGGATTTCATACAAGTCACTTCTACCTATGAATAAATCAGACACTTTACAGGTAATTTCCTTTAAGAACTACTGGATAATCACATTTCAATTGTGCTCTAACAAGCTGTAAAGCAACAAAATACCAACTTTATCACAACAACAATGATATTCACCATTTGCCCCAAGTAACACATGCCAGGAACCGCGCTTGGATCTGTACAGACACCATCTCCACGAGTATCTACATTAGTACCAGCAGCGAGGCATCAGGACCCCCTTGTCCTCACTGTCATATATAAGCAGACAGACCTAAAAGGGTTGAGTAACTTGCTCATGGACACAAAGATTCAGGGCTGCATTTAAACCCCAATTTGCCTGATTCTAAAGCACACACCTGTTCTTTGAGCCCATAAATCAATACCCAATATAAACTGTGCGACCCCATAGACCACAGCCCACCAGGCTCCCCCGTCCCTGGGATTCTCCAGACAAGAACACTGGAGTGGGTTGCCATTTCCTTCTCCAATGCATGAAAGTGAAAAGTGAAAGTGAAGTCGCTCAGTCGTGTCCAACTCTTTGCGACCCCATGGACTGCAGCCTACCAGGCTCCTCCATCCATGGGATTTTCCAGGCAAGAGTACTGGAGTGGAGTGCCATTGCCTTCTCCCAGCAGATGCCTGGAGCATGGTAATCACTGATAAAGGCCAGCCAGTGCAAGTACAGGCCCTGGAGTCAGGAAGACCCACATGAGTATCTCAGCTCTGTCACATACTCCCCTCGAGACCTCAGCCAAGCAAGCAGATCACAAGTGCCTCAGGCTTCTCCTCTGTTAAATGGGAATAGTAATCCCCTCCCCTCAGAGGCTGTTGTGAGGACTAAAGTACATAGTACTTTGCCCAGTGTCTGGTGGGAAGGAAATGCAGTGGAAATTTCCCTTTCTGCTTGTATAAAAGGAAAGCTTTGTAAAAAGTAACACAACAGGACTTTTCCAGTTAACAGTTGACAGATACGGATGTGAATCAGCTCTGCGATTCAGCTCTCTGTCCCTGGGTGAGCGAGCAAACCTCTCTGAATCTCGCTTTCTTCTTCTGTAAAGATAATGAATGTGTCAGGAGGATAAATGGAATAACCTGTGTTAAGCACCCTGCACGGAGCAGGTGCTCAATTCAGTGGCTGATGGGGCCTGGGGATGACTCACATGCAGCATCCACCCCCAAAACGCCCCAGGCGAAGCCAGTGTTGGTCCTCCTCCCCTGGACTAAGGTGTGTGGCAGGGAGAGCAGTGTGATTCATAATGACTCTGACTCTGCTTTCAGAAAAAATCTTCAGACCTAAATCCCTGTGCCCCTTCCATCCATCCATCCATCCATCCATCCATCCATCCCTAGGTGACATCCAGAGCACACATTGTGCCCACCCATAAGGATTCTTCCAAAGAAGAGGCAACAGTGGGGCTAGAAGGCTCTCAAGTCATCGTATGTTGCCTGCACAGGTCAACCACCAGGCCTTGGCCATCCCCGCTCAGAACAATCAGAATCAGCATCTCCACCGGGGCACATTCCATCACCAGCCCCAGGAAGATCCACGACCACCCTTCATGATGCTTCACCATCTTCTCGTGAGTTTTTCAGTGGTCTGTCATCAATTTGTTACATTGGGGCAAAGAGCATCTCACCCTCTTCCCCAAAAGAAGTGACCCAGGCTCTGTTCCAAAGAGCAGTCTTCTGTCAGGGTGTTAGCACAAATCACCACCATCTTACCTCCAACCTCAGGATGCAGATTTAAAGGTCACAGCTCCATGGGGGACCCAGAACCACCCAGGGTGGGGGCAGACAGTGGCCCCCAGACCCCACTCACATTGCTCTGCCTGGCAACCAGGCCACAAGAAACCAGAGGCTATGCACTTCCAGCTTTACACGAGACCTCCAGAACTGAGTGTCCTCCTGGAAACACTCTTTAAAGGATACTCTACCCACTTGCACAGCTTTGTTACTTTCTACTTCCTTCCACATTCTGTTTACTGCCTTTTATTCTTCTTTCTGAGAAAATACCTAAGAAATTCAATTCTGAAAGTAAGTGAATTAAACTTAAATACATGTCAGTTCTACAACCTTTTCAGTGGTTCTTTTGAGTTCCTCGACCCAATTCCAGTGTGTGTGTCTGTGTCTGTCTGTGTGTCTTTGTGTGTGTGTGTGTGTGCATGTGTGTCTGTGTGTCTGTCTAGGCTTCCCCACACCAACAAGCCATCCTCAGCCCACCAGCTGGGTGTTCTACCATTCACCTCGATGCTGAAACTATCTAGATGGTGCAGTAGTTGTTCCATAAGTCATCCCATAAGAAGGCCCCCACTGCACTTCAGAAGCCAATCCCAAGTTGTTGCCCATGCTTCTGATCAACCAGCAACAGATCAGAGGTTCCAATGAACCCCTCCTTGGGCTTGATTAATTTGTTAGAGCAGCTCACAGAACTTGAGAGAAACATTTTACTGACTAGGTCACCAGTTCATTATAGAAGGCTGTACATCAGGAACAGCCACGTGGAAGAAATGCAGCAGGCAAAGTCAAGGGCAAGAGCGAGGATCTTCCATGCCCTCTCCAGATGCCACTCTCCATGAATCCCTGTGTGTTCACCAACCCAGAGGTTCTCTGAAACCTATACTTTAGGGGTTTTTAATAGAGGCTTCATTACAGGGTCATAACTGATTAAATCATTGCCCATTGGTGATTCATCCAACCTCTATCTAGCCCTTCTCATCTCCCTGAAGGTCAGGGGATAAATTGGAAAGTTCCAAACCTCTAATCACATGGTGGGGATTCCCTGGTGGCTTAGACAGTAAAGAATCTCCCTGCAATGCAGGAGACCTGGGTTCAATCAGCTTGGAACCCTGATCTCCCGGGTTGGGAAGATCCCCTGGAGAAGGGAATAGCTATCTACTCCAGTATTCTTGCCTGGAGAACTCCACGGACAGAGGCGCCTGGCAGGTTATAGTCTATGGGGTTGCAAAGAGTTGGACACGACTAAGCAGCTAACATACACACAATCACATGGTTGGCTCCTGTGAGCCAACCATCCCTAGGTGGGGTACAAAAGTCACCATGTTAATATAACAAAAAATATCTCTGTTGCTCTTACCGCTTAGGAAATCCCAAGGGTTTTAGGAGTTCTGTGCCAGAAAGAGGATGAAGACCAAATACACATTCTTAATAGAAACCACAATATCACAAGAGGCTTTATTTACTCAACAAATAAGGTTAGGTCTGCTTTGTTTTATAGGCTGGATACAAAACAGTCCACCTTCAAGGAGCTAGCTTCAACAGCTAGTGGCTACCTGGCACGGAGCCCCTACATCATAGATCTCCTCAGATATGAACCAAATCTCCAAGCCAGGAGCAGGAGGACTCAACAGCTTCCTGCCTAGAACCCTGCTGTTCCTTCTGGATAGCTCCTAAAGCCAGAGGCAATCATTCCCAGGTACTTCCTAACTCGAAGCCCAAAATGAGGGGCCACATGTCCAGTGGTCAGGATGGAGCCAGGAAGGGACCCAGAAGCTCCAGTTCCATCTAAAGGAGTTGGCAGCTCAACCCAGAAGAAAGGATCGTAACTGCATTACTAAACATGGTCAGCTCTTGAAGGGTGAAATCCATTTATCTCGGCTGTTTGCTTTCCCCTAAGGCAATCTGTGAACCACACTTGGGGGAACTCAGCTGGAAGACCATCTTCTGAAATCTGGCAAAATTTCATTTGGGAAAAGTGTTATATTAGATATTTCAGCAGCACTTCTCAGACTTTTTAAACCAGAAGGCTTGCATCAGTCTGCAGTCACATGTAAGATGAGCTAGACTGTACTGTTGTCGTTATTTAGTTGCTCAGTCATGTCTGACTCTTTGTGACCCCATGGACTGCAGCCCGCCAGGTTCCTCTGGCCCTGGGATTCTCCAGACAAGAATACTGGAGTGGGTTGCCATTTCCTTCTCCAGGGGATCTTCCCGACCCAGGGGATAGAACCTGGGTCTCCTTTACCACTGATTCTTTACCACTGAGCCACCAGGGAAGCCTGGAGGTTACATAAAATAGCCTAAAAAGAGAAGTATCAGGCCAGGGCAAAGACCCCCAGTCAGGGAATGGAGAGCGTCAAGACTTATTCCCTCCCCATCCCAGGCATGTGGTCTTGAGAAAATGTCCACTTTTCTCAGCCCCTCCCAAGGCTCAGGAAGGGTAGAGAGGGTCCATGAAACGTGAGTGAGAAGAGAAATATTGCAAAAGTGTCATTCAATGAACATGGTTCAAATGGCCTTTTTTAAATGGCCGAGGTCAATAAGTTCCAAAGAACTGATGAAAACTATGGTGCTGGAGAAGACTCCTGAGAATCCCTGGACCGCAAGATCAAACCAGTCAATCTTGAGAGAAATCCAGCCGTGAATACTCATTGGAAGGAATGATGCTAAAGCTGAAGCTCCAGTATTTTGGTCATCTGATCCAAACAGCCAACTCACTGGAAAAGTCCCTGATGCTGGGAAAGACTGAGGGCAGAAGGAGAAGAGGGCATCAGAGGATGAGATGGCTGGATGGCATCACCAAAGCAATGGACATGAACTTGGGCAAACTTCAGGAGATGGTGATAGGAAAAGGCCTGGCATGCTGCAGTCCATGGAGTCACAAAGAGTCGGACATGACTGGGCGACTGAACAACAAACAAGCTCCAGTGTATTAGAGTTCTTCTCAAACTAATCTTCTTTGTAATATTTCACAACTTTTGAAATACTTGTAGCTACATTATCTAATTTTAAAATTGTTACTAAGTTCACCACTGAATCCAAAGTGGAGCCTTTTTTAAAGACTAGGAAGTGACTGAAGTGTTGAATGCACACCTAACATCACACCTCCTCCCACAAAGACTGCCCACATTCTTATAAAGTGGACTCCTTCCTGCCCACACCATCACAGTCCAGTTACTAGGATACAGATAAAGCATGTCACCTCTGGGTATAATTAACAACAGAAGCTGTTCTTTTCAGTGATGATAACAAGATTTTAATTATATGAGCTTTTTCCATTTTCTCCTCTGCTCAGTTCAATTCAGTCGCTCAGTCATGTCTGACTTTGCAACTCCATGGACTGCAGCATGCCAGGATTCCCTGTCCATCATCAACTCCTGGAGCTTGCTCAAACTCATGTCCATCGAATCGGTGATGTTGTCCAACCAGCTCATCCTCTGTTATCCCCTTCTCCTCCTGCCTTTAATCTTTCCCAGCACCAGGGTCTTTTCCAGTGAGTTAGTTCTTTGCCTCAGGTGGCCAAAGTATTGAAGTTTCAGCTTCAGCATCAGTCCTTCCAATGAATATTCAGGACTGATTCCTTTTAGGATTGACTGGTTGGATCTCCTTGCAGTCCAAGGGACTCTCAAAGAGTCTTCTCCAACACCACAGTTCAAAAGCATCAATTCTTTGGCACTCAGCTTTCTTTATGAGCCAACTCTTACATCCATACATGACTACTGGAAAAAACCATACCTTGTACTAGACAGACCTTTGTCAGCAAAGTAACACCTTTGCTTCTTAATATGCTGTCTAGGTTTGTCACAGCTTTTTTTTTTTCCCAAGGAGCAAGCTATTCCGTCACTACTACTCTTATTATGTGAATTTGAGACCAACAGCACTTATAACATTTCCTCCAACCTCTTTTTTTTCCTTCAAATTAAAGCTTAAACTGGCTACATATTTTGCCGAACTACTAATGTTTTGCAAGTGCTTTCTTTACAAGTTAAAATACCTCCCATTTTGTATTTCTAACACAACAGAAATCAGTAAAATGCCCAAAGAATCCCCTTCCCTAGAAATCTGTTGTCTTCAAGTCTCTCAGCAAGACCTGAAAAGAACACAAGTGTTCACCCAATCCTTGGAGAATCCCCACGCAGCAGGACCTTTGCAAGCCATCCATCCTTTTCAGCTCCTAAGTCCTCTGGATATCAATGTCTCTAGAAATTGGAGACAAAGCGTTTGTTTTCTGACATACAGTCTTATTGATCCATGATAAAAATGAGGTTGTCTCTTCGTGGGGACAGACACTGGTGCAGAGAACCAGGAACTAGAACTTGCATTACACTCCACCATCAGGTCAGACCTGGGAGTGGAAAGCAGTTATAGAAAGACCAGTCTTGAAGAAATCAAAAGCACAGCGATTTCCTTACCAGGAGTTGTTTTCCAGATAGAAGAAAGGTTCTACTAGACAGCAACTTTGGAGTCTAACTGCCAGCATGTGGTTTGAACTTGTCTTGTAACATCTGCTACAGGTGTCTCCACCAATACGACTACATTCTTCAGTGTCAATTTTTTATTGCCACTGGCTAGAATTCCACTGTACTGTGCTTAGTCACTCAGTCGTGTCCGACTCTTTTGCGACCCCATGGACTGCAGCCTGCCAGGCTCCTCTGTCCATGGGGATTCTCTAGGCAAGAATACTGGAGTGGGTTGCCATGTCCTCCTCCAGGGGATCTTCCCGACCCAGGGACTGAACCCAGGACTCCGGTCTTGCAGGCAGATTCTTTCCTCTGCACCACCAGGGAAGAATGTCACTGGGACAAGACAAACAAACTCAAGGTAACAGTTCCAAGGCAATATTCAAACTCCATCATCCAACATCCAGAGATCCTTAGAGAGGAAAGGCAACACAGTTCTACAGAGACAATGAATTAATCATTTAAAAAAGGAAAAGTCTGGGGAGGGCAGTAGAGAGCACAAAGATGAAACAGCTGCCATAAGAGACCCTGATACATTGCTTTTCTTGCCTGGGCTTCAATTCACATTTGCCCACAACCATACTTCCTCTCTGGATGCCTCTTAATTTCCGTAGCTGACCTGAGTTTCCAGCTGCATCTGGAAGGTTCTTGCGTTCTCTTATAGGTTTGTGTCTCCTTTTCTTTATTTGCCCCCACATTTATGTTTACTTATGTGTCTGAAGATAGTAAAGCAATTCTTTAATCTCTTGTTGTTATTTTAATTTTGGGCAACAAATCCTTGCTGACCTAGCTCCTCTAAGTCTATAGTATTTATGACAGATATGTTGTTTGATAACCTGGTGGTATATTTCACCTCCTTCTCATATCCCTTCTTCCTTTTTTATTTTTGGGTGGGGGGGAGCGCATATCTGTTGATCACTGTTTGACCATAAGGCATCTTAGAGGCAGGCAGCCCCCAGAGAGAGTGAAGAGAGTCAATAGGTCTATCTTCCCCAGCCCAGACCCAATGGCCTTCTAGACACATGGACATTTCGTGAGGTCTGTCATCTGGGAGCTGAGACAGATTAATAGGAAACAGATGATAAGAAGTGTTTAATCTGATTAACCCAAAGAGCTTGTCTTTACCTAGAGAGCAGAACTCTGGGCGAAAATGGGTCACAGACTTATTGTAAAAGGGAGGAAGTCTAAAACAAAAAACACAGAACAGTCACTGGACGTCTCCTTCTGCAAAGAAAGAGTCAGGATTTCAAAGTCAAGCCCTCTTGTGCCGAGGCCGCAGCCAGCCACTCGGGCTCCACAGAAAGATAACAGGAATAGGAATGGGCTCCGGGGTTCGTGGAAAATCACCAGGTCCCGCCATCAAAGAACAGAAAACAGGAAACGTGACCCACTGTACCTAAACCCACTAGGGAAGAGTGTGTTCAAGACACTGTGAGCTCGACCCTTGTGCCTTTCACAGACAGAGCAAGAGGGAACCCCACCTGGGACCTAACTCTGCAGAGGCAGCACAAGGATAGAACTTGCCTCCTATGGGATGCAGGACAGAGTCAGTAAGAAACCCGAGTCCAAGGGCTGAAGTCCGAGAAAGAAGGGTAAGGGGTCCAAGGGGAGAAAGAATGACTCTGGGGCTGTCTCCTGGTCAGAAAACAGTCATTTTTACTCTGTTTCTACAGATAGACAGGAGACAGTGGGAGGCCTGCCACCGCAGACAACAGAGAACTGGAAGCACCCATGTGGTTCCCCACCCCGGCACCTAGACAGACTGGTCCTCCAAGCTAAGGTGCATCACTGCACAGGCCGAGGGTCTCACCGTCCATGGTGCCAGCAGCTCCTCATCTTTATTAGCAAATATAGAAGCACCACATGGGTGCTATTCAGTGGCTGGAGGGGACGGAGCCCCCTGCTGGGCCAGCTGGGCTCAGCCACACAAAACCAGCTCACACTGAGCAAACGAGGAAAAGACACTCAGTCAGAACACCCAGCAAGGCGGGAAAGGAAGGAGGAGCCATGCTCACACTAACAGGCATGAGAAAAAACAACCTGAGAAAGGGAGGAGTTGGTGGTGGCCGCGCTCATGGGTCACAGCTCCATCCCCACTCTCTGCACAGGAAGCCATGGGCCCTCTACACTGTAGCCAGAGGGGGTTCAGACACTGGACCAAGTCTACACCTCACCAAGAGCCCCACATCACACACTCACACACCACCTCCATCACCACCAGTGAAAGCCGGCATTGAGAGGATCCCTCCCAAAAGACTGCACTCAGCCTCAGGATCCTTCTCAATACCGTGCCCCAGGGAACCACCACCTCTCCATCTATTGGCACATGAGCTGAATTGCTGCAGCCTCTTTTGCTCTAGAAGGTTCTTCTTGAAGAAACGCTCCACTCTCATTTAGCTCTCTGCTGTAACAGAGTAACACAAAGCACACAGCTGCACAGTACAGCTCCTGAGAGGAAAACACTCTACAAACATTTTGAAAAACATTTTGAAACTGATGTTTCAGTTGCTGAAAAATTACTCTTCTGCATCAGCCGATGGAACAGCCTTTCCTTACATTGTTTTTGTGTCCTTGTGGGCTTCCCTGGTGGCTCAGTGGTAAAGAATTCACCTGCCAATGCAGGAGACACAGGTTTGATCCCTGGTCTGGGAAGATCCAGGGAGCAACTAAGCCTGTGCTCCACAACAAATGAGCCTGTGCTGCAGAGCCCATGCTCTGCAACGAGAAGCGACCAATCACCACAACTAGAGAAAAAGCCCATGCAACAATGAATACCCAGTACAGCCAAAATAAACAAATAAGTAAATTGGCTTTATCCTTGTGATTTGACCTTTAGTGAGAGATGAAACTAAGCTCATGGAGAGCTTAATCACTTCTGCCACCTTGCCAGCTTCTGCCGACCTCACCTCTCTCTTATGGGCAGCCTTTGTCATCTCAGAGGTTTGGGGAAACATGCTCTAAAAGGTCTAAAGACCCTTCACATGGGTTGTTCCTCCCGACTGCAAGCATAAATGGCACTTTGAAATCTTCAGCCAATTGTTCATCCTTTTAACTCTAGCTGGATACTTGAAAGTGTCAGCCTAATGGGTCCCAGAGAATCAGTCAACAGGCTTTACTTGCTTGATGAGAAGACAGGGTTTGCTTCACAAAACTGAAGCACAGAGGTTTGAAGTCAAACACAATGCCTCCAAAGACAGCCCATAGAAGACTTGCAGATATTAACTTTAGGATCCTAATGACTTCAAACCTTACTTTTTTTTAACTCTCAATTCCATTCCTTCCCCCACAATTCTTCCACTCCTTTTCTCTTCATGATGAGATTTAGTCATCAGGGCCAGTTGGCCCTCTGAACATTTTTCTGGCTTCTGGCAATAGGATCACTTGCTGGGACCAGAAAAGTTTTTTTCTCTAACTAACCTCATTAAATGCAGACTTCACATGCCTGTCATATATATATATTTTTTTTTAACTCTGTATCTGTTAAGTTCATCTCCATAATTTGACCACTATCTTTTTGAGAGACTGAAACTAGAAGAAGGCAAAGGCATATGGTGTTTGCTACTTTATGTTACATCAAGCGGTCATACTAAAAATGTGCAAAGTCATACAGCGGAGAGGAGTCCAGAGGTACAAAGAGCATGGGGCCTCTCTATGTACCAAAAACTCATTCCAGCTTCCTGCCGTGCTATCAGCAAAGACCCCTGTCTCAGCTGCTAGCTGGGACCATCACAGCAGTGCCCCGTGGCTTTCATTGCTCATGAGGTTTGCTCGGTTGCTAATCGTGAAGGCTCCAATCCACTCTCATCCCAACGGGTACAGAGTTCCAACGTTAACACTGGAGAATTCCAAAGACATGTTACCTCCAATTCATCAACAAGCAGTCCTGGATTCTAAACATACCTACACTTAGTGAAAACAGAGGTGAAGGAGAAGAGAATTGGGGTGAAGAAAACACGACTTTGGAGAAATTCACTTGACAGCATTTTAAGCCCACTAGCCTACAGGGGAAGGAAATGGCAACCCACTCCAGTGTTCTTGCCTGGAGAATCCCAGGGACGGGGGAGCCTCATGGGCTGCCGTCTATGGGGTCGCACAGAGTCAGACACGACTGAAGCGACTTAGCAGTAGCAGCAGCAGCAGCCTACAGGGATCCTGGATCCTTCCAGTCCAATCGTGCGGTGGGAAGGGAAGTTTTTGGGGGAGCTGCATATGGTGCTAGACTGACAGCAGCCAGTGTCCCATGCCTGTAATCATTCAACCATTTTTTAGATGGGGAAGAGAAGAAGTGATCTTGAAAAAGAACAGGGATTCAACTAACTGATGTGAAAAAGGCTTTTTTCCCTCTGTCATGTTTCCCTTTGCCATTTCAACTTAAGATTGTTTCAGGTTTGGTTGTCTTTTTTTAATCCCAAAGAAATCTCACCTAATATTTCCATTTGGAAAGGGAAAAATTGTGTCACAATGGCAGCTGGTACACCACACACAGGATGCGTTCATTCCTTTGTATAGACATAAACCAAAGGGTAATACTTAGTATTGCGCTATTAAATCTATTTCAGATCTTGTCAATAATAGGACACAGAAGGACAAAGAGCGTTTTTTAATACAAAGAAGAAACTTTGCCTTCTTGGGTATTGATGGTAATTCACACAGTCAAATCTTCTCATTTAATATACTCAGGCCTGAAGTAATATAATGGTGAAAAGCGATTAAAGCATAAAGTCTTTTAAAAATGACACATATGCACCTTAAGACTCTTAACTTGCAGCCATGGTGACTGACTGTCAGTTTCTCTGGGATGAGACACAGTTGGTTGCCAGGCACACTGCTCAGGAGATGCACCTGCCCATCATTTAGGGCCATGACCTTTCTTTGAATAAAAGTCCAGTGGGACTCCCCATGGACTTTCTTTCATGAGCCACTCACATAATACAGTCTCTGATGCCCAATCTCGGTGTCTTTGAAGTGAAGCAAGTACTGAAGATGCTTACAAAGACCAAAATCCTTCTGGATTTTTATAACATTACACCTTTTATGCTTATCACAACCCACTCACATTGACAAGAAATGCTTTTATAGTAAGGAATTTTGAATCATTTTCAACATACTCAAAGCAGTGACTTTGTATACTCATACTTAACCAGTTTATAAAGTGTTCACGTCCCATTTAATTACCTAATTCTAATAGCAAGTACAACTGGCATCAGCAGGTTTGGGAACAAACACAATGACCCTGTCAGCACCCAGTTCTACCCTCTGAGCAGGAAGACCTGGCTGTCTGGGAAGACAGCAGGCTGGGCTGGCCTGGCTGCTGGGGTTCAGTTGCCATGGGGATGAGACGTATGATTACATGTATCACCCGGGACTATGGAACAATACATCAGTTAATGCAGTGAGTCAGTAATATGGAAGTCAGCTAGCTAGAAAAATCCTGTATTTGAAATATTTTAAGGGTATACTGCAAATAAGTGAATTTTCTTAAGACAAGTTAGCCCATTAGGACTTTGATCTAGCCTGTTGTAATGTAAATCTGCTTTCCGGTGCTTTCTCTTCCTGGGAAATACCAATTCATACTCATGTCCCAAATTTGACTGGATATCTGCTATATTTCACCCAGCATTCAGTATTTGTTGCATTCAGCACACTGTATGCACCTGGCTTTGTTCTAGATTCAGGACAAGGATCAGAAGGGAGTTTATCCAAAGTCATAGATCACAAGACTTTTCTACAGGTAGACATGATTTACACACATAAAATAATTGGAGAAACTATAAAGCAGGTAATCAAGGAAGTAAATGATTAAATACAATCAAGTGCCTGTGCATATTTTAAGGTCACTCAGTGCTACAGGCAGTTGAAAAGCAGGGTCAGTGCTGAAGATCCCACAGATTTCTCTCACTTCATTTCCAACAAGATCACGAACCCTCCCGACACACTGACCCTCCAGCTCCTTAGGTTTTTGTGTCAGCTGCACAATTACTCATCAACCACAGGGTCAGACAAAGGTTGTTCCTCAAGACACTCACAGCCTCACCCACTTAACCGCAAATGAAACAGAATTACCCAGATTCCCCTCCACATCAGCTGCTCCCTCACCCCATCCCTGGGTCTCCAACAAGAAAGCAGGGAGGAGGAGGAGGGACTGGAAATGGTTCTTTCCACTGCCCCCATGCACGCCACTCTCCAGGTGTAGACTGGGTCTTGGCAGGATGACCGGTGCTCTCCTAATTAGAGGCCTGACTTAAGACCATGACACGTATTAAATAAATGCAAACTGACTCAGATGTGGAAACTTCTATGCATAAGGCGAAATTTAGGTCCTCTCTTTTTATGTTACGTACTTGCCTCAACTTGGACCAGTGCCAGGAGGAAACCTTCCCGTGGAGTCTGTCTGCTTAACATAAATTACTGCTCTCATTGCCATTCAGCCCACGTGTACAGTGGAGAAACCAGTGGGTCCGGGAAAATCAATGGCTGCAGGAATGGGCGCCAGTGAGGTTTCTTATGTGACCACAGGCAGGCCATCTGAACCACAAATAATCTGCACAACATCAACTGCTGTGCATCCACGTGTGGCCCGTCCTATACTGATTTGAGATTTCCCTTTCAATCGCCTGAGACCACAGGCCAGGGGGCTGTAGGGAGTCACCAAGAGGCACATGAAAGTCACTTCAGCTGGCTGGAGGTTCACCCTGGCACAGCCCCACGAAGAACCTCATCTCTCCCCACACTGACAAAAAGAACCTCATCAACAATCCATCTTACCTCCAGCTCTACTCACCAGCCAAACAGCAAAGAAAGCCAGAATGAAAGAGGTAACTTTCAAAAACAACTGCCAGAAACTGCTTCCCTAAAAACTCTAACCATCTGTGCTAGGGGCTAACCCAAGCATAGAGAGCATAAGAGTGAATACTGCATTTTATTCCCAGAAGTGGCATCAATTCTCACAAGTGTAATCACCGAGGGCAGATGGCAAGCACCCCCTTCTGCAGATGTCACTCACCGATGCAGGCATGGACCCTCACAGACAGCTGTGTCCTTAGGATGATGCTGTGCTTCTTGCCCCGCCTAATGGAGACAGGAGACAAAACATTCATTGGCGTCAGAGGGGTTGGCAAGGTAACCCTACCTGCTATCAATCAACCTGATGGTTTGGACACGCCCACCTGGGGAGGCCCCAGATAAGCAGAAACCCACACTGATTAACTATCTATCCTGAAATACTGTGATGTCACAGGACTTTACAGAAAATAAAACAATGAAGTTTGACTCTGTTAGACTGGCACAGGCATTTCATGGCCAAACCTGGTCTGCTCCACAGAGTCACATGTACTCACGCCTGACCATGTTGGGAAGTTTTTAAAATCTGTGCCCATCAAGTGAAATCCCTGGAATGTAACAGCACACATCTGCTTGATCATTCCCATGGCTACTTTTACATGTTTTCGGATATAGAGAAAGGACACACTTAGTGGAGCAATCAGAAAAAACTGTTTTTCTGTGTGACAATTCAAGACACATTTTTTCTCTATTGCTCCAACAGGAAGACGGGGTCCAGTAAAGACAGCGTGTAGGCTATTTGTCATTAGGATGTCAATTTACACCGCACCTTGTCTCACCTTTGCTTCCTTTTCACTTCATTTCTTATAGAGGAAGATACAGGATGCCCCCACCCACTGTTCTCCTTCCACAAAGGCTCAGCCCACTCTTACAGAGGAAAACCAAAGCCCAGAGCACATAAGAGAAGATATATGGGGAGCATATGAGTTCTGTCTTCCTGGTGTAGAAAAGGCTTTGAGCTTTGGGAAAAAAGAGGGAAGCCAGGTTAAACAGAGCCAGGAACCATCCCAGGAGCGGGTAATCAGCTCGGTGTCTCAGTAGCTGAGTTCCCTCCCCATCACTCTGCAGGCCACGTTCAGCCCTCCCCCTCAGGGCTCCGTGTATAACAGTGTCTCACAGTGCTTTCCCGCTTCCTGGTTTTGTGGTTGTGCTGGAAGACAAGGGCACATAAATCTCACCAGGGCACATGATATTATAAATATGAAGTCACAGGAATTACAGTACCAGATCATATGTTTTATTCTTGAGACCAGATACGAGGGGAAAGCATGGTTTCAAAAAAAAAAAAACTTTTTTCAATTCTTTTAAAGGGGAAAAGAAAATCACTCATACACTCATATGGTCCTACAAAAACATGGAGCAGCCTCTATCCAGCATCTCCTTGTAGGCAGAGTCTGCACTCACAGTCCCTTCAAATGCCCACAAGTCCCTCCTTTTAGCTTTTACTATGTGCAAGTTACCAGCCTTGAGTTTGCACATACACAACACTCAACCCATCTTCAAAGACAAGTTTGAGATTCCTATAAACACAGACTTCTTCAAAACTATCTTCTTCATGTACAAAAAACCTTTTTCTCTCTTGACAGTCCTTTACAGGTGAGCTTTCCCATTTTGTAATTTTTGTTTCTAGTTATAGCCTTTTCTTTTCCACCAAGAGAACTTCCTTTAGCATTTCTATGATTTATTTTTAATTGGAGGAAAATTATTTCACAATATTGTGTTGGTTTCTGCCATACATCAACATGAATCAGCCATAAGCATACATATGTCCAGGCTTCCCAGGTGGCTCAGTGGTAAAGAACCTGCCTGCAAAGCAGGAGCCACAGGAGATGTAGGTTCGATCCCTGGGTCAGGAAGAGGACAGAAGAAGCTGGCAGGCTATAGTCCATAGGGTAATGAAGAGTCAGACACAACTGAAGCGACTTAGCACGCACAGATGCATACTTATGCCCCCACCCTCTTGAACCTCCTCCCACCTCCTACCCCATTCCATTGCTCCAGGTTATCACAAAGCATCAGATTTGAGCTTCATGCCTCATACACCAAATTCCCATTGGCTATCTATTTTATATATGATAATGTGTATGTTTCAATGGTACTATCTCAATTTGCATTTGTTTTAAAGATGGTTTGGTGGTGTTGAGTTCTTTGAGCTTTTGCTTGTCAGTAAAGCTTTGGCTTCTCCATCAAATCTGAAGAGAGCCTTGCTAGGTAGAGTATTCTTATTTGTAGGTTTTTCCCTTTCATTATGCCACTCCCTTCTTGCTTGCAGAGTTTCTGCTGAAAAGTCAGCTGATAACCTTATGGGGATTGCCATGGATATTACTTGTTGCTTTTAATATTTTTCCTTGTCTTTAATGTTTGTCCATTTGATTACTCTGTCTTTCAGCATCTTCCTCCTTGGGTTTATCCTGCCTGGGACTCTCTGTGCTTTCTGGACTTGGGTGACTGTTTCCCTTCTGATGTCAGGGAAGTTTTCAGCTATTATCTCTTCAACTGTTTTCTCAGGTCCTTTCTCTTCTCCTTATGAGACCCCTATAATGCAAATGTTGGTACATCTGATATTGTCCCAGAGATCTCTGAGACTGTCCTCATTTCTTTTTATTCATTATTCTGTTCTCGGGCAGTGATTTCCACCATTCTATCTTCCAGCTCACCGATTCATTCTTCTGCTTCACTTATTCTGCTATTTATTCCTTCTAGTGTATTTTTTTACTAAAATTATTGTATTCTTCAACTCTACTTGGTTGTTCTTTATATTTTCTTACTCTTTGTTAAAAACTTCTTGTAACGTCTCGCTCTGTGCGTCCATTGGTTCCCTGAGTTCTTGGATCACCTTTACAACCATTATGCTGAACTCTCTTCTCTTGCACACTGCCTATTTCCATTTCATTTAATTGTTCTTCTGGGGGGTTATCCTGACCCTTCATCTGGAACATATTCCTTTCCCATCTCACTTTATTTAAATTTATCTAGACATTTCTAGTGACAACACTCCTTCCATTCCTATGGTCATACTAGGAAGAAAGATCCCATTAAGTGCGTTGAATTGAGTTGCTGAACAGCCTCTTGAGCGAACTACCAGGAAAGGTGGGGTGGGAACAGCAGTCACCAGGCATGCAGTCTCCCTAGGGCTGAGATGGGGCAGAGCTGGGAGCAGCAACTAGTGAACCCCCAAAAGAGGCCAGACCCTAACTACCGGAAACAGCAAACCCAAAGTTCTCTTACCTGGAAGATTTTTTGTAACTCATGTTACCAGCAGTTATAAGTCAAAAATAAATGAGCGATAGACAAAATACATGCTTGAGATGCCCATAGAGGAGGAAACACAGGATGGCAGGAGAAAATAGTTCAGAATTCCTCAGGAGTTCTGGAGAAGTTCAGAAGGGCCCATTGAGAGCCCCTACTTTTATCTTCAGACAACTGCGGAGCTTCATTTGGAGGAGGTGTTTCAGTTTTCCCACAGAATTCTCCAGTCCTGTGGTCACAAAGGATCCGGGCACCTGTATGAGAACTAGCACAGTCCTTCTGAGGAAGCCGCTAGCCCACCATTCTAGAGGTGCCATCTTTTCTGTGCTCGTACGTTGAGAAAACAGGCAATTAGATTGGTAAAGTTAAACTCGAAGGGAATTTAAGAGAGCATAAAACAAAAAAGGCCTATATATTTTTAAGTTGTCTTTATCACTTATAAATCCTCTGTCTCGATATTGCCACCTCCTTCCCTGTCTGCCCCTTTGCACAGAATCCAATGATGGAAGAAATCTGAGTGGAATTTGAGACTAAAGGCTGTGGAAGCCCCTCGACGGGGGATGCGGGGCCAGATCCCAGGAGTCCATGGCAAAGGAGAGGGGCTGCCAAGGCAGAGGCCGTGGGGTGGTGAGTGCACCCAGGTCCACAGACGTTGTCCTTCATCTCCCCCAACCCCGACTTTCTCCTACCTTTGGAGCGGGTACCACTGCTGTGCCCATTGTGCAGACAGAGAAGCAAAGCTTGTAGTAATAACGGAACCTGCATAAAGTCACGTGACTGATGGAAACAGACCTGGGCTGACAGCAGAGTCCCTGACTTCTCCATCATTCGCATCATCCTGCCGTTTGCTGCACAAGTGCCCCACTCAATAACCTTCTCCAGCGTTTACTAAGGATAAAAAGTGTCCCAGGTGTTTTAAGGAACTGGTTTAACCTCAGTACTGAAATCTAACAGAAAAGGACACAAAAAATTAAGATGGAAATATCTTAAAAAAATTGACAAACCAAAACTTAAAATACATGAATATAATAAAACAGGACCAAATAAGGTTTAATCCTAAGAATTCAAGAATTACATGATGTCCATGTTTTATTTATCTACATCAAATATCAATGTATAGACAACATCCATCAAAAGGTCTCTTTAATTTGGTAGCTTCCCTCCTCCCACCACTGTATTTTATAATTGGGTAATGCTGATTGTTATGCATTTCTTTTACATATGCCATCTTGCTGCTATTATTGACCCTAAAAATCTTTTGGCTGATTCATTTAGCTTCTTTTAGAGAAATAATCATTTCATCCATTTAAAAATAATCAGTTTATCCCCATTGTTCTAGTAAATATGCCCTTGTCTTCTATTTCACAGCTGAAATTTTCAGAGGAAAATTAAATAATCATGGGTATGCTTTCCCCTCTCCCCAGTGGGATACTATGTCAGTCTGGGTTCAGCAAATAATAATCATAATAGTTGTTAACATTTATGGAATGCTTATCATGTGCCAGATGAGGTTCCAACTAATTTATACAGATTTAGTCTTCAGAAAACTCCTATGAAGTAGGTAATATGATTGCCATTTTGAAAGTCAGGAAATTGTGGCCCAGAAGAGTTATGCAACATAGCTGAAGTCACATTAAAAAGTGACAGAGCTCGAACCCAACCCAGGCAGCCTGACCCCAGAGTCTGTACGCCTACCACCTCCCTGAGGCTGCCTCCCAGCTGGGCGTGCCCTCATGCATTCCCTCACTCCACACATGTTCACTGGTGACTAGTGTGTGGTGGACTCTCTGTCAGATCCACAAAGGACCATCTGTCTCAAGACAGCAACATATAAATCCTGCCCATGAGCCTGCCATGCATATTCTGGACTCAAGACTGCAACCTCAATTCTTACCTGAATTTCCAGCCTGCTGGCCCACTCTACAAATTTCAACTTGCTGGTCTCCAAAATGGTGTGAGCCAATTACTTGAAATAAATCTCTCCCGACAGACTAGCTATATTAGACTAGATGGACAGGCATATCTTACTCGTTCTATTTCTCTGGAAAACCCTAATTAATACAAACTCTGGTATCTGCCTTCATGGAACTTCCATGTTCCAAAACTTAAACTCAGTGAGAGTCTGTCAATGCCTGTTCATCATAAGCACTTTAATGGTCTTTTTCTCCCTGATACAGGCTTATTGGATCAGTATCATAGCTGCCTCTCCTTCCAAGTTTGCCTGTTTGCAGCAGAGTGAAATGGGAGTGCATCAGTTATCAGAATCTGGTGACCAAGAGGCAAAGGCAGTTTAACTTGACCTAAAGCTCCCCAGGGAGATTCAGATTCCATTCCTATCAGCACAGCCACTGCCAGAGAAACATCACAGGCCTAAGGGAGCAGCCACGCCAATCAGCTGCCCACACCCAAGGCCAATGCCACCCAAGTGATGAGAGAACTAAAACAGACATTCAATCAGAGGAGACTTTAGCCAAGGTACACGTGCCAGGGTCGTGACGGCACTATCGCTGAAGGAACTTCCCCCAAACTTCCTGCTTTCTCAGAATACATGAACTTCTGCAATAATGTCTATGGCCTCGGGAAGAAGATCTGGTTTAACCAAATAAGTCTCGCAGAAACCCGTGTGTTTCAGTCCTATCCCTGTCTCTCAAGAAAATATTTTTGTAAGAAAACGTATAAAGTCTTTGCAATGTAAGAACAAGTGCTTACGTTATTCTCTTGCGCTCAAGAGAATGGAGTTGCATGGAGCCAAAGGCTTGAAGACTTCTTCTTGAAGTCAACAGCAGAATCAATGCTGCCAGCTATTTCTCCACTGAACTAAGCTATGGTTTCAGTCAAGAGTAGAAAACACACATTGGACAATGCAGCAGAAGCAGAGACAGGGGCCCCCCAGCAGTTGCCCCAGGATAAGCTTCCTCTTAGTAAGCTTCTGAACCTCTGAGACTCAGCCAGTGCTCAGTCTGGGGGATGAAGAAGGATTTAATGCAGTCATCAGTGAGTTAAAGAGTAGTACTAGGGAAGATTAATTTGCTCAGAAGCTCAAAGTCCAAGAGAGCTGGTAGTCACTGCATTCATCTCCGGATACATTCTGGTCTCCCCTAGGAGACAGTATAGGTGAGAAGAATAAACTCTGAAGCCAGCTGTGTGATCCTAGACAAGCTACTTAGCCTCTATGAGGCTCAGCTTCCTTGTCTGCAATATAGGGTAATAGTATGCTTTGGTAACATATCTAATTTGCCAGAAAATTTGGAAAACTCAGCACTGGCCACAAGACTGGAAAAGGCCAGTTTTCATTCCAATCCCAAAGAAAGGCAATGCCAAAGAATGCTCAAACTACCGCACAATTGTACTCATCTCACACCCTAGCAAAGTAATGCTCAAAATTCTCCAAGCCAGGCTTCAACAGTACTCACGTACTTCCAGATGATCAAGCTGGATTTAGAAAAGGTAGAGGAACCAGAGATCAAATTGCCAACATCCGTTGGCTCACTGAAAAAGTGACAGAATTCCAGAAAAACATCTACTTCTGCTTTATTGACTATGCCAAAGCCTTTGACTGTGTGGATCACAACAAACTGTGGAAAATTCTTCAAGAGATGGGAATATCAGACCACCTGACCTGCCTCCTGAGAAATCTGTATGCAGGTCAAGAAGGAACAGTTAGAACTGGACATGGAACAACAGACAGGAGTACATCAAGGCTGTATACCATCACCCTGCTTATTTAACTTATGTGCAGAGTACATCATGTGAAATACTGGGCTGGATGAAGCATAAGCTGGAATCAAGATTGCCCGGAGAAATATCAATAACCTCAGGTATGTAGATGATACCACCCTTATGGCAGAAAGTGAAGAGGAACTAAAGAGCCTCTTCATGAAAGTGAAAGAGAAGAGTGAAAAAGCTGGCTTAAAAAACTCAACATTCAAAAAAAGAAGATCATGGCATCTGGTCCCATCACTTCATGGCAAAAAGATGGGAAAATAATGGAAACAGTAAGAGAGATTATTTTATTGGGCTCCAAAATCACTGCAGAGGGTGACTGCAGCCATGAAATTAAAAGATGCTTGCTCCTTGGAAGAAAAGCTATGACCAACCTAGACAGCATATTAAAAACCACAGACATTACTTTGCCAACAAAGGTCTGTCTAGTCAAAGCTATGGTTTTTCCAGTGGTCATGTGTGGATGTGAGAGTTGGACCATAAATAAAGCTGAGCGCCAAAGATGCTTTTGAACTGTGGTGTTGGAGAAGACTGTTGAGTCCCTTGGACAGCAAGGAGATCCAACCAGTCAATCCTAAAGGAAATCAGTCCTGAATATTCATTGGAAGGACTGATGCTGAAGCTCAAGCTCAAGCTCTAATACTCTGGTCACCTAATGTGAAGAACTGACTCACTGGAAAAGACTCTGATGCTGGAAAAGACTGAAGGCAGGAGGAAAAGGGGACGACAAAGGATGAGATGGTTGATGGCATCACCAACTCTATGGACATGAGTTTGAACAAGCTCCGGGAGTTGGTGATGGACAGGGAAGCTTGGCTTGCAGTCCATGGGGTCACAAAGAGTCGGACATGACTAAGTGACTGAACCGAACTGAACTGACTGAAGCCCACAATTCAAGATCATGAACCTAAGCTTTGGCCAGTGCCATGCAAGGGAAAGCTCTGTGCCCAAGGAATGGACATGCACTCTCTCTGTCCATTTCTATCTTTCTGGAAGCTAGGATACGGATGAAAAGGGAAAAGCTGAAGCAACAACTTTAGACACAGAGGTGGAATTCTCATTTTGAGGATGAATGGCTGCTCTACCAGTCCCAAGAAAGACTATGTATAGTTGGACTCTTACACAGGAAAGAAATTTTTATCTTTATACATAAACTGCCATAATTTGGAATCTCTTGTTTACATCACGGAAAACTGTACCGTATTCAACATACGACTTCCTGGCTTGATGTGATGCTGGTGGGAGAGCCATATTGTAACTATGATGAAGCATGAAAGATGAAAGCTATATCATCAGGATGACACAGCAGAAAGATAAAAGAAGCCTGGGTTCCTAAGAGCATCTTGTAATCAATTTATTACCCTTGAAATGGCTTAATTATCCAAACTTTTTAAAAAACAGACTTGGGACTTCCCAGTGGTCCAGTGGTTAAGACTCTGTGCTTCCACCGTACGGGGCACGGGTTTAATCTCTGGCTGGGGAACTAAGATTCCACATGCCACATGGTGCTGCTCCCCCCAAAATAAAAATAATTAAATGTTAATTATTTTAAATAGACTTCAAATTTTAGAGAAGTTTTTGGCTTTTAACTCCCTCCAAGAGATCACCCCCAATCTCTCTGGGCCTTGATGTTTCTCACCTGAGTTCCAGGCCAATATTTCTCACCTGGCCACCTTGCAACTTGAGGTTGACATAATCCCAGATTAACATGTATAAACCTCTTCTCCCCCTCCCCAAATTGCCCCCCATAACCTCCCTAATTCTCTAAGTAGTCCACCATCTGTATACCATCCACCTAATGGCATATGTCCATTTTCTTCTCCTGTTTCCCTCCCTCTATGAGCATCATATCTACAGATTCCTTCACTGGCCCAGGCCCCAGTCCACCTGCCTTCCTTGACCACCAGGTTCAGACCCATTAGATCACTCCCTTCCCCGCTCACAGCGGGCCACACTGACTGCAGCCTCCCTGCTCTGTCATTGGAGGGGTTCTGGGAGGGCTCCCTCTTTGCAGGTCAGTTTTCTTCTGAGTCCAACCCACACCAGAAAGCCCAGAACCCACCTGGGCGCCCTGACTCTTACCTTTCACCATGTTTGTCCTATTGCACAATTTGGCACTCGAGGGAACTTGGAGCCATGCCAGTTCCACTGTCCAATCGGCATGGAAGCTCATTTGTCTTGTCCGAGAACCTCTAAGTGGCTTTCTCCCAGGGTAATTGGAGGCTCTGGTCTAGCACTGATCCAGAGCAGGTGTGCAGGGGCCTCTGGGCTGCGCTGCTCAGCTCAGCACTGAAACCACCCTCCCAATTCCTCCACCGTAACCAAAGCAGGGCTGATGGTCTGCAGTCCAAGTCTTGCACTGAGAAGACGGGAGACCCTTAACTCTTTGGTGATTTGCCAAGAGAACCTCAGACAACAACCTCTTCTGGCTTAAGAGGAAAAGTGGGGGAAAACCCTTTACTGCATCCCACCCACACCTTTAACCAGAATCTCTCTTTTGTTAAAGTTTTTGTTTGTGGTTTGGTTTGGTTTGATGAGTTCTGCAGGTTTTTAGATTTAGGTTTAAAATATATTTTAGTGATTTCCCTTTCTACCAGGTCCAGATGCCAAGGAAACTTCAACAGAGATGTCATAGGTTAACTTTTGTATCGGACAGTAAGGAGGGAAAATGGCTTCTTATTCCTTCCAGCTTGACATTTTGAAAAGTAAAGAACTCTTTGAGTATCCGATGAAAGGCCATGAAACCCTTCTCCACCCCAAAACCCTGCATTCCCAACAAACTGCAGACATCTCAGGGGTTCCTGGACCCCTGCTACACACACGGATCCTCGGGGCTCACGTGCTACAGGCTGAGAAGCTGGGTGTCTAAGAGTCAAACAAGAGCTCTCTCCAAACTCCTCCGCACCCCCTAAGCATGGGGGCTGGCAGGGTGGGGTGGGGGCCCACCTGCCCCTGTGAATGGGCTTCCTCACAGCCCTTCTCACCCCCAGGCCTCACATCCTTCATCTCTGAGGCTCACACTGCACTCTCCCCACCCCCACTCCACAGGGTCTCATCTCATCTGACCTTCCCACTCCACAGTGCTGTGGACACAGGATGAGAAAACCGAGCAAGAAGCGCTGTCTCAGCGCTGACCCTCTAGCAAAGGCCTGAGGGGAGTCCAGAGAAGCACAGGTGAGTGTCCAGGGTTCCTCCAGGTCAGGAGCACCTGGGGACGTGCCCAACAACCACCAGCATCCCTGAAGCCCGGGGCTTCTCAGGCCCACTCACAGGTCTACTGCACCCCAACCTGCGGCCCTCGCTACCTTGGCAAAACCCCACCCTCTCACCTTCAGGACTAACCTCCAACCCGCTTCTCTGGGACAGCCCCCTGCGTGCCTTTCCTTTCAGAGGCAGGGAGGGGGACTAAGCAACAAGGTCCAGGGCTGGGGGGCTGGGGGAGGCAGAATCTGGGCCACCTCTGCCCCACGGGCAAGGCTCCAGCCTTGGTTTTCCTAACAATGAGCTCTCCCCACGAGAGCTTGGAATAGACCCCATCCTGCCCTAAAACCCAGTGACTCCCATATCAGTGCATGATCTCAAATTACAACTGTAACTATAGCTAAAGCTACTCGCTTTGGGTCTGTCTTACATGCTGGGAACCAGCTTAATGTTTTAGACACATCATCATATTTTACTTCACAACAACCCAAGGAGGCAGTATGATGGTTATATTATAATCATAATATATGATTATCGCATATATTATCCCCACTTACAAGGAAGCCAAGGCTCAGAGAGGTAAAGTAACCTTCCCATAGTCACACAGCCCTGAGGTTAACTGCAAAGCTCACGCCCCCAAATACTGTGCACAGCTGCTCTTTACACTCTCCTCAGGCCCTGAGACTCTGTTGGGGTCGCTGCTGATACAAGGAGGGAAATGGGAGTGGGTAGCATTGTCTTCATTTTATAAATAAATTTTATAAACTCTCATCAGAGGTAGAGTGACTTGCCCCATGTCACACAATGGCAGGGTCGGGAATAATAACCCAGGGGCTTCGGTTTCCACTGCCCTCTGCTGTGCCTACTCACTTCGCTGGCTTTGGAAGGCAATAAAAAGACCTGGCTTTACTCTGCTAGCATGATAATTGCTTTGTCCTTGTACTTTTGAAGGTCTTTCTCCTCTTCTCCAACTAGCTATATAGTCTAAGTGATCATTATAAACAAGGGGTAAGTTAAATTTTAGTCCTGGCAGAAAAGAGCAGGGTAATGGACAAGAACAAAGCAACCAGCTCCTCCAGCAAGAAAAACTGACTCTGAACACACAGAACCGACACCACCACCGTCTCCACACAGCCTGCCACCCATCTTCATTGAGTGGCCACAGCGTGAGCAGGTATCTTCCTATAATTTAACAACAACAACAAAATCAAGAAACATAATGATTTCATTTGCCCTTTTCACGCTTCACAAGGGCAATTCTTAACCAGGAGTAAATTATATTTTAACTCCCGTTTGAGGGAGGCGTGAGCTCTCAGGCACACAGACTCTGCCAAATGCCAAGCTTCTGAGAAAAGACCCAGGAGGGCCTCTCAGTGCAAGTGTGCCCTGCAGATGCACCCAGACACCTCCCTCCTGTGCAGGGAGCCTCCACCATCACACTGCTTCCAGCCAGCGCCCAGTAACTCACCACACGCCACCAGTGTTCACGGACGTGCTCAGGACCCAGGGATCACCACAGTGACCTGGCAATGCCAGGACAGCACCATCCTGGCCTGTCTTCTGCAGCCCAGGCCAGGCCCAGGGGCTCTCCCAACCAGAGATCAGGAGAGGTGGCTTCTTGACACTCTTCCAGATAAACAGGAAAGTCATCCTGGATATGTTCCAGAGGACAAAGGCTGAATCCCACAAATGAAGACTATTTCAGATAGAAGCCCCATTCTGGGGTGGGTTTGGGACCCAGCAGTCAAATATGCAGCTACCCGACCTCCTCTGGGCCACCCCCTCCCTCCCCAGTGTTTGCGGTTTCCCACGTCGTAAGTCCCGCCTTCTCATCTTGCCATAACTTGTTTCCCCAGCACCCCATGCCATGAGGGTGGAGAAATGTGGTCAAGGCTGCCCCTGTCAGACAGACCCATGGTCAGGTGATGGCTCAGAAGGGAACAAAGTGAGAAGGTTAGCCCCAGGATCTGCTCTGGGGGGCTTGCAGCAGGCTCCCTGGCTCTCTAGGCATGGCTGCAAAGAAGCTGGCATCTGGACACCATGTTTATAATATGAGCTGTAGCCTCAGGGCCAGGGGATGGAGCCACCCTGCAGTGGGTGCTGTCCAGCTACAGATAGTTATTAGCCTGGAATTGAGGAAGTCCTTGCATGAACCAACCGTATGTCCCCTCGGGTGCCAATGTACATCCTCAGGAGAACCTGAGATGTATATTCCAGAAGCTCCTGGGATGGCAGAGGAGCACGGACTTGGGAACCAGTCACACCTACGGTCAAACGTTGCTCCACCTTCTACCAGCTCTGCCTCCCTGGACATGTGATTGAACTCCTGGCCCTCAGTTGTTTCAAATGAAACATGGAGATGAGAAAATCCAATCCCAGGTTTGTGCCTATTAAGGAAATGAACCAGTAAACAAACATGCCATGAATAATGGCACGTGGTTGGCATACCAGGTGCTTCATAAGGTTATTTTCTTCCCCACTCTTAACTCTTGAGACTCTTAGCTATTAACATTTTTTTCCAAGCTGTCATTTCCAAACTAGTCGTGTTCTGATAAGAAAGAAAAATATCAGGTCATGGTTTTCAAGCACAACAGCACTACGGACATGTTTCAAATTGGCAATGATCTACTCGTAACACTCCTGAGATCTATTTGATCAATGAAACATCAAGTCATCCCATTAAACTGTCATGCACCTAATGCTGACATCTTAAATAAAGAATGTCATTGTCAAATACTTGGTAAAAACTATAGCAAAGGAATTTCCCCAAATCTTTCAGTCTTAACAATGTAATTTTTTAAAATGATGGTGAGCAGAATTTGATGTGACTTAATAGAGATACCCCTCATGTGTGTACAGCCTATGGCATTTCCCAAGTCTTTTCATGGCTTCTGAATCCACTCAGGAGACAGGAAGCGCATCCTGAGAGAACTTGACTGGGTTCCAACCAAGGACCCTGGTCTCGGTGCTCAAGCGCATGGCACTCAGGAATCCATTCTGGGCTCCTCTGTTCACCTGGCTCCTAGTGTACACTAAGTGTCTCTAATGTGCTGAGAAAAGGCTAGGCTGGGTATTCAGGCAGGCCCAGTTCTGATCTAGGAGAATTTTAGCAGCAGAGAAGAGGAATAATTAAGGGGACCATTAATGGGGAGAGGACCATAACTTGTGATAGGTATTAGAGCAGAGAAAACTCGGGAAGTCATCAATATATTCTGGTGTCAGGAAAGCAGCACCAAGAAGCCTCCCACTTTTCCTCATTTTTTGAGCCACTCATGAAAATCAGCACTCTCAGATAATATTCATTTGACTGCAGTACATTTTAACTCAGGAAAGGTTGCCTCAAAAGAATTTTTGAAGAGATCCCTAAATAGCAGGCATAGATGGCTGGGCATTATTTGAAAAAGAAGAGGGAGCCTTTGAAGGTTTCTAAGGAGGAAGGTGATAAAATCAAAGAGAGATTTGGTTCTGGATGAATGAGGAGTAGAAAGGGAGGTGCGGGGGCCCATCCAAAGTGTATTTTGATAATCTAATAAATAGTATTTTACAAATATTAATGTCTTGGTTTGGGCAAATTTGCATTGGTTATGTAATATGTTAACATCATGGGAAGCTGAGTAAAGTGTCATTTGGAAAAGTCAGTGCTTTATTTTCAACTCTTCTGGGAGTTAAAAATCATTTTGACACGAAAAGTTAAAAAAATCTGGAAGAGAATAAAACAATCACTTGAAAAAAATAATCTAATAAATATAGGAATGGCTAATTGTATGGGTATATTCCTACAGTGGCTTTGCTGTATATATTTCTGGTTTTTTATATGAATTGCTTTATTCAGACTCACAGCAATCAGAAATACTAAGCAATTCTAGGTATAGGCTAAAAGTAACTTGATATTAACTAACATAATTAATAATTATTTTTTCCACTAATGAGTTCAAAAGATGATACAGTATAAAATGATCTAAAGGGGCATCTGCCAAAAAACTAAATATCCAGGAGTTATCAACAAAAACAATGTATAAAATAGTTGTCAATCCACTAAAATCTGGAAAATATTAATTTAACTACGTTTGGGTTAAAAAGAAACTTTGAATGTAAATATCACATGCTTAATTAAACTACACCAGAAATTCTCAACCCCTGAGTAACCTTACCAAGAAGAGCTACTCAAATTCAAAGAGTCTGCAGTTACTACTGGTGAGTCCTTTTGTGTGACTATGAGTGAGACAAGGTGAAAGCTATGGTGATTTCTCCAAAATATTTGAAGGCCTCAATGAAGCCCCATTTCGTGGAGGGTTGGGACCAGCTGGCAGGGACAGCAGTCACTCTTACCCAGCGTCATCCTGGAAGCCTTCTAACTCGTCCCGTTGCTCGGCCAGGGTGGCCTCCAAGTCCAGGTAAGTACCATTGTGGGAGAGCTGCAGGGTGCAGTCGTCCAGCTGCAAGAGAAAGAGCCTGTTAAGCCCAGCCTGCTGCTGCAGTAGGGGCTGGAACCCAGAAATCACTTCCTGTTGCCCCTGTGTGTTTTCTGAAATCAACCATTATCTGGAACTTCCCTGGTGGTCCAGAGGCTAAGACTCCACGCTCCCAGTGCAGCGGGCCGAGGTTCAATCCCTGGTTAGGGAACCAGATACGCTCCCAGTGCAGCGGGCCGAGGTTCGATCCCTGGTTAGGGAACCAGATCCCATATGCCACAACTAAAGATCCCACACGTCGTAACTAAGACCCAGTACAGCCTAATTGATCAATCAGTATTTTAAAATAAATCAATAAAACCATGCATTATCCCCAAATCTGGATCCTAATGGAAGAGGTAGGATGTTCATATAAACAGATTGGAAGCAAACTGCATAACAGGTAGACAGAAATTATACCCACTACGTGAATGACATAGACAGGACCTATAAGACGTGGCCAGGGGAGGAGAGGCACTGGGCCAATGTCACCTTTCACTTTCAGGGGCCCAGAAGAAGCCATGGATTTGGAGAGTGGAAACTAAGATGCCAATGGGACCATGGATTGAGAGACACAGTTTAAAAGGCAAATTTGGTGGAGAAAACATGCTGTTTCCTTTGACCCAGTGAGCAGCCTACTCACTCAGATTCTATGGTCAGGTTTGTTCCATTATAATTAATGCTGCTGCTAAGTCGCTTCAGTCGTGTCCGACTCTGTGCAGCCCCATAGACGGCAGCCCACCAGGCTCCCCCGTCCCTGGGATTCTCCAGGCAAGAACACTGGAGTGGGTTGCCATTTCCTTCTCCAATGCATAAAAGTGAAAAGTGAAAGTGAAGTTGCTCAGCCGTGTCCGACTCTTAGCGACCCCATGGACTGCAGCCTACCAGGCTCCTCCACCCATGGGATTTTCCAGGCAAGAGTACTGGAGTTGGGTGCTATTGCCTTATCTGAATGGCAATATATTTGAACTACAACTCACCAAAAAGGACACTAGGTCTCTTTATTACTAGTCTCATTTTTAGAAAATTTATTTAATAAATATTTGTTGTTGTCATTGTTCAGTCGGTAAGTTGTGTCCACCTCTCTGCAACCCCATGGATTGTAGTCCACCAGGCTCCTTCTGTCTACAGGATTTCGGAATTTCGTAGGCAAGAATACTGGAATGGGTTGCCATTTCCTTCTCCAGGGGATCTTCCTGACCCAAGAATCAAACCTGCATCTCCTGCATTAGCAAGCAGATTCTTTACTACTGAGCCACCTGGGAAGCCCATTAACAAATACTTATATGTTGTTAATTACATCCATTCATAATTCTAAGCATTTTACATGTTACATCATCTCATTCTCACACAAACTCTAGTGATTTCCTTTGTTATCCCCATTTCACAATGAGAAAGCTGAGTCACAGAGACAGATTAAGACACTTGTCATATCTGATAAGTGATGGAGGTGGGATTTGAATTCAGGGAATCTGAATTGAGGTCATGCTCTTGACCACTATGCTCTGCATCTGCTCTATGGCCAGAGACCTTCTGAGGACTTGAAAATACGCCCACAAATGCAACTTTGGTGATCGGAGTGTTCTGGTCTGGCCAAGGTAATGCTGCAAGCTTGCCAACGCCATTCCCTTTCCTCCTGGGGACAGAGACCATGTATCGCAGGTTTATAGTTGGGCTATTGCTGGGTAACTGAGTACTGACCACTGGAATATAGGTGAAAGGGAAGAATCCCAACAGGCCTGGCCAAAACACTCCTACCCAACCGCACACCCTTCTTCTCGTGCCTATGGCCAAATATAGAGGAGCCAGAAAGGACTCTCAAGTCTGGAAACCAGCAGACCCCAGATAGAAGCAGCTCAGGTCCCCACATCACTGCATGGAAGACAGCATTGTGCTGCCCAGCTCCCACTCACCCATCCTGGACAGTGACAAGAGCAAGACATGAGCCTTTGCTCTAGTAAGTCATTAAGACTTTGAGGCTGTTTCAATTAGCCAGCATGACATGACATTTAGAATAATCCATACACTTAAAAATACAGGAAAGCAGTTTTAACCAAAGATGAACATTATGAGAAAATCCAAGTATATAACTTCATGCTTCATTTCTCAGTAAGGGTGGCTCTTATTATTCATCCACTTGATGAGTTAAAGCTCTTATTCCAAAATGCCAGGAGACTAGAGAGAAGTGGAGGCAAATACGTGGCTACTTCAAAACATCTAGGTAAAGGCCTGCTAGTCTTCCTGCTATAAGGGAGATTTCAAACAAGGAATTAGTCTCCTTTGATGGAAAAGCTTTGCTTATTATCCTGAACAGGAGAAACAAAGACTGTCAACTTGTCCAGAATCAGCATCTATAACAAGCTGCTAATTCTTGCAGAGACCCCCACAGCTCCACGTTTCTGGTTATCCTCAACAGAATGAAAGGAATTTGTTCTTTGTTATTTGTAAGAAATAGTTAAATCATTTGAAGGGGTTAATCCTATTTGATTCACTTGTTTTATTTCTCTAATAACAAACTATTAAAGGCATGCTGGTGAGGGTCAACATTCTTGACTGGCACTTTACAGATGGGCAATCTGATCTGAGAAAGCTGGGGCCCAATGGGCCAAACTCACTGTACTCTGATGCCAGAGGTGCCCCCAGGGTTTGGGGGGAACACTCAGGGGAGGTGTGCCTAAGCTTTGGGGGGACACCCAGGGAGCTGGCTTCCCTGCTTACAGAAGCAGAGGATTTCCTGCAGAAGGCATCTCCTGGGCTTGGGTCTCCTGCGGACTAAAATCAGCCTTTATCATTCTTAGGTGGAAATTCTAATTAGACAAGGAAATGTTACCATGTCCACTGGTCCTTGTGTACGTAGAGCTGTAATCACTGCAGCTCATTCTTTCTTTTAACTCCTACTGGCATGTTCAACTAATAAAGCTTTTGTGGTCCATTCTGTTGACAGTATCAACACTTCTGCTCATTTTTAATCCCACATATCATCAACAGACTAGCAGACAAGGAAACTGAAAGCCCTTTGCATGCTCAGTCGCTAAGGAATGTCTGACTCTTTGAGACCCTGTGGACTGTAGCCCGCCAGGCTCCTCTGTCCATGGGATTTACCAAGCAAGAATACTGGAGTGGGTTGCCATTTCCTCCTCCAGAGGATCTTCCCAACTCAGGGATCAAAACTGCATCTCCTGCATTGACGGGATTCTTTACCACTGAGCCACCTGGGAAGACCGAAAGCACTTTAAGCTATGATCATTTCTTTTGCCTCCATCCTTGGAAATGTGAACTGTGCGAGTCCAGAGAAGGAAGCTTTTGGATAGAGTTTCTGGTTCCCCTTGAGGGGGTTGAAGCCATTTAGAGGCTGTGGTCCACACTCAAGCCAGACAGAGAGAACTGAGTTGGAGACGAATTATTGCTCTGTTGCACAGGGAGGAGAGATGTGCACGCTTATGTGGTACAAATATTCCCACCATGGCCGGTTTTAAGCTACCAGTGTGAAGTCACTGAGTGTGGAGCTAAAAAGAGATACACAGAAGCTCACCAGCATATAGTATTTTTATCATACAGATTCAGGAGATGAAAGTAACTCCCAATGCAATGAAACAATTAGAAAGTAACATGTTTTGAGTACTTTTTTGAGGTAGAGTTGGCTCACAATATTATCAGTTCCAGGTGTAATGCAAAGTGAGTCAGTTATATATATATATATATAGTATATACTTGGAGAAGGCAATGGCACCCCACTCCAGTACTCTTGCCTGGAAAATCCCATGGACAGAGGAGCCTGGTAGGCTGCAGACCATGGGGTCGTGAAGAGTCGGACAGGACTGAGTGACTTCACTTTCACTTTTCCCTTTCATGCATTGGAGAAGGAAATGGCAACCCACTCCAGTGTTCTTGCCTGGAGAATCCCAGGGACGGGGAAGCCTGGTGGGCCGCTGTTTATGGGGTCGCACAGAGTTGGACACGACTGAAGCGACTTAGCAGCAGCAGCAGCATAGTATATACTTAGGTGTACATATTTGAATATTTTTACCTTTGTTTCTAATATACTAATAACTTTTGTTCATTGAATATATATATATATATATACAGGATAATTTAATTTTGCATAATGACTGCATTGAACAAAATTCCCTCTCAAACCACCCAGACCAGGTTCAGCACATGCTGCTTCTGGCCCTCCCAGGTCATCAACGTGAGGCACCTCAAGTGGACAGTAGCAGGGAGTGGACGAAAGGCTGAGTCCCCCTCCTGGACGTTCAGCCCTCACCCTTCCCCCAGTCCTGTGCTCTTCTCCTTAGCTGGAGCAGATGCGGATCACTAGGGGCCAGCAGACATGAATAAATGTTAATCGCTCAGTCGTGTCCAACTCTTTGCGATACCATGGACTATAGTGCCCCACCCCCAACGAGCTTCCTCGGTCCATGGGATTACTGGAGAGGGTTACCATTTTCCTCTCCAAGGGATCTTCCCAACCCAGGGATCGAACCCAGGTCTCCTGCATGTGGGCAGATTCTTTACCATCTGAGCCATCATTCTTACCAGCAACCATGGTTATTTTCCACATCGTCTTCACTCCATACTCCTGATTTTATTCCCAGCAGCTGGGGTGAATACCTGGTTGGCCCCACTGCTCACCCTGACCCACCAGGTACCTGCCTCCTCATGCTCCCAGCAGCCCCAAATCACAGCAGGACCCCCCCCCCACCACCTCCCCAGCCTCCAAAACCACAGAATCCCAAAACCTTAGCAGAACTGCCTGTTCTCATGATTCCTCTCCTCACATTCAGGGCATCAGTAGCTACTGCCATTTCCATGGTTCAATTTTAATAAAATTATATGTTAGGCATGGGCTGGGCACCAAGGAACACATACTGGCTTCCTTTCTTCAAAGATCATTTTGTCAAGCAAGTACGACACATTAATAGAACACAGAAGAGAATGAAAAGCCACATAAACCAACCGTCAAAATGTGTGGAAGTTCACCTTCAGTTGCATTCCTTCAGCTGTAATTAGCATCCACAGCCCCCGAGACCCAGCATCCTCTATCAGACAGGACATTCCCCTTCCAGCAGAAAGGCTACCTGACTTCCTAAGCCAGGTGTCACGACCCTGCCTCCGTAATTAACAGCTGGGCGATTTGTGCAAGTCCTTCAACTAAACAGAAACAATGACTCTGTGCCCTTTAGTCCCTTGAAAGTGGGGCTTACAGCAGGGCTATAGGAAGGGGTCAAGGTCAGCTTGCTCCCCTTAGCAAGCTGGGGCACATGTGCACAAAGGGGTCCCCGCAACTCAGGCAGCCTGTGAAGATGCCAAACAAATCTGCACACGCTGGCCGCTGCATTCCACGACATGAGCCCCGCCATCACCAAACCCCAGATGCACAATTAACTTGTAAACCATCACGTGAGCCAAGGAGCAGGAAAAGCTACTGGGCTGGACTGATGCATGAACAGTAAAAACCCCTTGGTACTTTGGAGTTCAGCTTCAATTACAAACAAATTGATGGGTATACCAAACGCAGGCTTCAGTCTTGTCAGGGATAACTAAGTTAACAGTCACGACAGAAAGTACAAGGCAAATAGGCGGCGAGTGGCGCTTAATTCCAATCTAGTTATTAGAAAGGGTTAGACAGAACCATTCAGGCTCTGCCCACAGAGTGGAGGACCCGGACGCCTCCCTGCCAGGCCAGTTCCTGACAGGAACCTCAATTCCTCCTGACATGAAGGGAACCTGATCCCCCCACCCCAGGCCTCTCAGGTCAAATGTCTTCCCAAATGACTGAAGGGCCCTGGAATTTCCTGACTCCAGCGATTTTCATGTCAACCCTGATCCCCTGGCAGCGTGGCCCCCGCACTCCTTTCCTGGCTCTGGGTTTGGCGGCCAGGACACTGCCGGGCACTTCAGGACACAAGGCAGAGCCGGAAGCCCGGTGGGAAGACAGCAGTGCAGGGCGATCTCAGGACAGTGGCTAGGGAAGGTGAGCAGGTAGTGACAGTGAGTGGCGGGGGGACCAGGAATCTGGTGGGGCTGGGGTGCTTGGGAAGGGGCCAGTCACAGAGCCACACGAGGGACCCTTCCAAGTACTCTGGAACTCTGTGCCACTCCTCCGGGTCAAAACAAACCATTAAAATGGGGCCTGGAGCCCCAGGGACACGGGACAAGCCCTCCCATCTTTGTAGACCACCTGCATGAGGTCACTCACCTTCCCCTGACCGCTCCTACAAAGACAGTGCATTCAAAGATGGAAAAGGCAGGCTCGCCATCCTGGGGAGGAAAAATACCTAAAACAAGGCTGACGTCACTTCTCAGCTCATACCTTCTTTTCTTTCCTTAATCCGGTGAAGTGGCATGTTACTGGGGTGGTTAATGATTATCTGGGTTGGGCAGCAGGTCTAAAGGAATCCTTAGTCTAGGCAATAAAGTTCTGGGGAACTCTGAAATAGATTTGCACAGAACTGTTCTATAAATATACACGAGGTCTAATCTTAAGCTAATTTTGGTAAGAGTTCAGAAGTGGGAAAATACGTGCTGATTTTTTAAAGAAAAAATTAAAACAAATGTCATTTGCTGATGTCATTTCAGGGGTTCCTCCTGTCCCTGCATCATTTTTGCAGCTCCTTTCATCAAGAGGTGGATTCCTTCTTGGTTCCTGGACTCTGGGCTGGGCTGTGTCTTGCTTTGGCCAACGAGGTAGCGAATGTGACATGGCAGAGACTTGAGAGACACCTGCTCACTAGGGCTGGCCTCTCCTGTTGCCCTTGGAATGCGGCCACCACCGAAGCAGCCCGGGTTCCCCATCTCCAGGGTACCTGGTTGCTCCCACTGCCCCTGCCGACAGCCTGCCAACTGCCACACACCGAGCAGGGCCGACCTGGATCCCCAAGGCTCCAAGTGAGCTGCCAGCTAATGACAGACCCAGGATGAGGGCCAGCCATGATGACCAGACTGGCCCAAAGCAGAACTGCCCAGCAGACCCACTGGGATGGGGCCATGCTTGTTGCTTTCAACCAATCTCTTCTGAGCCTGTCACCTCCATCCACAGCATGTGGGCCCCCAGGGATTGCGGCCTCATACTCGAGAGTGGTTGGTGCCGGGCTCTGAGGTGGGTGAGAGCTCACCCCACCAAGGTGCCCACTGAACACACCATGACACCACTGGCTCGAGGCAGGAGCGCCAGCCCCAGGCCCGGTCCTCAGCCACCACGGTGCGTACATGCCTGGCCCTGCCCCTCCTGGAGGCTGAGCCCCTACCAGGGACCAAGGACAGAGGACAGGAGACAGCAGCAGCTGCTGGGGGGAACGTGCCAGCGAGTGGGGGCACAGCCAGCTGCACTGTCCCCCCAGGAAGGCGAGGAGGTGGCTGAAGGTGAAACACTGCAGGAGCTGCAATCCCAGGCCCTCTGAGCCTGTGCCCCCATCTTGTCGTACAAAATGCACATTCGAAGGGTAAAAACGATGAAGACTTTCAAAATGGCAGCTTCCAGCCCAGGGCCCTTCTGACGGCGCTGGACCCGCTCCTGGCTCAGAAGTGAAGCCCTGCTGTGCACCCACGTCGCTCCAGGGCCAGGTCCACGGTGGGTGCCCTGTGCCCCCCACTCCAGGCTCACCCCTCCCTCAGAGCAGCAGGCAGGCAAACCTCGCATCAGGTCAGCTCTGAGACAGCTACGGTTTCCCCCTCCACTGGGGCTCCAGTTGCAGGGCAGTCATGAAGCTTCTGGCTTCCCTCAAGTTTGTGGTTCCTTCTAAAGGCAGCAGAGACTAGAAACTCAGATGACAAGCAAAACCATCAGGAAGGACAGCTTTCCAACAAGCAAGGCCGCATGTCCCTTTCACAATTCTTCATAAACCTTCACAGAGTCCTGGCTCGGCCGGTCAAGCTTTTGTGGGCTTTGGTTGCCCCCATCCCGTGAGGGCCACGGCCGAGGGACGAGGGCACATGCCGCGGGGCCACCCCCTGCCATCTCCTAAGACGGGCAGTGAAGACATGGCATTCATTTCAGCATCCTTCAAACTACACGCACCTTCCACGTTCATCCCCTTCAAATGCATAACACATCTCACAACAACAACAAAAAATGCATAGTTTCACATAAAGCTGTGATTTGGACATAATTTAAAAATAAAAGGAATGCTGGGTCAGTTTTCTTTAAGAGAAAGACCAAAGGAAACTGACTCACGTGATATCAGAAGAAATCAGGCCTGTTGGTTAACCCCAACAAATCATATTTAAACTTCTAAATCTCTAGGGGCCCATTTAGCCACTTTAGAACAACAAATATATTGTGGGTACTTCATAAATGTTTTAGGGTTACATACAAGGATATTTTTGAAGATCGAGCCTATATGGGTTATGAAATAATATGAATGTATTTACTTTGAAAGCGGTTGGATTTTACTTCCTCGGAAACCTTTAGTAAGTTATGCTATTTGTGGCCAGCAACCTCAGTGAGAGAAGCAATGTCCTGATATTGATTTAGGCAGCTTCCAAATCAAGCCCCAGACTTCTACTTAAGTCAACAAAATTGCACAGCTCACCAACCAAAGGAAGGGCTTCTGCCAAATTCTAGAAGAAAGACAAAGGCAAGGTTTCTCCCATTAAGAGCTTAAACTGAGCGACATGATAATATGGTAAATATTTGTATTATATTACAGGACCTTTCTATCATTAAATAAATAATCAAAATCCATTAAACTTCTCTCTTAAAAAGGCCAGACTATATTCACTTGTGTTTTTTCATTTTTTTTTTAAATTTTAATTGGAGGCTAATTACTTTACAATATTGTAGTGGGTTTTGCCATGCATTGACATGAATCAGCCATGGGTGTACATGTGCCTCCCATTCAGTCAAGCTGAAAACTAGTTATCAGCACCAAGTTTCAGTGTTGTTATTGATCTATTATCATTCACTCATTCAGATGAATAATCCTTTCCTGTGCTCCTTCTCTGGCCTGGCACTGCGGTATGTCCTTATATTACAGGCCAGGTTCCAGGGGGCATTCATGGCTGTGGATGGGCCCAAGCCCCAAACAAGGAAAAGAGGAGAACAAGGAGTTAGTAGCTTTGCTGTTTCTGCTCTTACTTTCGCTGGAGGGATGAGGGAGCTGAAGTACGATGGATATAAAAGCCCTGACACAGAGGAGGTTGAGTAGTAGAGATACTAAAAGAAAGCAGGCCAAGGGCTCCGGAGGGGACGACTCAGTGGCCATAGCAGATTTTAGACTTGATTCTAAGGCAACAAAAAGCTGTGAAATTGGTTGAAAACAGATGCACGCAGGATCACTTTTGCAATAGGAGGACAGAAGGGGGAAGATAAACAAGAGGCCACTGAAAGAATGGCGGGCAATTTGAAGGTGGCTGGGACAACAGTGGAAGCAGTAGCAACAGAGAGAAAAGAGGGGAGAGGGTGATACAGCAGAAAAAGAGGGGAAGGGAAGAAGGAAAAGTGAGAACGACTCAGTGACTGGTCAGACGTGGAGGATCCCACAGGGTGTCTTGCTTGAGCAAATTAATAAACGCTGCTACCATTTACCAACGTGGGGAACATTATACAAAAAACTGCTGGGGGCGGGGGGATAGGATTAAATTGGTGTTTCTAAGATGTTATGCCCAAAACAAGTGGAGGAGTTGAGTAGAGAAATGGATTTGGGCGTGAAAAAAAAACACGGCGGTTGAAAGCTCACAGTACACCAGTGAACCTAAGGTAACAGCTAGCTCTTTGTGGCTGGAGGTTCTCTAATGGTGTCCCCCTTTTTGTTCCTAATAGTGGCAATTTGTGTTTTCCCATTTTTCCTCTAATAGAGGTCTTTTATTCACTTAATAGTCTTTTCAAGGAACCAACGTTTGATTGCATTGCTTTTCCATTATTTTAAGTCTGTTTTCTATCTCATTAACTTCTGTTGTCTCTGCTATTTCCTTCCTTCAATATTTTTGTGTTTAGTAAGCTGGGTTTTTTCTAATGTATAAAACGTGAAGATTTTCAGTCTTTCTTTCTCTCAATCAGGTGCATTTGAGACAATAATTTTCCTCTAAGTAAGGTTTAACTACAGACCACAAGATCCAATATGCTGTATTTTCATTATCTTAAATCCAAAATATTTTCTCAATTCCACTGGGATTTCTTCTTTGACCCACGGGCTATTTAGGAGTGTGTATTACATAATTCCCAAATATTTAGGAGTTTTCTAGCATCTTTTTTTTACTGTTTATTTCTAGCTTAATTTCACTATGACCAGAAATATATTCTGTATGATTTCCAGTCTTTGAAATTTTTTAAAATTTCATCAGAATACAGTTGATTTACAATGTTGTGTTTAATTTCTCCTGTAAAGTGACTCAGTTATACATATATACATTCTTTTCTTTCCCATTATGGTTTATCACAGGATATTGAATAAGTTCCCAGTTCTATACACTAGAACCTTGAAATTTCTTGAAACTTATTTTATGGCCCAGTAAGCACAAAGGATGTGTACTCAACAACTGCAGTGTTTGTTAACTGAGCTTCTCAAATCTCCTCTATCTTTATTGTCCTTCATATGCTTATAATATAGAGACATATATTAATTTCCCACTACAATGGCAAATTTTTCTTTTTTTCTTTTCTGTCAATATTTGATTAGTTGATTTAGACTTACTAGTGAAAATATTATTTCCTAGTCTTTTAGCACCATGAGATTCCCCCTTATCTCTAGTAATGCTTCTTGCCTTACAGATTCTGGCGTCTGTTACTAGGATGGCCATACCAGTTGCTTTGGGTTAGAGCTGCACGGTTTATCTTCTTCCAGTCTTTTACTTACAACATTTGGTGCTCATATATTCGATATGTACCTCCTGTAAGTAGATAACAGCTTTTATCCAATCTGACCATCTTAGTTTTTTAATAAAAGCATTTAACGAAGTCTGTTAACCTAAAGTGACTGCTACTGTCTAGGTTCAAATCTACATATTTAGTATTTGACCTACATGGTCTAGTTTACTTTTTCCGCCTTTCTTGGCATCTATTAGTTTAAAGCACTATTCTCTACTATTTCGTATTTCCTTCTTCTTATTCTTCTCATTCCTAGCTATATATTCTTTTATTAATTCTTTCAGTAATTTATCCTCTAAATAATCTGGCTTCCTAACTCAGCAGAACCTACTATGAATGAGTTACCACTTACCGGAAAATGTTAGGGCCCTAGACCATTTTAACATGGTCTATACCTTTCAACATAGTGAGAGATGTACTTTGGACCCCATGACATAGTATTGTCTGGCAGTCAATGTTCATTTAAATTCAATCACATTTTCACTCTGGTCTCTTGCCCTTCATTCCTTCCTGGGTTTCTGTGCTTCTATCTGTGATCATTGCCTTCTGCCTGAAGAAGTCTAGTTAGCAGTTTTTAAGTGAGAGTCTACTGGCAACAAATTTCCACAGTTCCTATTTTCTAGAAACACCTCTATTTCAATTTTTTTTTTTGGTAATAGCTGTACTGAGATATAATTCACATACCCTATAATTCACCTATTTAGAGTATACAATTCCTTGGCTTGTATATTCACAGACTTGGCCATCCATTACTACAATCAACTTTAGAACATTTCCATCATCCCAAAAAGAAACCACATTATCCATCGATAGTAACTTCTCATTCCCGCAAACACACCCGCTCTCTACCCAGAAACTATGAATCTACTTCCTGTCTCTACAGATTTACCTAGTCTAGACATTTCATATAAACAGAATCACACAATAGTCTTTTGTGACTAGCTGCTTCCACTACTTAGTAGAAAGGTGTCAAATTTCTTCCTTACTACAGCATTTATCAGCACCTCCCTCCCTTCATTGCCAAATTATATTACATTGCCATATTATATTACACAGATACACCACATTTGATTTATCCATTTATCAGTTGATGGACACTGGGTTGTTTCCACTTTGGGACTATTATGAATACTACTACTATGAATATTTGTGCACAAGTTTTTATATAGACATATACTTTCGTTTCTCTTGGGTGTGTATCTAGGAGTAGAACTGCGGAGTCCTTTATGTGTAGTATTTTAGGAAACTGGCAGACTGTGTTCCAAAGCAGCGACAGCATTTTCCGTTCCCACCAGCAATGCATGAGGCTCCGATTTCTCCAGACTTTACCAGCACTTGTTTTCTTTTTGACGATGGCCATCTTAATAGACGCGAGATGGTATTTCATGGTTTCTGTTTGCATTCCCCTGATGGCGAATGATTGTGAGCATCTTTTTATACGTTTATGGGTCATTTGTACATCTTCTACTGAGAAATGCCTATATAAATTCATGGCCCATTTTTAATTTGGGTTGTCTTTTTTGTTATCAGGTTGTAAGTAGCCCTTATATATTATACATACAAGTCCTTTATCGGCTACATGGTTCGCAAAATATTCTCCCAATTTATGAGTTGCCTTTTCACTTTCTCAGTGGTGTCCTTTCAAAAGCTTTCAATTTTGATCAAGTACAATTTACCTATTTTTTTCTTTTGTTGTTTGTGCTTTTGGTATCATACCACCTTTACTTTAAAGGATATCTTTGGAGGAAACAGAATTCTAAATTAGCAGCTATTTGCTTGAAGTACAGGTTACCTTGGAGATATTGCAGGCTATGTTCCAGAGTACTGCAATAAAGTGAGTCACGTGAATTTTTTGGTTTCTTGTGGAAGGGAGGTTCAAGAGGCAGGGGACATATGTATACTTATGGCCGATTCATGTTGATGTGTGGCAGAAACCAACATAATATTGTAAAGCAATTATCCTCTAATTAAAAATAAATAAAAATTTTAAAAAGTTATACTATATTGCAGTCTATTAAGTATGCAAAAGCATTTATCTGAAAAAATGCACATTTAAAAAATATTTTATTGCTATTAATAAAAAACATTAACCACCATGTGACAATGCCAGGTTGCCATAAAACTTCAATTAAAAAAAAAAAAAAAACCACAGTATCTGCAAAGCACAGTAAAACTAAGTATACCTGCACTCACAAACGATTAACTTCACTGTCTTCTGGCATACATCATTTCAGATGAAACATCAGATGCCGGTTTCACTGTTTTTCTTTTGAAGATAATCTCTTTTTCTCAGGCTTCATTTAATATTTTCTTTGTCTTTAATTTACAACAGTTTTACTGTGAAGTGCTTATGTGTAGTTTGCCTTGTATTTATCCTGTCTGGAATCTATAGCACTTCTTGAAGTTGTGGCTGACGTCATTTGTTAATTTGAGAAAAATACTGGCCATTATCTCTTCAAATATTCCTTCTGCCCCATGCTCCTTTTTCACCCATTTGAGGACTCCAACACATATTTTAGACCGTGATCCACATGCCTATCATGTTCTTTTCTGCATTTTCTGGTTTTTGCACTCCACATATCTTAGTATCTTCTACTGATCTATATTTCACATCATTAATATTCTCTTCATCTGTGTCTAATCTTTAGTTGAACCACCCACTCTATTAATTTGGGGGCGTTATTTATTTATTACTGATTTATTTGGCTGTACTGGGTCTCTGTTGCTTTCTCTACTTGTGGTTCACAGGCTTCTCACTGCAGTCGCTTCTCTTGCTGCAGAGCACAGACTCTAGGCATGCAGGCTTCAGTAGTTGGGGTACATGGGCCCAGTTGCTCTGAGGGATTCAGAATCCTCCCAGACCAGGAATCGAACCTGCATACCCTGCAATGGCAGGCAGATTCCCAACCACTGGATCACCAGGGAAGTCCCTATTTTTAACTTCTGTATTTTTCATTCTACAACTTCCATTTGCTTCCATATATATATATATATATATATATATATATATATATATATATACACTCACACACACACACACACACACACACCCCATTCTTGTTTTGCTTTGTTTAAATTCTCCATCTTGCCTCATTTCTTGAATGTATTTCTCCTGTTTTAGAGATCATATCTAGTAACTCTAGTATCTAGAACACTTATAGACATTTCTATGGTTCCCCCTTCCCCTTGATCATGTCTCTGGATATACCAGGTACATTTTATTGAATACAATCATTGTTTATTAAAAAAAAAAACAAAAACTCAAGGTTCTGAGTGATAGCTTCCTCCAGAGAGATCTTCCTTAGCTTCTGGTAGCTGTAGGAGTAGATCATAATAATCCAATTAAGGACTGAGCTCACTCAAAATTGGATTTCAGTCTTGGTATGCTTGCCTGATTTCAGTTAACACTTCTTCTACTCTGTTTTTCTCTCCCCAGCATTATGAATAGTAGCTTCACTTAATTTCTCAGCCTCCTCACAGTCACTCTCTGCTTACCTTCGGCATCTCTGCACCTACCGCTGATGAACCGGGACATGCATTACAGTAAAAAGAACTAGGAATATCAGACTTAGTGAGTATGACCTCATTAAGTTTCCCTTCTCTCTCGAGTCTTGGCCTCCCAAGTCCTGGCTGCCTTTGGAGCTCTCTAGTACCAGGGACAGGGGAGCCTGGTGGGCTTCCGTCTTTGGGATCACACAGAGTCGGACATGACTAAAGTGACTTAGCAGCAGCAGCAGCAGCGCCTTCAAATAGACGGGTTTTGGTCCTCTGTTGTTCTTGGTAGGAGTACTGGTCTGCTACAAGCTGGTTCCTTATAGCCAGATGTATAACTGAGCAAGACCCTATGGGGCCTCCCCTGGACAGACTCCTGCCCCATATCCTCTGCTGTAGCTCTTCCCTGAAGTCCCCAGAAAATAGTATCTCATGCATATTTCATGACTTTTTCAGATGTTAAAAACCACCACCAAATGAAAG